>NC_056727.1:706605930-707205930 GCF_019279795.1 Protopterus annectens | reverse complement strand
GGATGCTAGTTTCTAAAGTGATTGTTGCTCGTCGAATTTCACAATGTATTATTCGAGCATATTCTGGCAAAGAAATTTCTCCTCCATTCAGGTCAAAGCACATTCCACCAGGTCTGTGGCCACTTCAGCGGCATTTTGGTCCAGGGTGTCACTGGATGATACTTGTTCTGCAGCTTCTTGGTCCTCATATCATACCTTTATCTCGCATTATAAATTAGACTTGGTATCCAGGAGTAGGGCATCCATTTGTTCTGCAGTGCTCCATAATGCCCTTCCATGAGGGTCACCCAGCTGTTATTAGCCAGGGACTCTGTTCCATAGGTTGAAGACCAAATGAAGTCAAGTACTTCAGATAAAGAAGTTATGTACTCACCATAGTACATAACATTCCATCTGAGTAGTTGTACTTCATTTGTTTCAGCAATCCTTCCCTCCTCCTTCCTGACCTTGTCAGTATTGCCCTAGCCTTGTATATGGGAGATTTACATTCCAGGGGTGTCCCTTATACCTGGCTCAGGAAGTTTAGTATGCCAGTGGTAAGGTCCTGTTGGTTTGGGCTTATATTTTGTCGAGCAGCAAACTCTATCTGAAGGGAGGAAGGAGATGGGCCGTTATGGGTAAGGGGAGGAGCTTGGAGCTCGGATCAGATGCTAGTGATGTGGCCGTGTCGGATCCGTATACGCCACAGGTTGAAGACAAATGAAGTACGACTACTCAGATGGAACGTTATGGTGGGTACACAATTTCTTTTATTTTGTTTAAGGTGAACTGGCAACCCGGGGAAAGTTTTACTCAAGTAGTCCTGGCATCTATTTGTCCTGCATATTATTGCAGATAGACTTAAAGATAAAGCATTGTGGTAAGTGCTTGTAACATTTTTCTTTGTGATCAGCTTTGAATGCATAATATGTTAATAATTAGCTGACATTCATATTTTTTCTGCATTGTTCTAAAAGTATTTTTTTTTTCTTTGTTCAGGGCCAAATGTCACAAGTTAAGGTATGGAACAGAACTAAATCAGGGAGACATGAAACCTCCAAACTATGATTCAGGTAAGCATTGTATGTATTGTAAATATTTTGTATACTGTAGAAAATTCATGTAGCAAGTGATCCAAGTAGCTTGGTGTTGTCTGCAGCTGCAGTCCTTCTGATGTAACTGAATGGCCCAGCTAAATATTTAGATGTGAAATTGTTCGATCTCGCCGTTTGTTCTTACACACTGGTTCGGAGCCGGCCGCATCACAAGCTCTGCATCTAAGAGAAGCTTGAGGCACAGTCTACATCCCATGATCCTCCGCTGTTATCCCTCAGATCTAGTTTGCCACTGCAACAGATCGCGTTGAGGAGAGCTCGGGCCAGTAAAACTTTGTATTTTTTTTTCAGTATTTTGAGAATTTAGAGCTATTTAACCTAATTACTGTAGTTAATAGTTGTGTGTGTGTGTGTGTGTGTGTGTGTGTGTGTGTGTGTGTGTGTGTGTGTGTGTGTGTGTGTGGTTTTTTCCTCATAGGGGGTTTTCATTATATATATATATTCTAATAATTGTAGTGTTTTTGGCTTAGGCCTATTTTAGTCCTGTCAGGGCTCTGACAGCAGTAAATATTTTCTTCTATACTGTTAGTAAGAATTTTCTTAACTTTTAGTATTTAGTTCTTGTGTGCAGTGTATTAGACATGGCAGAGAAAGCTAAATCTGGTTTCAAAAGATGTCAGTGTGGACAGAAAATGTCCATCATAGACAATCATGCTTCCTGCATCTACTGTCTTGGCCCTCTCCACCTGCAGGAGGACTGCTCTATTTGTCACTCCTTCAGTGGAGGGGTCATGATGGAAAGGCGCAGGAAGTTAATCGACAGGGGCTTGCTAAAGCCAGACTTTCAAGAAGCCTTGGAGAAGGCTGATCAGGCGTCGAAGGGGTCGAAGACTTCGAAGGTATCGGAGCCCAGGTCTTTGGCTCCGAGCCCCTCTACTAAGGTTCAGTCGCCGGCTCCACAGACCTCGGGGCCGAGCATAGAGTGTTTATCTCTGATCGAGGCCCAGGTCTTGGAGCTGGTGTCTGAGGTGCCTCCACCCTCGATCCTTCGGTGGCATCTTCGGCCCCTTCGACCCGTTTTTCCAGGCCGCTATCTGATACTGACGTGGATCGAGTGGTACAGAAGCTCATGGAGAACACGGCTCTGTCCAAACTAATTGCGGTTTCGTCCCAATTGGTATCTAAACTTGAAGTCCTCCCTGTATCTCCTGCAGATCCTCCTTCGAGACCCATCGAGTCCTCGGAGCCGGGAGAAGAGGAACTGATGATGATTGAACCCTCTGTACCGAAGCCTTCCTTAGTGCGATCGGCACCACTGACCTAGACTCCCTCAGAACCCATCGAGGAGTCGCGGAGCCGACGGTCTCTCCTCGGTTCCGGGGCCGAGAGTCGAACCGAACCGTCTGTTCTTACTCTCCCCCTCGGAGCCTCGGCACAGATTAGCTCGGCTCTGTCCTCGGGGTCGGAGCCCGTGGTCCTGGTCTCGGGAAAACTACCGTGCTCTTCGGATCCTGTGAAGTCCTCGGCCCGAGCCCCCGGTGCCTTCGACGTTATGAGGAAGGTCTTGTCTGAGAACACATTTACTTCATCGGAGTCGTCCTCTCCTTCCCCCAAAGGGCCGCTTTCTGTTTCTGTACCCGCGATCCCTCCCAAGCTTAGAGACCCAATGCCTCAGCCAGCCCCAGAGGGTGTCCCCTGTTCCTCGGAAGCTTCACCAGATGCTCCCTCTGATGAAGTCCCAAGGAAGAAATTGTGCAAAAGGAGGTACATTGATTCCCCACAGGAATCATTGACATCGGACACCGATTTGGATGAGTCAGAGGGGTCCCCACGGTCCCCCTCTGAGGATGTCTCACTAGCTGACATCCTGGAGATCTTGAAACAGAGGGGTGATTGGCAGACCCTTGCCCCCACTGAGGACGAATCGGTGTTGCTGAAGGCTTTTGGGGCTCAACCTTCTACCTCCTGGGTGACCCCGCCCTTCGATGAGTTAATGGACCTAATAGCTCGAAGGGCGTGGGAGACTCCGGATACAGTGGAACCAGTCCCTCAGAGGCCGAATAAATATATCAGTGTCCCCCAGGACAAGATTTATCTTACTAAAGGAGTCCCAGTGGATGCTGTGGTGGTAGCGGCAGCCACGAAGAAGGAAATGTCCGAGGCATCTTCCTCTGTCCATCCTCCTAACAAGGATTCTAGGACTATGGACAGGTATGGGAAGCGCGTTTTCAGTTCAGCGACTTTTTCCATGCGTTCGCTGAACTACCTCATGCACTTTGCGCGTCTTCAGAGAGATCTCCTTAAGGAGCTGGGAGATGCTCTCCAGGGTAACACAGATGCTGCTGTCTCGGAAAAGGTAACAGCACAGCTTAACACCCTCACTTCGATAGTAAACGCGTCCATGAGGCTCATTTCGTATGCAGCCGAGGGTTCGAGTAGGGCTGCAGCTTCAGCGATTGCTCTGCAGAGACGATCCTGGATGCGCCTGTGCTCCTTTGCGGAAGCCTTCAAGTCTTACTTTACCAACGCCCCTTTTGATGGTGCCACCCTGTTTGGACCCAAAGTAAAGGAAACTCTCACTCGGTGTGAGCAAGAAGGTAAGACCCTGTCTGCCGTAGGGGTCCGTTTTTCCGCCCCGACCAGACCGTACCCCAAAGGGCAAAGAGGCGGAAAAATGTGGTTCCGAAAGACTCTGGGATCTTTCCAGTTCACACAGAGTGATGCCCCCTCCAGAGGCAGAGGAGGGAGAAATGGAAGACGCCACCCAGGCGGCAGAGGGGGGTCCGCAGAACCAGGGCGACAGGGAATACCGTCCCTGGGAAGCCCTTCCAGCACTCCTGAGGGGAGGCCCGACTGTCATGCTCTGGAGGCAGTCAGGGGTCGCTTAGCTTTATACCCAGAGGCCTGGCTAAATCTCACTTCAGATTCCTGGGTAAAAAGCATAATAACCAGAGGTTACAACATCCCATTTATAACCCCCCCCCCCCCATCAAAAAAGATTTCCAGATGTTCCACCCAGTCTGCGAGATCAAGCAGCCATAGAAATAAGAAAGCTGCTCAAAAAAAAGTCATCCAACCAGTCCCGGCGGACCAGATAGGATCCGGAACTTACTCAAGGTTCTTTTTAGTTCCAAAGAAGACAGGGGACTGGAGGCCAATATTGGACCTCAGCAAACTCAACACCTTCGTAAGGAAGGAAAAATTCCGGATGGTCACACTACAATCGATCCGTCCCTTTCTGCAGAAGGATGATTGGATGTGCTCTATAGATCTCAGGGACGTGTACTACCACATCAAAATGGCCAGAGCGTCCAGAGATCACCTGCGCTTCCGGCTGGGAGCCAGTCATTTCCAATTTCGAGCTCTGCCCTTTGGTCTCACCTCAGCCCCCAGGGTGTTCACCAAATGCATGGCAGTAGTGGCGTCTCACCTGAGGCGGCTAGGATTCCGGGTGTTTCCGTATCTGGACGACTGGCTCCTCACCGCCACCACCAAGCATCATCTTGTACAAGCCAGGGACTACACAATCAGTCTCTGTTCCCATTTAGGAATCTCAGTCAACTTCGAAAAATCTGCCTTATCGCTCTCACAGCATATCTCATTCATAGGGGCGGAGTTAGATACTACTACAGCTCTGATCAAGCTTCTCCAGATAAGAGTGTCAGCCCTCAGGGATCAGGTCGCTATTCTTCTTCAGAACAAGAAAGCTTCTGCTGCGCAAGTGCTGAAAGTCCTAGGCATGATGGCAGATACCCTTATTGCAGTTCCTCTGGGCAGGATGCACATGAGGGTCCTCCAGTGGCTGCTCTTCGCTCAGTGGTCGTTCCAACAACTTCCTTTGTCACACTACATCTTGATCACGGAGTCTTGCAAGCGGGATCCTCGATGGTGGCTGAACAGCCAAGATCTGATGATGGGTCGCCTATTTGTACTACCCGGCCCTACAGCCACAATAACCACGGACGCTTCCCTGATGGGGTGGGGGGGGGGACTTTTTCAGGGGAGAACAGTCCAAGGAGAATGGTCCAAGATAGAGTACAATCTGCACATCAATGTCCTGGAGTTGAGAGCAGTGTTTCTAGCGTTGCAACACTTTCACGACTCCCTACCTCTAGGAACAGTGGCAGTTCAGACAGACAATATGTCAGTGGTCTGGTACATAAACAAACAAGGTGGAACCAGGTCTTATCCATTATGCAGAGAGGCCCTGAGAATTTGGCAATGGGCTGCATCCACAGGCCACTTTCTGATAGCAACGCACATCCCGGGGTCATCCAACATCATTGCGGACAGGTTGAGCAGAGCCATCCTGTTGCCACACGAGTGATCCCTCAAAAATTAAGTGGCGGAAAGGATTTTCTGCAGATGGGGTCAGCCTTGCTGTGATCCTTTTGCATCCCCCTTAAATGCCAAATGCAGAAGCTACTTTGTCCTACTTCCCCCTTCAGGGGGTGCCCCCAGGGATGCACTGGTGCACGATTGGCCCCCGGGTCTCCTATATGCATTTCCTCCTGTTCCTTTGATACCCACATTTCTACAGAAAGCCAGGAGTCTGGAAAGGACGATCATCCTAATAGCACCATTCTGGCCTCGACAGATCGGGTTTCCCTTTCTTCGAGCCCACCAGATGGAGGAACCATGGATTCTTGACTCAGTGCCAGACCTATTGACTCACTCGTCGGGAGTTCCTCACCCATCCCTCCAGTCCCTCAAACTGACAGCTTGGCTGCTCCGCTTCCCAATTTAGCCAGGTCGGATTGTTTGTCTCCAGCAGTACAGCACATTCTAGTTTCTTCCCACAAAGCCTCCACCAGGAAACTATACAGGAGCAAATGGAAACGTTTTGCGTGTTGGGCATCAGGGCAAGGTATAGATCCCTTGGTAGCACCGATGCACAAAATTTTGGAATTTTTATCTACACTCTTTCACGAAGGGGCTTCTACTTACACAATAAGAGTACAGTTAGCGGCCATATCTAACTTTCATGTAGGGGAGAAGGAGGCTCTACAGTTATGTCCCACAGGCTTTGAAGAGCTTTCATGAAGGGTACCTTTCACCTCAGTCCACCCATTCGGGATCTGGTTTTTCCATGGAACTTGAATTTGATGTTATCTCAACTTATGCTACCACCCTTCGAACCAGCTTCAACGTGTTCACTTAAGTATTTGTCATGGAAGGACTCTCTTTCTTATTGCTGTTACTTCAGCTCGTAGAATATCAGAGCTGCAGGCCTTGTCCGTTAGGCCACCGTACATGGTTTTCCATCCAGACAGAGTCTCCTTGCGTACAAATCCGTCATTCCTCCCGAAGGTATGTTCTGTACTTAATATTAACCAATCCATAGAACTTCCCACATTTTTCAAAAACCATTCTAACAAGTTGGAATACATGCTGCACAAATTGGATGTGCATAGGCAGCTGAGATTTTACCTGGACAGAATAAAGGATTGCAGGAAATCAGATCAGCTGTTTGTTTCATTCGCAGATAATAAGAAGGGCATGGCAGTAACAAAATGCACATTATCCAAATGGCTTTCGGACTGCATAAATTTTGTCTATTCAGCTTCAAAACAGCCACTTCCGTTCAAACCTAAGGCTCATTCTACTTCTCTAGCCCATGCCGCTCAACTACCGTTGGATACTATTTGTGCAGCGGCGATGTGGGCAAAGCCTCATACTTTTGTCACTCACTAAAAAGTGGACAGGACCACCAAGGACAGGGCATCCTTTGGTTCCACTGTACTCGGGAACATTCTTTTGTGAGTCACCCAGGGTAACGAAGCTAGGGACGCTACCCGTGTGTAAGAACAAACGGCGAGATCGAACAATTTCACATAAAGAAGTTATGTTCTTACCATAACGTTCCATGTGAATTGTTCATCTCACCTTTGTTCTTACATCCCCTCCCTCCTTCCCCCACCGCGTTCTGGAAGAACGGGTATTACTACTGTCTGGTTGGTGTTCTCTGGGTTGTTTACCCTACCTACTCTTTAGTAGGTTGCATAATAGCTGTACATCTGTCGGTGTTTAGTTCTTATGTTTCAGTTTCAAGTGTGTGATTGCGTGAGCGCTAGACGCAGAGGTTAGTAGTGCGTTCTGGGTTCTTGCAAACTAGATCTGAGGGTTAACAGCAGAGGATCATGGGATGTAGACTGTGCCTCGAGCTTCTCTTAGATGCAGAGCTTGTGATGCGGCTAACTCGGAGCCGAGGATCGGCTCCGAACCCGTGTGTAAGAACAAAGGTGAGATGAACAATTCACATGGAATGTTATGGTAAGAACATAACTTCTTTTTTGCTTGGGTTATTGAGCACACAGATAGAAAGAGGACATGCAGAGCAGTAGTACACTATGTTTTAGAATTTGTTTCCAAGCATTTGTGGTAATGAAATGTGACATAGATCTATGCTGCCAGGCTAGACAGTGATGCCTTGGAGTTAACAAAAGGAAAAGAAAAATGAATGCAGAAGAAATGCTTTAAACTGAGCAAATAAAGCAGTGGTTTGCAAAACTTTCTTTTAAGAGGTCAATGTGTTGTTACCTTGTTTGCCTTTTTTATGATACACTTACCTGATCATATTTGTTTTTTTAATAGTGAAACTGCACTTTTGCAGTGTGTGTAGTCAGCTATTAACTCTTGTATAGTGATGTTCTTCGTGTTTCACTGTTGCAGTCATTACATTTGGGTTATCTGCTTGCAGGTAGCCCTCAGTCGGCCTGATTAACGAAGTCTTGGGTCCTGCATCCGTTGCTGTCCCTTCTTCCATGACGTCAGGTCATCAGGGGTATAAAACATGCAGCCAACGCCATTACATCAGTTTATCTTGCCGTGCGGTGCCCGAAGCAGAAGCAGTTCACAAGTGCCGGTCGGCTGACTCCTGAAATTTTTGTTTTCGAGTTTCAGAACCGAAGTCTTAAATTAAAGCCAAGTACCCTGTTGGGGAAACTTTTTCTTGCTCCTTACTGATGTCAGTAAAAGTTAATGGTTGCATTACTTGTGGAAAGCAAATACCTCAAAGATTTTCATTCGTACTGTATTCCTTGCCTAGGCCCTGACCACGACGTACCTTGCTGCCGATTTTGGGCTTTATTTAATCAGCACACTATCTGTCGTCTGTATATTTCCGCCTCTAAATATTTCGGTTCTTGGTTTAATTATCCAGAAAATTCATCGGTTAGCCATCCGAGTACCGGGATTCCAAAAAAACCCACAAAGATAAAGACAGACAAAGGCCGCTGAGGTCCAAAACTGCCGACTACGCTTCTCCTAAACCAGTCGTCAGTTTGCCGGTACTCGGTGAGGTGCTTTTGCAGCCCCTGATACCCGCTACTTCTGATTCGCAAGCCTCTACTGAGACCCATTTGGGGTCCGGTATTCCACGAGATGCTTGAACTATGGAACCCGCGGATCTCTCTACCTTGGATGGGTTCGGAGCCGCTGTGCAGGCACCGGCTTTTGAGGGTGTATTCAGGCCAAAGGACTTGCATATTAAACCGACACCTCCTTTAATTAGGCCTAAATCTTGACCCATGCCTAAAAAAAACAATGCCCAGGCCACATGCTCAGGCCTCTGTGCCTAAAAAACAAATGATAAGAATGGCTGAAGATCTAATAACTCTAATCAGGTGTAGCCAACCCCCCCTTCTAAGAGACCTAAGACTGAAGTTGATTACGAATCTTCTGATCAGGATTCTGTTTCTGATTCTTCTGATGATCTGGATTTTCCCTTGCCTACTTATAAAGATTCTGATGCAGAGGACTCAATTCCCTCTGCTTACCCTTCTGAGGATTTTTCTTTTGAGGAAACCTTACATACTCTAAGGGAGCATTTCCACTGGGAAAGCCAGGATTTTTCTGATTCAAAAAAGAGGCTTAGGGATTTCCTTCTACCTCAGCATAGGCCTGTAGCTATTCCTCCTGTACTAGACATCGTTGATGATGCTTTTCCAGAATGTAGTTTGGCCCCTGATTCCCTGCCTCCTGCTCCCAGAAAATCTGACATACTACAGGGTCCCTGAGTCCCATAAGTTCCTTTTTAAAAATCATATTACAGATCCAGAGACTATTTCACAGGGGCCCAAGGGCATTAAGGCTTCTACTGCTAAAAATCCTACCCCTTCTTATAGAGACTCCAGGGCGCTGGATAGATGGGGTAAGAAGGTTTACACTTCTGCAGCCTTGGCCGTTAGGGCTTTAAACTGCCAGTTACATTTGTTAAAGTATCAGCAACATGTTGTTGGACTGCTTAAACAGAAAATGATGTTGATTCCTGACTGTGTGGAAAATAAAGAATTACAGGATTTAATGCATTCTGCTGAACGAGTTGGAAAACATATTTTGCAATGTGGTTTTGATTCATTAGAGGCCTCTTGCGGGGCTGCTGTTACTGGGTCTGTGCTCAGAAGGCATGCTTGGCTTAAGGAGCAATCTTTGCCTGATCATGTTAAAGCTAAATTGTTGGATGCTCCTTTAAGTCAGGACTGCTTGTTTGGCAACAAGGCTGAGGAAGTTCTTAAAAAGAAGGAAGATAAAGCTAAATGTATGCAAACTGTTAAAGATTGTTTACAAGTTCAGCCTCCTAGATATTTAGTAGGCACTGGCCCTCTTAAGAATTGGTCCTTTCCAGCCCCTTCCAGGTCTTCTCAAGCCAAACCCAGACACAGCAAAAACCCCAGGTTTCAGCCCCAGGGGACACACAGAACTAAGCAGTGGTGGACCTCCACTTCCAAATCTGGGAATAATAAGACCCCCCCCTATGGTAAACTGTCTCAATGACTTCCTTTTTGAAATTTCCAAGCACTTATCAACTGACTGCCCCTTTGGGGGGAAAGATTGCTTTTCATGCAATGAATTGGGAACTCGTTACCCAGGACAAATGGGTTTTAAATATAGTGTCCCAAGGATACAGATTTCACTTCCACATGTTGCCAACACGAAGCGGGTGGCCGGACCTATCCCCAAATCAGTGGGCAGAGGCCCAAAAACAAGTACTTTCTCTCTTAAGCATGGGGGCTATTCAACTGGTACCAGAAGAGGAAAGGGAACAAGGTTTCTACTCGAGACTTTTCCTGGTACCCAGAAAAGGCAATTCATGGTGTCCTATCCTGGACCTGTCTACTCTAAACACCTTTTTGGAGATTCCAAAATTCAAGATGCTGAGTTACTTCCTATGCTAGGCAAAGATGCCTGGTTGGCAACACTAGATTTAAAAGAAACATACCTGCACATCCCAATCAAGAAATCTTGCAGAAGATACCTATGCTTCAAAGCAGGCTACACGCACTATCAGTTCTCTGCACTGCCCTTTGGCTTATCTAATGCGCCCAAGGTATTCAGAAAGTGCCTAGCTCCAGTTATTGCATTTTGCAGGCAAAGAAATATTCAGATATACCCATACCTGGATGATTGTCTAATTCAGGCAGAAAGCCAGGGCATACTTTTGAATCATCTGGCCTTTGTACTAAGGGTTCTAACTTGTCTGGGGTACACCATAAACGAAATAAAATCACACCTGGTACCCTGTCAACAAATTGTATTCCTGGGAACAAGCTTGAATGCAACTTCCCAGATGGTTTACCTCACACCAGAGAAACAAATTCATTTGACAGCCTACTTCAAACAAGTGGCCACAAAAACCCTGCTATCTGCAAGACAAATACTGCAAGACTTGGGGTTCATGGCCTCCTGCATTCTTCTAATTCCATATGCAAGACTGCATATGAGGAAACTACTGTGGTTTCCAAAAAGCCTATGTTGTCAACATTCTCAAGACTTAGAAACAATGATTCCTATCATACCTTGCCTACACCTAGAGTTCCTTTGGTGGGCAAAGACCTGCCACCAAAACAAGGGACTACCTTTCACACCACCCCCTGCCACCCAAACAACAGACGCATTAGACTATGCATGGGGGGCTCACTTGACAGTGAAGTGCATTCAGGGCAAATGGAACCCAAATCAAATGCACCTGCATATCAATCAAAAAGAAATGTTAGCTGTACAGAATGCTCTGACAGTCTTCAAGGACCACATTCTTCCAGGACAACTAATGGTAAAGACAAACAACACTACTGTTATGTGATGCATAAATGAGCAGGGGGGGGTTACACATTCTTACCCCCTCTGCAGACTAGCCATGGCATTGTGGAACACAGCCTTAAGCTACCAGGTGCACCTACAAGCTCGATTCCTGCCAGGAAAATTAAATACACTGGCAGACAGACTAAGCAGAAACCTCATGGACCCACACGAGTGGAAATTGAAACCAAGAATTTTCAACATGTTGACAAGCAAATGGGGGAGCCCAGATGTAGACCGGTTTGCCTCTTCCCCAGAACTACGAATTGGACAAATTTTGCACAAGGACTCCCTACAAACAAGCCTGGAAAGTGGATGCTCTGTCCTTCAGCTGGAAAAACCTATCAGTTTATGCCTTCCCCCCTCTGCCTCTGCTCTCCAAAGTACTACTAAAAATCAAACAGGACAAACCAAGGATGATTTTGATTGCTCCAGACTGGCCGCACCAACACTGGTACCCCCTCCTGCGCAGTGTGTCACGGTTATCTCCATGGCACCTGCCTCAGACTCCTTCCCTGCTGTCTCAGCAGGAGAACCAGATTCTGCACCCTCAGCTTCTAACACTGAACCTTGCAGCCTGGCTAATTACTTACTCTCCTTTACCATCCCTCAGCAAACCTGTGATGGATATCATTTTAGAGGCAAGGAGGCCTAGTACTAGAAAATCTTATGCTGAAAAATGGAGAAGATTCTGTGCCTGGAACCAGTCTCAACGGATGAGCACAGCAGCACCCAATTTACCTCAGATTTTACATTACTTTATTGAGATGCTTCACAAGGGCCTGTCTTTTTCCTCCATTAAAATCCACGCCTCAGCCATTTCAGCTCATTATAATACAAAACCTTCCCCTCTTCTGTCATCCAGTGCTCAAGCAGTTCCTCAGCGGGTTCAAAAATTTGAGACCACCCAGGAGAGCTCTAGCCCCAGCCTTGGGACCTTAACTTTGTCTTGGAGAAACTCACTCTACCTCCTTTCGAGCCAGCTGCTACTGCAGACTTAAAATTTATTTCTTGGAAAACAGTTTCTTTTTAGCAATCACTTCAGCTACAAGGGTATCTGAATTACAAGCCCTTATGGCAGTGGAGCCTTTCATCATCTTTCATGCGGACAGGGTGTCCCTCAGAACCAATCCCTCTTTCATGTCCAAGGTGGTATCCAGTGTGGCTCTTAATCAGTCCATTCATTTGCCAACCTTCTTTCCCAATCTACAGAATAAACGGGAACGGATACTGCATTCCTTAGATGTGCACAGACAACTTAGATTCTACTTGGACAGGACTAAACCTCAAAGGAAATATGAACTGCTGGTGGCATTTGCTGCATGGGCAGAGGGGAAGGCTATTTCAAAGCAAACCATTTTTAAGTGGATAAGCCATTGCATTAATTTCTTCTATAAGCACCATGGAAAACCTATCCCCGAGGGGATCAGACCTCACTCCACCAGGGCTGCATCTACCTCTACAGTCTTTCTCAGCGGTGTCCCTACCAGGGACGTCCTAGAAGCTGCTACCTGGAGTTCTGTACATACTTTCACCAAACATTATCATTTGCCAATTTTCTCTATAAATCCAGAGCTGGCTTTGCCACTGCAGTCTTGCAGGGCCTTATAGCCGGCCCTAATGCTGTCTAAATTCCTCTTCCCAACTATAGCTTTGGGAATCTACCCAAATGTAAGGATTGCAATAGTGAAACACGAAGAACATAGGACAGTTGTGTACACTTACCATAAATGTAGATGTTCGAGTGTATTCACTGTTGCAGTCCTGTACCCTCCCTCCAGCCCCCTAACTTCTTTTGACTATACCTCTACTTTCCTTTACTATGCGTAAAAGCCTTTTTGGTGTGTATGCTTTTTTTGTTGGAGGTATATCTTTGTACGTTTGTTTAATTCCTTCCCTTTAGGAGGGCACCTGACATCTGGGGCAAGAAAAACTGATGTAATGGCGTCTGCTGCATGTTTTATACCCTTGACGACTGGACGTCATGGAAGAAGGGACAGCAACCGATGCAGGACCCAAGCCTTTGTTAATCAGGCCGACTGAGGGCTACCTGCAAGCAGATAACCCAAATGTAATGACTGCAACAGTGAATACACTCGAACATCTACATTTATGGTAAGTGTACACAACTGTACTTTCCTGGTTTTCCAATGATTCTGCAATTGTTGACTTACTATATTTAAGTAGGGGATGTGTGGGTTCAGTGGAGCTTTACTCTCTCTGGAAACGTTGTTAGGGTCCTGTGTGGAAGTTATTTCTGGGAGTTATCAGACAGTTGAGATTGATCAGTTAGGACTTCGGGCATTTAGGAGGAAGTTGGTCATAGAAGTGTTTTTGTTCAGTTATTTATTGTACATTTAACCAGCTTAATTTTTGTTCTGAATACTGTAAAGTGAGTACTGCAATTAAGTTGCATTGTCAAATATGCTAGGCACACAGGTAGTTCTAGATGTTTAGAGTTAAACAGCGGAATACCCGTAAACAGTTGGCAAGTGGTACAAGTTTAATTTCTTCGAACTTAAAACACTTAACTGTGCTACCAGTTTCACATTGGAGGGTTCAGCTCAATGTAATATGTAAATATGCTGATATTTTAAAGTAGTTAATGCCAACCTGTTAGTTTGCTTTTTTTCCAGTGTCACAACAGTGCAACTGACAAACTATGAAGATGCATACTGTAATAAATACAGTCGAACTCCAGTAAAAAAAAAAGGTTCAATGATATTTAAATGTGTCAGAAAATAGGTTTCAATTAGTGTTGGAAAGTTCCCAGCTTGAGATTTTGCTGGGCATGAGAGGGGAATGTTGAGAATATATGAATATTGCTGATGAGAAACTTTGAATAGCCTTGAGCACATGCAGAATTTCAGCCTTTAAACAAGAGAAAATCTGTTATCATACTGATTTTTTGTTTGTTGTTAAATCAGTTTTATTGCAGTTCACACTTGCAGAGAAATGCACAGCAAAGAAATGTGTAGCATACCTTATGAATCATGAAGTATAAAAATATAGTTCTCCTTTTTTTCCAAAAAGAGAAAACAGTAGCAGAAACAATAACAGTAAAGATGAATTTAACAATAAAGTAGTGAAAAAAATTTCCAGCAGTCCTAAAATACTTAAGAAAAAAAAAAAAAACTGGACAAAAAATGCTTGCATGTATAAAACGTGATTAAAAAAAAGTATAACCTCAGTAAAATAAAGATAAAAGTAATTACTACCAGCGTGATATAGTAATACAGTATTCAACAAAACAAAAAACACTGTTTGACAGTGAAGCTTAATATCTGACCTATACAGTATTTGGTCAAGTCTCTTGCCAATTTACAGAATGTTTTTAAATTTTCTAGTTTACTTTAATCCTGTTATTTTTTTTTTAGTAACTTATCTTGTTTGCATTTACTCGTTTCTCAGTTGGGCAGCGTTTATAAAATCAAAGATCACAATTTGTGTAACCCTTTTTTAATTAACAGTGAAATTACCACAGAGGCTTAATACCACACCCAGAGCTTATTTGAACAATCCTGTGACAGTTTGTTGTGTACTGTGCAGATGCCTTGTAAGAGATTCATGTTGATTTATATTTTATTTTTTACCACGGTTTTCTGCTGTTTGTAGGAAGAATAGGATAGCTTGTAGACAGAACATTTTACTTTGATTTATATTTTTTTGTTTTACACCTAATTTTTACTGTTTGTAAGAAAGGGATAGGTTTTAGGCAGGCAGACTCTAGCTACCCCCAGGAGTCTAATCTGCTATAAATTCACCCAGACTGCAGAGAGGACAGTCCAGAGTTTTTATGAAACAATCCAGTGTTGGTTTGTAATTTATTGCGCTTTACTATTAAAAAGAGGTGTTAACTGTAAGCGATAGCAGAAGCTATTGCGCACATTTGCATGTAATGTCAAGGAATTCCAGCTTTTGTGTGACTTTCACAACTTATACTGTCAGAGCAATGACTTAATTCTACTTAATGTAATATTTAGTTGTATATTGTTTGTGTGATTTTTCTCATAGAAGTTGATTTTAAATCTCTGATTTCTGTGATAAATGATTTTGATTGTCCTTTTGTTTTAGAGTTCTTTATTCATTTGCAGCTGAAAATGGATTCCTTAAATGAGTATGCCATTAATGATTTGCTAACGCACGCGTATCTTGTACAGTGTACTAAATGCTGTGTGTATTTCAAGGTAGCACCTGATTACACTGCTGATCCGTGTTTCTCATAATCTAGACTTACTGATGACTATTTTACTTGTGTAGTTGGCTCAGCTCAGAGAACTACTGTTAAATATATTAATGACTGGACTGATGAGATTAATGTTAGGCAAAGAACAAATAGAACACATTTAGGAAAATAAGTTTCTGTTGTCAGTAAATATCCCTCAGTCCCTATTGAAGATAATACCACTGACAACTTTGCAATTCTGGATATAGTTATTCAGTGATATCAGGATTCAGAGCACATGGAAGAAAATAATTCAAGGACAGAGTTCACAACAAATAAAGAAAATGAAATTTCATGTTTATAAAGCTAAGAGAATACATACTAAACAGGACACTACTTTGTAACACACAGATTACATAGCAGGAAACCTTCAGTTTACAGAATATGGCATAATTGTTTTAAAAGAATATAGACAACAGAGGCGGGGGCAGATGAAAATAAAGAAATCAAAACTGAACATGGAAGGATTGAAGTACTATTATTGTAAGAAAAAAAGACAAGAAAGAAGTTGACTGTTCAAGCTGAGGATGTACAAAGCCAGCGGGACTGGATTGTATGCTTGCAAATGTAATGAGCAATGAAAACAGTGGGACTGATAAGACTAAAGGTGAGAAGATCATTGCGTTGTGAATTCGCCTTCTAGTCAGAAAAGATTCTTAGAATTGGAGATTCCATTGTTAGAAGAACTTGTACTTAAATTTGCAGAGAAGATCATGAACATCAATTAGTGTTACGTTTGCCAGGATAAAAAAATAAAAGTTGTGAGAAAGGCTTTGGAATGCTTTAAGTATAGATCTGTTTTTATTCATGTTGGTACAAATGATCTCCTCTACAAGGATGTTAGTGAACTTACAGCCCTCTTAGATAGCATAGCTTGTACAGGTGTTGGGATGTATTTTTCACAAAAATCTTTATAAAGGAGAGTCAGGTCACTATGAATGAAAAGATATTTTGGGTAAACGCCTACATGAAAAAATGTCCTATTTTTAAAAAAATAGAAGTGTGTAGTGCATCCGAGCCTAAGTTGGACACGCACATTTAGACAGGATAGCATGCACTTGTCAAGATCAAGGAAGATAATTTTTACCGCAGATATTTTTCAGTGTTTGACAAACGCTAGGCAGAATTTTTGTCAGGTAGAAAATTTAACAGTTTGCATATCACAGGGTCCATATTTCAGCGAATGCTTAAAATAGCGAACACTGTTTAATCGACCCAATAGTCAAAATCCCTAAATCTCGAACACATGGAACAGTGATAGTTGAAAAAAAAATCCAAACACAAAATAAAATGGGGGGCTTTGTCCCCCCGCACCCCCCAATGTGGGGGGCTGTGCCCCCACACCCCCTACTTAAATGTACCAACTCTGAGATTCCACTACAGTGGAGGAAATGGCAAAGTCCCGAACACGGCCCAGTGATTTTTTTTCCATGGGGGGAAAAAACGCTGTTCCATGTGTTTGGGATTTAGGGATTTTGACTTTATTGGTTCGATTAAATAGTGTTCACTATTTTAAGCGTTCGCTGGAATAATATAGACCTCATATCACATTTGATGCATCTCCGATGGTTAATTATTATTAATGCTCCTATCAATTTTATTTAAAAATTTTCTGTGTTACCACAAGACTTATGTTATTGTTTGGGAAAAATGGTTATAAGAACAATGACTGAAAAACCCATTGTCATGGTGTAAATGTTTTTCCTGTAACAGACTTTCTAACAAACAAGAAGGTGGAGGTGTTAAAATAGGGTTTGAAGATTGTTATGAGACTTATGATTATTACATGTTTAATGATAACACCAACACTGTTGATTGTGTAACTGACAACAAATACAGCCCTGAAACCATACAACAATTTTGGAGGGTATGGCCCATCAAAGTTGAGTGCTGATGACCCAGAAGAGTTCATACATTTCTTGCATGAAACACAGGAGGGAAGAATAATAGTGGCTGCTGGCTTCTGTTTACTGCAAACAGACCGGAGTGATAATGTTTCAGCAGCATTAGTAAGGAAATTTACAACGTATGCTCCGAAACTACAAATGTTAAGTTGTCCATCTCGCCTTCGTTCTTGCTGTTTGGGTTCGGAGCCGATCCTTTGCTCAGACAGCTCAAGAGCTGTTTACTGGCTCGAGGCTACCCCTTATCCCAGAATGCCCAGCGTCAGCTACCCAGATCTCGTTTGCCGCTTCTGCTGCGAGGTTGCTTCATTACTGGCTCAGGCTTAGTATTGTTCTGTATTACATATTTTTTGCTATTATTGTAAAAAATTTAATTGTAAAAGTGTTATTAACCTTAGTCTCTTAGTACTTGTACCCTTTATCGCCTTATAGTGTGTGTGTGTGTGTGTGTGTGTGTGTGTGTGTGTGTGTGTGTGTGCGTGCGCTTTGTTGGCTGTCGCTCTTTTCCTATGAACTCGTTTTAACTTGGAGAGTTCTCTTCCCCCTCTATTAGGTAAGCTGTTTAAGTTGTAATAATTATTATAGCTTTTTTTCTTATTGTGGTTCTTTAGTTTTTTTTGTTAGGAAAATGTCTAAAGATACCAAGGTATCTGGCTTCAAAAAGTGTGACTCATGCCGTCAGAAAATGTCTCTGACAGATGGGCACACTAGTTGTGCATATTGTTTGGGCGCTGTTCACCTGCAGGACTCCTGTTCTGTATATTACGCTTTTAGTCCAAGGGTCTTGCAGGAGCGCAAAAACAAATTAATCCTTCGGGGATTATTGAAGCCTCAGAATTCTCCAGCTAAAAGTACTCAGCCAGCGAAATCCCCTAAGTCTGTCAAGCCATAGGCTGCACCTTTGGAGCCGACTCCTTTACTTGACCAACCAAGTATGTCGGTGCCGGCTGGCACTGACAAAGCAACTCCTCCGGCTCCATCTGCTATTTCGGAGCTGTCTTGGAGCCATAAGAGACTGAGGTCTCCGTCCTTGGAGCCCATCCACTCAGCACCTCAGTCACCGTTGTTACAGAGTGAACGTAGCCATCATTCTTCCCACTCCTCTCGATCCCCTGGATTATCAGATCATGATGTGGAGAGAGTAGTAAGTAGGTTGCTTAAGTCGCAGGCACTGGCAAAATTACTGTCCAGCCCACCTCAGCAGGTATCTGCTCCAACCGCCTCTATTTCCGTTCCTCCTCCGACTACATTTAGCTCGGAGCCGGAGACCATGGATCTGCAGGTAGTAGAACTGTCAGCGCTGATAATCATCTCTCCTTCGGTTCCATCTGCTCAGATTACCTCGATTGTACCTATCGAGGGATCTGGGCACCGAGGCTGTCTCATCGGCTCCGGGGGGGGGGGGGTGGCATCGGACCCTTGTCCGACCCCGTTCTCCCCCTTGGAGGTTCGGCGCAGGTGAGCTCTGCTCCAGCATTGGCCTCAAAGCCGTCACCCTTGACGTGGAGAAGGGCTCCTGTCTCTTTGGAGCCGGAGCTTTCTCTGCCTAGAGGTTGGGACGCCTTTGAGGTCATGCGTAGTGTGCTGTCCCCCGAAACAGCTCTACTTCCTGCTCCATCTGCTCCTCCCCCATGGTGTCTGTTCCAGCCTCTACTCCTCCAGACACCAAGCGTAGGGAACCTATGGCCCAGGACACCCCATTGGGTGATCCCTCTTCTTCCGAAGCCTCCCCTGATCACTCGGAAGAGCCTGCCCGGAAGAAGAAGCGCAAGAAGGAAGCACATAGACTCCCCTGAGTCTGTCACCTCAGATACAGACATGGATGAATTGGAAGGGTCCCCAAGGTCCTCCTCTGAAGAGGTTTCCTTTTCGGATATCCTTGAAATGCTTAGAGGGGGGACTGGACTTCCCTAGCTCCTACCGAGGACGTGTCTGTATACCTGGATGCATTCGGTTCCCAACCTTCCACCTCCTGGGCATCTCCTCCTTTCCATCCACTCATGTCTGTAGTGGCTCGAAAGGCTTGGTCAGCTCCAGATTCTGTGGAACCTACTCCGAGGAGACCAGACAAATTTATTACAGCTCCCCAGGACAAACAATTCCTCTCAAAAGGTGTGCCCATTGATGCCATATTGGTAGCAGCAGCCACCAAGAAAGAGTTAGCAGAAACCTCTTCATCTGTTCATCCTCCAAACAGAGAGTCTCGGACGATGGACAGATATGGAAAGCGAATGTTAGCTTCAGCGACCTTTTCAATGAGGTCCCCGAACTATCTATGCCATTTTACACATCTTCAAAGGGATCTCCTGAAAGAGCTTGGAGATGCCTTTCAAGATCCTACAGTTGAGGGAGTACCAGCCAAATTAGCTTCTCAGCTTGCGACTCTTAATTCCATAGTCAACTCCTCCATGAGGCTGATTTCCTATGCAGCCGATGGAGCGAGCAGAGCCGCAGGGACAGGTGTGGCTCTCAGGAGACATGCTTGGATGCGGCTGTCAGTTTGTGGAACCCTTTTGAGCGTCCTTCACCAATACTCCCTTTGATGGCTCCTTTCTCTCTGGGCCTTGGGTGAAAGACACGTTGACCATGTGTGAGCAGGAAGGCAAGACTCTCTCTGCCATGGGAGTCTGTTTTTCCACCCCTTCCAGACCTTATCCCAAGGGTCAGAAGAGTGGAAAGATGTGGTTCTGAAAATCCCAGGGACCCTTGTCTGACACACGTGGTTATTTTTCCCCCAGGGGCAGAGGGGGAAACAACAATAACAGAGACTGCCCTCGTGGCAGAGGGGGACCGCAAAACCAGGGTGATGGACAAACGTTCTCTGCCAAGCCCTTCCAGCATCCCTGAAGGATTGCCTGACTGTTCTCCTCTGGAGGCAGTTGGGGGAAGACTTTCACTGTACCCAAAAGCCTGGCAAAATATAACGAAAGACAGATGGGTACTATCCATTGTATCCGGAGGTTACAAAATTCCCTTCCATCAATCCCCCATAGAATCAAAAAAGTCCATCCCAGATGTCCCACCCAATATAAGGGATCAAGCAGTCACAGAAGTTTCAAGACTGCTAGAAAAGAGCCATTCAAGAAGTCCCCGCAGACTAACTAGGATCCGGAACTTACTCAAGATTCTTTTTAGTACCAAAAAAGACAGGGGACTGGAGACCAATACTGGATCTCAGCAGATTGAACAAATCTGTACAAAGAGAAAAGTTCCGGATGGTGCCACTGCAGTCCATGTTCCCTTTTCTGGGTCAGGACAATTGGATGTGCTCGATAGATCTTCAGGATGCGCACTACCATATCAAGATGGACAGATGCTCCAGGAGATTTCTTCGCTTCTGGGTAGGGGCAAGTCATTACCAGTTCAGAGCTCTGCTCTTTGGTCTCACCTCAGCCCCCAGGGTGTTCACCAAGTGTATGGCAGTAGTCACGGCTCACCTGAAGCGTCAAGGATTCCAGGTGTTTCCCTATCTAGACGACTGGCTCCTGACAGCTTCCACCAGGCATCAACTCTGAGGCACGGGATTATACAGTCACATCATGCACTCAACTAGGCATTACAGTAAATTTTGAAAAATCTGACTTGTTGCCCTGTCAGTCTGTCGCATACATAGGAGCAGAATTAAACACAAAAGAAATGTTTGCAAGATTACCACAGGAAAGAGTTTCCACTATTCGTCAACAAGTGTTAATTCTAATGCAGAGCAAAAGGATTCAAGTCAGATATGTCCCCCAAGCTCTAGGCTCCATGGCAGCTGGCATTCTTCTTGTCCCATTAGTGCGTTTCCACATGAGAATCCTTCAGTGGCTTCTTTTCACGCAGTGGTCTTTCCAGGAGCTACCCATGTCTCACATGATCCTGATCACAGAAACGTGCAAAAGGCACCTTTCTTGGTGGATGGTCTCCCCACTAGTAATTCAGGGCAGACCTTTCATGCACCCCCCTCTGGTAGCCACAGTGACCACGGACGCCTCCCTGATAGGGTGGGGGGGGCATTATCTAGGCAGGACAGTCCAAGGCACTTGGCAACCTTGCGAGTACCATCTGCATATCACTGTCTTAGTAATGAGAGCGGTGCTCCTAGCGTTGCAAGCCCTTCAAGACTCTTCCTTCCGGGATCATTGCAATCCAAATGGACAACATGTCAGTGGTGTGGTACATCAACAAACAGGGCGGGACCAGGTCTTACCCTTTGTGTCGAGAAGCACTCAGACTGTGGCAATGGGCGATTTCCTCCCAACGTTTTCGGATAGCAACGCACATCCCTGGGAAATCCAACGTCATAGCGGACAGGCTCAGCAGAGCTATCCTCATGCGTCACGAGTGGTCTCTGAATCAGGAAGTTGCGGATTTTATCTTCTGCAAATGGGGACAGGCTTGCTGTGATTTATTTGCCACTCCTCTCAACAACAAATGCAGCAGCTACTTCTCCCTACTTCCTCTTCCAGGTCATATACCCAGAGATGCTCTAGTCCACAATTGGCCTCAGGAACTCCTTCACGCTTCTCCCCGTTTTCCCCTAATACTAAGACTCATGCAGAAAGCAAAATCGTTGGGTTGCAAAGTGATCCTCATTGCCCCATATTGGCCTCGACAGATATGGTTCCCGTTCCTGCACCTCCACCTTCTGGATCAACCGTGGATTCTGGACCAGGTTCCAGATCTTCTGATTCGTCAATCAGGCAGGTTGCACCAATCCCTTCAAACTCCCCAGCTCACAGCTTGGTTACTCCACTTCCAACCTTAGCCAGGCTTTCCAGTATCTCCCCAGCAGTCCGTGATATTATTGTTTCCTCACATAAGTCTACTACGAGGAAAACGTATGCTAGTAAATGGAAACGGTTTTCTTACTGGGCAGAATCTAGAAATATGGATCCTTTCTCAGCCTCTTTTCATGAAATTCTTGAATTTCTAGCACAACTTTTTCAGTCTGGTGCGGCTTCCGCTACCATTAAAGTACAGCTAGCTGCCATTTCTAATTTTCATATTGGTATGTTTAATTCTAGCATAATGTCTCATAAGCTCTGCAAGGCCTTTATGAGAGGAACATCTCTTCTTAGACCCCCAGTTAGAGATCCTCCTCCTTGGGATCTCAATTTAGTTTTAGCTTCCTTAATTTTGCCTCCCTTTGAACCGGCAACATCATGTTCCTTAAAATTTCTTTCTTGGAAGACACTTTTTCTGGTTGCTATCACTTTAGCTAGACGTGTCTCAGAACTTCAAGCACTGTGTGTTCGTCCTACTTACCTGGTGTTTCACAAGGACAGAGTTTCTCTGAGGACCAATCCATCCTTTATTCCTAAAGTCTGCTCAGTGAACAATTTAAATCAATCCATAGATCTCACAGTTTTCTTTCCCAATCACAGCAACAAGGCAGAATACAAGCTCCACCAATTGGATGTGCACAGACAATTGCATTTTTACCTCCATAGAACTAAGGAACTAAGAAAGTCAGACCAGTTGTTTTTCTCATGCTTTCAACAAACAAGGCCTTCCAGTTTCTAAGGTGACCTTATCCAGATGGTTATCTGATACTATTGCCTTTATTTATCAGTTACGAAATAAAGAGCTACCAGCTAAACCAAAAGGTCATTCTACTAGAGCATTAGCCACCTCTGTAGCCTTTCAGTATAGGTTGCCCATGGACTCAATCTGTGCAGCTGCCACTTGGGCAAACTCTCATACTTTTATCTCTCATTACAAGGTGGATATGGTCTCCCGGAGCAGAGCTTCCTTTAGTTCTACTGTTATGAAGAGTCTGTTCCAATGAGCCACCCGGGATTTTAGGTGCTAGAGACGCTGTCCCAAACAGCAAGAATGAAGGTGAGATGGACAACTTAACATAAAGAAGTGATGTACCTACCATAACGTTCCATGTTAGTTGTCTTCATCTCGTTTTCCTTCTTGTGTCCCCCCCCCCCTTCCTTCCCCCTTCCTAGAGGATTGAGAGGAGTTCCTTTTGTTTTCACTGGCTGAGTATCTTTTATTACTTCACATGCCAGGTAATTTATGACTCTTTCCTTGTTTAGGTGCATTGGACAACCAGTTTTTAGGTAACTGGTTACTCTGTCCAGTGTGCGTTATCACAAACGAGATCTGGGTAGCTGACGCTGGGCATTCTGGATAAGGGGTAGCCTCGAGCCAGTAAACAGCTCTCGAGCTATAGAAAATGGCCGAGTTGGAGCCGAGGATCATCTCCGAACCCAAACAGCAAGAAGGAAGGCGAGATGAAGACAACTAACATGGAACGTTATGGTAGGTGCATAACTTCGTTTTGCTTTAGATTGTAAAAATGCTTACCAGGGAACAGAACATACTAGATGTTTGTATTCTTAAAAGATTTACTGTTGCATCATGTCAAGTTTTACCACTGTTGATGTGCAGTGGTCATGGGGATATAAAGTTAATTTGTTGCTAGGTAATTCTGCCAAGCTAAAATCTAAACCAGTGTATAGAATATTAATAACAGACTATATGGAAGCAAAACAGTCACTATTCCAAACTAATTGGAGTGATGCGTTCAGTGGAAAATCTGCTAAAGGAATATTGAAAATTTTGAAAGGGAAATTGAATGCAAAAAAATCACCCCCCCCCCCCCCCCCCCCCCCCACACACACACACACACAAATGTTTAACATCGGGATCTAGGCACAGAAGGTCAAGACTTTGAAAACTGAAGTATGCAAGCTGGACAGAAACATTAAACATAGTATGAGACAAGATCAAGAAAAAACTTGAAGAAAATTTATATAAAAATATTGAGCATAATTGGAAATCATTTTATAGATTGAGATGCGTTAGGATCTACAAATTGATAAAAGTGTAGATTCTAAAATTTTATAATTATGACCTGAGAAAAGTTTGACATGAGCTTGCAGTATCATTAATCTATTTACTGGGTCATCCGAATATGTGGAGATTTCTCATGATTGGAGACATTCACTTGTTAAACTTGTCTTTAAGAGAAAGGGAAGTAAGACAAACCCAAAGTCATACGGACCCATGGGTTTACTTTCATGTTGTGGAAAAATAATGGAGAAAGTTTATACTGGATAAATTGTCAGAATTGGAAAGTTTGTTGAGACTTGAAAGCAAATATCAGCATGCGTATTGTGAAAATATATCTGTTACCACATTTAACATGATCTATATCAATATAACAGCTATAAATGAAAAAGTGTGCTGTGATGCAATTTGTATAGATTTAACTTCAGCATTTGATAGGGTCGTACACAAAACACTTATCAATAAATTAGAACTAGGTATTGGTAATCTCCTTGGTAAGATAGGTGCATGGCTTACAGATAGGTCATGGCAAGTATCCTACAGCAATTGGACAGGTGAAATTAAAGGTTACAGTCAGGGTATCCCACAGGACTCTATCCTGGGCCCATACTTGTTTAGATTGTATCTTTCAGATCTGAGGTGTTCTACAGTCTGTATGCAGATGACTTGAAAATGGGTAAACTGATTACATTTATTGCAGATAGGGCATGTTTGCAAAAGAACTTGACCAAATCGACCATTTAGGCACAGAAGAATGTGCTGATAAATACATCAAAATTAAGCATATGAGATTTGGGAGACATATGTTGAAAGGTTAATACTTAATACAGCATACAGTGATTGAAACTGTAGATGGTCTTCATGTTTCACTGTTGCAGTCATTACATTTGGGTAATCTGCTTGCAGGTTGCCCTCAGTCAGCCTGAATATCAAAGTTTTGAGTCCTGCGTCGGTTGCTCTGTCCTCTTCCATGACATCAGGTCGTCAGGGGTATAAAATATGCAGCCAACGTCGTTTTCTTCAGTCTTTCTTGCCATGCGGTGCCCAAAGCAGAAGCAGTTCGCAAGTGCCGGTCGGCAGACTCCTGAAATGTTTGCATTTGAGTTTCAGAACTGAAGTCTTCAACTAAAGCTAAGTACCCCATTGGGGAAACTTTTTCTTGCTCCTTTCCGATGTCAGTAAAAGTTAATAATTGCATTACTTGTGGGATGCAAACACCTCATAAGGATTTTCATTTGTACTGTATTCCTTGCCTAGGCGCAGATCATAATGTGCCTTGCTGTCGGTTTTATGGTAGATTTAACCAACTCACTATTTAGCGTCTGTATATATCTGCTTCAAAATATTTTGGAAACCGATTTAATTACCCTGAAATGTCGTCGGATAACAATCCGACTACCGGAGTTCACAAAAAACGCAAAGAAAAGGACAGAGACAGACTGTCGAGGTCCAAAACTGACAACGAAGCTTCTCCTAACCCACTCGCCAGTTCGCCGGTACTCAGAGAGGTGCTTTTGCAGCCCCTGATGCCCACGACTTTTAAGTCGCAGGCCTCTACCGAGACCCATGCGGAGTCCGGTATGTTGTGAGATTCTCAGAGTATTGTAGCCACGGATGGGTCTGGAGCTGCTGAGCAGGCACTGGCTTCTGAGGGTGTTTTCAGGCCTCAACATTTCTATATAAAACCGACGCCTGCTTCAAAAACAAAGGCAAAAACTACTTCTAAGGCTAAGAAACCAACGCATGAGCCATGTTCTCAGGTCCCTATGCCTAAAAAACAGATTATCAAAATGGCTGAGGACTTAATTACCTTGATCAGGGGTTCCCAACCCCCTCCTGATAAGAGGCCTAGGCAAGACACTGATTCTGAATCTTCAGATAAGGTTTCTATTTCTTCTGAGTCCTCTTCTGATCAGGAAGTTTCTATACCACCCTATGAGGATTCAGATGCAGAAGGAATCCATCCCATCTTCATCTCCTCCTGAAGATTATTCTTTTGGAGAAACTTTTTCACTGGGAGAGTCAGGATTTCTCTGAATCAAAAAAGAGGCTTAGGGATTTCCTCCTCCTTCCTCAGCATAGGCCTTTGACTATACATCCTGTATTAGACATTGTAGATAATGTGTTTTTGGAATTTAGCATGGCTCCTGATTCCCTGCCTCTGGCTCCTAGTAAGCCAAACAGATATTACAGGGTTCCTGACTCCCACAAATTTTAATTCAAAAATCCTGCTGCTGACCCTGAAACGGTCTCACAGGGTCCCAAAGGTGTAAAGGCCTCTTCAGCCAAGAATCTTACCCCCTCTGATAGAGATGGGAAAGAAAGTTTATACGTCTGCATCCTTGGCAAATTAGGGCCTTAAACTGCCAGTTTCATATGCTTAAATATTAACAGCATGTTATGGGATTATTGAAACAAAAAATGATGTTGATTCCTGAATGTGTGGAAAACAGAATTACAGGAATTATTGCATACAGCAGAACAGGTTGGAAAACATACTTTGCAATGTGGTTTTGATTCCTTGGAGACCTCTTGCAGGGCTGCAGTTACTGGATCTGTGATTAGAAGGCATGCCTGGCACAAGGAGCAAAGTCTGCCTGATCATGTTAAAGCTAAATTGTTGGATGCACCTTTACAGCATGATACTCTGTTTGGTAATAAGGCAGAAGAGGTTTTAAAAAAAACTGAAGACGAAGCTAAATCTATGCAAACTGTTAGATTTCTTACAAGTGCAGCCACCCAGATTCAGTAGACACTGGCCTACAAAAAATTGGTCCTTTCCTGTGTCCAACAGAGCCTCACAAGGCAAATCCAGGCGCTCAAAAGGCTCTAGATACCAATCACAGGGTTCTTGCAGGTCAAAGCAATGGGGTGTCTCTACCTCCAAGTCTGGAGGAAACAAAGCACAATCCTACAGTAAGCAGTCTTGGTGACTTCCCTCTGCCATCACCAAGCACTTATCTTTTGGCAGCCCCCTTGGGGGGAAAATTAACACTTCATGCTCAAAATTGGCAGTTAATAACCCAGGACAAGTGGGTATTAAACATAGTATCCCAGGGGTACAGATTTCATTTCCATACCTTGCCAGTTCCAAACGGTTGGCCAGATCTGCCACAAAATCAATGGGCAGAGGCACAGAAACAAGTTACGTCCCTCATGGATATGGGGGCTATTCAACTAGTACCAGAACAGGAAAAAGGGCAAGGTTTTTATTCAAGACTGTTCCTGGTACCCAGAAAAGACCATGCTTGGCATCCAATGTTGGACTTATCAATTTTGAACACATTCTTGGACATCCCAAAATTCAAAATGCTGACTTTACAACAGCTTCTGCTCATGGTGGGCAAGAACGCTTGGTTAGTGACTCTAGACTTGAAGCATACCTGCATATCCCAATAAGGGAATCATGCAGAAGATACCTCCGTTTCAAGGCTGGTTTCATGAATTACCAATTCTCTGCACTTCCCTTTGACTTCTCTACTGCGCCCAGGGTCTTTACAAAGTGCCTGGCACCAGTAATTGCATTTTGCAGACAAAGAAGCATACAAATTTATCCTTATCTGGACGACTGTCTCATTCAAGCAGAAAACAAGGACATTCTTCTTCAACATCTGACGTTTGTAAAAAGGCTTTTAACATGCCTAGGGTACACAATAAATGAAAAGAAATCTCAACTGCTACCCTCTCAAAAAATTAGATTCCTGGGTGCAAGCTTGAATACAACTGCCCAGATGGCTTATCTTACGCCAGACAAAGGCAACTGACTATTCACTTCAAACAAATGGCAACAAAAACCCAGTTATCTGCAAGACAAATTCTGCAGGCTTTGGGGTTCATGACATCCTGCATTCTACTAATTCCATATACGAGATTGCATATGAGGAAACTGTAGTGGTATCTAAAAAGTTTATGGAGTCAACATTGTCAGAGTCTGGAAAAATGATCCCTCATTTCCTGCCTACAACAGGAGTTTCTTTGTTGGGCAGAGACATGTCACCAGAATATGGGATGGTCATTCACTTTGCCCTCTGCCACCCAAACGCTAACTACAGACACATCAGACTGTGCTTGGGGAGCCCACCTGGCGGGGAGATGCATTCTGGGCATATGGAGCCCAAAACAAATGCATCTGCATTTCAACCAGAAGGAGATGTTAGCTGTTCAGAATGCCCTGACAGCCTTCAAGGATTTACTTTGTTCAGGACAACTATTGATAGACGGACAACACCATGGATGTTCTTCGTGTTTCACTATTGCAGTCATTACATTTGGGTAATCTGCTGGCAGGTTGCCCTCAGTCGGCCTGAATTCCAAAGTCTCAGGTTCTACATCGGTTGCTATCTCCTCTTCCATGACGTCATGTTGTCAGGGGTATAAAACATGCAGCTGACGCCATTTTCTTTAGTCTTTCTTGCAGCGCAGTGCCAGAAGCAGAAGCATTTCGCAAGTGCCAGTCGGCCGACTACTGAAATATTCGAGTTTAAGTTTCAGAACCAAAGTCTTCACTAAAGCTAAGTACCCCGTTGGGGAAACTTTTTTTTCTTGCTTTTTACCGATGGAAAGCAAATACCTCATAAGGATTTCCATCTATACTGTATTCCTTGCCTAGGCCCTGATTACAAAGTGCCTGGCTGTTGCTTTTGTGCTAGATTTAATCAACGCACTATTAAGCGTCTGTATATTTTTGCATCAAAGTATTTTGGAAACAGATTTAACTTCCCAGAAATGTCGTCCTCTCAAAAGATAACATTCCTGGGTGCAAGCTTGAATACAACTGCCCAGATGGCTTACCTCACGCCAGACAAAGGCAACTGACTACTTCGAACTGATGGCAACAAAGACCCAGTCTTCTGCAAGACAAATTCTGCAGGCTCTGGGCTTCATGGCATTCAATGGTACCTAAAAAGTTTATAGAGTCAACATTTTCACAGTCTGGAAACAATGATTCCTCTCATTCCCTGCCTGCAACATGATTTTCTATGGTGGGCAAGGGCATGTCACCAAAACATGGGACGGCCATTCACTCTACCCCCTGCCAGCCAAACCATCACAACAGACGCATCAGATTATGCCTGGGGGGCCCACATGGCAGGAAGATGCATTCAGGGCTTATGGTCACCAAAACAGTTGCATCTGCATATCAACCAAAAAGAGATGCTAGCTGTTCAAAATGCCCTAACAGCATTCAAGGACTTGCGTCATCCAGGACAACTACTGATAGACGGACAACATCCCAATCATGTGGTATATAAACAAGCAAGGGGGCACACACTCATACCCCCTCTGCTGATTAGCCATGACACTGTGGAACACAGATTTGACCTACCAAATTACATGTTCAAGCACAATTCCTGCCAGGAAAACAAAACACTCTGGCAGACCATATAAGAAGAAACCTTATGGACCCTCACGAGTGGAAACTAAATCCACAAGTCTTCAGCATGATAACAGAGAAATGGGAGAGCCCAGACGTAGATCTGGCTGCCTCTCCTCAAAATTATCAATTGAAAAGATTCTGCACAAGGACTTATCACAGACAAGCATGGAAAGTGGACGCCCTGTCCTTCACTTGGAAAAACCTCTCAGTTTACGCCTTTCCTCCTCTGCCCGTTCTCCCTAAGGTCCTCCTAAAAGTCAGACAAGCGAAACCAAAGATGGTACTAATTGCCCTGGACTGGCCCCGCCAATACTGGTACCCAATCCTAAGGAACTTGTCTCAATACCCAGCTTGGACCTTTCCTCAAAAGACTACAACTACTGTCCCAGCAAAACAATTAGATCCTGCACAATCAACAACAGACTCTGAACCTGGCAGCATGGCTGATCATGTAGTCATACAAACAGCACCTCTCAGTAAAGCTGTGATGGATGTCATTTTGGAAGCCAGGAGGCCTAGTACTAGAAAATCTTATGCTGACAAATGGAAGAGATTCTGTGCTTGGAATCAAGCACAAGGAACTGATACAGCAGACCCAAATATTCCTCAGATATTGCAATACTTAACTGAGATGCTTGACAAAGGCCTATCTTTCTCATAAATTAAAATCCATGCCTCTGCCATTTCGGCTCATTACAATACAGAGCCACCAATCCTTTCTCATCCTTTACTAAAGCAATATCTTAGAGGAGCCAAAAATTTAAGGCCTCCTAGAAGATCACCATTGCCTGCATGGGATTTCAGTTATGTGTTGGAAAAGCTCACCCTGCCTCCATTTGATCCAGCTGCTACTGCTGATATAAAGTTCTTATGGAAAACAGCTCTGCTTCTAGCAATTACTTCAGCAAGGAGAGTTTGAGCTACAGGCCCTCATGGCTATAGAGCCTTTTATCATATTTTACCCAGACAGGGTATCTTTGAGGACAAATCCTACTTTTATGCCTAAGGTGGTTTCCAGTGTGGCTCTTAACCAAACAATTAATCTGCCAAACTTTTACCCAAATCCGCAGAACAAGGGGGAGAGAATTCTGCATTCCTTGGACGTACACAGACAACTAAGATTCTACTTAAGCAGGACTAAAGCTCTACTCTGTTACTAGTGACATATGCTGCAGGATCAGAGGGCAAGGCTATTTCAAAGCAGACAATTTCAAAGTGGGTAAGCCACTGCATCCGTTTCTGCTACTTACACCATGGTAAAACTGTACCCAAGGGCATTAGGTCTCATTCCACCAGAGCTGCAGCTACTTCAGCAGCCTTTCTAAGAGGAGTACTAACCAAAGACATTCTAGAGGCTGCTACTTGGAGTTCTGTTCAAACCTTTACAAAGCATTATCATCTGCCTCTTTACTTTAAATCCAGAGCAGGCTTTGCCACTGCAGTTCTGCAGGGCCTTATAGCCGCTTTTAATGCTGTTTAGCTCCAGCCCCCCTACCATAGCTTTGGGATTGTACCCAAATATAATAACTGCAACAGTGAAACATGGAGAACATAGTACAGTTGTGTACACGTACCGTAAATGTAGATGTTCGAGTGTATTCACTGTTGCAGTCCAGGTTACCCTCCCGCCATCCCCCTGTCATTCTGGAGTTTATCTTTCCTTCTCTATCTTCTACAACCTATGTGATGTATTTGCTTGTAGATGAAGGTAAAGTTTATAGTGATGCATGTGTGTGTGTGTGTGTGTGTGTGTGTGTGTGTGTATATATATATATATATATATATATATATATATATATATATATATATATATATATATATATATATATCTATTTTTGCTACCTTTTTGGGGGCACCTGACATCAGGGGCAAGAAAAACTAAAGAAAATGGCATCTGCTGCATGTTTTATACCCCTGACAACGTGATGTCATGGAAGAGGAAACCTCAACCGATGCAGGACCCAAGACTTTGGAATTCAGGCCGACTGAGGTCAACCTGCCAGCAGATTACCCAAATGTAATAACTGCAACAGTGAATACACTCTAACATCTACATTTATGGTAAGTGTACACAACTGTACTTTATGTGGTACATAAGCAGGGGGGTACACATTCCTACCTCCTTTTCAGACTAGCCATGGCATTGTGGGACACAGCCCTGACTTAACAAGTACATCTTCAAGCTTAATTCCTGCCAGGAAAACAAAATACTGTGGCAGACTATCTAAGCAGAAATATTATGGACCCACATGAGTGGAAACTGGACCCACAAGTCTTCAGCATGATAACAGAGAAATGGGGGAGTTCAGACATAGATCTGTTTGCCTCTCCCCAAAATTACCAACTGGACAAATTCTGCACAAGGACTTATCACAGACAAGCATGGAAAGTGGATGTCGTATCCTTCAGTTGGAAAAAACTATCAGTCTACGCCTTTCCTCCTCTGCCTCTTCTCCCCAAGGTCTTACTAAAGGTCAGACAGGAAAAAAACAAAAATGATCCTAATTGCCCGGACTGGCCTCGCCAGCACTGGTACCCAATTCTAAGGAATACATCTCAACTCCCTCCTTGGTACTTGCCTCAAATACCTCATCTACTGTCTCAGCAGAGCAATCAAATTCTGCACAATCAGCTCCAAACTCTGAACCTGGCAGCGTGGCTGATCATGTAGTTATTCAAAGAACACCTCTCAGTAAATCTGTGATGGATGTCACTTTGGAAGCCAGAAGGCCTAGTACTAGAAAATCTTATGCTGATAAATGGAAGAGATTCTGTGCTTGGAACCAAGCACAAGGAACGGACACAGCAAAGCCAAATATTCCTCCGATTTTACAATACTTGACTGAGATGCTTGGCAAGGGCCTATCTTTTTCATCAGTAAAAATCCATGCCTCTGCCATCTCGGCTCATTACAACACAGAGCCTCCTCCCATCTTTTCTCATCCTCTGCTAAAACGGTATCTTAGAGGGGCCAAAAATGTAAGGCCTCCCAGAAGATCACCAACTCCTGCATGGGACCTCAGTTTTGTGCTGGAAAAGCTCACCCTGCCTCCTTTTGAACCAGCAGCTACTGCATATGTAAAGTTTTTATCTTGGAAAACAGCTTTCCTTCTGGCAATCACTTCAGCAAGAAGGGTTTCAGAACTACAGGCCCTCATGTCTGCGGAGCCTTTTATTACATTTCATCCGGACAGGGTGTCCCTCAGGACCAATCCTTCCTTTATGCCTAAGGTGGTATCCAGTGTGGCTCTTAACCAAACCATTCACCTGCCAACTTTTTACCCAAATCCGCAGAACAAGGGAGAGCGGATTCTGCATTCCTTGGACGTACCCAGACAACTAAGATCCTACTTAAACAGGACCAAATCTCTACGAAAGTCTGATCAACTACTGTTGGCATTTGCTGCAGGATCAGAGGGGAAGGCTATTTCAAAGTAGACTATTTCAAAGTGGATAAGCCACTGCATTCGTTTCTGCTACTTGCATCATGGTAAACCGGTGCCCAAGGAAATCAGGTCACATTCCACCAGGGCTGCATCTACCTCAGCAGCTTTTCTCAGAGGAGTTCCAACCAAAGACATTCTAGAAGCTGTTACTTTGAGATCTGTTCATACATTTACAAAGCATTATCATTTGCCTCTCTTTTCTAAGTCCAGGGCAGGATTTGCCACTGCAGTTCTGCAGGGCCTTATAGCAGCTCCTAATGCTATTTAGCTCCACCCTTCCATCCATAGATTTGGGATTCTACCCAAATGTAATGACTGCAACAGTGAAACACGAAGAACATAGTACAGTTGTGTACATTTACCATAAATGTAGATGTTCTGGTGTATTCACTGTTGCAGTCCGGGTTACCCACCCGCCACTCCCCTTTTTTCCTAGAACTTATCTTTCCTTCACTATATTGTACAGCCTTTGTGGTGTATTTGCTTTTTTCAGATGAATGTAAAGTTTATGTTGTTACAATTACATTTATACACAGATATTTATATGTATATTTTTGCTCTCCATTTGGGGGGCACCTGACATATGGGGCAAGAAAAACTGAAGAGAATGGCATCGCCTGCATGTTTTATACCCCTGACGACCTGACATCATGGAAGAGGAAACTGCAACCGACGCAGGACCCAAGACTTTGATATTCAGGCTGACTGAGGGCAACCTGCCAGCAGATTACCCAAATGTAATGACTGCAACAGTGAATACACTCGAACATCTACATTTATGGTAAGTGTACACAACTGTACTATTCATTTAAGGACCTGGGCATACAGGGTAGGTCCAGCTTTGAGTTTTTCAAATCATATTAACCAGTTGGTCAATGATAGTTAACAGAACTGTAGGCAGTATAAAAAAGATGGTTTATGAAATCAGAAATGATGGTCATAGTTTGTTAGTTGGACCCAAACTTGAATATGGAATAACAGTATGGAAACCATATAAGAAAACAAGCACAAATAAACCGGCAAGGGTGCTGAGGAAATGCACCAAGAGCATCCATGGATATTAAAATTTAAGATGTTATGTGATCCTATCTCGCCTACATTCTGATTGATGGGTTCGGAGCCGATCCCTCGGCTCCGACTCGGCACGCTTATGCCAAAGAGCGAAGTCTCTTATTGGCTGAGCTTACTATATCCCAGGATGCACCACTACCAATCCCCCAGATCTCGTTTGCCGCTAACAAGCGAAGACGTGGTCTCGAGCTTGGCTGAGCTAAGTAGTGTTTTTTTCACTAACTTTCTGTCAGGATTTTCTTTAAAATTCAACAAAAAGCTGTTATAACAGCTATCTAGTGGTTTTTGTGCTTGAATGAGTATTTTCCTTGGTAAAATATTGTGTAGTGACTGTGTTTTGACAGACTAGAGGTCCCATCGGAGTTGAAGGGCCTTCCCCTGTCAGTTCGTTGTTGGCTAATTCCTGTTATTTTTAAGGTTATTGGATCTACTTCTTTTGGTGTTGTGTTAGTCCTTATTAAAAGGACAGAAAAGTAAAGAAGAAGAAGAGAGAGCAAGGAAAATTCTATAGTGTTAGTGTGTTTCTTGTGTTTCTTCTTGGCTAGTTTTCTGTGTTTGGATTGCCATAATGTCACAGGCTCCTAGGCCTTCAGGATTTAAAAAGTGCACTAAGTGCAGTTTTAAGATGTCGATCACAGACGACCACTCTGTCTGTGTATATTGTTTGGGCGCCAAACATTTGCAGGAGTCCTGCAGCGTGTCACGCGTTTTCCTCGAGGGTCCTCCAAGAGAGGAAAAATAAACTTATTTTGAAAGGCCTTATCAAACCCTCTTTTGAAGAAGCTTTAGCATCCTCTCCTTCTCCTGCTAAAAAGAAAAGGGCGTCTGCTCCGACCAGTCCGTCGGACCCGACCGCCAAAAGACATAGGCAGGCTTCTCCTTCGGCTCCACGGACTTCGGAGCCGAGGGTGGAACGGTCTGCCTCGATGCCTCCAGTCTCGACTCCTCTGGTCTCGGAGCCGACGGCTGGGGCATCGAGAGGCGGGTCACCTTCATCGGCTCCACTGATCTCGGAGCCGATGAAGGTTGTCCGCTCAGACACTTCCTCCTCGGCGCCGAAGTCCTCTTCGGCACCGATGGAAATTGGGTTGGACACTCCCTCGGCGCCGATAGTTATCGAGTCGCCTCGGAGCCGGTCCCTTAGTCCCGTGGAGCCGTTGGAGAGACCTACTCGGACCCGTTCGGTCTCTTCCAGGTCATCAAGGATGTCAGATTCGGACATAGACAGGGTGCTCCAAAGACTGTTCCAGTCCCCAGTCTTTCAAAAATTTGTTTCGGCTCCGACCCAATTGGTTTCGGAGCCGATAGCCCACTCCATTGCCATTCCTCCTCAGACCGCCCGGCTCCGGAGCAGGTGCTGATGGAGCCAGTAGAGATCCTAGGGTCAGCTCCGACCCTTACTCCAACCCCGGCCTTCAGGTCTGAGTTTAGCACGCGGACTTCTTCGGCTGGACCCGGGGGTGACGTTTCGGGACCAATGCTGTCGGTTCCGAGCCTCCCTCTCGGTGCTGCTGCGGGACTTCCGTCTGCTATCATGGCTCGGGACCGGACACTCCCAGGATTCTGGGGTCCGGCTTTCAGAGCTATGAGGAGTGCCTTGGCCAAGTCTTCTTGGCGATCTCTACGGCTTTACCGGCACCTTCCTGGGCATGGAGACTGGGTCTTTGGCAGTTCCCCTGTCTCTAGGCAGCGGAGCCCGGGCCTGAGGTTACCCCCACTGGGGTTCCCTCCTCCTGAGGGTTCTTCGGAGTTGTCTTGGAGGAGCCCCAAGGAAGAGATCGTGCAAGAGGAAGCACGTGGACTCCCCCGTGTCTCTTACATCGGACACTGATCTTGATGATGCGGAGGGGTCCCCAAAGTCGCCCTCGGATGATGTCTCATTTGCAGACATTCTAGAGATCCTTAAGCAACGAGGCGGCTGGATTTCCAAACCCCCCTCCGCTGATGAGTCAGTGCTTCTCAAGGCCTTTGGGGCTCAGCCCTCCGCCTCCTGGGTGTCTCCGCCCTTCGAGCTCCTGGATTTGGTTTGTCGGAGGGCGTGGGAACATCCAGATACTGTGGAACCAGTGCCTTCTCGCCCTAACAAATTTTTGTCTGCCCCACCCGAGAAGGAGTTCTTGACGAAAGGCGTGGTTGTAGATGCCATGGTGGTGGCATCTGCTACACAGCAGGACGTGGCAGAGGCTTCAACGTCCGTCCATCCTCCTAATAAGGAGTCTAGGAGCATGGACCGGTACGGGAAGCGCACCCTGACTTCAGCGGCCTTTACTCTAAGGTCCCTGAATTATTTGGCACATTTGACCAGACTACAGAGGGATCTGAACAAGGAGCTGTCAGACTCCCTCTCAGGTAACCTAACTGAGCAGCTAGCCCAGTCGGTTAGCTCTCAGTTGGCTATCCTTACCTCGATTTCTAACTCATCCATGAGGCTCATTTCATATGCGGCCGAAGGGGCGGGCAGAGCGGCAGGCACAGGCGTGGCTCTACGGAGACAAGCCTGGCTCCGTTTGTGTCATTTCGCGGAGGCCTTCAAGTCTTCCTTCGCCGACGCTCCCTTTGATGGGTCCTCTTTGTTTGGACCCAAGGTAAAGGACACTCTTACCCGCTGTGAGCAAGAGGGAAAAACTTAATCTGCCGTAGGAGCATGTTATTCCACTCCCTTTCGGCCTTATCCCAAGGCTAAAAGAGGAGGGAAGATGTGGTTCCGCAAATCACAGAAGTTCTTTCCTCAACAGCAGGAAGATTCCCCTTCCAGAGGCAGAGGACGGGGAAATTTTTCTGGGAGACGCCGCCCCAGAGGCGGCAGAGGGCCCGCAACACTGGAGACAGAGTCCTTTCGTGGCTCTTCAGCCTCCCACACTTCATGAGGGATTGCCCGGCTGTGCTGCTCCGGAGCCAGTCGGGTGCCGTTGCCAAGCACCTAAAAGCCTGGGAGTCTATTACTCAGGACAGATGGGTGCTTCGGATTATTGCCGGAGGTTACACCATTCCCTTCACACACTCACCCCACCGTCCAAAAAATCCCGGACCCACCACCCAGTCAAAGGGAAATTGCAGCCGCAGAAGCTTCAAAGCTGCTAGAAAAGGAGTCATCCAACCGGTCCCCACAGACCAGATCGGATCCGAAATTACTCAAGGTTCTTTTAGTGCCAAAAGACAGGGGACCTGAGACCCATATTGGATCTCAGCAAACTAAACCAGTCCGTCATGAAGTCCAAATTCGAATGGTCACTTTACAATCCATTCTCCCATTGTTGGAGAAGGATGTTTGGATGTGCTCCATAGATCTCAAGGGCGCCTATTATCACATACCGATACATCAGGCGTCCAGGAGGTATCTGCGCTTCAGCCTGGGAGACAGTCCTTTCCAATTTTGTGCACTGCCCTTTGGTCTCACCACAGCCCCAGGGTGTTCACCAAGTGTTTGGCAGTAGTGACTGCTCACCTGAGGAGTCTCGGATTCCAAGTGTTTCCCTATCTGGACGACTGGCTCCTGACTGCCACCACCAGGCATCTACTACTAGACAACCTACAAGCCACCATCTCCCTGGGAATTACATTCAATTGGTCAAAGTCTGTCTTGCTGCCCTCTCAGCGCATAAGATTCATAGGAGCAGAGATAGACTCAAAATTGATGCGCATCTTCCTTCCTACCGAAAGGATTCAAACATTACAAGATCAAGTCCGAGCCCTGCTTCCAAGATCCAAAGCCCCAGCCAGGTTGGTCCTGCAACTTTTAGGTTCAATGTCTGCCACGGTTCTCCTAGTTCCGCTGGCAAGATTGCACATGAGGATTCTTCAGTGGCTGTTATCGACACAATGGTCTTTTCAGGATCTCCCCCTCAATCATCTCATACTGATTACAGAAACGTGCAAACGGGACCTCCGCTGGTGGCTTCAGCCATCCAATCTGAATCAGGGAAGACCTTTTGTTATACCCCCTCCGGTGGCCACCTTGACAACGGATGCCTCCCAGACGGGGTGGGGGGGCATTGTCTGGGCAGGTTAGTTCAGGGTTCTTGGCTTCCAGACGAAACTTTTCTCCATATCAATGTATTGGAAATGAGTGCTGTACTTCTGTCCCTACAAGCCCTCCACAAGTTTCTCCCTCAAGGCATTATCGCTATCCACACAGACAACATGTCGGTGGTCTGGTATCTAAACAAACAAGGAGGGACCAGATCTTACCCCCTTTGCAGAGAGGCCATGAGGGTGTGGGAATGGGCAGTAGCTACCAACCGCTTCCTGGTAGCGACCCACATTCCAGGAAAATCCAATGTATTGGCAGACAGATTAAGCAGGACGATTCTCTCTCCTCACGAGTGGTCCCTGAACGAAACAGTAGCAGCTCAGGTTTTCAAAAGATGGGGGACCCCGTGCTGCGACCTCTTTGCAACACCACAAAACACAAAGTGCAAAAGGTTCTTTTCCTTGACTCCGCATCAGGGGGAGGCAGCTACGGATGCTCTAGTCCAACCTTGGCCAACAGGACTACTTTATGCTTTTCCTCCGGTTCCACTCCTCCCCAAAGTCATCCAGAAAGCTTCCCAATTGGGGTCCACAATGATTCTAATTGCTCCGTACTGGCCTCGTCAGGTATGGTTCCCCTACCTAAAGAAATATGCTCTGGACGGTCCTTGGTTTTTGGATCTAACTCCGGACCTGCTGATTCATCAGTCGGGACGACAGCACCAGTCCCTTCACACTTTGAAATTAACAGCTTGGCTCCTCCACTTCTGACCTTAGTCAGAAATCACACCTTAGACCCGGAAGTTATTCACATTTTATCTTCAGCCCACAAACCCACCACTAAGAAATTGTATCTCAGTAAGTGGAAGAGGTTTGCTATCTGGGCTCAACTCAGAGGCTTAGACCCTATTACTGCCCCGATACCAGAGGTCTTGAAATTTTTAACATCCTTGTTTAATCAAGGATCTTCAGTCTCTACTATTAAAGTCCAACTAGCAGCTATCTCCAAATTTCACGAATCCGTAGACCCACCATTGATGAGCAGCAGATTATGTAAAACTTTCATGAAAGGTGCTGTGCTTTTAAGACCCCCAGTTTTTCATCCTGCGCCTCCGTGGGATCTTGATTTGGTACTTCGTGCCTTAACATCTTCCCCTTTTGAACCGGCTGCTACATGTGAGTTGAAATATCTGTCTTGGAAAACTGCCTTCTTAGTTGCAATTACCTCTGCAAGAAGAGTTTCAGAACTTCAAGCCCTATCTATCAAACCACCGTACTTGATTTTTCACAAGGATAGAGTATCACTTAGGCCTAATCCATCTTTTGTTCCAAAAGTTTGTTCTAGTCTCTGTCTCCAACAATCTCTAGAGCTACCAGTTTTCTTTCCAAAATTTTCAAATGAAGCAGAATACACCTTGCATAAATTGGATGTTCACAGGCAATTGCGCTTCTATCTAGACAGGACTCAACAAATTCGAAAAACAGACCAATTGTTTGTGTCCTTTTCAGATAATAAATTGGGTAAAACCATTACTAAAGCTACTATTTCCAAATGGATTAGAGATTGCATAACTCAGGCTTATTCCTCTTCAAATAAGCAACTTACAACATCTATCAAAGCTCACTCTACCAGAGCTATGGCTACCTCTATTGCGTTTTATTCCAAGCTCGCTATTTCTGAGATTTGTGCTGCGGCTACTTGGTCCAACCCGAACACTTTCATTTCCCACTATAAATTGGATGTGGCATCTAAAGGGCGAGCATCATTTGGTTCCACGGTACTCAGGAGTGTTTTCCAGTGAGCCACCCAGGATTCAGGTGCTAGGGACGCTGTCCCATCAGTCAGAATGTAGGCGAGATAGGATCACATAACATCTTTTAGTTATGTACTCACCATAACTTCAGATGTTTGGGATCCATCTCGCCTACATTCCTAATACCCACCCTCCTTCCCCTGCCTTGGAGATCAGAAGAGATGGAACGGTTGGAGTTCTACTATTTTTATCTTGTATCATCTGTCGATGTTATATAAGCAGTGCGTGCGTGTGTGCATGTATGCGGACAAACTAGATCTGGGGGATTGGTAGTGGTGCATCCTGGGATATAGTAAGCTCAGCCAATAAGAGACTTCGCTCTTTGGCATAAGCGTGCCGAGTCGGAGCCGAGGGATCGGCTCCGAACCCATCAGTCAGAATGTAGGCGAGATGGATCCCAAACATCTGAAGTTATGGTGAGTACATAACTAAAAGTTATGAGTATTTGTATATATGTATGTCTGATTTCACATGAATGTTCTGGAAGTCATTCTGCAATATGGAAGCATTCCTGTCATGGGGCAAGCAACACTGCAACCTATTGGCATACCTGAACAACACCAAATTCAGCTGCTACTTTTCCCTTATCCTTTCCCCGGCAAGATGTCGCAGTGATGGTCAGTCATGCAGAAATGGGTTCTGGGACTCTCTTAAGCTTTTTTCTTGTTTTGCCATCTTCTGGAGAGCTTTGTGTAGTTAAGGCCTTTCAGCACCTTCCTGGATTTTCAGTCCAGTAAACCTCGCCATTTATTTTTGCTCACTACATAGAAGAACTGGGGGAATGGAAGTGAGTGGCCAACACTGCCTTGTCTATCTTGGCGTGTTGAGGAAACTGGTTCCAGTCATCTGCTCAAGTAGAGACTTGCAAGCCATTGAAATGGCAAGGACTGGGAATGTGGACTTGGCAATCTCAATCTGGTGATGACAACCCTCATTGGATGTAGGTGATAGTTTACCCGCATGCTGAAGAAGGTTGTAGGAAGGCCCACATTGATGCCAGTGCTCATTTCTGCCACTGTGGTGAGTGGCCACAGTTCAGCTGTGAACACTGTCACTACTGTTGTACTAGTGAGGGCACAGACGATCACCACTGTTTACCTGGGTGGTAGAATTTGCAGTTGATGCTCACCCCAAGACTGGGAACTCCCAGGCAGCTGGGGAATTAATAAGTTTGACTTCCATGAAAGTGACTTGATTGTCAGCACACACACAAATAAAAATAACATTAAAACGTGCAAGCACGCCCAAACAGATGCACTGTGTGTGTGTGTGTGTGTGTGTGTGTGTGTGTGTGTGTGTGTGTGTGTGTGTGTGTGTGTGTGTGTATATATATATATATATTATATATATATATATATAATGTGTGTGTGTGTGCATTTATGTGTGTATATATATATATATATATATATATATATATATATATATATATATATATATATATATATATATATATATATATATATATATATATATATATAATATATATAATATATATATATGTGTGTGTGTGTGTATGTAATATATATATCTGTTAAAGTCTTTTGGGTAGACATTTCAAATTTTCATGAGGGTGCTGACTTATCTCTGACAATCTTAAAGGTTTGTAAGATGTTTCCTAGAGACATCTTTCTGATGCATTCTGCAGTGAAGGACTTTGCTCCTCCTTGGGAGCTTTCGTTTGCTTTAGAAAAGTTAATGCTTTATCCATTTGAACCAGCTGCTAAAGCAGAATTGAATTTGATCTCTTGAAAAATGCTTTCTAATGGTCATCGCTTCTGCCAGAGGTAGCATGCCATGTGTGTCATTCTCCTTATTTGGCCTTTCATAGGGATAAAAGCACATATTTGTGAACTAATTTATCTTCCATGACAAAAATAGTTGCTGAATTTAGTCTTAACTCCACTAATATATGCTGTTTTCTTCCACAGTTACTCTAATAATGGAGAATGGATGTCCACAGGCAGTTTAGATTTATTTGGATAGCTACCAGTGTATCAGAAAAGATTCTATGTTTTTGTTTTCTAGAATGAAATTGAACTTGCTTTAGAGTGTTTAAGTCACATTAAGACTGTGTGTTCAATTGTATTAAGTTCTGCTATCAGAACTATAGTGCACTTTTGCCTTCTAAATCTAGAGTGCTCCTGACCAAAGCAGTGGCTGCTTCTCAAACATTTAAAAAAAATGTTGGATGGGATTTGTGCAGCAGCTACATTAACACATAGCTGAATACTTCTGCAAGGCAATACAAGTTGGAGTGTAATCTCTGGAACCAAGGCCTGTTTCAGAACAACAGTTGGGAAGAATGCTGCCATGAGGACGGTGCCCAGCAGGTAAGCTGGGTCTTTGTCAAAATGGTTATTGAGGGTGAACCTCTATACCATGCACAAAAGGTAGTTGCTTACTATTTTGTTGCATCTGGATAAGCAGGTCTGTCCTCCTTCAATTTGCCCTAGTCCAAATGGCTTAATGGAATATCAGTAACCCCCTTTCCCCTTCAGGAAGAAGCCATCTTGCTTTTATTTTTTGCACTGCCTGTTAGCCCCAGTTTGCAGCCGTAATATTAACAAAGTGCCTTGCAGTTCTAACAGCCCATTTAAAAAAGCACTATTGTGCTATTTCTTCTACCTGGGTACATTGCAAGAAGTGGAAAACTTCTGTCAGAAGGCATCATTTGGTTTTATCAGAATTCGGGTAAGTCTCAATTTACTAGAGAAGTCCAGCTTATCGAGGTTAAATATTGAGGTCAAAAGTTGGATATTTCTTTGTAAGGAAAATGTCCATCATCCAGAAGATGCCTTGCCCTTTTAAGGCTCGTGTGCCAACTTGTATTGAATAACTTGTCCAGCCTTATAACCTAGTAACTTATCATGCATTGTTTTATATGCCTTATTATATGTACCTTTCATATCAGCTGCTTCTATTCTAAAAATTGCATCACATCTTGTCTTTCATTTAGCACTCGCCTATCCCTTACTCTTTGCCTGTATTCAGCTGTTAGTCCTTGGTATGGAGGGCAGTCTCTAACCTACAGTCCAGACTGTTGCTTAGCCTCAACTGACTTAATTAACTTTCCTTCTCCATTAATTTGCTCTCAGTACCTTGGTTCCTTTGCTGATTTTTTATTTTATTTATTATTTGACATTTGTTTGCCGAGGTGGTCTGACTTGGGTCTACAGAACTCATTTTCAGCAGAGGCCCACGGTGAAAAGCTCCACATACATTTACCTACATATATCTTCCAACACCCCTTCTAGAACCCTCCGCACCTCTAACCAATAACTTCTGAATGTAGATCATCCAAAGAAGAACATAGGCAAACTATAACTGCTCAATAGCCCACACTTGGAACAAACTTCCTCTACACATACGCTCCATCATACACCCTGCACACTTTAAAAAGGAACTCAAACGTTATCTTAATACCAAATCATGTCCCTGCTTAGAACCTACCTAGTTTTCCCTTTTATCCAATGATGCTTCTTCAGTGTGAACTCCTGAAAGCATTTATACCTTCCTAGGAAGCCTAGGCAAGAAATCTGATTACTTGTATATAACTTGTTTGTACATGTATCAAAATAAAAAAAAAAAATAGTTCATATACTTATTTCTTTGAGATTATTCTCTTTGGGTAATCTAAATACGTTGGATTCAAATTTGTACCAATATGTTTTGAAGTGAAACTTGGTTATGTTACTTTCTATTTTTGTTACCTATGTAATCCTTAATTGTTTTGTAACAGGAGCTTTTCTCCTTGGGTCTCCACTGAAAACAGGCCCCTGGCCCAGCTGGACCAACCTGGTTAACAAATGTCAATAAATAAATAAAATACAGTACAATATAATCCAATATAATACAAATGACATTAGAATTGCTAAACAAAAATTAGTTGAAAGGACATAAACTTTGTTACAAGATATTACAATGTATACTGCACATCTAGACAATTCTATAGAGTTAAAACATTATAGACAATAATCCAAACACAAACCAAGTCACAGCTAGTATAAAAGTGCTGCTGGATAAACATATAGTGGATAAACTCTTCAAAAACATCCAACAGACCAACCAACAGCAGAGCAGCTGTATAGGAAACAATAGATGACCTTTGTGTTTCACTGTTGCAGTCATCACACTTGGGTTATCTGCCTGCAGGTAGCCCTCAATCAGCCCGAATACCAGAGACTTGGGATTTCTGCGTTGGATGCTGTCACTTCTTCCATGATGTAAGGTCGTCAGGGGGTATAAAACAGGCAGCAACGCTATTACATCAGTCTTTCTTGTCGAGAAGGAGCCTGAAGCAGAAGCAGTTTGCAAGTGCCAGTCGGCTGCTACCTGAAATTTTCATTTTTCGAGTTTTAAACCTGAAGTCTTCTAAAGCTAATACCCCGTTGGGGATTTTTTTTCTTGCTCTAACCGATGTCAGAAAAAGTTAATTTTCTTGCCTGTGGAAAGCAAATACCTCAGAGATTTTCATTCTTACTGAGGCACATGTTTAGGCCCAGACCACGACATTCTTCGCTGTCAGTTTTGTGCCTTGTTTAATACCCGAACCATTCATCGTCGGGCTATTTTTGTCGCTAAATTATTTTGCTCTCATTCTCTGTATTCCAAAATGGCTTCGGTAAGCCATCCGAATACCGATCTTCCTAAAAAGCGCAAAGATAAAGACAGAGACAGATTGCATAGGTCAAAACCTGCCAACGGCACTTCCGTTAAGCTGGTCGCCAGTCTGCCGGTGCTCAGTGAGGCACCTTTGCAGCCCCTGATGCCCACTTCAACAGATTCGCAGGCCTCTACTGAGACCAATTCGGAATCCGGTATGCCACGAGATGCTTCTTCCACTATGGAACCTGGGGATGTCTCTACCTTGGATGGGTCTGGAGCTGCTGTGCAGGCACTGGCTTCTGAGGGTGTATCCCGTCCTACTGATATTCGCATTAAACCAACAACTTCTTTAGCTAAAACTACCGAGTTTCTCAGGCCCAGAGCATGCACTACGCCGATGAAACTGATGACCAAAGTGCATGTTCAAGCTCCCATGCCTCAAAAACAAATGCTTAGAATGTCTGAATACCTTATCACCCTAATTAGGGGAAGCCAGCCTTCCCCTGTTAAAAGACCAAGAATTGAGTTTCTTTCTGATTCTACAGACCAGGAGTCCGATGACTCTGACCCTTCTCATTACCAGGACATACCCTTATCTACCTTTGAGGATTCAGATGCAGAGGTATCCATTCCCTCTGCCTCCCAGCCAGAGGATTTTTCTTTTTGTGAAACCTTGCATATTTTAAGAGAGCATTTCAGCTGGGAATGTCAGGATTATCCTCAGTCCAAAAAGAGACTCAGAATTGGTTGCCTCAGCACAGGCCCCTAGCTATACCCCCTGTCCTGGATGTTGTAGATGATGTCTTCATGGAATCCAGTCCTACTCCAGACACTTCACCACCGGCCCCTAGAAAACCTGACAGGTACTACAGAGTACCTGATTCTCACAAATTTCTCTCTAAGAATCCTACTGCGGATCCAGAGACCATTTCCCAGGGGCCTAAAGGCATTAAGGCTACTTCAGCCAAAAACCCTACTCCATTTTCATATGTTGAAGTACCAGCAACATATTATGGAACAAATTAAACAAAAAAATGGTAATACTTCCAGATTTTGCAGAAAATAAAGATTTACTAGAGTTAATGCATTCTGCAAACCAAGTTAGTAAGCATACTTTGCAGTGTGGCTTTGCCCTAGAAGCATCTTGCAGGGCTGCAGTCACTAGTTCTGTACTGAGAAGGCATGCTTGACTGAAGGAACAAACCTTGCCAGACCACGTGAAATCAAAATTACAAGATGCTCCTTTAAATCAGGACCGTTTGTTTGGCACCAAAGCAGAAGAGGTTCTTAAAAATATGGAAGAAAGAACAGTCTATGCAAACTTTTAAAGAATTCTTACAAGTGCAGCCACCTAGATTCAGTAGACATTGGCCCACAAAAAATGGTCCTTTCCAGCCCCTTCCAGGCCTTCTCAGCCCAAACCCAGGGGAACCAGACCACCAAGACTACAGTCTCAGGGTATGCAGAGATCTAAACAATGGAGTGCTCCCACCTCAAAAACAGGAAGTGGCAAGCCACCCCCTTATGGTAAATGTTCACAATGACTTGTTAATTATCTTTCCAGCCCTGCCCATCTACTTACGCCTCTAGGAGGAAAACCTGCCCTTCATGCCAAAAACTGGGTGTCTGTTACTCAGGACTTATGGGTTCTAAACATTGTATCCCAGGGGTACAGATTCTACTTCTATTCCCTGTCAACCTCAAGCAGGTTTCCAGACCTTCCCCCAAACCAGTGGGCAGAGGCTCAAAAGCAGGTGCATTCCCTGCTCAATATCAGGGCCATTCAACCTGTTCCAGTAGAACAAAGGGGACAGAGTTCCTACTCCACATGTTTCCTGGTGCCCAGAAAATAGGGCTCTTGGTGCCCAATCCTGGATCAGTTCTCAACACCTTTCTGGTGGTCCCAAAATTCAAAATGCTAACCCTACAACAGCTTTTCCCTGGCTAGTCACGCTAGACGTAAAAGAAGCCTATCTGCACATCCCCATAAGGGAGTCTTGCAGGAAATATCTCCGCTTCAGGGCAGGCTCTATGCATTGTCAGTTCTCTGCAGTTCCCTTTGGCTTATCTACTGCGCCCAGAGTGTTCACAAAGTGCCTGGCTCCAGCCATTGCATATTGCAGGCAGAGAAATATCCAAATTTTCCCATACTTGGACAATTGCCTGATTCAGGTGGACAGTCAGGAATTACTACTTCACCTGGTATTTGTAAAAAGACTCATACCTTCATTGGGGTGCACCATCAACGAAAAGAAATCACAGCTGGTGCCCAGTCAAAAAATTGTATTCCTGGGAGCAAGCTTGAACCCAGCTTCCCAGATGGCCTTTCTCATTCCAGAAAAACAAATCTATTTGAACAACTACTTCAAACACATGGTCACCAAAACCCAGCGATCTGCAAGGAAAATACTGCTTGCTCTAGGGTTTATGGCCTCATGCATTCTACTAATTCCATGTGCAAGACTGAATATGAGGAAACTTTAATGGCACTTAAAAAGTCTTTGGTGCCAACATTCTTAGGACCTGGAAACAGTCATTCCGATCATTCCTTGTCTAAGGGCAGAGTTCCTTTGGTGGGCAGAAGCATGCAACCACAACAGGGGACTGCCTTTCACTCAACCCCTCGCCGGCCAAACCTGATTACAGGCGCATCAGACTATGCATAGGGAGCTCACATGCAGGCAAATGCATTCAGGGAAATTGGAGCCCGGGACAAATTCTCCTGCACATCAGTCAAAAAGAGATGTTAGCTATACAGTATGCTCTGACAGCCTTCAAATACCTAATCATTCCCGGACAGCTGCTGATAAAAACAGACAACACCAGAGTTATGTGGTACGTAAACAAGCAGGTGGGAACCCGTTCTTACTCACTCTGCAGGTTATCCATGGCCCTGTGGAGCACAGCCTTGAGCAACCAAGTGCAGCTCAGTTCCTGCCAGGCAAACAGAATTCACTGGCATACTTAAGCAGAAATCTCCTGGACTCTCACGAGTGGAAATTGGAGCCCAATACCTTCAACCTTCTAATCCAAGGTGGGGGACACCGGAGGTGGATCTCTTTGCCTCCCCCGAGAACCACCAGTTGAGCAAATTTTGCACCAGGAACCCTCACAGCAGGGCCTTGGAAGGTGGATGCCTTATCCTTCAAATGGGAAAAACTCTCAATTTATGCCTTTCCCCCTCTGCCCCTCCTCTGAAAGGTACTACTCAAGATCAGACAAGACAGCTCAAGGGCAATTCTTATTGCCCCAGATTGGCCACACCAGCACTCATACCCACTCTTACGCAGTCTGACAACAGTGCTACCCTGGCACCTTCATCAGACTCTTTCCCTGCTGTCTCAGCAGGAGAGACAGATTTTGCATCCACAGCTGCAAACCCTAAACCTTGCAGCCTGGCTTATCCCCTGAATACTTCACCAGCAACTGTCAGCAAGCAGGTGCTGGATGTCATTCTTGAGGCCAGAAGGCCTAGTACTAGAAAGTCCTATGCTGAAAAGTGGAAATGATATTGCTCTTGGAGTCTGACTCAAGGAAAGGACACAGCTGTGCCCTCCTTACCTCAAATCCTTGATTCCCTAGCAGAGTTACTTCACAGAGGCCTATCCTTCTCCTCCATTAAGATTCATGCCTCTGCCATCTCAGCTCATTATACTGAGCCACCGCTATTCTCTCACCCTCTCATCAAACAGTTTCTGAAGGCCCCCTAGGAGAGCACCCATTCCTGCCTGGGACCTTAACTTTTTACTGGAAAAGCTCACGCTCCCCTCTTTTGAACCTGCAGCTTCAGCAGAGTTAAAATTCCTTTCTTGGAAAACAGCCTTGCTTTTAGCCATAACCTCAGTTAGAAGAGTGCCTGAGTTACAGGCACTAATCGCTGTGGAACCCTTCATTATTTTCTATGCTGTCAGGGTTTCTCTCAGGACTAACCCGTCCTTTATGCCTAAGGTGGTCTCCAGCGTGGCTCTAAACCAAGCCATCCATTTGCCAACCTTCTTCCCTAATCCTCAAAATAAAAGGGAGAGGATCTTGCACATCATTGGACGTGCACAGTCAGCTCAGGTTCTACCTTGACAGGACTAAACCTTTCAGAAAATCTGACCAACTGCTAGTCCGCTTTGCTACAGGGGCAGAGGGCATGGCCATTTCAAAGCGAACCATTTCCAAATGGATAGCACACTGCATCCATTTCTGCTGCAAGCACCATGGAAAACCTACCCCATAGGGGATCAGAACACATTCGACTAGGGCTACTTCCACCTCTACAGCATTTCCCAGGGGAGTCCTTACCAGGGACATTCTGGAAGTTGCAACCTGGTGTACTGTACACACCTTTGCAAAGAATTGTACTTACCTGTTTGTTTTTTTTTTTTTTTTCTAAATCCACAGCTGGATTTTCAGCAGCAGTCTTACAAGGCCTGCTAGCCAGCCCCAACTCCTCTTGAATGCCTCCACCCTTCCTCAGCTTTGGGAATCAACCCAAGTGTGATGACTGCAACAGTGAAACATGAAGAACGTAGTACAGTTGTGTACACTTAACATAAATGTAGATGTTCAAGTGTATTCACTGTTGCAGTCCTGGTTTCCCTCCCTCCAGCCCCCTGTTTTTCTCTGTCCTTTCTACCTATTCTCTATCTGGTCATTTTTTATGGCAGGGCTATTTACTTTTTACTGGTGGTATTCCACACCATATACTAGCTTCCTATTTGGGGGACTCCTGACATCTGGGGCAAGAAAAACTGATGTAATGGCGTTGCTTGCCTGTTTTATACCCCCTGACGACCTGACGTCATGGAAGAAGTGACAGAGTCCGACGCAGAAATCCCAAGACTCTGGTATTTGGGCCAACTGAGGGCTACCTGCAGGCAGATTATCCAAGTGTGATGACTGCAACAGTGAATACACTTGAACATCTACATTTATGGTAAGTGTACACAACTGTACTTTTAAGTAAGCGCTTTTTGTAGTGTAGACACACTACTACATCAGACCTAAAATACAACTAGCTATCCATCAATAAATAGCTTTCAAAATACAGCAGCGCACCAAACATACTGCCCTATTCATTAAGCAACAAGTCTAAAAGAGACCGTATAAATGAAAAATACATATAAAGATATATATCACTGCTTTTCAACTAGAGCTTAAATCTATGATATGTACATATAACAAGCCCGTGCTCAAGATATAGAAAATCTTAAAACACATAGCACAGTATGAAAAAAACATATAAAAAAGCAATAGTTTTTCATATTGTGCTGTTTGATGATTTTCTATATCTTATTGTGAGTAAGGGCTTTTTTATATGTACATATTATAGATTGGAGCTCTAGTTGTAAAGCAGCGATATATAGGTATATATTTTCATTTATACTGTCTCTCTTAGACTTGTTGCTTAATGAATAGGGCAATAATGATTGGTGCTGCTGTCTTTTGAATGCTGCTATTTATTGATGGATTGTTAGTTGTACTTTTGGTCTGATGAAGTAGTGCATCTACACTACGAAACAGCTTACTTAATAAACTATTGTTTCCTGTATAGCTGTTCTGCTGTTAGTTGCTTTGTTGGATGTTTATGAAGTTGATCTATTATAGACAATAATAGTCGCTCACTATATACATAGCCTATCAGTAGATACTGTCCAAAAGTAGTATGTAGGTAGTTCAGTGTATGACATTGACTGTTATAGCACATGAAAAAATAGAATGTTGGTTTCAGTTAAGAAAATAATAGCCAGAAAGTTAGTGATGCAGCAAAATAGTGAGAGGGTTGAGAAGAATATAGGCATTACAGTCTGAGCAGTAGCTTAAGGGCATGGGATAGAAACAGAGGAAGAGTCAGGAGAGCCTTAGGATCTTGCAGACTGTGAAAGAGTGAAATGTGACATAAGGAGGATGGGGCTAATGTGGATGAAGAGGAAGAGCTGAACATTAGGCAGGCTTTATGCAGGAACACACCCGTGTATTTTTGAGAATTTTTTAAAGAAGCTTTGAAATGGGTTAGGGAGGGCATAGACCTGGTAGCTAGAGGTAGTGAATTCCAAAGTATAGAGACAGAGTATGAATACAGAGTGACCTGGTTTTCTTGCAGGTTTTGAGATGGCCAAGAATTTTTGTCTTCTGATTGTAGGGATTGATTTGTTGTGTAAGGTGTGACTAGACTGGCTATTGCAGGGCAGGCAGTAGGCTTGAAAGTAAGGTTGTACAAGGTGGATAGCTGAATAAAGGAAAGCTGGTTGGGGCGTTCAAGCCAGTTTAGTTCTAGTAGTGGTTTACAGTGATGTGTGTGATGTTTAGAGTTTGTAGCAAACTTTGCAACTTTGTTGTAGTACTGTTTCATCTTGTTTAGTGTAGAGGTTTGCAAGTTAGGAGAACGTTAAAGAAGGGAGGGAAGTAAAAATGTTTTTGCAAGGGTAGTTTTCCTTGCCTCAGTAAGGAAATGTTTGTTTCTATGCAAGAGTCCCAGTTTTTGATAAGTTCTCTACATTTTGCTGTATATGGGGGTCGAATGAAAGCTGGTCAATGAACTCCTAGAATTTGTTTTCCTGCACTATTTCTGACAGTGTTCGATGCAAGGATGTTGAAATGATCAGCGACAGGGGAGATGTTTTTGGGGTGAAAGTACTAGTTTAGTCATCTTTGGATTAAGGAAGAGTTGGGAATTTCTTAGCCAGGATTTGACTGCAGTAAAGGACTGTTGAGTTTTTGAAAGTAGTTCTGGTAGTGATTGAGCAGTACAGATTATGAAAGAATCATCAGCGTATTGAATGAAGGTTCCAGGGCGAGAGGCAGTGTGAGGGTTGCTTGTGAAAATGTTGGAGTAGGGGGACCAAGAATGGAGCCTTGAAGGGACTCTGTTGGGGTTATGCAGAAAGGGCGGGTGTTCATTGGACCACTTCACTGCTTGTTTATGATCCTTGAGGTAGCTGTAAAACCATTTTACTGTGTTATCTGAGAAGCCTAAGTTAGACCGTGTGTTCAGTAGTAAGGGGTTAGGGAGGGCATAGACCTGGTAGCTAGAGGTAGTGAATTGACACTGTGTCAAAGGCTTTGAAGAGATCAAGAAAAACTGAAGCTGTTTAGCATCCTGCATCTCTGGCCTTGTTCATGGTGTCTGTAAAGGATAGGAGAGCTGTAGCTGTGCTGTGGCTGGTTTTGAAGCCATGTTGGGTTTTGGTTAAAATATTGTTTTGCAATGGGTATTAATCACATCATCTGCTGATGGATACCTCTCATGAGAATTTTGGATATGGGGGACAAGATGGATATAGGATGGAAATTGGATGGTTTAAAATAATTGCCTTCTTTATGGTTGGGGGTGATGTGAGATTGTTTTCATATGACAGATACTTCTGATTCAGATAAGAAACTATTTATAAGGATACTGATTGGCAGGTAGTGTGGTGGAAGATTTATCAGCTGAGTTGGAGCAGGGTTTTAGTTTTTGAAGCAGTTTCATCATGGTGTCATTGGGTATAGGCTGAAATGAGGATGGGATTTGTAAGTCATTTTGTTGAGTAGGGGGTTATTAATGACAGGGTTAGAAGTAGTTGGTGTCTGAATAGGTTGATGAGTGGGGGGGGATCCAGCGTTAGGGGTGTTAGTTAGTAGATCTGATATTGATTTTATGATGTGCTTGTTAGTTTTCACCTATTTGTGATGGAGGGGTATCAGGTGATAGGGTGTGCTTGTAGAGATGATAGAGTGCCAAAATTTATTGGGTGTTGATTTTATGCTGGAGTTGAAGCTGAGAATAGTATGACTTCTTATCTCTGTTGATTTAGATTTGTCACTTTGTTACATAGTGTTTTGAAATTGACATGATTTTGTTCGTTTTTGTTTAGTTTCCAGGTCATCCAAGCTAGGCCCCTTTGCTTCATCAGGTGTTTACAATCCTTAGAGCCCATGGTGCTGAGTTCTTGAAACTTTTCAAAGGAATGGGAGCCAGGGTATTATGTATGTGAAGAAAGGCATTGTTAAAGTATAGTACAGCATCATTAAGAGGTAGTTGTTTAAGGGGTGTCCAGTCTCTTTCATGTAAGAGATTGTTGAATTCATGCTGATAACAGTAGTTGAGTTCCTAACTGATTTTTTACAGTGTGTACTCTTAGTTGTTAGGAGTTTGTTCTAAGGGAATAAGCTGGTAGATGATCGCTGAGGAAGTTGGACAGTGTACCGGAAGAGGGGTAATTGGCCGGATTAAATACTAGGATCCAGTCTAGGGTGGATTGGCAGGTAAGTTCTTTGCTGTGTCTTGTTGGAGTATTGATAAGCTGAGAAAAAAACAGATTTATACTATTTGTGGGGGAGTTGGAAGCTATGGTTTGCCAGTCTATATTTACATCTAAAATTATTTTGAGATGTATTGTTTGGGATGTCCAGGATAAAATAGTTTCCAACACTGGTATATTGTGACCTGGTGGGATGTATATTACTATAATGCAAATCCTTTTGATGTGTTGAGGTTCAAAAAAGAGATTAATACCTCAGCATTAGAAAATATGGGTTTATTACTGCTGTAGTGTGTGATGTTGAAACTAGAGGGATATAAAAGGGCTACCCCCCCCCTTTTAAGATCCATCACTTCTAGCTATTGCAAAGTTTGCAGGTATTATTTCAGAGCCTTTTACATTGGGGTGCAGCCATGTTTCGGTAAGGGCTAGTATGTCAGGTTTATTTTGATCAATCCAGGCATGCATTGGGGCTGTTTTATTACATATACTTCTAAGATTCAGTGCAAGTGTGTTTAATGCTTTGGGATTACTCGTGTGGCTAGGATTAGAGGATGAGCTTGGGTTAGGATGTATGTCTCCACATTTGAGAAGATAGGTAATGAAGAATGAGTACCATGGGGTGTGTTTTTATTGATAGGTGATGGTGTCAAATGTGGTTTCATAGGAGATGAGGAGGCCAGTCTATGGCTTGAATAATGTGGGAGAGTGTAGGGGAAAAGCTGGGAGGAAATATTGGAGATGTGTTTTGGGGAGATTGTTGGAGGAGGTTGATATGTATTGGTGTGAGTGGGGGATATGCAAGGATAGAGTTGTAGAGAGGTTGAGAATTAAGAGTAAAGAGGTTAGGCAGGTTAGACGGAGCATGTCATCTGTAATGGTGGGTTTAAAAATAGAAAAAGTGGTATTTGTTAGAATGTACTATCAGATGTAAATAGAGATGTATACTATCTAGTGATATGTGAGCAGCTTAAGGTAATATTGGAAATGTTTTGACAATGTGGTGTGTTTTGACAATGTGGTTAGACGTTTTGCCTTGTGGTTTGGGATAAGGAGGGATGGAGGAGACGTGATTAGTCAGTAGTAAAATTATGGTGCATTGTTAGTTTGTGTGTATAGTAGAAAAGAGGGAGGTAAGCCTCAGCTTAAATCAGTTAATGTAAGATTGTTTCAGGTAGTGGTAGTATTGACATGGTGAAGCAGAAGAATATGCCAAGACGTATAGTAGGGGGGATAATTCAAGCTGATGGATGTAAAGGAAAGCAGATGTGTGGTTAAATAAAAGTAGATAAGGTATGAATGAAATGTGGGTGTGGACAAGGTAGAGATGTTAAGTTGTCAATCTCGCCTTCATTCTTGCTTGATGGGTTCGGAGCCGATCCTCGGCTCCGACTCGGCACTTGGTAAGCTCGAGAGTCACTTTTACCAGCTCGAGGCAGCCCCATATCCCATGATGCAAGGCGGTAAGTACCCAGATCTCGTTTGCCGCTTCGCTGATGAGGTCCTCCTTTTACCAGCTCCTGGTAAGTGAATTGTTACATTACTATTTTAGCCCCTTTCTTCAAAAAACCTTAAAATTATTAGTTTTAATATAGTTTTAGTCCCTTTCTGACAAAAATTTTCCCTGTCTCCTTATAACTTTCAGTCAGACTTTCTCCCATCCCATCCCCCCCCCTTGTTAGGGTGTGTGTGTGTGTCTGTTATTGATACTTTCTTATATATTTAATTTAATTTCTTGGACTGGTGTTGTGTGTGTGTTTTATTCACCATGTCTAAGGAACGGGTCTTGGGCTTTAAGAAGTGTGACTCGTGCTGTCAGAAGATGTCTCTGACAGACGGTCACACTTCTTGCCTTTACTGCCGTGGGCCTCTTCACCTGCAGGACTCCTGTGCTATATGTCATTCTTTTAGCCAGAGAGTGCTGCAGGAAAGAAGAAATAAATTGATTTTGAGGGGCCTTCTTAAGCCGGAGGGCTCTCCGGCTAAGTTGGCCCCATCTAAGACTTCTAAGTCTTCCAAGGCCCAGGCTTCTGTGTCCAAGCCTGTGGCCTCGGCTCCGACTCATTCAGAGTCGAGATCGGCTCCGGCTGGAGCCGATTCTGGGTTACCCAAAGCTTCGGCACCGATGGCTATCGGTGCCGATTGTGGTTCAACCACTTCGGTGTCGGCTCCGATCGGTTCCGACCACCATGTGGCCCAGGCATCGGTGTCGGCTCCGATCGGCTCTGACACCCTTACTTTTATGGCCGTATCGGCTCCGGCTGGAGCCGATGCATCGAAGCTACCTGTCGGTGCCGATAAGTTGTCGGCTCCGACAGTTTCTGTGGTTTCATCGGCTCCGATGGTTCCTTCGAGGAAGAGGTCTAGGTCCCCTTCCTTGGAGCCGATACTTTCGGCTCGGCCGCCTCCTCTCGGAACGGAGCCATCGGAGCCGATCTTCAAGGTCATCCAGGCTTTCTGACCATGATTTAGAGAGAGTGGTCAGATTACTAAAGTCACAGGCACTGGCCCAAATGCTACATAGTCCGTCTCAGCAGACGACTATTCGTCCACACCCCATTGCAGTTCCTCCTTCGACTCTACCCCAGAGTTTGGAGTTGGAGTCTTCGGGAATGGTTACTGCTACGGCTGAGGGACAGATACCCCCTTCTGCTCCTTCAGCCTCTACTCTTATCTCCTCTTCGAGACCTTCCTTAGAGGGATTCGGTGGCCGGGCTTCCCTGGTCTCCTCCGAGGGGGTGAGTGGCATCGGACCCTTGTCCGAGCCCGCTCTTCCCTTGGAGCCTCGGCCTTGGTGAGCTCGGCTCCGACATCTGCCTCGGAGCCTTCCCTTCGGTGGGTCCTGGAGTTCCTAGTTCTTGAGCGGGTTCTCTCGGACCTCCCTGGGAGGGAGCCGAGGTGATGGAGTGTGCTGGCCACTGGTCTCAGCCAGCAGTCTGTTCCCTTAGCTCCTCCCTCTATAGTGCCTGTTGACATCTCTGCCACTTCTCTTGCTCCAGGACCCAGAGATCCTCCGCCTCAGGTTTCCCCACTGGGAATATCCCCCTCTTCTGAGGATTCTCCTGATTTGTAGGGAGATCCTCCGCGGAAGAGGACCTGTAAGAGGAAACATGTAGACTCCCCTGAGTCTATCACTTCAGATACTGACTTAGATGAATCAGAGGGATCCCCAAGATCCCCCTCTGAGGATGTCTCCTTCTCAGACATCCTAGAACTCCTTAGACAGAGGGGAAACTGGCCCACCAATAATCCCTCTGAGGATGAGTCAGTATACCTGGAGGCGTTTGGATCTCGGCCCTCCACCTCCTGGGTGTCTCCGCCTTTCGACCCCCTTATGCAGGTTATTGCTCGAAAGGCGTGGGCTGCTCCTGACTCTGTAGAGCCAGACCCTAGGAGGCCTTCTAAATTTAATACTGCCCGTCGGACAAGCAATTCCTCACAAAAGGTGTCCCGCTGATGCCATGGTGGTGGCGGCTGCCACCAAGAAGGAACTTGCAGATCCTTCCGTACCTGTCCATCCTCCTAATAAGGACTCTAGGACCATGGATAGGTATGGTAAGCGGATGTTTTCTTCAGCGACCTTTGCTATGCGTTCGCTGAACTACCTGTGTCACTTCACCAGACTCCAAAGGGATATCCTTAAGGAGCTAGGTGAAGTTGTGCAGGATCCTACAGCTGCAGGGGCTCAGGAAAAAATTGCTTCGCAGCTAGGAACCCTTAACTCCATTGCAAACTCCTCCATGCGGCTGATATCATATGCTGCTGATGGAGCGAGTAGGGCTGCAGGTACAGGTGTGGCTCTTAGACGCCAAGCCTGGATGCGGCTATGTAATTTTGCAGATCCCTTTAAGGCGTCCTTCACAAACTCACCCTTTGATGGGTCAGCTTTGTTTGGCCGTCAAGTGAAGGAAACGTTGACCAGGTGTGAGCAGGACGGCAAAACTCTTTCTGCCGTAGGAGTCCGTTTTTCCACCCCTTCTAGACCTTACCCCAAAGGACAGAAGGGTGGCAAAATGTGGTTCCGCAAATCCCAAGGAGTCACGCCGGATTCACGTGGTCAGTTTACCCCTAGAGGCAGAGGGGGTAACAACAACAGACACCGCTCTAGAGGCAGAGGGGGTCCACAAAACCAGGGAAACAGAGAGTCTTTCTCTGACAAGCCCTTTCAGCATCCCTGAGATATTGCCCGGCTGTCCCTCCTTGGAGGCAGTCGGGGGAAGACTATCGCTGTACCCAGAAGCCTGGCGTTCCCTCACTCAAGACAGATGGGTACAGTCGATCATATCCGAGGGTTACAAAATTCCTTTCGAGGAAAGTCCTTTCTATCCCTCAAATTCCCTTCCAGATGTACCACCCGGTCTAAGGGAAATTGCAGAGTTAGAAGTCTTAAAACTACTGCAGAAAAGAGCCATTCAGCCAGTTACAACAGACCATTCAGAGCCCGGAATCTACTCAAGGTTCTTTTTGGTCCCCAAAAAGACGGGAGACTGGAGACCAATATTGGATCTCAGCAGACTCAACAAGTCTGTGAGGAAGACAAGATTCCGAATGGTCACTCTTCAGTCAATTCTGCCCTTCTTACAGAAGGACAACTGGATGTGCTCAATAGATCTTCAGGATGCATACTATCACATAAAAATTCACAGATGCTCCAGGAGATTTCTCCGCTTTCGGCTGGGGTCCAGTCATTTCCAGTTCAGAGCCCTGCCCTTTGGTCTCACTACAGCCCCCAGAGTGTTCACCAAATGCATGGCAGTGGTCACGGCTCACCTGAGACGTCAAGGATTCCAGGTGTTTCTGTATCTCGACGACTGGCTCCTTTCAGCCACCACCAGGCATCAGCTTGTTCAAGCCAGGGATTACACAATAAATCTTTGTTCTCATTTGGGCATCTCGATCAACTTCGAAAAGTCATCCTTATCGCCCTGCCAGTCTATTACTTTCATAGGCGCAAACTTAAACACTGTTCGGATGTCAGCTACCCTTACAGATCAAAGAGTTTCAGACATTCAAAGTCATGTCAGGATCATTCTAGCCAACAAGAAAGTACAGGCCAGAATGGTTCTAAAGGTATTAGGCCTCATGGCTGCGGCCATTACTCTTCTTCCCCTGGCTCGCTTCTACATGCGCCTTCTTCAGTGGATGTTGTTCACTCAGTGGTCTTACCAACAACTTCCAATGCGTCACCAAATTCTGGTGACACAGATTTGCAAAAATCATCTTGCTTGGTGGATCACTTTTCCCCAGATTCAGCAAGGCAGACACTTTGTACCCCCATCCCCGGTAGCCACTGTCACCACGGATGCCTCCCTGATCGGGTGGGGGGGTCATTATCAGGGCAGGATGGTTCATGGGACGTGGCAACCGTTAGAGTACCACCTGCACATAAATGTCCTGGAGATGAGAGCAGTGCTTTTAACGTTGCAAGCCCTCAACGACTTTCTTCCCGTAGGGACAATTGCAGTCCACACAGACAACATGTCTGTAGTTTGGTATATCAACAAACAGGGCGGAACCAAGTCCTACCCCTTGTGTCGAAGCTCAGACTTTGGCAATGGGCGATCTCCTCTCATCGGTTTCTGGTAGCAACGCACATCCCTGGGAAAACCAACATTTTAGCGGACAGATTGAGCAGAGCTGTTCTCATGCCTCACGAGTGGTCTCTCAAGCAATCTATAGTGGAAGAGATTTTTCTGGAATGGGGTCACCCGTGTTGCGATCTTTTTGCTACTCCCCAAAACAGCAAATGCCCAGACTTCTTCTCTCTCTTCCCTCTGCCAGGCCATCCCCCCAGAGACTCTCTGACCCAGGATTGGCCCCAGGGACTTCTTTATGCTTTTCCTCCATTTCCTCTGATCCCTCAAGTTATCCAGAAAGCAACCGTTTTGAGAGCCAAAATGATTCTCATTGCTCCTTATTGGCCTCGACAAATTTGGTTTCCGTTCCTCCATCGTCACCTTTTGGTGCAGCCGTGGCATCTGGACCCAGTGCCAGATCTTCTGATTCACCAATCCGGTCAGCTGCACTGGTCTATACCTTCTCTCAACCTCACAGCATGGTTGCTCCACTTCCTTCCTTAGCCAGGCTTCCTTTGATCTCTAACCCCGTTAGAGACATTCTAGTAGCTTCCTTAAAATCCTCTACCAGGAGGATTTATACAAGCAAATGGAAACGTTTCTCTTATTGGGCTAAAGCCAAGAATATTGATCCCTTCACTGCTCCAGTTCAGGCAGTTTTGGATTTCTTAGTGGAGATTTTTCATGCAGGATCCTCTTCTTCCACAGTTAGAGTTCAATTGGCTGCTATCTCGAACTTTCATGTCGGGTTCGCAGATCACAATATTATGTCCCACAGGCTTTGTAGAGCCTTCTTAAAAGGAAGTTTCCTCCTGAAACCTCCAGTCAGGAGTCCTCCCCCTCAATGGGATCTAAATTTAGTGCTGACATCCTTGATTCTTCCCCGCTTCGAGCCAGCTGTTTCTTGCTCCCTGAAATTTCTTTCATGGAAAACCTTATTCCTAGTAGCTATTACATCTGCCAGGAGGGTGTCTGAACTTCATGCTCTATCGGTTCGACCCCCCTATTTGGTCTTTCACAAAGACAGAGTATCATTGAGAACTAATCCGACCTTTTTGCCTAAGGTCACCTCAAAGACTAATTTGAATCAATCCATTGATCTCCCTGTATTTTTTCCAAACTATTCAAACAGATCGGAACAAAAACTACATTATCTTGATGTCCATCGCCAACTCAGATATTATTTGGACAGAACTAAGCAATTTAGGAAATCCGATCAACTCTTTGTTTCCTATGCTGATAACAAGAAAGGCCTTCCTGTCTCTAAAGTGACCTTATCTAGATGGCTTTCTTCTGTCATCTCTGAAATTTATCGGCTCAGGGGAAAACAGCTGTGCTCAAAACCTAAAGCAAATTCAACTAGAAGCTTAGCTACTTCTACAGCCTTTCAAGCTAGACTTCCTTTAGACACTATTTGTGCAGCGGCCACTTGGGCCACTCCTCATACTTTTGTTTCCCATTACAAATTGGACTTGGCCTCCAGGGACAGAGCCAGTTTTGGCTCTACAGTCCTCAAGAGTCTGTTCCATTGAGCCACCCAGGATAGAGGTGCAAGGGACGCGGTCCCATCAAGCAAGAATGAAGGCGAGATTGACAACTTAACATTGAGAAGTTATGTACCTACCATAACGTTCCATGTTAGTTGTCTTCTCTCGCCTTCTTTCTTGCGACCCTCCCTCCTTCCCCAGGCCTGGACAGACCTTTTTCTACAAGGAATTATTATGCTGAAGACCATTCAGAGCTGGTCCTTCTTCCATCCTGCAGGCTTTTCTTTCTTCCTTTGGGAAGTGTTTATGCTTGGTGCTATTGCCCTTTGTCATCAAACGAGATCTGGGTACTTACCGCCTTGCATCATGGGATATGGGGCTGCCTCGAGCTGGTAAAAGTGACTCTCGAGCTTAGCAAGTGCCGAGTCGGAGCCGAGGATCGGCTCCGAACCCATCAAGCAAGAAAGAAGGCGAGAGAAGACAACTAACATGGAACGTTATGGTAGGTACATAACTTCTCATTTTACATAATTGGATCATAGGAATAAGGGGCAGTGGTTTGCTTGGGATACGAGTAGAGGTGTTGGGGGTGGGTGGGATGTGGGGCAGGGTTGCGGAGCGAAGCAAATCGTGCGGGAAGAACCCACTCAGATTGTTTACCACCTAAAACAATCAGTGAGGTAGAATGTTTATGGATACAAAGACAAGGGCTCTGAACTCTAAATACTTGAGTCACAGCATTTAATTTTATGGTTATGGGCTTTTCCAAAGTTTTGCAGGGATCTGTTACACAGATAAGAATAAAATATGCTAAAGTGTTAATTTAGCTTTACCTTCAGCAGTAAAGGCATGCGAGTGTGGGGATATCCTTCCAACAGATTCAGCACTACGCAATAGAACACAAGTAATGCATGACTTAAATTAAGCTGTTAGTTTGAGTCTAGGAAATTGCCTTACATAGATTTAATTCAATCTGTGTTGTTCCTTGTGAACTTTTGCAACTGCAGGTGAAATTCAACTGAGCAAGTTCTTTAGATAGTGGGATATAACTTTTGCAGTAGCACTAGTCAGACTTACTATGTGCTTGGTTCATGGGGGAAGAGAGAGAAAAGTTAAGGATTGCTTTATGGTTGAACTAGACAGGTACAGTGCTATTTGTTTAGATTCAGCCACATTAAGTAATGTTTGACAAACAAGGGTGGTGCACTATATGTCACAGTTGTGCATTTCTGCTTTCTAGCCTTTAAACAGGAAAATGCTACCAGCTGAAAGCTAACAGGAGATATTTGTAGATATGCAAGTTTGGGATTACTAAACATAAAAATGGTGGCTTCCATGTTCTAGAAGGATAGAAAGAAAAGTAACTAACAAGGTATGTGTTTACATGTAAGTGAGAGGTTACCGAGATGTAGGTTTACAGATGTTAGAGGGGCAGGTAGTATGCCTGTGTGTCGGTTCCCACTCTTTGCTACACAACATAGTCAGAAAATGTGAAATTTAAGCACTTAGAAAAGGCAGCTAGCGTGTGTAATGTGAAAAACACAATCAATCCTAACTGACACTCATATTAAAGTACCTACATTATCCAGTAACTGTGTTCATAAAAACATAAACGCAGGTATTACAGTAGAAAGAAGTGAGTAGAAACATATAACATAAATGTATATGCACAAGAGGTTAGCAGAGAGAAGAAAAAAATTTCCACAGCACTTAGCCAGATGGTAACATACCACAGACTTCCTTGATGTAACTGCAGTACAACGAGCAAAAGAAGTAGATGGCTTCACTGAATCCTACTGTAAAACAAACCCCCAGTAGAAACTTGCCAATATAGCTGCTACACATTAACAGCAGAAAGCAACACTTAGCTACTAGAGTAACAGTCAGTAGAAACTCTATATATTTACTATACATTAACAGCAGAAGACAAAACACTTGGCCAAAACTTAATACCGTAAAATCTTATTTGTATTGTTCTAGTACAAGGATGATTTTTACCAATAAAATTCCACTCCATCTAGCCTATTTTCTGTACACTAATTCTCAGTCATTCTTATTGATAAAATATCCTTCCTCCATTCCTGTGTTGGCTTAGTTCTTGCAATACTTATTGCTGCTTTATAAATGTAATGGTCTGCATGGCTGCTGTTATCCTCCTTAAGGAAGTTCATCCAAAATCCAACAGTACCCTCATTTTTGAACTCCACCATCCCGGTTTCAGCATCCCCTTCTACTCTGGTTTATAACCTTCTGCTTGTGCTCTCTCTGTATGTGTGTGTCTTTTTATATATGTGTGCGCGTGAGATATATATATATATATATATATATATATATCTATATATATATATATATATATATATATATATATATATGTGTGTGTGTGTGTATGTATATGTGTGTGTGTGTGTGTGTGTGTGTGTGTATATATGTATATATATATATATATATATATATATATGTATATATATTCACACACACGCGCACGTATACCAACCTTAAATGTGTAACTCTGAAATATCTTTTCAAATCACGCAGTCTTAAACCACCTTGTTCTATAGGGAGAATCAACTTATCTCTCTAAAATCTTGTCCTTCTCCCCTCCCAAATAAATTCCTTCAGATCTTTACTGTCCACAGCTTCTCTGGTTGTTGATATGCCTGACCTGTATATAAAATTAAAGGGGACTACACGTTTCACAGCTTGTACTTGACTATCCGTAGTTATAACCAAGAGCTTCCACTTTTAGTTTTTATATTAATTTTTGTTTAGTTTTTTCCCACATGTACTTAACTGCCATAACAGAATGCTTTTTAATTCATACACCTAAGTACTTTGTTCCTACGATGGATGCTGCTGAACCAGTTCAGGTGTGGGTACGTATAGTACTGCTAAAGCCTTTTGTTTCATCTTCATTAATTTTATGTCCAGACAACAAAATATCCTTTTCTGGATTTATCATATACAATACATAATCTGCAGATAAGGCTAAGTTTTCTTGAGTACCATACTTGTTATATCCTTGAATTTGTATGCCCCTTATTTACGCCTGTAGCGAGGGGAAAGAGGACACCCTTTCCTGGATCATATGTCCAGCTGCATCACCCTAATTAACCTTATGCCCTTTACACATAAAATCTCATCTGACTATTGAATGCTTTCTCTGCATCAAGACCTACCAATAATAGCAGTGTCATGTAGCATTCTGCTTCCCTCAGGATCATTGTTGATTTAATGATGATGAAAGTTTGCTTCCCCTCCTTAAAATCAGTGATCCATATCTATCAGTTTGGGAAGCACTTTTGCTATTCTCTTACCTAGTATAGACATTTAAATTTTATATTTATTTATTTTTATTTATAGTAAATGCATAACTTCTCTTAGCTGGTATAGACATTTTGACTTTATATTCTTTGTTTAAATTGAAATTGGCCTATATTAAGCAGGGTCTGAAGGGCCTGTTCCCTGTTTGGGTAACAGCCACCACAGTTTTCTTCCAGAATGCTGGTACTTCCCCTACAGTGGATATAGAAAGTGTACACACACCTGTTAAAATGCCAGGTTTTTGTGATCTAAAAAAAATGAGACCACAGTAAATGTCAAAGGAAAAAACAACTTCAAAAAGATCAATGCATGGCAGGTTCAGGTTAAGGCACTTTAATCTTGCAGCAAGGAGACAAAAATGTGCTAATACAGAGTTTGTCTAACTAAAATCAGGAAGTGAAGCCATTCTTATACATTTCTTACAAGACATTGCCTACTAAGCTGATGTAACAAATCACAAGTTCTTTCAGTATTATTTCATAGCAGCTGTTTGTCCATGATTTTCTGCTGGCACATCAAGTTTATGAAAAAACTTCCTAAGAAAAACAATGTAGCTTTGATGACCACCGGTCAGGTACAACTTCTCACTATGCAATGTTACCATTCAAGGTACTATGGCTAATTCGAGCACAAAGCAAGTACAGATTATAGTTCATTTCTTCAAGCAGTCTTTGTTTAACTGTGTCTAGTTCTTCTGCAGCTGTGCATGTTCTCATAACACGAACAGAGCTGACTGTTCAAGTTCAGTAACATTATAGAAAACAGTATTGTTCTATTCAATAATTTCCTGACCTAGCAGTTAATCACCTGCTACTCAGTATATTTCCAAAAGGCATAAACATGAATTTTGCTGTGTTAGCAAATACTAGGTCAGAGAGCATCTTGCAGTTTCAGAAAGCATATTGTCATTTTAGAAAAGCATCTTGTAGTTTCATACAAAACTAAGCTGTACATAAAATAGAATGAAATGTGTTAACCCTTTTAGTTTCTAATAAGCACTAAACACATACATTAATACATATTTTTCTGACATTTCCCCCTGTTAATACTTTTTATTCTATTTTCAAAAGCATAAACAGTTTGCTTCTTCTCCTAACCTCTTCTGTTCAAGATTTGCAGTTGAGTCATTCGGTTTAAACTTATGAAAGTGTTTCACTTTTCAACAATTCTTCAATTTCAGTACTTTGATACAAAGTCTCAGAACCTGACATGTCTATAAAATCTTTGATTAATCTTTTCATGCAGGGAATCCCACAGCAAACACGTACTCCTTATAGGAGTAATCCCACACAAATGGCAATCAGGATGTTCATTAGGATGCTACCCCACCCCACAAACAAATTCTGGAAAATGTCCGTCAGTGGGTTTGGGCCTGGTTTGGTCATGGCCGACACTTGCTGAATCACCTCAAGATGGTCGTTTATCTTATGCTGGTTGTCAGGAATATACGAACAGCACTCTTTTATTAAAGCGCACGTACCACCTTTCGCTGCTAGGGTGAAGGAGAGAGCCATGCGGTTTTGAAGCACCACAGTTCTCATAGCGTTCAGTTCATCAGTTACTAATTCGAGAGCAGAAAAAGTTCCATTACTCATTACTTCGAGAAGTTTGGACAGTGTTCTCAGCTAGCAGTTACTGGCAGTAAACACGAAGTAGATGGATAACCACGATAGCTGGTCTCACTGACACTTTAATAAATAAAATAAGATAAATAAGATAAAGTAAAATAAAGCACTTTTCGTCTACTGGAATCAGTAGACTTCATCAGACAACCATAAAACAAGGGAGAACAAGCAGCCTTATGTAATTAAACACTAATACAATCAGCAAACTGTTAACGAATGGAATATAAGCAATTAAACACTTGATAAGTAACGAATAACAGTGATACTGAATATAAAAGTGGAAAATTCCACTAAAACACATCTAAGAACCCATTAACCTAGCTCAAGTTGGTAAACATCATAATGCACATAATTATAATATAACCTTAACCTGAAACATATAAGATGTATATGAAATATATGTATATAAAAATGTATATATAAAAGCATACAAATATAAAGCATAATACTGAAAAACAATGTATGAGGAATTAAATATTAAAAATTAAAGTATAACGGGTATCAACTATTTAACTTGTGATAACCCTATTAAACTTTATAAATTATGAAAAAATATATAAGTATATTAAAGGTTGAATTAAATGTTTAGTTCTACCTTGAATCTAAGAAGCTAATAGTAGTGATATAATATTAAATTTAGTATTAATATTAACAATGCTGTAAAATAAAAATGCACTAATAGGTATAAATGCAACTTGATACATATAAACTAAAGTACATTGTATAAGATGAATTAGTCCACTTACACAAATAAAACTATAACAAGTGTAAAAGAGATGTATAGAATTGAACTACCCCTATGATGTAAGTACAAATGAGTATATATGTATGTATATATACTCATAAATAGGTTACAAGCGTTACCTCAATTACTTGCTGTATGAATAACCAAGTTTTACCTCGCTAGGCTTTTCAATTTTAACAAACAACTTATAGAACAAAAGTCGTTTAGCCCTGGGAAAGAGTAGGAGTTCAGTCTAATTTGCCACTTTAGTTCTAGTTCTTCCAGGAGTAGTTGGGAAGGAGCTCCCCTCAAATTATCTACTATCTGGTCGATGACTAAGAACTTAAAACAGTGGTCAGCAAATAAGCAAATATGTTTGGCTAAAGCATTCTCTTGTTTGTTCTTACTGATTGCATACAGATGTTCGTATAGCCGATCACGGATTCTACGTTCTGTCTTACCTATGTAGAATCCGGGGCATTTCTGACATTGTGCCAAGTAAACGACCATACGGGAATTGCAAGTAGCCCTACATCTCAGGTCAAAGGTCTTACCATTTATAGTAAACCTGTTAGACTCTAAAATGTATTTACACTTATTGCAATTTTGACACTTAAACATACCTGGTGTTCTTAAAAATGCAGATTGTTGTTCAAGTAAGGTTTTTAAATTTTTACCTCTCCTGAATACAGTCACAGGATGGGCCCCCATTTTACTGTGCAATAAAAAGTTAGTTTTACAAATGTCCCAGTTTTTCTTAATGTCAATAATATCATAACTATTGACATTGTAAGTTAAAATTAATTTAGGGCCAGTACAGTTGGCCTCCAAAACAGAGTCAGTAGTTGGAGTACTAACTAAAATTTGAGATGTAATCGAAGTAACATCTGGCTCATTGTGTGGTCGGTTATTGGGTGAGCGTACAATAGGTTTGTAAAACCCATTCTCTCTTTTAGTTGTAACTTCTTGTACTAGTGTTTCTAATAAGTGAAAAGGATACCCTCTAAGGGTAAACATATTCCTCAAAAGTTCACATTCAGTGTGAAAATCCGCATCTAAACTCACAATTCGAGCAGCTCTAACAAGTTGTCCTTTAACCACAGATCTTTTCTGGTGGTTAGGATGACAGCTGCTGAAGTGGAGGAAAGAGTTGCAGTATGTATGTTTCCTGTGAACACTTGCTACAAATGCTGTTAGCTCAACATTTTTAACCAACCAGATGTCCAGGTAGGCAATGGCACTAGTGCTAAATATAGAGGTGAACCTCAAAAACTCAGTAGAGTTGTTAAAGATGTCCAGAATATTATTGCTGACAAGTTCATCACCGTCAAGCAAAATAAAAATATCATCAAGGTAGCGGGTATAATAACGGATCCTGTCTTTCAAAGTACTGTTGTTAAAGACGAATTACCTTTCCCAATAGGCCATCACCATATTGGCTATACTGGCCCCACAAGGGGAGCCCATGGCTACCCCGACTTTCTGCAAATAAAAATTTTCACCCAACATAAAGAAGTTGTTATATAGAATTATCTCTAGTAGTTCAACAACTAGAGAAATTTCATGGCCAGTAGCACCATTCCTCTTCAATGTTATAGCCACCTAATCTGTAGCTATATGGTGGGGTATGCAAGTGTACAGATCTTTGACGTCAACAGTTAAAAAGTTGCAATTTGCGTCAAATTCCAACAGGTCTATTTTTGTTAAAAATGACCATGAGTCTTTGCATATTTGATCTTCACTACTCAAATATTTCTGCAAGATAGAATCGACTATTTTGGTGCATGTATATGTAGGTGAACCACGACCATCTACTAATGGGCACATCGGGGGATTAGAAAGATCTTTGTGAATTTTTGGTATACCAAAAAGACACGGATATCTCGGATAAAGAGTCTGCATGTAGTTATGCTGCTCGTGTTGTAATCTACCCTCGATGTACATATCTTCTATACTGTTTTTGATAGTTGAGTAAGCCTTATTTGTTTCGGATCTAGAACTAAGTGCGTACGAATCATTATCAACTAGTTCAGTCATACAATCAAAGTAATCGTCCTTGTCAAAAACAACTGCCCCTCCTCCTTTATCGGGTTTACAGATGCGTAAATTATGGAGTTTAACATAGTTAATCAGTTCGTTTTCATTATTACTTATGTCAGTGTTAACAGTAAATTGTGGATTTCTTATAATCCGGCGTAGGTCTAATTCGCACATGTGCTCAAACATCTGTATCAGTGGGTGCAGTGGTGGATTGAAAGTACTAGGTACCCTAAGTGAGTTGCTATTAGAGTTCTCACCATAACCACCTAGCATCAGGTTAAAGTTCAATTTATGTGTATACAATTTAATATCCAAAATGGTACCAACCAAGTCAAATTTTCGCTGAGGAACATAGGAGTAACCTTTAGACAGAAAATCAGCTAGCTCATCAGGTATAGGTACTGTGGAAAAATTGTATACCTTAAAATCACCAGAACCATTAGTAGTAATCACAGGTTTAACTAGGGTTAACAGTTGTTCATCATTAGAACATAAGGTAATATTTGCATCATCTACAGAGTCAAAGCTGTCAAAGGAAGCAACAAAAACAGTGTCATCAACAACTTGATTCGTGACAATAGAATCCTCAATGGTGAATCTACTGACATTGTTAGTTACTCCGTTAAAGTCGTTGTTAAAACGGGTAAAGTTATAGTCGATATCGTCAGACTCTGTGTAGGTCAAGATGCTGTTCACCTGGGGCGTTGAAATCTCCCTCTGTTCTGGTGAAATTGGTTCCTCTGTTTGGGGATGGCACCTGTCCCCGTTTGCCATCCTGAAAAACCTGTTGTTGATTAATAAGGTTAAAATTAGCCTTCTGGCAGTTCTGCAAGCGTTGACTTCTCCTAATTAGAGGTTCAGATTGAGCGCCTATATCAATTGGTTCAGAGCCCACATCGACATTAGGCATGTACTGATTACCCATATTGTGCTGATGAAATTGAACATTATTTGAAACCACGTTGTTACTACTGTTATTGTTGTTATTATTGTTGGTAGTCACTGCATCCCGGTTACTGACAAAGGATGAACCATTTAAAGTTTTAGGATATTGCCAGGTTTGAGAAGGAGGGGGGGAAGGGTAAGCAGTTCCATTCTCATAAGCTTTGCAGTCGCGATCTAACTTTTTGATTTTATTCAGTTTTAATGTACTCAAGTACTGGTCTATGCTGTTAAAACGACTGTACTCATATTTGTATCTGGTAAATTCGTCGTTCAATTTAATACTAGCATCCAGTTCAATAATTTCTTTATTCAAGTCGTTTACCCAAACAGTAATATACTTATATATTTTTTCATAATTTATAAAGTTTAATAGGGTTATCACAAGTTAAATAGTTGATACCCGTTATACTTTTATTTAATTTTTAATATTTAATTCCTCATACATTGTTTTTCAGTATTATGCTTTATATTTGTATGCTTTTATATATACATTTTTATATACATATATTTCATATACATCTTATATGTTTCGGGTTAAGGTTATATTATAATTACGTGCATTATGATGTTTACCAACTTGAGCTAGGTTAATGGGTTCTTAGATGTTTTTTAGTGGAATTTTCCACTTTTATATTCAGTATCACTGTTATTCGTTACTTATCAAGTGTTTAATTGCTTATATTCCATTCGTTAACAGTTTGCTGATTGTATTAGTGTTTAATTACATAAGGCTGCTTGTTCTCCCTTGTTTTATGGTTGTCTGATGAAGTCTACTGATTCCAGTAGACGAAAAGCGCTTTATTTTAATTTATCTTATTTATCTTATTTTATTTATTAAAGTGTCAGTGAGACCAGCTTTCGTGGTTATCTATCTACTTCGTGTTTACTGCCAGTAACTGCTATTGGTTCCTGTTAAGTGTTTTCCAAGTTTTTGTCAATTTGTAATTTAAGTTTGATGGCGTCGGGATCCATCGCTGTGAATGGCAGTTTTTCACCTAATTCAACACCGACAATTCTTAGGAGCTGTGATAGTGCTGAAGTCGCAGCACCAGCTACTACTTCTAACCCAGCTGATCACGACACTTTATTTGATTCCTTATTCAAGTGGATGGACTCACTTTGTGCGAGACTAGATCAGCTAGACTCTCAACAACAGGATATGCGGAACTTAATGTCTGCAGTTAAAGAACCCCTACCTACTTCTACGGCTACGAATGTCACTCCTTCCCCTGCAGTTAAAGAACCCTTACCTACTTCTACAGTTACGAATGTCACTCCTTTCCCTGTAGTGGCTCATGTTCAAAGACCTACTACTGGCGAACATTTACAGTTACCCGAATGTCTTCCAGAGTATAACTTATTAACTACGACGAGCATCAGGGCAAGTGGTGTTCCTGGTCCTGGTCCTGGTGTTAATGTTAATTTAATAGAAAGTATGCAGCCAGCAAGAGTTTCTAATTCCATCGTACAATGTATTAACACTAACTCTAATTCAACTAACAACATGGGTTTTTCTAACCTAAACGGATTACCTAACATTGAACACTGGCTGGCTGAAGGCTTTTCATTTTCGGGTCAGTCGGACCCTTTCAGTCGTGAGAATACCAACAATGCTCCCACCAACGGAGAGGTAAACGCTCTTTCGAATATTGTTAAGTTACAGACTTTTGATAAACTATTGGTAAAAATGAAAAAAACTTCAATTGGAAATTTCTTATTTCAATGAATGTCTAGCGTGCAAGGTTATTCCTAAGGGGCTTAGACATTTTCAGTTTCCAACTGGCTTAGTACCGAATTCAGAGTTTCACAACGAACTGTTGTTGTTGTTTGATAGACAAGGTACTGAGCTTTTGTAATTAATGATCAAACATTATACTGTTTGGGTAAACGACTTGAATAAAGAAATTATTGAACTGGATGCTAGTATTAAATTGAACGACGAATTTACCAGATACAAATATGAGTACAGTCGTTGTTTTAACAGCATAGACCAGTACTTGAATAAGTTAAAACTGAATAAAATCAAAAAGTTAGATCGTGACTGCAAAGCTTATGAGAATGGAACTGCTTACCCCACCCCCCCCTCCTTCTCAAACCTGGCAATATCCTAAAACTTTAAATGGTTCATCCTTTGTCAGTAACCGGGATGCAGTGACTACCAACAATAATAACAACAATAACAGTAGTAACAACGTGGTTTCAAATAATGTTCAATTTCATCAGCACAATATGGGTAATCAGTATATGCCTAATGTCAATGTGGGCTCTGAACCAATTGATATAGGCGCTCAATCTGAACCTCTAATTAGGAGAAGTCAACGCTTGCAGAACCGCCAGAAGGCTAATTTTAACCTTATTAATCAACAACAGGTTTTTCAGGATGGCAAACGGACGGGTGCCATCCCCAAACAGAGGAACCAATTTCACCAGAACAGAGGGAGATTTCAACGCCCCAGGTGAACAACATCTTGACCTACACAGAGTCTGACGATATTGACTATAACTTTACCCGTTTTAACAACGACTTTAATGGAGTAACTAACAATGTCAATAGATTCACCATTGAGGACTCTATTGTCACGAATCAAGTCGTTGATGACACTGTTTTTGTTACTTCCTTTGACAGCTTTGACTCTGTAGTTGATGCAAATATTACCTTATGTTCTAATGATGAACAACTGTTAACCCTAGTTAAACCTGTGATTACTACTAATGGTTCTGGTGATTTTAAGGTATACAATTTTTCCACAGTACCTATACCTGATGAACTAGCTGATTTTCTGTCTAAAGGTTACTCCTATGTTCCTCCATGAAAATTTGACTTGGTTGGTACCATTTTGGATATTAAATTGTATACACGTAAATTGAACTTTAACATGATGCTAGGTGGTTATGGTGAGAACTCTAATAGCAACTCACTTAGGGTACCTAGTACTTTCAATCCAGCACTGCACCCACTGATACAGATGTTTGAGCACATGTGCGAATTAGACCTACGCCGGATTATAAGAAATCCACAATTTACTGTTAACACTGACATAAGTAATAATGAAAACGAACTGATTAACTATGTTAAACTCCATAATTTACGCATCTGTAAACCCGATAAAGGAGGAGGGGCAGTTGTTTTTGACAAGGACGATTACTTTGATCGTATGACTGAACTAGCTGATAATGATTCGTACGCACTTAGTTCTAGATCCGAAACAAGGCTTACTTAACTATCAAAAACAGTATAGAAGATATGTACATCGAGGGTAGATTACAACACGAGCAGTATAACCACATGCAGACTCTTTATCCGGGATATCCGTGTCTTTTTGGTATACCAAAAATTCACAAAGATCTATCTAATCCCCTGATGTGCCCATTAGTAGATGGTCGTGGTTCACCTACATATACATGCGCCAAAATAGTCGATTCTATCTTGCAGAAATATTTGAGTAGTGAAGATCAAATATGCAAAGACTCATGGTCATTTTTAACAAAAATAGACCTGTTGGAATTTGACGCAAATTGCAACTTTTTAACTGTTGACGTCAAAGATCTGTACACTTGCATACCCCACCATATAGCTACAGATTGGGTGGCTATAACATTGAAGAGGAATGGTGCTACTGGCCACGAAATTTCTCTAGTTGTTCAACTACTAGAGATAATTCTATATAACAACTTCTTTATGTTGGGTGAAAATTTTTATTTGCAGAAAGTTGGGGTAGCCAAGGGGCTCCCCTTGTGGGGCCAGTATAGCCAATATGGTGATGGCCTATTGGGAAAGGGAATTCGTCTTTAACAACAGTACTTTGAAAGACAGGATCCGTTATTATACCCGCTACCTTGATGATATTTTTGTTTTGCTTGACGGTGATGAACTTGTCAGCAATAATATTCTAGACATCTTTAACAACTCTACTGAGTTTTTGAGGTTCACCTCTACATTTAGCACTAGTGCCATTGCCTACCTGGACATCTGGTTGGTTAAAAATGTTGAGCTATCAGCATTTGTAGCAAGTGTTCACAGGAAACATACATATTGCAACTCTTTCCTCCACTTCAGCAGCTGTCATCCAAACCACCAGAAAAAATCTGTGGTTAAAAGACAACTTGTTAGAGCTGCTCGAATTGTGAGTTTAGATGCGGATTTTCACACTGAATGTGAACATTTGAGGAATATGTTTACCCTTAGAGGGTATCCTTCCCACTTACTAGAAACACTAGTACAAGAAGTTAAAACTAAAAGAGAGAATGGGTTTTACAAACCTATTCTACACTCACCCAATAACCGACCACACAATGAGCCAGATGTTACTTCGATTACATCTCAAATTTTAGTTAGTACTCCAACTACTGACTCGGTTTTGGAGGCCAACTGTACTGGCCCTAAATTAATTTTAACTTACAATGTCAATAGTTATGATATTATTGACATTAAGAAAAACTGGGACATTTTTAAAACTAACTTTTTATTGCACAGTAAAATGGGGGCCCGTCCTGTGACTGTATTCAGGAGAGGTAAAAATTTAAAAACCTTACTTGAACAACAACAATCTGCATTTTTAAGAACACCAGGTATGTTTAAGTGTCAAAATTGCAATAAGTGTAAATACATTTTAGAGTCTAACAGGTTTACTATAAATGGTAAGACCTTTGACCTGAGATGTAGGGCTACTTGCAATTCCCGTATGGTCGTTTACTTGGCAAAATGTCAGAAATGCCCCGGATTCTACATAGGTAAGACAGAACGTAGACTCCGTGATCGGCTATACGAACATCTGTATGCAATCGGTAAGAACAAACAAGAGAATGCTTTAGCCAAACATATTTGCTTATTTGCTGACCACTGTTTTAAGTTCTTAGTCATCGACCAGATAGTAGATAATTTGAGGGGAGCTCCTTCCCAACTACTCCTGGAAGAACTAGAACTAAAGTGGCAAATTAGACTGAACTCCTACTCTTTCCCAGGGCTAAACGACTCTTGTTCTATAAGTTGTTTGTTAAAATTGAAAAGCCTAGCGAGGTAAAACTTGGTTATTCATACAGCAAGTAATTGAGGTAACGCTTGTAACCTATTTATGAGTATATATACATACATATATACTCATTTGTACTTGCATCATAGGGGTAGTTCAATTCTATACATCTCTTTTACACTTGTTATAGTTTATTTATTTGTGTAAATGGACTAATTCATCTTATACAATGTACTTTAGTTTATATGTATCAAGTTGTATTTATACCTATTAGTGCATTTTTATTTTACAGCATTGTTAATATTAATACTAAATTTAATATTCTATCACTACTATTAGCTTCTTAGATTCAAGGTAGAACTAAACATTTAATTCAACCTTTAATATACTTATATATTTTTTCATAATTTATAAAGTTTAATAGGGTTATCACAAGTTAAATAGTTGATACCCGTTATACTTTTATTTAATTTTTAATATTTAATTCCTCATACATTGTTTTACAGTATTATGCTTTATATTTGTATGCTTTTATATATACATTTTTATATACATATATTTCATATACATCTTGTATGTTTCGGGTTAAGGTTATATTATAATTACGTGCATTATGATGTTTACCAACTTGAGCTAGGGTAATGGGTTCTTAGATGTTTTTTAGTGGAATTTTCCACTTTTATATTCAGTATCACTGTTATTCGTTACTTATCAAGTGTTTAATTGCTTATATTCCATTCGTTAACAGTTTGCTGATTGTATTAGTGTTTAATTACATAAGGCTGCTTGTTCTCCCTTGTTTTATGGTTGTCTTAAGTCTACTGATTCCAGTAGACGAAAAGCGCTTTATTTTACTTTATCTTATTTATCTTATTTTATTTATTAAAGTGTCAGTGAGACCAGCTATCGTGGTTATCTATCTACTTCGTGTTTACTGCCAGTAACTGCTATTGGTTCCTGTTAAGTGTTTTCCAAGTTTTTGTCAGTTTGTAATTTCAGTTTTCTCAGCTCCCAAATCGATTTCACTGCGCCATATGCAGGGGCTATACCTGCCCACGATATAATAATGTCACTCAAGTCCATGTGTGTCAGTTTATCTTTGTTTTTCACGGAATTATAGTTTCTCCAGCCTGCTTCGATTCGTCCCACTGGATTTTCAGGCCTCTTGATTGGATTTCTGGTTTTCTTGGTGACCTCTATGACATTTCGAATTCTTCCCTGAGGTATGACTGCAGTGTGTCGTATGGCCGCAACCAGGTAACCCAAAAAACAACTGCCAGACCAGTTCTCAGGTAACCATTTGTATGCCTTTTTCCCACAAACAAAATAACAATTCTCTACTTTAGTATTAATATACACTTGCCCTGCATGAAACATTTTCTTATCAATAATAGATAGTTGTTTAAAAAGAACAGGATTACGGTGTATTTCATCAATCGTTTTGTGTATCTACTCAAGATATGAGTCATAGTTTGCATCACAAATATAACCTGCATTATCAGCTTTGGTATAACATTTGTAAGGAACAGTCACATTACAATTACTCCACCCTACCTGAACAGTAACATTTTTGTAAAAACACACAATTCCCTTTTGTGTAATGAGCAGGTACAATGCTATTTTGTCTTGCGATTTTACAGTTGTAGTATCAAAAATCAAATGTTCCCAGGTCTTATTGACCCTTAGGGGGACAGCAGTCATTAATAATCCCCCGTATGCTGTTGGTATAGCTGTGCAAATCCAGCAATTCAAAACATTAAAAGTTTCAGCATACACATATTTAATTGCTTGGTAAGTGTTAAAGTTTGGATGCCAGTCTGTGAGCAATGCATCACATTTCTTTGGTTCAGCTCGTGTGGCTGGAAAAAGGAAAGGCCACATCAAAAAGATCATTGTTATCAGTATGGTTAACAGGATGATCATGCAATACTTCTGGGGTTGTTCTGCATTCCTGTTTTCTCTATATCTGGTCATTTTGTTCTTGTGTAACAGTAACAAGGGTTTTGTCCAGTTGAAAGTTCTTAACCAGTGTACAGTGTGTCAAATGAATCCAGGACACTCGCTCTGTGATCTTGACTGCAGTGGGTGTTGACAGTAGCACTTGGTACGGCCCTTCCCACTTCGGTGATGTCCAATTCTTTCTCTTGATGACTTTCACCCAGACCCACGTGCCTGGGACTACTACTGCTTCCGATAGTCTGGTTTGTTCTTTATCTGAAACAGAATTTAACTGCAAAAGTTGTTTATTACTTAAGTCGTCTCATATATTCTGCAAGCGAACTGTCAGCCTCCTGGTCTGCAGGCATGAGAGGTTTCCACTGAGGTATATAATATGCCCTCCCAAACAGTATTTCAAAAGGAGTTAACCCTTTTGCATTTGGAACAGTTCTCATGCTCAACAGTGCCAGAGGCAGGCAGTGCATCCGGTTCTTTTGTATTTCACTCATTAATTTCCTAAGCTTACTTTTCAAAATTCCGTTATGCCTCTCTACTAATCCTGCAGATTGTGGGTGGTATACACAATGTTTTTTCAAGGAAATTCCGAAATATTGTCTCAACTGTTGTATAGTTTGATTTACAAAGTGTATGCCATTGTCACTATAGATCTTTTCTGGTATGCCAAATCTAGGAATAATTTCTTTAACAAGAATTTTCAAAACAGTAGCTGCATCTGGATTTTTAGTTGGAAAAGCTTCCACCCATTTGGAAAACATATGTATAATGGCAAGACAATACTTCTTATTTTCGCATTTGTTTAGTTCTATGAAATCCATACAAATAGTATGGAACGGGTATAGTGGTGTAGGGAAACTCCCTTGCTTAGGCTTCAGCTCCCCTTGTGCATGATATTTATTACAAACATGACATGCCGCACAAAAATTTTTAGTGTAGTTTATAAACCCATATGTTGTAAACACTCGATTCACTAACTGTACCACCCCCCCCCCCTGTTGAGACATGGCACTGCCCATGGCTCAGCAAAGCTGCATATCTAAACAAGTTAGATGGCAATATCGGTTTTCCTTCTTTGGAGATGTACAACCCTTTCTCAAGAATTGCTCCTCGTTTTATCCATTTCTGTTTTTCTACATTCGTAGTAAGTGTCTGCATTGTTTTCAACATTTCTAAATCTAAAATTTCAGAGGGTTGTAATTCCTCACTCAAAAGAAATACTTCTGAAGCTGCCTGCTTTGCAGCTGTATCAGCTCTCGCATTACCTTTTGAAATCCTATCCTGTTGCTTGGTATGAGCTACGCATTTACAAATAGCTACTTTCTGAGGTAACTGAATAGATTCTAACAAATCCAAAATAAACTGCCCATGATTAATCGGTTTGCCAGTAGATGTTATCATTCCTCTATTCTTCTACTGTTGCGCAAAAACATGTACAGTAGAAAAAGCGTACTGGCTATCAGTAAAAATATTTACACATTTACCCTTTGCTAAGGTACATGCCCGTGTCAAGGCAATCAATTCTGCTGCTTGTGCAGATAAATTGTGTGGTAAAGATTTCGCTTCTAAAATCTCAGTATCAGAAACTACTGCATAACCTACTAGATTCTGTCCTGTGGGACCCCTTTTGCATGAGTCGTCCACGTAATATGTCACCTCAGCATCATCCAAGGGACCATCCGTAAGATCTTTTCTAGGCAATGTCTTTTGCTCAATCTCCTGCAGGCAGCTGTGTGGTGTGCCATCCGCAGGGGTTGGGAGCAAGGTAGACTGATTCAAAGTTGTACACCGTTCAATTGTCATATGAGGTTGGCTCAACAGTATAGTCATGCAGGAAAGATGTCTAGCAGGAGAAAGATATGCTACTTTTTCTTGCAGTAAAATAATCGCGACTGCATGAGGCACTTTCAGTGTGAGAGGGTGGAACAATACTACTGAGGCTGAAGCCTGCACTGCCATTGCAGCTGCGACTACTGCTTATACACAGTGGGGCAGGGATCGTGCCACTGGGTCCAGCTGTGATGAATAGTAAGCTATGGGACGTTGCTTGTCCCCATGTTGCTGTGTTAATACTGATGTCATATAACCTTGCTTACAATCTACGGTTTGGAAAAAACGTTTGATAGTTTGGTAATCCTAAGACTAATGAGGACACTATCAATTGCTTTAATTTACAGAAAGCTGACTCTGCTTCTGGTGTCCATTGTTATAAATCTTGTGCTGCCATAGGTTTCTTGTATATCAAGTCAGTCAATGGAGCAGATTCCAAAGCATAGTTCGGAATCCAACTCCGACAGAAATTAGTTGTACCCAGGAAGGACATCATTTCCTTCTTAGTAGTTGGTTTGGGTGCTTGTAAAATTGCTATTTTTCTTTCTTCATCTAATATTCTGCCTTCTTTGGATATCACATATCCCATGTATTTGACCTGCTTTTTCCAAAGCTGCAGTTTGTTTTTGTTTACTTTATGTCCTTGAGTGGCTAGAAATTGTAGTAATGCTATGGTATCTTCTCTGCATTCTTGCTGGGTGGGGGCTGCCAGCAGGATGTCATCTACATAAAGTAAAATATGGCTGCCTCTGGGTGGGATAAATCTCGCCAAGTTACTTGCCATTTCTTGTGCGAATATTGTTGGGCTTTCACAATACCCCTGTGGTAACCTCGTATATGTGTACCTTTTCCCCTGAAATGTAAATGCAAACCAATGTTGGCTGTCAGGGTGTATCGGTATTGAAAAGAACGCATTGCTAATATCTACCACAGAAAAATACTTCTGTTGAGGCTTTAAATCATTCAACAGGGTGTGTGGATCTGGCACCATAGGTGCTCTAGGTATTACTGCGTAATTTACAGCTTGTAAATCTTGGACCATATGCCATTCTCCATTTGCTTTCCTGACAGGAAATAAGGGTGTGTTACATGGTGAATCGGGAGATTCTATCAGTACTCCTTCCTTAAGTAAAGCTGCTGTTATAGGTTTGATTCCTACTTCTGCATCTTTTCTTAAGGGATATTGTCTCTTCTGTGGTCTGAATGCTGATATTTTGGCGTGATAGTAACTGGTCCTGCTGTACGAATAAGTCCTACATCTGATTTTCCTGTTGACCAGAGAGTTTCTGGTATGCCTCGTAAGAGTTTTTCTTCCTCTTCTAGTAAGAGTGCTACTCAGCTGTCCTCGCTTAACTGCAAGTGTACAGCTGGGTGTGTCTGTGTTATCCAATTTAACTTCTGCTTTTGTACTCCCTGTTCTGACAGTTCTAACTCTGTCTGTTTTTCCCACTTTGTGACTTTTTCTCTTAAGTCTGCCCATTTTACATTCTTGCATTTAGTCAAACTAACATGGTAATCGATTAGATTTATAAAGCGCAAAGAATTCCTGGGGCAATGAACAGCTAATTACACTGTTCCCTTCTGTGTCCCAGTACAGATTACGTAATACTAATCTGTTGGCATGGTTTCTAAACAGTTCTTGCTCATATTCCTTATGTCCTGGTGTGCTACAGTAATATAGAGTACAGTGCAGCAAATGCTGTTTCAGTGTCAAGGGAGGGGGACTTACTGATGGCTATGTTCATCAGTTCTTCGGTTACTGCCCCTGGACCAGTCGTAACCAAGTCCTGGCTGTACCAATAAAATGTTTCACCCTCCGGTCGCACTACAAAAGTATCCATTTGTCACTGTGCTTCCATACCCTGCAAAGTCGGAGCTACTGCTATGCCAAATATCTGCATAAGGTCTCTGCCCAAAAGGTTTACTGGGCATTTTGCAGAAACAATTTTGCTTTTCTGGGTCATCCCTGAAACAGGGCCAGTTATTGCTATGTTATGGGAGAGTGGCTCTCGATACAGCTGTCCATCAGCTGCTTTCACTAATATGTAATCAAGCGATTCTGAATTTCCTGGTAGTTTGGAAGAATGTATCAGGGTTCGTGATGCCCCTGAGTCGCACAGAAATTTAACTTCCCTCCCCTCTACCAGAAGTGTAACTTCCGGTTTTGTCTGCTAAATAGAGCTCTAGGCTCAATAATGCCAAGTCTAAAATGTCACTTTCTTCACTATCTGTGATTTCCTGCACTTCCTCTATTTCTTCTGTCACATTCACTATTCCTTTTTATCACATTTGCATTTATCTTTTCTTGGTTATTCCTTTCTAGTGATTCTTGACTATCATATAGTCAGTCCTCACCCTCCTTATCTTCCATGGCTACCTTCTTGTTTTGCTTGCAATCCCTTGCTAAATGTCCCTTTTTCCCGCATTTAAAACATTCACCCCTTTTCTTTCTTTCTTCAAACTCTTCTGATCGTTTATCAGATTGTTTACCTGGGCATTTTTCTTGCCCTTTTTTCCCCGACTGTACTACAAAAACTTCTGCTCCGTCTTCTACAGCAAATACTTGGGTTTTCTTTTTCTTTTTGTTATTAAAATACCTTTCGGCATGTCTTGCATATTCAAGTAATGACTGTAATCTACTTGTACGGTGATCTACCATGTGCTTTGTAATAAAGCTGCTAATGGGTGCAATACTGCCTTTCAAAAATGCATTCTTTAGCTGCTGCTCATATGGGGAATCATGTGCTTGGTCTTCAGGTACCTGCATTCCACAATGGTTATTAAAACATTCTAATAATCTAGCATAATATCTTTCAACAGTTTCACTTTCCTGTTGGATGCATTGATTAATGCAAGTCCAGTCTGCCCTAGGCTTCCATTTCTCAGAGATTCGGTCTGTCAAACCTTTCACTCTGTTATCCAGCTCTGCATTGCTATGTGGGAGTGGCTTGTGATGTGCGTCACAGGGATTCCAGTTGCCACTGATCATGTGCCAATCTGGACCTATGATTTGTCTTGACTACTTTTTCTACTACTTCTCCATTTAAATGGTAACTTAACCTCATGCCCTGTAAGTCTTCTAAGAATTTTCTAAAATTAACTTTTGGGTGGGGAATTCCCTCTGTGGCTTTCCGGATATCTTCCGGTGTCCACGGTCTATATACTAGGAGAGTTGGGTCCTGCCCTTCTTGTCCTGCCTGAGGATTTGGTACTTCTATGAGTGGATACATTTCTTCTTCACTCATAGCTCGTGAATTTTCATTTATTTGATATTCAATATCCCCTCTTAAGTTATGTGTTCGAGACCTAGTCTCGATGGGATCTCTGACAAATGGTTTTGGCTTTGTGGGGACAGCCGGATATAGCGGAGGTGGACCAACTTGTCCACCCACTTCATATTCTGGTAAGGGAAACGGAGGAGGCGGAGGGGCTGATGCTATTACCAAGTTATCCTCTTTATCTAGAAACATTGCTTTCGAATTCTTACTCTTTTGTTTCCTACGGTTTGCTTCCTCAATCCACCTGTGTGCCTGAGGACTGCCTAACTGACGTTGCTTTTTTACCTGACCTCTTGCGTTAAGCTGTTTGACAAGTTTAATAAGTGAGGGTTTTTCTAATTTGCCATCAAATTCATATTTATTAACCCATTTTGTATAGTACCGAACATTGTCGGCATGTTGTAATTGCATATATTTTGCATCTTCAGTTAGTGGCGGATCTTGGGATCTTTTTGTGCACTTATTTCCCATTTTATTTTAACCTTTGAGCTGTTACGTAACCCTTCTTATTTTACGTGGTACCACGATTTTTCGCTTTTCCACAGTTTATCTAGAATAACTGCCTTACCTATTCTGTTTCCCTGATCTATGACAAGACTGCAATCTTCCTGTCCCTGACTTGTACAAAACAAATCTCCTGACAGATGACACAAATCAAGTCCCTGATCTAAAACACTAAAAAGGTAAATCTCACCTTACCTGAGCCTCCGTGATTGACCGTCTCTGGTTCGTGTGATAACTCATCCTCCAGTCGCAGATCAGAACAGTGGCTGGCCTCTCTTGAATGACAATTCAGTCGGAGGTCTTTCGGCGTAGAAGAACCAATGTGGTTTCTTCCCCGTACGGTTTCATGCCACCTGGCCCATCTGACCTGAGGCGAAGTGAGAGTTTCCGGTCCGAAGGACCAATCTGTCAGAGGAAAAAACAACTTCAAAAAGATCAATACACGGCAGGTTCAGGTTAAGGCATTTGAATCTTGCAGCAAGGAGACAAAAACGTGCTAATACAGAGTTTGTCTAACTTAAATCAGGAAGTGAAGCCATTCTTATACATTTCTTACAAGACATTGCCTACTAAGCTGACGTAACAAATCACAAGTTCTTTCAGTATTATTTCATAGCAGCTGTTTGTCCATGATTTTCTGCTGGCACATCAAGTTTATGAAAAAAACTTCCTAAGAAAAACAACGTGGCCTTGATGACCACTGGTCAGATACAACTTCTCACTATGCAATGTTACCATTCAAGGTACTATGGCTAATTCGAGCACAAAGCAAGTACAGATTATAGTTCATTTCTTCAAGAAGTCTTTGTTTAACTGTATCTAGTTCTTCTGCATAGGTTAATAGGTTCATACTAGGCTATCTGCCCAAGGGCATTTATAAGCCTAGCCCATAGTTATGTGGCTTTCGCTACCCCTTTAGTTTGAAGAAAACTATGCCTATTATTTTGCTGTGCCTCTGTCAAGCAGTGACACTGAAGTAATCCCTGGGGTATATCTGCGAACTCCCATCCATTGGTCAAGATTCCTCTTGAACAAGGCCAGCGAGGTGCTCTGCCTCACATGTACCGGGATTTTGTTCCACAGCATAGGGAGTCTCTGGGTGATGAATCTGTCCCTCCAGCACGTTCTATTAATAACCGTGTCAAGGTTTAAGTCTCCCGCCCTTGTGGTTCTGAGGTATCTAGATTTTTTGAGGTGAAGCATATTCATCAAATCTGGGTTTGACATGGCCTTGTATGTCAGGCACAGGTCACCTCTGAGCAAGCGGTATGCGACTGAATAGAGCTGGAGTTCTTTCAGTCTGGCAGCATAAGACATATTTTTGAGACCCTTTATCCTTTTGGTGAGGAACTTTTGGGGCCTTTCTAGCTGCTGCAGGTGTCGGGTCAGATACATTCCGAATGGGGCATTGTACTCAATCATAGGTCTAATGAGTGATGAGTACAGGGGGACAATGACCTCCCTAGATCTAGATGTGAATCCCTTCATGATCAGGTGGGCAATGTAGAAGGTTTTCCTAACTACTTTGGCAACATGAGTGTCAAACGAAAGGTTACTGTCAACCTGGGTCCCCAGATCCCTGATGACTACTTCTGTGCTCAGTGGATTGCCACCTATATGGTAGCTAGGGGTAAGCTTGTTTTTCCCAAAGGGTATGACTATGCATTTCTTGGCGTTTAACTTTAGGCCATGGCTCTGGCACCAGTTATCCATTTCTGTGAGGCCCTTCTGAAGGATATCTGTGTCAGATGTGTTTTCGACTATGGCGCCCAGTTTGCAGTCATCTGCAAACTTTGTCAGCCATAACCCTCCTGTGTTTGCTTGTACTTCAGAAAAGTAGATGCCGAACAAGAGTGGTCCCAGGACTGAGCCCTGTGGGACACCACTTGTGACAGGCTTTGAGTCTGACATGGCGCCAGCAACTCTGACCCTGTGGGTTCTGTCACTTAGCCAGTTTGCAACCCATCTTGTGATGTATGGGTTTACATTTAAGCCGATGAGTTTTTTGATGATACCTGAGTGGGGTATTGTGTCGAAGGCCTTTGCCAGGTCGAGGTAGGCTGTATGGACTGCCTTGCCCTCATCAGTGGCCTTGGTGACTGTTTCGAAAAAGTCAACCAAGTTTAAGAGGCATGATCTGCCTTTGACAAAGCCAAACTGGGATGGATCCAAAGTCTGCAAGTTCCCTATGTCTTTATTTATGAGTTCCATTATGATCCTCTCCATGCCTTTGCAGATAAGGCTTGTCAAGCTAATGGGATGGTAATTTCCAGGGTCGGTGGAGGCACCGCCCTTATGAAGTGGGACCACAGTCGCCGTGCGCCACTCCTTGGGTACGTATCCTGAGGTGAGGCTAAGATTAAACAGCTGTCCTAACTGCGGGTTTATTTCCTCATTGAGTTCGTGGAGCACACAGCCGGGGACACCATCCGGTCCCATGGATGCTGTGTTTTTTGCCTTGGAGAGAGCAGTTCTCACCTGGGCGTTGCAGATGTTTGGGGGCTACAATCCTCTGGTATAGATATCTCTCCTTTTGGGGGAGGTTTGCACTGAACCTGTCAGCCAGTATGTTGGCAATGTGTGTAGGTTCAGTAATCTTCACATCATTTTGAACTAATTCTGAGCATATCTGGGAGTTTCCTCCTAGGTTTCTAACATAGCTAAAGAAGGCCTTATGATTGTCTTTTGAGTCCTTGGTGATTTTTCTCTCAAAATTTGCCTTGGATGATTTTATGAGAGCTTTTAGTTTTTTACTTATAATGATCAAAGGTGTCTTACCTTTCAAGGATTTTGCTGTATCTTGTAGTAGCTTCCTCCTTTTGTTGTAGAGCTTGTTTATGGCTGGGGTCCACCAGACTGGACGCTTGCCTTTGGTACAAAGAGTCTTAGTTTTGTTTGGGATTGCCTGATCCATGCAGTCCTGTAGGTGCTGGTAGAAGGCATTTATAAGTGATTCAGCGGTTTGAGTAATGTTTACCACTGGCTCAGGGGCCTTAAAGGAGACCACACTAGTTTTAGAAGTGTGAAGTCGGCTTTTGAGAAGTTTTTCACTGTGGTCTTTTTTATTTCAGGTGGGGGCGGGATGAGGACCTCCAGCGAGATTAGTTTATGATCTGATCTCACCAGTGAGGGGTATACTTCCGGTGTTGAACATTGTGATCCCATGTTCGTGATGATGAGATCAAGTATGTTTTCTCCTCTTGTGGGGATGGTGACTAGTTGTTCCATGGCATTTGAGTTTATGAACTCATGCAGCTGTGCATGTTCTCATAATACAAACAGAGCTGATTGTTCAAGTTCAGTAACATTATAGAAAACAGTATTGTTCTATTCATTAATTTCCTGACCTAGCAGATAATCACCTGCTTCTCAGTATATTTCCAAAAGGCGTACACATGAATTTTGCTGTGCTAGCAAATACTAGGTCAGAGAGCATCTTGCAGTTTCAGAAAGCATATTGTCATTTTAGAAAAGCATCTTGTAGTTTCATACAAAACTAAGCTGTACATAAAATAGAATGAAATGTGTTAACCCTTTTATCTTCTAATAAGCACTAAACACATACATTAATACATATTTTTCTGACAGTAAATCATTTCAAAACTTTTTCCACCTTTACTGTGACCTATAATCTGTGCAATTTAATTGAAAAACAAATCTGTTAGGGCACAAAATGTAAAAAAATAAAAAAATGTACAATAAGCTGGTTGCATAAGTGTGCACACCCTTAAACTAGTACTTTGTTGAAGCACCTTTTGCTTTAATTACAGCATTCAGTCTTCTTGGGTAAACACCTGCCATTGATTAAAGAGACTGATAAAACCCCCAAGTAAAGTTCAGCTGCTGATAAAAACCCCAAGTAAAGTTCAGCTGTCCTAGTGGGATTTACCTGACATTTTCTCAGTTGCCTGCTACAGCAAAAGCCACGGCAGAGAGCTTATAAATCATCAAAGGGATCTCATTGTTGAAAGATATCAGTCACTAGAAGGGTACAAAAACATTTCCACAGCATTGGATATACCATGGAACACAGTGAAAACAGTAATCAAAAAGTGAAGAAAATATTGGACCAGAGTGACATTGCAAAGAACTGGACGTCCCTCCAAAATTGATGAAAAGATGAGACAAAAACTGGTCAGGGAGGCTGCCAAGAGACCTACAGCAACACTGAAAGAGCTGCACAAATTTCTGGCAAGTACTGGTTGTGTACTATGTGTGACAACAATCTCTTGAATTCTCCTTATGTCTGGCCTATGGGGTAGGGTTGCAAGATGGAAGCTTTTTCTTACACAGAAGAATATCCAGGCCCGGCTAAAATTTGCAAAACAATACATTGTTTCCCAAATGGATGAGGAAAAATGTGCTATGGTCTGATGAGACCAAGGTTGAACTTTTTGGCCACAATTCCAAAAGGTACAGTTGGCACAAAAGGAACACCAACCCCACTGTGAAGCATGGTGATGACAGTATCATGCTTTGGGGTTGTTTTCTTCAGCTGGAACTGTGGCTTTAGTCAAGGTGCAGGGTATTATGAACAGTTCCGAATACCAGTCACTTTTCGCCCAAAACCTTCTGGCATCTGCTAGAAAGCTGATGATCAAGAGGAATTTCACATTTCATTATGACAATGACCCCTAGCATACATCCAAATCAACAAAAGAATGGCTTCACCAGATGAAAATTCAAGTTTTGGAATGGCCCAGCCAGAGCCCAGACCTTCATGCATTAGAAAATCTGTGGGATGACCTGAAGAGGACTGTACACAAAGATACCCTTGCCATCTGACAGATTTGGAGCACTTTTGCAAGGAGGAGTGGGCAAACATTGCCAAGTCAAGATGTGCCATGCTGATAGACTCCTACCCAGGAAGACTGCATGTTGTAATTAAATTAAAAGATGCTTCAACAAAGTATTAGTTTAAGGGTGTGCACAGTTATGCAACCAGTTTATTGTACATTTATTTTTTATATTTGTTCTAACAGATTTGTTTTTCAATTGAATTGTACAGGCTATAGGTCACATTAAAGGTTGGAAAAGTTTTGAAATGATTTATTGTGGTCTCATTTTTGTATATCACAAAAACCTGGCATTTTAACAGGAGTGTGTACACTTTTTATATCCACTATACATTTTACCTTTAAACTTTTGTTAAACAAAAGCTTCCAAATGTTTTTCACTTTCTTGCCTCCCAACTTCTAGCCTTCCATAGAAGTAACATCTGTTCCTTGAAACTTCCCTGTTGGTTGATTATTTTACATTTGTTTACCAGGAAAGTCCGACTGGGCAGAGCCCATTTTCAGCAGAGGCCGGGGAAGAAAAGCTGCACAAAAAGTGACAGTACATACAACATTTGTAACAGTAGATACATGACAAACAATTTGTACACACAAGTTATAGTAGATACAGCGAGTCTAACAGTGGGTATAACATCAGATATGGAACTTAACGTAGTGATATTAACATAGAACCTGTGAGTATTAATTTACATTTATAAAGGGAAAATAATTCTAGATTTGTCTCACATTTAAGAATAAATAGAAAAATCATATTACAAGTAAGATCGTTGTCCAAGAGACAGACTGAATAATTAATGGAGGGTGTACTTATGGTAACAGGAGATCAGCCAGGGGTGTTGCATGAGCAGAGCCAAGTGTCAGATAATTTTTGAGTAGTTTTTTAAATTTGTGTGTGTTGTCAGTGGTTCTAATATTATGGGGCAGGAAGTCCCAGGTTTTTGAGATATAGGAAGAGTATAAGGAGTCTCCTGCAGTGGTGTTAGTTTTAGAGACTTGTAGTAAAGATTTGTTTGATGATGATAGTGTTAGAGTGTTAAAGCAAGGTTGTAGTAAGCTTTGGATAGCTGGAGTTTTTTGGGGTTGTAGTGTAATTTGTGGACCATAATTGGCTGTATGCAAGAAGCTGAGGTAGTTCAAGCCAAGAGTTTTTTGAGGGCTGAACAGTGATGTGAACTGTGTAATGATCCAGTAGCAAATGTAGCTATTTTGTATATAGTATGCATTCAATTTAACCAAATCTTTTTTTTTTTTTTTTGTGAGGTTGATAAAGATAGGTGAAGAGTACAGTAGAGTTGCTAGTTGGTGGGTTATGGCTATGGCAGCTCTTGGAGTCTGTTAAATTTTTTTTGGTTTCTGTAAAGATTGCCCATTTTTTATGAAATGTAATTGTTTGTGATATATGCAAGTCAAATCTTAGCTTGTCGTCTACAATGATTCCTAGTGTTTGGTGGATGGTTCAGGTGGAATTATTGTGATCTGAAGTAGTTAACTTCATTTGATCAGCAACCTGTGGGTATCGGATCCGAGCCGGCAGCTTTCCAAGCTAAAAGATCCGAGCTCTTAGCTCCTCCCCCCTTACCCATAATACCCTGCTACCTCCCTCCAGTCCTCAGATCTCATTTGCTGCAGCTTCTGACAGCTTAAGTGACTAGCTCTTGGCGTTGGTGAGAGTATTTAAAACTATTTCAAACTATTTTCTTCAAAGTTTTTAGTGTTTTTTCGGTGTGAGTGTAGTAGGCCCATAGTTTTCTGTCTCTGTATTTTTCGGTGTTTTTTTGTGGTACTTGGTGTAAATTTTAGTTTTTTTCCTCCCCTTTCTCTGTGTGTGGGCGCGTTTCAACGTGCGATAGCTGAGGGGCCTAAGGCCATTTTTTCTAAATGCACTGAGTGTGGTCATAAGCTGTCCCCAGCGGATGGCCACACTCAGTGCGTTCTCTGCCTGGGGGTGGTCCACTTGTCTTTGGGCTGCCAAGTATGCGCAGCCTTTAACCCCCGGGCTGTGAGGAATAGGAGGAATAAGTTAATCCTGGGGGGACTCTTGCCCGCGGATTCTTCTTCCTCCTCTCTCTCAGCGGCACCAGTCGTAGCTGCGGCTGTCCAACCTTCAGCTCCACCTCCCCTGGCAGGGACTCAATCTCCCTCTATGCCCCAGGGAGAGGGGGACTCTTCTAGCAAAGAGAAGAGGCATAGGGATAAGGACCAGCATAAGAGCCACAAGCGGTGGGCAGAATCTCATCCTTCTGCTCCACCTGCTAAATTAGTTGGCTGTCCCAGGAGGGTGTCCGGTTCTTCGCCCTCTCGGCTCCGTTCTCCCCGCTTTTCTCCGGAGCTGGAGGAGGAGTCCTGGTCTTCCTCGAGGTCATCTAGGCGGCCTTGCCGGCCAGCCTCGACTACCTCTTCAAGGTCTACTAGGCGTATGTCTGATGCTGATATGGACCGGATGATGCGTCGTTTCCTGCAGGCCCAAATGCATATGGGGGGGGGGGGAGCTCGGCCCCTTTCTTTGCTCCAATTGCTCCCTCTCCGATTCACTATCTGATTTCGGAGTCTTTGGATCCAAGCTGTCTCAGAGCCGGGGAGTCTGCGCCGACAGTGGTGGCTACTTCGCCGACCGTACCCTCGAGTGTGTCTGATACAACCTCTCGGGGCCGAGAGCTGAGCTTCGGATCCACAGGGGTGAGTGTGTCTTCGACTCCATTTCGGTTGGAGCACACTCCCCTTTCGGGTCCGATCGCGTCCGCTCCGACACCGGTCCTCACGTCGAAGCTGAGGGGGCTACTGTTGGAGCCAGGGGAGAGTGGTTCCCCCCTCTGCTTTTGACGTGGTGGAGAGGGTGCTGTTGAGGAGTTCCAGGTCCCTGGTCCGGGCTGAGGATCTATCCCTCACTCCCTTGCATTTGGGCCCGTCTTCCATCGTCTGGCCTCGGGAACAGCCTGTGCCGGCGCTCCAGTTGGTTCCCATGGGGAACAGGACCCCTTTGGTGAGCCCTCCTCGGACAGCCCCACCGAAGAGGTCCCTCACAAACGAAAGTGCAAGAGGAGGCACTTGGACTCCCCCAAGTCCCTCACTGAGGACACGGACTTAGAGGAAGGGGAAGGTTCCTCAAGGTCGCCCCCTGAAGACGTCTCCTTTGGAGACATTATGGAAATACTGCGTATTAGAGGGGGGTGGTCAGCCCAAAAACCTTCCTCGGATGAGTCTGTGTTTCTGGAGGCATTCGACACAGGCCCGTCTACCTCTTGGGTGTCCCCACCAGCTGATCCCCTGGTAAACTTGATTACTACCAGGGCTTGGAAGTAGCCTGACACTGTGGAGCCAATCCCTAGAAGACCGGACAAGATACTTAGTCCTCCCCCTGACAAACCGGCATGGAATAAAGGTTCCCCAGTAGATGCCATGGTGGTGGCGGCTGCCACCAAGAAGGAACTAGCGCAAGAAAGTTCCTCTGTCCATCCTCCTGATAAGGAGTCTCGGACGATGGACCGTATTGGAAAGTGGATGTTTGCTTCAGCCACCTTTTCTATAAGGGTGCTGAATTATCTGGCACACGTCATTAGACTCCAGCGGGATCTGATAAGAATATGCTCCCAGAGTCCAGGGGGGCCGAGGACAAACAGACCTTCTCGGCTCGCATGGCCACTCTAAAGTCAATTTCTAACACTTCCATGTGGCTTCTCTCCCATGCCACGGAGGGAGCAGCTAGAGCCAGCGGTGCAGGGGTCGCCTTGCGGCACCATGCCTGGCTTCGCCTTTGCGACTTTGTGGAACACTTCAAGGCGTCCTTTGCGAACGCTCCCTTTGATGGTTCTACGCTATTTGGCAAAACCATGTGCGACACGCTACTCCAGAGTGAGAAAGACGGGAAGAAGCTGTCTGCCGTCAGGATCCGATGTTCTTCATCTCACATTGCTGCAGTCCTTACACTTGGGGGTAGTCCGCTGTCCTCGGTCGGCCCGAATATCAAAGTATAAGGCTGACGTCGGTCAAGGCGCATTTGACTGACATCAGGACGTCAGTGTACAAATGCGCATGACCGACGTCATATCCCCAGTCTTTTTTGCCGCATGGTCCGATGCAGAAGCAGCGTTGCAAGTGCCGGTTGGCGTTCTGAAATTGTTCGATTTCGGAGTTTCAGACCGAGTCAAAGTTGGCTAAGTACCCCGTTGGGGAATATTTTAGTTTTTTCTTGCCTCAGTGGTTTACCGGATGTCAGAAAAAGTGAATAATTGTATTTCTTGTGGGAAAGAGATACCGCATAGAGACTACCATACTTTGTGTATTCCTTGTTTAGGGCCTGAGCACGACGTTGTTGGGTGTCGCTCTTGTGCTAGATTCAATAAGCGCACTATTAAGAGAAGATTAGATTGTGCCAGGTTAGTCTTGAGCGATGTAATTATAAAATGCCATCGGATGCTCCGGCCGCTTCTTCGAAGAAGCGCAAGGACAAAGCAGTTAAACCTAGGCTAGAGAAACCGTCAGTACCGGACGCCGGTTCTTTAGGGGTGTCGGTGGAGCCGGTGGTTCCACCGGAGGTTTCTTTGGGATCCCAGGGAGAGACTTTGTTATTGCAGGATGTGGCCTCTCAGGAGGCAGGCCAGGCTGATGGGGCTTCTCAGGTTACTATACTCCCCTCCCTGCCTAGGGTGGTTAGGCCCTCTCCTTCTGTTTCCAAGGCTTCTCCCAGGGGCAGGCCAGGTTTAGCTTCAGTTGGTGTTACCCCTAGCTCTTCAGGAACTGTGCCCAAGAAGCATATGCTTAAAATGGCAGAAGATTTGATTACTTTGATTAGGGGTTCTATGCCCCCTCCTGATAAGAGACCTAGGGTGGAGCCTGAGCTAGGGAGTTTTGAGCAGGCTTCAGATGTTTCAGAGTCTTGACTGAAGACTTGCAGGAGTACTCTCCTTATTCTGATTCTGATGTGGATGATTCTACTCCTTCTGCTTCTCCTCCTGAGGATTTTTCTTTTCAGAAACTCTTCATTCCATGAGGGAGCATTTTAAGTGGGAAGGTCAGGACTTCTCTGATTCCAGGAAAAGGCTTAGGGAATTTTTGTTTTTACCCCAGCATAGGCCTTTGGCTATACCTCCTGTTTTGGATGTAGTGGAAGATGTTTTTACAGAGGCTTCTCTTAATCCTGATTCTTTGCCTCCTGCTCCTGTTAAACCGGATAGGTATTACAGGGTGCCTGAAGCTCATAAGTATCTTTTTAAGAGTCCTAGGGCGGACCCAGAAACTGTTAGCCAGGGGCCTAAAGGTGTTAAGGCTTCTGTTGTTAAGAATCCGGTTCCTGCAGACAAAGAGGCCAGGGCCTTGGATAGATGGGGAAAGAAAGTCTATACTTCTTCCACTCTTGCCATGAGGGCTCTGAATTGCCAGTTTCATATGTTGAAATACCAAAATTATCTCCTTTCACAATTGAAATCTAAGGTTGATGCTCTGGCAGTAGGTATTGATTGTAAAGAGTTGCAAGATTTAGTACATGTTTCTGAACAGGTGGGTAAGCATTCTTTGCAATGTGGTTTTGATGCTGTACAGGCCTCGTCTAGGGTGGCTGCCACTGGGTCAGTTCTTCGCAGGCACGCCTGGCTGAGGGATCAAAATTTATCTGAACATGTTAAAACAAGGATTTTAGATGCTCCTTTACAATCTGACGTGTTGTTTGGTCCTCCTGTTGAGGCAGTTTTAAAGAAAATGGAAGCCAAGGCTAAGTCTATGCAGACTGTTAAAGATTTTTTGCAGGTCCAGCCTCCAAAGTTTAGTAGAAATTGGCCTACTAAGGGGTGGACGTATCCTTCTTATGATTCCCAGTCTAGGGGTAGATCTAGGCGTGGTAGGGGCAGAGCTCAGGGCTCTTTCAGGCCTAGAACAGGGAGTTCTCCTGCACAGTCTTCGGGTGAGGGCAGGGGTCAGTCCTTTCGTAAACAGACCCAATGACCTACCTTTTCAGCTGCCAGAGCCTTCTCGTCTGGCAGCACCTTTGGGAGGAAGGTTGGCACTTTTCAAAGAAAATTGGAGTTTAATTACCCAAGACAGATGGGTATTGGATATCATACACCACGGTTACAGGTTTTATTTCCATACCTTGCCTCCTTTCAAAGGCATGCCAGACGTTCCTCCTCAACAAAGAATAGAGGCTCACAAGCAAGTTTCTCTGTTACTCCAAATAGGGGCCATTCAGCCGGTCCCTATGCCAGAAGTGGGCCTAGGATTTTATTCTCGCCTGTTCCTAGTACCAAAGAAGGGGAACACGTGGAGACCAATTTTGGATTTATCTACCCTCAACACTTATCTGGACATTCCCAAGTTCAAAATGTTGACGTTACAGCAGCTTTTACCTCTGCTGGGCAAAGATCATTGGATGGTAACTTTGGATCTCAAGGAGGCTTACCTTCATGTTCCTATCAGACTAAGTTGCAGGAAGTATCTGCGTTTTCGAGCTGGGACTTCTCACTATCAGTTCTCTGCATTGCCCTTTGGCTTATCTACTGCGCCCAGAGTGTTCACGAAAGTTCTGGCTCCAGTGATAGCTTTCTTCAGGCTAAAAGGAATACAGATCTATCCTTATTTGGATGACTGTCTGATTCTGGCTCAAGGAAGGGAAGAGCTTCTTCATCATTTGGAATATGTGATAGCAGTGCTAAGATGCCTGGGGTATTCTGTGAACGAAATAAAGTCCAGTCTAGTACCCTCTCAGGACATGTGCTTTCTGGGTGTGAGACTGAATACAGCATCCCAGATGGCCCTTTTAACCCCGGACAAACAAAAGAGTCTATCCCTTTACTTCCATCAACTATCTCATCAGTCCGGGCTGACTGCAAGGACAGTCCTTCAAGCCTTAGGGTTCATGGCATCTTGTATTCTGGTGCTTCCCAATGCCAAACTGCATATGAGGAAGCTGCAATGGTATCTCAAAAATGTATGGACACAGCACTGCCAGGATCTGGACACTGTCATTCAAATAATACCTTGCATTCAAAAGGAATTTTTGTGGTGGGCTCAGGAATGTCACCTAAACAAGGGACTCTCTGTGACCCGGCCAGAGGCGAGTCAGATTTTAACGACAGATGCCTCAGACAAAGCTTGGGAGCTCATCTAAATGGAAAGTGGATACAAGACAAGTGGCCTGCCAGACTACAGCATCTACATATCAACCTGAAGGAGATGTTAGCAGTCCAGTTTGCATTAATAGCTTTCAAGGAGTTACTTCTTCCAGGGCAGGTGTTGATTCTAACAGACAACACAACTGTCATGTGGTACATCAACAAGCAAGGGGAACGCATTCTTATCCTCTATGCAGGCAAGCAATGATTTTGTGGGAGACTGCTCTCAGTTTACAGCTCAATCTTCAGGCAAGGTTTCTGCCAGGAGCACAGAACTCCTTAGCAGATGTGTTGAGCAGACGAATTATGGATCCCCACGAATGGAAATTGGATCCTCATGTATTTCAGAAATTGACAGTGTCATGGGGAACTCCAGACATAGATCTGTTCGCTTCTCCACTAAACCATCAGCTGCCAAAGTTTTGCACAAAAGGTTTCATCCCACAGCTTGGAGAGTGGATGCTCTTTCTTTCAATTGGAGCAATCTTCATGTGTATGCCTTTCCACCTCTGCCTCTCCTCCCAAAGGTACTTCTAAAGGTCAGACAGGACAAGCCAAGGATGATTTTAATAGCTCCAGATTGGCCTCGACAGCACTGGTACCCATTACTGAGAAGTCTAGTACGGAAGCCTCCATGGCCTTTGCCTTGATTCCTCACCTGTTGTCACAGGAGGACAGCCATTTGCTCAATGTCAAGCTTCACTCTCTGCACCTAACAGCCTGGCATATTCTGTTTTGAACCATAGTGGGCCTCCACTTCCTCAGCAAGTTTTGAATGTTATTTTGGAAGCTAGAAGGCCTAGTACAAGGAAAGTGTGCAGATAAATGGAAGAGATTTTTATTTTGGAGTGCAGCAAAAGATTTTGATGTTTCTGGGCCTAATTTGAGTGTGGCTCTTCAATATCTTACTGAGTTACTGGACAAAGGTTTGTCTTTCTCTTCTATTAAGGTTCATGCTGCAGCAATTTCGGCTCACTATGATTGTGACCCACCATTGTTTTCTCATCCTTTGTTCAAGCAATTTCTTAGAGGGGCAAAGAATATAAGACCCCCACAAAAAGCTCCTGCTCCTGCTTGGGATCTCAATTTTGTGTTGGAGAAACTCACTCTGCAACCTTTTGAGCCGGCAGCTACTTCTGAGTTGAAATATTTATCATGGAAGACTGCTTTTTTGTTGGCCATTACCTCTGCAAGAAGGGTTTCTGAATTGCAGGCCTTTATGGCGGTTGAGCCTTTCTTGATTTTACATAAGGATAGGATATCTTTACATACTAATCCTTCCTTTATGCCTAAAGTGGTTTCTAGTGTGGCTTTAAACCAAACTATTCATTTGCCTACTTTTTATGCAAATCCCCAAAATAAGGGGGAAAAGATTTTGCACACTTTAGATGTACACGGGCAGTTGCGATATTATTTGGACAGAACTAAAGGGTTCAGGCAGTCTCAGCAGTTGTTTGTTTCTTTTGCTTTGGGTTCTCAGGGCAAGCCTGTGTCAAAACAAACTATTTCTAAGTGGATTGGGTTTTGCATTGCTTTCTGTTATTCCCATCATGGCAAGGAGATTCCAGCTGGGATTAGGCCTCATTCCACTAGGGCTACTGCCACTTGACAGCCTTTTGAGGGAGTGGCAACCAAGGATATTTTGGAGGCAGCTACTTGGAGTTCAGTGCATACTTTCTCTAGGCATTATCACCTACCACTTTACTCTAAATCCAGGGCTGGTTTTGCCACTGCTGTTTTGCAGGGCATTTTGGCAGCTCCTGCTTCCTTAGTTTGGCCATCCTCCCTTACCTCTGCTTTGGGATTCTACCCAAGTGTAAGGACTGCAGCAATGTGAGATGAAGAACATAGTACAGTTTTGTACCTACCATAAATGTAGATGTTCGAAGATCCACATTGCTGCAGTCCAATTTACCCTCCCTCCTTCCCCTCTGTTGTTAGAGGTGGTTGTGTGGGTTGGGTTGTAAATATTGTGTATATTGTATATATTGTACATATAACTAGTGCAGGGGTGGTTGGTTGTTTGTTTGCTGTCTTTTAGTTTTGACCTTTATGTTTAGGGTCTTCTGACATCTGGGGCAAGAAAAGACTGAGGATATGACGTCAGTCATGCGCATTTGTACCCTGACGTCCTGATGTCAGTCAAATGCGCCTTGACCGACGTCAGCCTTATACTTTGATATTCGGGCCGACCGAGGACAGCGGACTACCCCCAAGTGTAAGGCCTGCAGCAATGTGGATCTTCGAACATCTACATTTATGGTAGGTACAAAACTGTACTTTTCTCGAATCCTCAAAGTTCCTTCTCGAGGAACCAGATAGGACAAAAGAAGATGTGGTTCTGGATGTCCCAGCAGTCCCGTCCCGCTCCGGACCCTTCGTCCTTCAGAGGCAGAGGAGGACAAGGTGGATGCCGGCCCAGAGGCAGAGGGGGGCCGAAGAATTTCGAGTCCAGAGAACCTTTCTCGGACCGACCCGCGCAGCAGCCCTGAGGGCTTGCCCGGCTGTCCTCCTCTGGAGGCAGTCGGGGGGGGCGGGGTTTCGGAGCACCTACAAAGTTGGGAGTCCATTACTACAGATTGTTGGGTGCTCCGAATAATATCCAGAGGTTACACTATCCCCTTTCTGAATCTTCCCCCACTAACAAAGCACCTTCCCAATGTCCCACCCAATCAGAGGGAGGTGGCAGCTTCAGAAATAAAGAAGTTGCTAGAAAAAAGGGCCATCCAGCACGTCCCCCCAGAGCAATCCGGGTTGGGCAATTACTCCAGGTTCTTTTTGGTGCCAAAAGAGACAGGGGACTTGAGGCCAATTCTCGACCTGTCAACTCTAAACCTGCTCATTGCCAAAGAGAAATTATGGATGGTCACTCTGCAGTCTATTCTCCCTCTTCTACAGGACAACGACTGGATGTGCTCCATAGACCTCAAGGATGTGTACTACCACATTCTCATGGACAAGACAGTCCAGGAGGTTTCTCCGCTTTCGGCTTGGAGACAGTCATTTTCAGTTCAGGGTTCTCCCGTTCGACCTCACCACAGCCCCCAGGGTGTTCACCAAGGTCATGGCAGTTGTAGCAGCCCACCTGAGACTTCAGGGAATTCAGGTCTTTCCGTACCTAGACGACTGGCTCCTCACCGCCCCCACCAGGCATCTGCTCTGCTCTGCCAGGGATTATTCCTTATCCTTGGCCCAGCATCTAGGCATTACCATAAATTTTCAGAAGTAGTCTCTTCATCCTGTGCAAGTTCTGGATTTCATAGGAGCCAGGATAAATGCGCTCCAGTCCAAAGCTCTTCTAACAGTGGACAGGTTGCGCAACTTGTCACTCCATGTAATAGCGCTTCTACAGTCCCCAGCCCCGCCTGCAGAATTGGTCCTGAGAGCCCTAGGTTCCATGCTGGCAGTCCTCAGCCTTTCACCTCTGGCACGATTACACATGAGTCCTTCAATGGACTCTTCAGGTTCAGTGGTCTCTCCTTCACCCATTGGATTCTCCGATTCCCCTAAGCAGGGTTTGCAGGAACTCCCTTCTTTGGTGGCTCCATTCCCGAGAGCTGCGGGAAGGGAGATCATTTATGATGCTTCAACCCCAGACCATGCTGACCATGGATGCTTCTCGCCTCGGGTGGGGGGGGGGCATTCCATGGGCAGAACCGTCCAAGGCACGTGGACCCCTTTAGAGACAGTTCTGCATATCATTGTCCTGGAGATGAGGGCGGTGCTTCTAGCGTTGCAAGCCCTTCAAGACCTTCTTCCTCTGGGGGACTATTGCAATTCAGACAGAGAACATGGCAGTAGTCTGGTACATCAACAAACAGGGAGGAACCAGATCTTACCCTTTTTGTCGAGAGGCTGTGAGAGTTTGGGAATGGGCGATTTCCACCAACCGCTTTCTGATGGCAATGCACATTCCGGGTCAGTCCAACATTCTAGCGGACAAGCTGAGTCGCTCGATCCTCACACCTTACGAGTGGTCTCTAAACCCATCAGTATAGAATCCGATCTTCCTCAGATGGGGTCAACCTTCTTTCAAATGCAAACTGCAGCGAGTTTTTCACTCTAATTCCCCCACCAGGGGAGAGCCCCAGAGACACTCTGGTTTATGCTTGGCACCCCGGTCTTCTTTATGCTTATCCTCCTCTTCCGCTAATGACAACATTTCTGCAGAAAGCTCATCGGTTGGGGAGCAAGATAATCCTCATAGCCCCATTCTGGCCTCGCCAGATCTGGTTCCCTTACCTGCGGTCTCACAGCGTAGCTCCTCCTTGGATCTTAGATCCCATTCTGGATCTAATCTCTACCCTGCGGGATTACAGCCTCCAAGCCTGGACGACCTCAAGCTCACGGCTTGGTTGATGCAGTTCCACTAATAGCTAGGACTCCCAGTATCTCGTCTCCCGTAAAATCTATTCTGGTGGCAGCACATAAACCTTCTACCAGGAAGGTCTATGGAAGTAAATGGAAGCGTTTTTCCATCTCGGCCAAACATAGGGATTTAGACCCCTTTACTGCTCCCATTCCAACGGTTCTTGAATTTCTGTCCCATATTTTCTACCAAGGAGCCAGTGCTTCTACAGTCAAAGTCCAAATGGCAGCCATTTTCCATTTCCACATAGGGGATAACCTTGGTCCCTTAGCGTCCGCTAAGATATGCAAAACCTTTTTGAAAGGCACCCTTCTGTTGAGACCTCCTGTCAAGAATGCGGTTCCCCCATGGGACTTAACCTTGGTTTTTCAGGCACTGACGGGCCCACCCTTTGAAACCGGCAGCTTCGGTTGAGTTAAAATTCTTATCTTGGAAAACTGCCTTCCTGATTGCAATTACTTCGGCCAGAAGGGTATCTGAACTTCAAGCCCTTTGTATGAAACCCCCGTTTCTGGTCTTCCATAAGGACAGAGTGTCTCTCAGGACTAACTCTTCATTCTTGCCTAAGGTGGCCTCCGAATCCAATATCAACCAAACCATTAACTTGCCTGTTTTCTTCCCCATCTTTCAGAACAAAGAGGAATACAGGTTGCACTTATTGGATGTGCACAGACAATTGCGTTTTTACTTGCACAGGCCAACGACTACTCTGAAATCGGATCAGCTCTGTGTGTCTTTCGCTAAGTCATCTTTGGGCAAGCCTATTACGAAAGTTACCTTAGCTAGATGGATATCCCACTGCATCGTGCACGCTTATTTAGCTTCCGGCCGGCCTGAACCCTTGGGGGTTCATGCCCATTCTACCCGTTCTATGACCACTTCTGCAGCATTCTGGTCAAATGTTCCTCTAGATGACATCTGCTCAGTGGCTACTTGGTCCTCTTCTCATACATTCATTTTTCATTATAAGTTGGATCTGATATCCAGAAGTAGGGCAGCATTTGGCTCCGCAGTGCTCCGGAATATCCTTCCTTGAGGACCGCCCAAGGTTTTTGTTAGCTGGGGACTCTGTCCCACAGGTTGCTGATCAAATGAAGTTAACTACTTCAGATAAAGAAGTTATGTACTCACCCTAACGTTCCATCTGAGTAGGTAACTTCATTTGTCAGCAACTGACCCCCCCCCCTCTTCCCCCTAGCCTGTTTCATGGTTATATCTATGACAGAGGGTTTCCCTTTGTCATGCATCAGGTTAGTATTCCTTTTTCGAGTGTCTTAGATTGTTTTTTTTTTGGGTGCTTAATTGGCAAACTCAATCTGAGGACTGGAGGGAGGTAGCAGGGTATTATGGGTAAGGGGGAGGAGCTGAGAGCTCAGATCTTTTAGCTTGGAAAGCTGCCAGCTCGGATCCGATACCCACAGGTTGCTGACAAATGAAGTTACATACTCAGATGGAACGTTATGGTGAGTATATAACTTCTTTATTAACTGTGAATTGGAACTTGGGAGGGGGAGGGAATCTAGTGGTCTGGTAGATTGAAAGATCCTAAGTTTTGTTTTTTTAGGGGTTAAGAATAAGGTGGGAGTTAGTCAGCCAGGTTTCAATTTTTGTAAAGGCCTGTTGTGTTTTGTCCTGAAGTTGTTGCATGGTAGGGGCTGCACAAATTAATTTTGAATCATCTGCATATTGGGTAATGGTGGCAAGTGAGGTGGCTGAGTTGAGGTTATTGGTGAAAGCAGTAACTATAAAATAGGTGTGCGGAATGTGCAACATTAGCCCTAACATCAAGCTAAAAACCAACTGCAAATTTATTAGAAAAGTGTAACCCATCACCATATAGTTAAGCACTTTCGTCCTTCACTGGACTTATTCAGAACTAAAGAATGTTAGTTCCTGTGCTCAGACAATTAACCGATTAAACAGTTGTAAAAAAAAAAAAAAAAAAATCAATCAAATGACAACATTTCCTGTACATAATCAAACTCTACTTAAAAGGGAAATAAAAAATGCGGTTAAAAGCCGTGGCCATACACTGAAATGCAGAAATAAAATACAAAAATGCAAAAAATGTATAATAAAGCTCATAGTTTGGCTGCTCTAATTTTTAGCACTGAGTTGATAGAAATATAGTCGTTCAAATCTGTTTTTTGAGTGGCATCCAGTCTGTTTGCCAGAGGAGTTCCTTGTATTCCAATTTACTTTCCCAAGCCTTTCCTGTGGCATCATGTGGGACAGTTTCCAGTATCCCAAAAACAAATTTCTTAAAAAATAGTACAAGTTAGTGAGTGTCTGTATAGGGCATTAGGATTAGCTTTTCTTACATCATACCAGGGTAATCCTATGGGCTAGGCTTGTAAAGGCTCCAGGGCCATTAGCCTAGTACACACCTGTGAATTTATACAAATGTTCATATGTCCTTTTCACTAGTTTCCTTTCCGTCTTTCCTACATAAAAGGGAAGACCTTGGTTACATAGTGGAATGTATACCAGGCCAGCTGAATTACAATCACCTCTCCTAAATATTTTTTTTTTGTTGGGCTAATGTTGCTTAGAGCGACTCCCTTGTTGTCCACAATATATTAGCAGTAAATACAACTGCCACATTTGGTACTACCTAACTTTGCCTCGTGCACCTCTCTCCAACCTTTCCTTGATGTTATGAACCTTGTACGTAAAATCGCCCAAATGGCTGTGTAGTTCATCATCCGTTTTGAGTATAGCCCAATTGTGATTTATAATCTGCTTCTACTAGTGAAGCTATCAGATTTGATGGTCATCCCTTGATCGAACTTTCCGTCATTTTTATCATTAGGGGACCTTACACTATTCAGTTGGTCGCATTTTCCTAAAATACATTGAAATCTCGAGTCCCTGTTCTTCTCCACTTGGGTCCTTAATGACTTCAAAAGATCCACTGGATATCCCCAGTCTAGAAACATAGAAGTTATCCTGTCAAGTTCACCCTCAAGGAGTTTGCCATCAGAAACCCTCCTGGTGGCTCTAATATGCTGACACTTCATTAAATTTCTCTTACAATGTGTAGGGTGGTTAGTGTAATGAAGGTAACTGTTGGAAAACTTCTCTTTCCTTTATATACTAGACACCAACAACCCATGGTCAACTGTCAACTGGACATCCAAAAAATGTTTACCTTGTTGGTTTGACTGTATGTAAACCTCAAAAATTCTGTGGTGGTGGTTAAATATTCTACAAGTAAGTTAATTTCTGAAGGGTCCGTCTTCCAAATAAAAAACATTTCGACCAGGTATCTAGCATAGAACAACTAGTGTGTGAGGTCTGAATTTAGAACACATTTCTTCCCCCAAGTCAACATGATTATGTTGGCAAAAATGGAAGCACACGCTGCTCTCATTGCTACCCCACTCTCTTTTTTTCAAGGGGGGGAATATTACAAACAAGTAAGTTTTTTCAAGGGGGAATATTACAAACAAGTAAGTTGTTTTTCAACACCAATTCCATCAACTCTACAATGAAGACTATCTCACTCCGTTGAAGGGAGTGATGTTCCAAAAGAATATCCTCAAACCACTCCAGCCTTGTATCCTGAGGGATATATGCAAAAAGATCCACCACATCTACAGTAAGAAAGCTGGTACAATCCTTAATTAGGTCATTATTTAATTTAACTAAAGTCCCAGGAGTCCCTTAAAATGCCATCATAATGGTTCAGTAACTACTTCTGTTTACTATCAATGTAAACTACTAAAGGGTAAGTTTTGGAACCCTGGGCTGCCACAGTTAACCTATAAGGTGGATCCAGTGTATCTTTGTGTACATTAGGGATGCCGAACACATTATGGATATATGGGCTGTTGTATAAAAAATCATAAATATCTGTTGTGATGGTACCTTGGAGGAAGGGATCTTCTAGAAACAAGTCTATGTTTCTGTATGGTATGTTGATCTCGTTTCCTGAAACCACTCTAACAAGAATCATCTGTAAGTATGTCATATATTTTGTTAACATAATCCATTTGTGACGCAATCATGACACCCCCTACCCTTATTCGGTTTCGTAATCCGGATGGATTTGTCTTTAGATAGTTCCTCTAACAGGACCCTTTCATCTTGAGTTAAGTTATCGGTATTCCAATTTTTCTCTCACTATAAGTAATAGAGGTCTCTCTCACACACTTTCTCAAAAATGTGTAATGGTTTGTGTAGAGGCAGGTTAAAAATATTGATGTTAAGTTGTCTATCTCGCCTTCATTCTTGCTGGATGGGTTCGGAGCCGACCTCTGCTCCGACTCGGCCACTCTAAAAGCTCGAGAGTTGGATCCACCGGCTCGAGGCTCCCCTTATATCCCACAATGCTAGGCGGTATTACCCCAGATCTCGTTTGCCGCTACAGCTATCGAGGTGTGTTGCTTTTACCGGCTCTAGGTTAGTGTACCAAATAGTTTTAAAAACTTAGTAAACCCCTTTTAAATTAGTTTTTTTGGTTAGTATCCCCTTATTTTAAAGGTTTCTATTTCCTTTCCTGTGTTTTTCTCCCACTCCTTACCACAAGAACTTGTCTGTTCTTCCCTTAGGCCTTCGGGCCCTCCTATCCCTCAGAGAGTGTGTGTGTTTTTTTCTGTAGGGACTTAAGATTTCTAAACTACTAATTTTAGATCAGTTAGTTTAAATTAGTTTAAATTACCTTTACTTACTCTACAGTGTAATCGTTGTGTTTGTGTTGAGTGTGATTGCACTTGTTTTGTGTCATGTCTAAGGATTCGAAGGTCTCAGGCTTCAAGAGGTGTGACTCGTGCTGTCAGAAAATGTCTCTGACAGACGGTCACACTTCTTGTGTGTACTGCCTGGGACCTTTACACCTGCAGGACTCTTGTGCTGTATGCCATGGCTTCAGCCCTAGAGTCCTGCAGGAAAGAAAGAACAAGCTTATTTTATGGGGCTTGTTAAAGCCTGAGGGTCCCCCGACTGCATCTTCGGGCAAACCCTCTAAGGCTTCTAGGTCTTCGGCTCCAGTTACTGAGTCGGCACCTAAGACTCCTAAGTCTACTCCTGCATCGGCTCCGGCTGGAGCCGATGAGACTCTAACTTCCACATCGGTGGTTCCCTCGGCTCCGGCCGGAGCCGAGGTTTTGAATGCTAAGTCGGCTCCGATCAGGCTTTGAGCCGACCTCTAGAAGAGGTCAAGGTCACCGTCCCTCGGCTCCGTTCATTCGGCTCCAGCTTCTCCTCTGCTGTCTGAACGGAGCCATAGATCGCACTCCTCTAGGGCTTCGAGGCTTTCGGACCATGACCTTCAGAGGGTAGTGAGTCGACTTCTTAAGTCCGAGGCACTGGCCCAGATGCTTCAGAGCCCGACTCATCAGTCGATGCTCAACCCTATTTCTCAGAATATTCCTCCTCCGACTCCTTTGAGCTCGGAGCCGGGGCGTTTCGGACCCGAGACTGTGATACCGTCGGAGCCGATACAATTGTCTTCGGCTCCGTCGGCTCCGATTTCTTCCTTGGAAGAATCTCGGCGCCGGACTTCCCTCGTCGGCTCTGAGGGGGTGAGTGGCATCAGACCCTTGTCCGACCCCGCTCTCCCTCTCGGTGCTTCGGCACTGGTGAGTTCGGCTCCGACATCGGCCTCGGAGCCATCGCTGTTGGTGCCAAGGGAGGTTTTCAGCTTTTCGGAGCGGGGACCTCTGGCTCTGCCTGACAGAGGTGCGTTCGAGGTCATGCGGAGTGTGTTGGAACCTGGTTCAACTCCACAGTCGGCTCCATCCGCCCCTCCCTCTTCGGTGCCTCAGGTTATGTCTACTCACTCCCTCATCCCAGACCGCAGAGAGCCAGCTCCTCAAGAATCCCCTGTGGGGATCTCATCCTCTTCCGAGGCCTCTCCTGAATTGGCAGGGGAGCCCCCTAGGAAGAGAAAGTGTAAGAGGAAGCACATAGACTCACCTGAGTCTGTCACCTCTGACACAGATTTAGAGGATTTCGAGGGTTCCCCCCGTGCCCCTTCTGAAGATGTCTCCTTTGCAGACATTCTAGAGATCCTGAAACAGAGGGGAAATTGGCCATTACTTAACCCTTTGGAGGATGAATCTGTGTATCTCGAGGCGTTTGGCTCTCGCCCTTCCACCTCCTGGGTGTCCCCCCCCTTTGACCCCCTCATGCAGGTGGTAGCTAAAAAGGCTTGGATGGCTCCTGACTCTGTGGACCCTACCCCCAGGAGACCTTCAAAGTTTATCACAGCACCAGCAGATAAGCAATTTCTGACTAAGGGAGTTTCTGTGGATGCTATGGTGGTAGCTGCTGCCACTAAGAAGGAGCTAGCTGATCCTTCGGTGCCTGTCCATCCTCCTAACAAGCAATCTAGGTCTGTGGACAGGTACGGGAAGCGGATGTTTTCGTCAGCGACCTTTGCTATGCGTTCGCTGAACTACCGCTGTCATTTCACTCGTCTTCAAAGAGACCTGATCAAGGAAGCGAGTGAGATGTTAAAGGATCCTACAGCTGCGGGTTTTCAGGATAAGATGAACACTCAGCTGGCTACCCTAAATTCTATAGCTAACTCCTCCATGCGCCTCCTTTCATATGCGGCTGATGGAGCGAGCAGAGCCGCAGGGACAGGTGTGGCCTTACGCCGGCATGCCTGGATGCGGCTGTGCAATTTTGGACCCCTTTAAACGTCTTTCACTAATTCCCCGTTTGATGGATCGTCTCTTTTTGGTCCTCAAGTGAAAGAAACCTTGACAAGGTGCGAGACAGATGGCAAAACTCTTTCTGCCGTCGGAGTCCGTTTTTCTACTCCTTCTAGACCTTACCCCAAAGGCCAGAAAAGTGGAAAGATGTGGTTCCGCAAACAATCTCAAGGAACTTTGCCTGACGCACAGAGTCGGTTCCCCTCTAGAGGCAGAGGGGGGAACAATAATGGTAGACGTCGCCCTAGAGGCAGGGGGGGTCCGCAGAACCAGGGCAATCGAGAAACTTTTTCCGATAAGCCCTTCCAGCATCCCTGAGGTGTTGCCCGACTGTCCACCTTCGGAGGCAGTCGGGGGAAGATTATCACTGTACCCAGTAGCCTGGCGATCCCTAACTCAAGACAAGTGGGTACAGTCCATCATTTCCGAAGGCTATTCCATTCCGTTCTTTCGCATTCCAAACCAATCCAAAAAATCCCTTCCAGATGTTCCACCCGCTCAAAGGGATCTAGCAGCATTGGAAATTTCAAAGCTGCTTGCAAAAAGAGCCATTCAGCCAGTGCCAGCAGACCAGCAAGGATCCGGAATCTACTCCAGGTTCCAGGTTCTTTTTGGTTCCAAGGAAAACAGGGGACTGGAGACCAATTTTGGATCTCAGTATCTTGAACAAGTCTGTCAAGAAAACAAGATTTCGGATGGTCACGCTACAATCCATCCTACCCCTATTGGGAAAGGAAAACTGGATGTGCTCTATAGACCTTCAGGATGCGTACTATCATATAAAAATGAACAGACGATCCAGGAGATTCCTCCGCTTCAGGCTGGGAACCAGTCACTTTCAATTCAGAGCCCTGCCCTTTGGACTCACCACTGCCCCCCGGGTGTTTACCAAATGCATGGCAGTGGTAGCTTCTCATCTGAGACGTCAAGGATTCCAGGTGTTTCCATACTTAGACTGGCTCCTCACAGCTCCTACCAAGCATCTTCTTCTGATTGCCAGAGACTACACCTTTTGCATTTTTCAAAAGTTAGGTATCTCAGTAAATTGCGAAAAGTCTGTTTTGTCGCCTTGTCATGTTATTACCTTCATAGGCGCAAATCTATATAGTCAACATGTCTGCAAGACTTACAGACCAAAGAATAGCAGACATACACAAACTGGTCTCCCTTCTATTCCACAGCAACAGAGTCAAAGTCAGATTGGTTCTAAAAGTACTGGGGATTATGGCGGCTGCTATCCCTCTACTTCTTTTAGCCAGATTTCACATGAGAATCCTTCAATGGATGCTCTTCACACAGTGGTCGTACCAGCAACTTCCGATGTCCCACACCATTGTGATTACGCAAGCATGCAGGAATCATCTTCTTTGGTGGATTTCTTCCCCCCAGCTCTTCCTAGGAAAACCCTTTGTCCTTCCCCCTCCGGTTGCTACTCTGACAACGGACGCCTCCCTGATCGGGTGGGGGGGGGGCATTATCAGGGCAGAACAGTCCAGGGCATATGGCAACCAATCGAACGCCACTTGCATATAAATGTTCTAGAGATGAGAGCAGTGCTTTTAGCGTTGCAAGCCCTTCAAGACTCTCTTCCCTTGGGAACGATAGCAATTCAGACGGACAACATGTCTGTAGTGTGGTATATCAACAAACAAGGCGGAACCAAGTCCTACCCCCTATGTCGAGAAGCACTCAGACTGTGGCAATGGGCAATTTCTTCTCAGCGTTTTCTGATAGCAACGCACATTCCGGAAGTCCAATCTTATCGGACAAGTTGAGCAGAGCTATCCTCATGCCTCACGAGTGGTCTCTGAAAGATTCTATCTTGGAGAAAGTTTTTCTCAAGTGGGGTCAGACTCCCCAAAACAGCAAGTGCAAAGATTATTTCACCCTCTTCCCCTTACCAGGCCAGCCCAGCAGAGACGCTCTAGTCCAGGTTTGGTCCCGGGGACTTCTGTATGCATTCCCTCCCTTCCCACTAATCTCTCAAGTGATACAGAAAGCTATCGCTCAGAAGGCCTCATTGATCCTCATTGCTCCTTACTGGCCTCGACAGGTTTGGTTCCCCTTTCTACATCAATTTCTGTTGGAGCAACCCTGGCATCTGGACCTAGTTCCAGATCTTTTGATCCATCAGTCGGGTCAGTTTCATCGCTCCCTCCCATCTTTGAACCTCACTGCTTGGTTCCTCCAGTTCCAGCCTTAGCCAGGCTTCCTCAAATATCTCACACTGTTCGAGATATTTTGATAGCTTCCCATAAATCTTCCACTCGAAAGATTTATCTTAGTAAGTGGAAACGTTTTGCCTATTGGGCTCAAGGAAGGGACTTAGATCCTTTCACTGCTCCCATCCAAATAGTTCTTGATTTTCTAGCTGAACTCTTTCACGCAGGTTCATCTCCTTCTACTCTCAAAGTCCAATTGGCAGCTATATCTAACTTTCATGTGGGCATTTCAGATTCTGCCATCATGTCTCACAAGCTTTGCAAAGCTTTTTTGAAGGGAGTTTTTCTTCTCAGACCTCCTATAAGAAATCCTCCTCCTTCTTGGGACCTTAATTTAGTTCTCACATCCTTGATTCTTCCCCCTTTCGAACCTGCAGCTTCCTGTTCATCGAAATTGCTATCCTGGAAGACTCTCTAGTAGCCATTACTTCAGCTAGAAGGGTCTCAGAACTTCATGCACTCAGCAGTCGACCACCGTATCTGTTGTTTCATAAAGACAGGGTGTCCTTACGAACCAATCCATCTTTTTTACCTAAAGTAGCCACTGCGTCTAACCTAAATCAAAGCATTGACCTCCCTCTGTTTTTTCCTAACTTTTCTAACAGGTCTGAACAAAAATTGCATTGGCTAGATGTTCATCGTCAGTTAAGATATTATTTGGATAGGACCAAACAGATCAGAAAAACTGACCAGTTGTTTGTCTCTTATGCAGAAGGCAGAAAGGGACTTTCAGTTTCGAAGGTATCACTCTCCAGATGGCTAACATCTCTGATTTCCTTTGTTTATGAAATTAGACACCAAAAGCTGCCTAACAAACCTAAGGCCCACTCCACCAGAGCTTTGGCTACTTCTATAGCCTTCCAAGACAGGCTGCCTATTGACACCATTTGTGCAGCGGCTACTTGGGCTACTCCTCACACTTTCATTTCTCATTATAAGTTGGATTTAGCTTCTAGACATAGAGCTAACTTTGGTTCCACTGTTCTCAAGAGTCTGTTCCGATAGGCCACCCAGGACAAGGTGCTAGGGACGCGGTCCCATCCAGCAAGAATGAAGGCGAGATAGACAACTTAACATATAGAAGTTATGTTCTTACCATAACGTTCCATGTTAGTTGTCTTCTTCTCGCTTCTTTCTTGCCCCACCCTCCTTCCCCTAGCCTGGACAGACCTAGAGGAGTTTGATTGTGACCTCTCTTTCTACCACCTCTATTGCTATAGGTATATGCTCTGCTGTGCATATATTCCTTGATCAGGCTTCAGGTCACCTTCTTCCCTTCCTTTTTATAGAGGTGGGTTCTCCCATTTCCAGTAGTTCTGGTTTTTATTATTGGCTGGGCCTAGCTTACAAACGAGATCTGAGGTTATACCGCCTAGCATTGTGGGATATAAGGGGAGCCTCAAGCCGGTGGATCCAACTCTCGAGCTTTTAGAGTGGCCGAGTCGGAGCCGAGGTCGGCTCCGAACCCATCCAGCAAGAAAGAAGGCGAGAAGAAGACAACTAACATGGAACGTTATGGTAAGAACATAACTTCTATTTTTTCTTTATGCTAGGTGTACCTTGGGCATTAACCTTGTCCCTGTTCAAAAAAGGTAAATTCAATTTCCTTGTAAACAACTTTAAATCCAAAATTACTTCACTAATGAAGAGGACCAGGTATGGATCCCTGTGGAACCCCAAGGTTAATAGGGAAAAGTGTGAAGAGGTCATATTGACACTAAACTGCCTGCTAATGACTTGTTAAGTAATTGTGGAACCATGAAATACATTAAGGGTGCTTCTTTAGGTCTGAGAGAGCAGTTAGAAGTTTGTGGGAGACTGTGTCAAAGGCTTTATACATATACAAGAAAATTGATGAGACTGTTTCCCTCATTCCCGTATTGGTTTATTGTGTTGGTAAAGCTAAGTAGAGCAGTGGTTGTACTATGGGACTGTCTAAATTCATGTTGTGAGATGGCAAGTAAGTTATTGGATGTGAGATATCTCTTAAGTTGGGAATGTGTACATTTTCCCAGGAGTTTTTAAAATGGGGATAGGATAGCTATGGGGCATTTAATTAGTTTGGTTGGTTTGCCACCTTTATTTGGGGGTAATGTAAGGGATTTTCCAGATGGCAGGGATGTAGTTTTCAGAAATCGAGTGGTTAATCAGTATTGATATGAGATAAGGTATAGCCTCATCTGCAATTTTTAGGAACTCAGCTGCAGTTATAGTTGGTTTACATGTTATTTAGGAGTTTTTCTATGGTTTTGGTTGGGATGGGTTGAAATGAGAAGGAAGTATTATTTAGCTTGCTAGTTTGTGGGTTATTTGTGTTCTGTGCTTAGTGCAAGATTGTTTTCAGTAAAGTATTTGTTAAACTGTTCAGCGGTTTTTCAGAGTTAATTTGGTAAGGTGGTGGGGAGGGGTTGTGGTTTGTCCAGGATCGAGTATGTTTTTAATTGTAGCCCAGAAGTTTTGTGGGTTATTTTGATACCTAATTTGCATGTTAGTATAATATTTTTTTGTCTAGATTGATTTGGTGTTTAACTTTGTTCCTGAGTTGTTAAAAAGTTATACGATCAGATAGAGTTTTGCTAATGCGCCAGGAATCCAGGCATTGTCCCTTTGCTTAAGGAGGGGTTTTGTTTCAGTAGTAAGCTATGGGGCAGAAGCTGCAGTGGTGCAGCAGTAGCATTGTCGCCTTACAGCAAGAGGTTCTCCCGTTCGATTCTCGGCTGGAGCACCCTCTGTGTGGAGTCTGACTGTCCTCCCTGTGGTCGAGTGGCATTCGAAAGACATGCGTGAATGGACGTGCCTTTGTTGAAGGTTGGGCATGGGGCTGGCACCTCTGCACCATAAAAATAGACTGCCAATCATTAGCGGACCAGAGTTCCGCTGTGGCGACCCCTAACCGGGAAAAGCCGAAAGAAAAACAAGTAAGCTATGGGGCAGAATTTGCTTCGACACAGATGCCATACTGTTGAGTATATTGAGGAATGTAGGATTAAAATGTTCAGCTGCTGCATCTAAGGGTAAAGTCTTCAGTGGGCTCTAGCTACAGTATTGTAGAGTGTATATTTGTTCCTGTTTAAAATGTTTTTTATGGATTTAACAATATATAGTGTGCTTAATAGGGTTAATGTGTTGTCTGAGTGGGTAGGTAGGCAGATAAACAGCTAGCATTTTGATAATGGGAGGGTTTGTTTGTTATGGTCCAGTCAAGAATGGAGTACTTGTTAAGATTTCTTTTTTGTCTATTCTGGTAGGGAACTGGATAATTTGTGAGAAGCCATAGAGATATTGATGTGGTTACTAGGGTTGTTAGAGTTGCAGGTAAACCAGTCGGTATTAAGATCACCCGTGGTAATAGTTTCTTGGGTGATGTTATTAGAGAACATTGAAGGATGTGTTCAGTGGTAGAAATATTATTGCCTGGTGGGATATAATGGCTGCTATGGTTATGTGCTTGTTAGCATTAATTTGTAATTTGGCAAGAAGTAGGTCAGTATTAGTAGGGGTCGATATTTTTTTTTAGATTTAGAGGTGTCAGGCTGTTTTTGAAAAGTATAGCTACTCCACCTCCTCTTTTGTCATTTCTGTCTGCTCAAAGTATATTATACCATGAAGGTGTAATTTTGTTGTCAGAGATATGGGGTTTAAGTCAAGTCTCTTTTAGGATGAATATTTCTGGGGAATAATGTGATAGGATAGCCTGTAGTTCATGAACTTATTAACAGGACTTCTAACGTTTAAGTTTAGAAACAGTAAGTCAGTGTTTTGTGAGGTATATTAAGTATATGTGGTGTTTGAAAATTGGATAAAGTAAGGGTGTTGGGTCCAGGATTTGGGTGCATTTCCCCACTTGTAAGTAGTTTTTTTGCAGTGTTTGTTTGCTATTGTTCTGATGCGACTACATGTATGTTTGTGGTATGTAAATGTGATATTTCTTGAAGTTATTTTGGGTGCTGGTACTTCAGTGTTATGTTGGCCTAGGATGGTGTTGAAGATGCCAAGAGGCATTTGAAAGTTTGATTGCTTTATTGTAGGAAAATTAATGGTTATCTTTTGGTTACTTTGGGGAAGAGCTAGGGGTGGAGGTAGGATGTATAGTGTGTGGCTAAGGAGAAAGGAGGATTAAGATGTGTTGGGCTAGCATGAAGATGTTTAGAAAATCTTTGAGATGTGGCATATTTAATTGAGTGGGGAAGCACTAAGTAATAGTTTGATTAATGGAGGGCATATTATTGAAAGAGAAGAGCAGGATAATAGAAAAGGAAGGTGGGGTAAGAAAGGAATCAAAGTATTGCAACAGTCGTAGGGGGCAGTACAGATTATCTACAGGGTTATAGGCTAGGAAGTTGTGTTATAATTAGCTGGGGTTGGAGATGTAATAATGGATACGTCTGTGAGAGTTTAGATTAGTAATTTGATGTGAGTGGTGGCTGTACTGTGAAGTGGGTGGGAGGAGAGAGGTTCATAGGTAGGTACTAGGCTATCGGCCCAAGGGCCTACGGAAGCCTAGCCAGCAAGGTACCATAGCTTACGCCACCCAAGAAAGTTATTTTCCTGTGCCACTTTCCAGCAGAGACAGAAGTGATCCCCGGGGTGCATTTCCCATTTCCCATCCAACCATCAAGATTTTTCTTGAAGAGTGCTAATGAAGAACTTTGCTTGACATAGATAGGTAGCTTGTTCCAGAGTATAGGAAGTCTCTGGGACAGGAATCTTTTCCTCCAGCGTGTCCTGTTTGTTGTGGTGACTGTAGCTTGGAGGGATTGGGATTTCTTTAGGTGTAGCATGTCCAGCAGCTCTGGGTTTGACATAGCTTTATCACCTCGGAGTAGGCGATTTGCTACGGAGTAAAGCTGAAGTTTTTTGAGATGGTCAGTGTAGGGCATTTGTTTGAGGCCAGTAATCCTCTTTGTGAGGTACTTCTGTGGCCTTTTCAGCTGCTGCAGATGTCTTGTGAGGTACATTCCAAAGGAGCGGTGTACTCTGTAATGGGTCTGAGTGACGAGTAGAGGGGAACAATTACCTCTTTTTTTCCTGGATGAGAACACTTTTATGATGAGATGTGCTGCCTAGAAGGACTTCCTGACTACTGTGGTGATGTGACTATCAAAGGAGAGACTACTGTCCACCTGGGTCACAAGGTCTCTTATCACGCATTCGGTGTTAAGTAGATTGCTGCCTATGTGGTAGTTCAGGGGTACAGATTTTTTACAAAAGGGGATGACACTGCACTTTTTGGCACTGAGCTTGAGGCCATGGCTCTGACGCCAGGCATCTGTCTCAGTGAGGCCCTTCTGTAGGATGTCCACATCATTTGCGGACTTGACTATGGCTCCTAGTTTGCAGTCATCTGCGAACTTAGTCAGCCAGAGCCCTTCTGTGTTAGCCTGTACTTCAGAGAAGTAGATACCAAACAGGAGAGGTCCCAGGACAGAACCCTATGGCACCCGACATGTCACTGCCTTGAGGTCAGATTTGGAGTCTGCAACTTTTACAGTGTGGGTTCTGCCAGTGAGCCAGTTGGCAACCCATCTTGTGACATAGGGATTTATACCTAGTTTAGTGAGTTTAGCTATAACTCCAGAATGGGGGATGGTGTCTGAAGCCTTGGCGAGGTCAAGATAGGCTGTGTGAACCACCTTACCCTCATCTACGGCTTTGGTGACTGCCTCAAAAAAGTCGATCAGGTTCAGGAGGCATGATCTGCCTTTCACAAACCCGAACTGGGTGGGATACAGAGTTTGGAGGTTACCAATGTCTTTGTTTATGAGTTCCATGATGATACGTTCCATGGCCTTGCAGACCAGGCTTGTCAGGCTAATAGGTCGATAGTTCCTGGGATCAGTGGTGGCTCCCCCTTTGTGGAGTGGGATAACTGTTGCTGTGCACCATTCAGTGGGCACAAAGCCTGATGCGAGGCTGTTATTGAACATGGTGCTCAAGTGGGGAGCCAGTTCGTTCTGAAATTCAAGTAAAACGCGGCCTGGGATGTTGTCCGGTCCCATGGATGCTGTGTTTTTGGCTTTAGAGTGTGCAACTTTTATTTGTGTAGTTGTGATTATAGGGATAATGAGGCATTCATCCTGTATAGATATAGGCCCTTTAGGGGGTGAGAGGGGGTAAAGTTAGCACTGAACCAATCTGCCAGGATGTTGGTAATATCATTTGGCTCTGTAATTTTCGTGCCTTTGTGCTGTAACTTAGAGCAGATCTGGGTGTTGCCATCTAGATTCTTGACATAGCTATAGAATGCTTTGTGGTTGTCCTTGGATTTATTGACTATTTTGTTTTCTTAGCTAGCTTTGGAAGATCTTATAAGGGATCTCAGCTTCTTACTGAGGCTGAGCAGGGAGCTCCTCCACTTATGGGATTTCTCTTTTGCAACAGTTTCTTCCTTCTGTTGTAAGAGATAAATGTAATTGATGAGGGGGTGAGTGGGAGTGGAGGTAGGATAGAGGAGCAGAGTGAGCCCATACGAAGCAAGGGCGAATGGAGTGGGTCTGGAACCTCTGTGCAGCAGTCTTCAAAAACAATCAGTGAGGTATTCAAACCAGTGAAAAAGCACTGTTATGTTATATGTTACTTAAAAGTAGGATTTTAAAACTGAGTTGAATGCCTTTAACAGTGAAATGCAACTTAGATGGAGTGAGCACAGAAACCGAAATGTTTACTGCACAGTTGTTTGGTGATCATGGATAGTCTAATGTGAAATAAGAAAAATACTGCTGGTGACTAGAATCAGGTTATCTGCAGGTGTAAAGCAATGGGATTGCCTGAAAGCCGCTGCTAAAATTAATGGGATAGTTTGTTTAATACACATTTAAAATATTTGTGAAGTGCAAGAGTAGTAGAAACCAATCAGTGAACCTTAAGAAAAGGTGCATTTCTTTGCACAGTTGCTCTACTTTATACTGTTAAAAAAGGCAAGTGTAGACATTAAGCAATTTTACCCTGAATTTCTTAAAAGGATATAATATTAAAGTTGAGGTTGGGTACAAATGAAGAGGAGAGGTAATGGTATGCTGTTTTTTATATTTAAGTTTTTCTCTAAAGAAAATAGACTGTGGATGTTCTTCATCTCACATTGCTGCAGTCCTTACACTTGGGTAGTCCGCTGTCCACGGTCGGCCCGAATATCAAAGTATAAGGCTGACGTCGGTCAGGGCGCATTTAACTGACGTCAGGACGTCAGGGTACAAATGCGCATGACCGACGTCATATCCTCAGTCTTTTTTGCCGCATGGTCCGATGCAGAAGCAGCATTGCAAGTGCCGGTTGGCGTTCTGAGATTTTTCGATTTAGAAGTTTCAGACCGAGTTCAGAGTTGGCTAAGTACCCCGTTGGGGAATATTTTAGTTTTTTCTTGCCGCAGTCATTTACCGGATGTCAGAAAAAGTTAATAATTGCGTTTCTTGTGGGAAACAGATACCGCATAGAGATTATCATACTTTGTGTATTCCTTGCTTAGGGCCTGAGCACGACGTTGTTGGCTGTCGCACTTGTGCTAGATTTAATAAACGCACTATAAAGAGAAGGTTGGATTGTGCAAGGTTAGTCTTTGGGAAGCGGTGTAATTATAAAATGCCGTCGGATGCTCTGACGCCCGCTTCCTCGAAGAAGCGCAAGGACAAGGCAGTTAAGCCTAGGCTGGAAGAACCGTCTGTACCAGACGCCGGTTCTTTAGAGGTGTCGGTGGAGCGGTGGCTCCACCAGAGATTCTTTGTGTTCCCAGAGTGAGACCTTATTATTGCAAGATGTGGCCTCTCAGGAGGCAAGTCAGGCTGAGGGGGCTTCTCAGGTTACTATACTCCCCTCCCTTCCTAAGGTGGCTAGGCCCTCTCCTTCTGTTTCTAAGGCTTCTCCCAGGGCAGGCCAGGTTTAGCTTCAGTTGGTGTTACCCCTAGCTCTTCAGGTACTATGCCCAAGAAGCATATGCTTAAAATGGCAGAAGATTTGATTACTTTGATTAGGGGTTCTATGCCCCTCCTGCTAAGAGACCTAGGGTGGAGCCTGAGCTGGGGGTTTTGAGCAAGCTTCAGATGTTTCAGAGTCTTGACTGAAGACTTGCAGGAGTACTCTCCTTATTCTAATTCTGATATGGATGATTCTACTCCTTCTGCTACTAATCCTGAGGATTTTTCTTTTCAGAAACTCTTCATTCCATGAGGGAGCATTTTAAGTGGGAGGGTCAGGACTTCTCTGATTCAGGAAGCGGCTTAGGGAATTTCTGTTTTACCCCAGCATAGGCCTTTGGCTATACCTCCTGTTTTGGATGTAGTGGAAGATGTTTTTACAGAGGCTTCTCTTAATCCTGATTCTTTGCCTCCTGCTCCTGTTAAGCCGGATAGGTATTACAGGGTGCCTGAAGTTCATAAGTATCTTTTTAAGAGTCCTAGGGCAGACCCAGAAACTGTTAGCCAGGGGCCTAAAGGTGTTAAGGCTTCTGTTGTTAAGAATCCGGTTCCTACAGACAAGGAGGCTAGGGCCTTGGATAGATGGGGAAAAAAAGTTTATACTACTTCCACTCTTGCTATGAGGGCTCTGAATTGCCAGTTTCACATGTTGAAATAGCAAAACTATCTCCTTTCACAATTGAAGTCTAAGGTTGATGCTCTAGCAGTTGGTATTGATTGTAAAGAGTTGCAAGATTTAGTACATGTTTCTGAACAGGTGGGTAAGCATTCTTTGCAATGTGGTTTTGATGCTGTACAGACCTCGTCTAGGGTGGCTGCCACTGGGACTGTTCTTCGCAGGCACGCCTGGCTGAGGGATCAGAATTTGTCTGAACATGTTAAAACAAGGATTTTAGATGCTCCTTTACAATCTGACGTGTTGTTTGGTCCTCCTTTTGAGACAGTCTTAAAGAAAATGGAAGACAAGGCTAAGTCTATGCAGACTGTTAAAGATTTTTGCAGGTCCAGCCTCCAAAGTTTAGTTGAAATTGGCCTACTAAGGGGTGGGCGTATCCTTCTTATGATTCCCAGTCTAGGGGTAGATCTAGGCGTGGTAAGGGCAGGGCTCAGGGCTCTTTCAGGCCTAGAACAGGGAGTTCTCCTGCACAGGCTTCGGGTGAGGGCAGGGGTCAGTCCTTTAGTAAGCAGACCCAATGACCTACCTTTTCAGCTGCCAGAGCCTGCTCGTCTGGCAGCACCTTTGGGAGGAAGGTTGGCACTTTTCAAAGAAAATTGGAGTTTAATTACCCAGGACAGATGGGTATTGGATATCATACACCACGGCTACAGGTTTTATTTCCATACCTTGCCTCCTTTCAAAGGCATGCCAGACGTTCCTCCTCAACAAAGAATAGAGGCTCACAAACAAGTTTCTCTGTTGCTCCAACTAGGGGCCATACAGCCGGTCCCTCTGCCAGAAGTGGGCCTAGGATTCTATTCTCGCCTGTTCCTGGTACCAAAGAAGGGGAACACGTGGAGACCAATTTTGGATTTATCTATCCTCAACACTTATCTGGACATTCCCAAGTTCAAAATGTTGGCGTTGCAGCAGCTTTTACCTCTGCTGGGCAAAGATCATTGGATGGTAACTTTGGATCTCAAGGAGGCTTACCTTCATGTTCCTATCAGACTCAGTTGCAGAAAGTATCTGCGTTTTCGAGCTGGGACTTCTCACTATCAGTTCTCTGCATTGCCCTTTGGCTTATCTACTGCGCCCAGAGTGTTCACGAAAGTTCTGGCTCCAGTGATAGCTTTCTTCAGACTAAAAGGAATACAGATCTATCCTTATTTGGACGACTGCCTAATTCTGGCTCAAGGAAGGGAAGAGCTTCTTCATCATTTGGAATATGTGATAGCAGTGCTAAGATGCCTAGGGTATTCTGTGAACGAAATAATGTCCCGTCTAGTACCCTCTCAAGACATGTGCTTTCTGGGTGTGAGACTGAATACAAGATGGCCTTTTTAACCCCGGACAAACAAAAGAGTCTATCCCTTTACTTCCATCAACTATCTCATCAGTCGGGGCTGACTGCAAGGACAGTCCTTCAAGCCTTAGGGTTCATGGCATCTTGTATTCTGGTGCTTCCCAATGCCAAACTGCATATGAGGAAGCTACAATGGTATCTCAAAATGTATGGACACAGCACTGCCAGGATCTGGACACTGTCATTCAAATAATACCTTGCATTCAGAAGGAATTTTTGTGGTGGGCTCAGGAATGTCACCTAAACAAGGGACTCTCTGTGACCCGGCCAGAGGCAAGTCAGATTTTAACGACAGATGCCTCAGACAAAGCTTGGGAGCTCATCTAAATGGAAAGTGGATACAAAACAAGTGGCCTGTCAGACTACAACATCTACATATCAACATGAAGGAGATGTTAGCAGTCCAGTTTGCATTAATAGCTTTCAAGGAATTCCTTCTTCCAGGACAGGTGTTGATTCTAACAGACAACACAACTGTCATGTGGTACATCAACAAGCAAGGGGAACGATTCTTATACTCTATGCAGTTATGCAGTGATTTTGTGTGTGACTGTTCTCAGTTTACAGCTCAGTCTTCTGGCAAGGTTTCTGCGGGGAGCACAGATCTTCTTAGCAGATGTGTTGAGCAGGCGAATTATGGATCCCCACAGTGGAAATTGGATCCTCATGTATTTCAGAAATTGACAGTGTCATGGGGAACTCCAGACATAGATCTGTTCGCTTCTCCACTAAACCATCAGCTGCCAAAGTTTTGCACGAAACGGTTTCATCCCACAGCTTGGAGAGTGGATGCTCTTTCTTTCAATTGGAGCAATCTTCATGTGTATGCCTTTCCACCTCTGCCTCTCCTCCCAAAGGTACTTCTGAAGGTCAGACAGGACAAGCCAAGGATGATTTTAATAGCTCCAGATTGGCCTCGACAGCACTGGTACCCATTACTAAGAAGTCTAGTACGGAAGCCTCCATGGACTTTGCCTTCGGTTCCACACCTGTTGTCACAGGAGGACAGCCATTTGCTCAATGTCAAGCTTCACTCTCTGCACCTAACAGCCTGGCATATTCTGTTTTGAACCATAATGGGCCTCCGCTTCCTCAGCAAGTTTTGAATGTTATTTTGGAAGCCAGAAGGCCTAGTACAAGGAAAGTGTACGCTGATAAATGGAAGAGATTTTTATTTTGGAGTGCAGCAAAAGATTTTGATGTTTCTGAGCCTAATTTGTGTGTGGCTCTTCAATATCTTACTGAGTTACTAGACAAAGGTTTGTCTTTCTCTTCTATTAAAGTTCATGCTGCTGCAATTTCAGCTCACTATGATTGCGACCCGCCATTGTTTTCTCATCCTTTGTTCAAGCAATTTCTTAGAGGGGCAAAGAATATAAGACCCCCAAGAGCTCCTACTCCTGCTTGGGATCTCAATTTTGTGTTGGAGAAACTCACTCTACAACCTTTTGAGCCTGCAGCTACTGCTGAGTTGAAATATTTATCATGGAAGACTGCTTTTTTGTTGGCCATTACCTCTGCAAGAAGGGTTTCTGAATTACAGGCCCTTATGGCAGTTGAGCCTTTCTTGATTTTCCATAAGGATAGGGTATCATTACGTACTAATCCTTCCTTTATGCCTAAGGTGGTTTCTAGTGTGGCTTTAAACCAGACTATTCATTTGCCTAAAAATCCCCAAAATAAGGGGGAAAAGATTTTGCACACTTTGGATGTACACAGGCAGTTGCGTTATTATTTGGACAGAACTAAAGGGTTCAGGCAGTCTCAGCAGTTGTTTGTTTCTTTTGCTTTGAGTTCTCAGGGCAAGCCTGTGTCAAAACAAACTATTTCTAAGTGGATTGGGTTTTGCATTGCTTTCTGTTATTCCCATCATGGCAAGGAGGTTCCAGCTGGGATTAGGCCTCATTCCACTAGGGCTACTGCCACTTCAACAGCTTTTTGAGGGGAGTGGCAACCAAGGATATTTTGGAGGCAGCTACTTGGAGTTCTGTGCATACTTTCTCTAGGCATTATCACCTGCCACTTTACTCTAAGTCCAGGGCTGGTTTTGCCACTGCGGTTTTGCAGGGCATTTTGGCAGCTCCTGCTTCCTTATAGTTAGCCATCCTCCCTTACCTCTGCTTTGGGATTCTACCCAAGTGTAAGGACTGCAGCAATGTGAGATGAAGAACATAGTACAGTTTTGTACCTACCATAAATGTAGATGTTCGAAGATCCACATTGCTGCAGTCCAATTTACCCTCCCTCCTTCCCCTCTGTAGTTGGAGGTGGTTGTGTGGGTTGGGTTGCTCATATTGTGTATATTGTATATATTGTACATATGGTTAGAGCACGGGTGGTTGGTTATTTGTTTGCTGTCTTTTGGTTTTGACCTTTATTTTTAAGGTCTTCTGACATCTGGGGCAAGAAAAGACTGAGGATATGGCGTCGGTCCTGCGCATTTGTACCCTGGCGCCCTGGCGTCAGTTAAATGCGCCTGACCGGCGCCAGCCTTATACTTTGATATTCGGGCCGACCGTGGACAGCGGACTACCCAAGTGTAAGGACTGCAGCAATGTGGATCTTCGAACATCTACATTTATGGTAGGTACAAAACTGTACTTTCACTTAATTATCACTCTGTTTGGGGTTTAAATTTTGAACAGTTTTGTTAATTTGCAAATTTACTGAAGACACAGTTAACTAGATTTGCTCAGTTCAGGACATTCATGATGCTTTTGAATTTATTGTTACAACTTACCTATCTTGTTTAATGAGTGATTCAAGACAAAATTCTGTATTGATTATTTTAAATTTGCTTTTTTTTTTGATTAATTTGTAAAGTATTCTGTTTCTGATAATGTGAATTTTATATTTTTTAAAATGAATCACTCAATTTGTTATTATTCATGTTGTGGTTTTCAAATTTTAAAAACTTCTTTTGTATCCTTCCCTTTATATATCTTTTAGACCTTTTCTTAAGTAGATTTACATGGGAAATTTTTAAATATTTAAATTTTGTATTTTAATATAATTTGATATGATAAAGAGTTTTATTATTATATAATAATTAAATTATATTATAATATTTATAAATTTTTTATTAAAAAAAAAATAAAAAGTTTTTTTTATTTTTTTTTTTCTTTTTTAAATTTCTTTTTTTTTAAATGTAAAAAGTTTTTATTTTTTTATTTTTTTAAATATTATAATATTTTGATTTTTTTTATTGGTTTTAAAATTTTATTATATTTTAATTTATTTTTTTTTAAATTTAAAATTATTAAAAAGTTTTTAATTTTTTTTTTTATATTTTAATATTTTTTTAAAATATATTTTTAAAATTTTTTTTCTTTTTTATTTATAATATTTATAAAAGTAAAATTTTTAAATATATATTTTTTTTTGATAAATATTTAAAATTTAAGTAATTTTTTCTAATTAAATTTCCTTTTTTTTTTTTAAAAAATAATATATTTTTTTATATATATAAGTTTTTTTTTTTTTAAATGTTTTTTTTTTTTTTTTATTTAAATTAATAATTTTTAATTTTTTAATATTTTTTCTAATTTTATCTAATTTATATATTTTCAATTTATATTATTTTATTATATTTTTTTTTTTTATAAAATTTTATTTTTTTTTATTTTATATATATATAAATATATTATTTTTCACATTTTTTTTTTTATTTTTTTTTATTTTATTAATTTTTTTGTTATTTTTTCAAATATATTAATATATTTTTATTATTATAAAAATTTTTTTATATATATGTATATATTTAAAAATATTCATCTCTTTATTATTGTTGTGTTTATATAATTCATATCTTATTTAATATTTTTTTTTATTTTTGTTTTTTATATTTATAATTATATATAATAATATTTATTTTTTATTAATAATTTTTATTTTTTATATATTTATAAATTATTATATATATTACAATTATATATAATTTTTTTAATTAAAATATTTTTATCATATTGTTCATAATATTATATTTTATATATATATTATAATTTATTATATAAAAAATTTATTTTTTATATTATATAAAATGCGATTAAAATATATATAAAACCAAAATTTTATTAATAATAAATATAAAAATATATAATTATTTATTTATTTTATATTTAAAATAACAAAATATACATTTATAAAAAATATTAGTATTATAAAATTGTAAAAGTATGTTTTATAAAATTTTATATTTTTAAAAATTTTGTTAAAATTATTACTAATTTTGTATTTAAAATCATTTTATATGAGTTTTACATATTTATAAATTTATTTTTATTTATAATATAAATGATATACATAAAAATATTATTATCTTTATATAATTTAATATTTTTTTTTTTTTTTTTTATATATATTATGTATATATATAATATTATATATAAATTTGTAATAATATTTTTGAGTTAAATAATATTATGTGACAAATATAAATTATTATATGTTAAAATTTTTAATGTTAGAAATTTTTATATATTAAAAATTAAAATATGTAGTTAAAATAAATAAAATATATGTGATGTAAAATTATTTTAAATATATTATGGGGAAATATAATATATATAATGAAAAATATATATAATATATATGTTTTTAATATATTAAAATTTATATATATATAAATTTTTTTTATAAATAATATATATTATTAATAATATATATATATAAATTTTATAATAATACAATATATATGTATATATAAAATATATGTCATGTATAAAATAAATATTATTAATGTAAAAATTAATATACATATATTTTGTTTTATATAAAATTTTTTTATGTTAAAAAAATTTTTATTTAATAATATAATTTTATGTTATATATTAATATTATATTATTGCTAATAAAAAATTATTTATTTGTTGTTTATAATAATATAAAAATATATATTATTAACATTTTATTTATTATATATATATGTGTTGTATATTATATATATATAATTATAATTAAAATATAATATATTAATGTATATTAATATATATATATATATATTTTTTTTAAAAAAAATTAAAATTAATAAATAAAAAATAAAATTTTGATATATTAAAATATATAAATATTTCTTTTTTTAAATTTTTTAAAAAAATTCATGTTTTTTTTTTTTTTAGTTTATTAAAAAAATTTTTTTATTTTTTTAAAATATATCTTTTCTACTTCTTATAAATATTATTTTTATATTATTTAAAAATATTTTAATTCAACATTTTTGTTGTAATTTATTGTTTTTCAATTTATTTGTAATATATTTTTCTCAGTATTTCAAATTTTAGTTTGTAAAATTAATAAAAATTTTTTGATGTAAAATTCAATTTATTCCAAATTTTTTTCTTTTTTATATTTTGTGTAATAAATATAATATATATATATAAATCATTAAATATACAATACTTGATTCTTCTTAAATAATTCAATATTAAAAATTAAACATTTTCAAAAACAATTTTATCAATGATTTAAAAAAAATTTATTATGTACTCTTTTCGATTTGAAAATACAAAATTCCTTTATACTCAAAATGTATTCCTTCCTATTCATTTAAAAATTCTTTTCAATTCCTTATTCCTCTATTGAAAAAACACAATTCCAAAGTCCCCAAAATTTTTTTTATATTATTTTTTAGTTTACATATTAAAAAAAATGTTGTAAAAATTATAAATTATTTTATAGTTTAATAATTTTTATTTATAATAAATATATGTATATTACTTTTTGATTTTTTTTTTATTTAAATATTTTTTTTTTTAATATGTTGTCCCAAAATATATATTATATAATTTTTAATATTGTGCTTTTTCTTTAAAATTAAAGAATATTTAAATTTTATTAAATTTTTTTATTTATTTTTAAAATTTTAAAAAATTAAAAGTTGTTTATTATAATAATAAATTATCCTTTAATTATTTTTGTTGAAAAATGAAAAACAAATTTTTTTTTAAAAAATAAAATTTTTAATGTTTTTGTTAAAAAAATTTAATTTTATGTTTTTTAAAAAAAATTTTATATTTTTTATTTTTTTTTTTTTTTTTTTTTTTTTAAAAAAAAAAAAAAAAAAAAAAAAAAAAAAAAAAAAATTTTTATATGCTTAATTTAAATGGTTTTTTAAAAATTATTTTAATAAAATTTATTTAATATTTTAATTTTTTATATTTAAATTTATATTTAAAATAAAAATTATATTAAAAAATAATAAAAAAATTTTTTTATGATATTTCAAAAAAATTTTTTTTATTAAAAAAAATTATTATATAATTAAAAAAAATTTTTTTTTTTTTATTATAATATTTTTTATTTTATTAAAAATATTAAAAATTTTAATATATATTATATTTTTTAAAAAAAGGGAAAAAAAAAATTTTTTTTTTTAATAAAAAAAAAAATTTTTTTTTTCTTTTAAATTTTAAAAAAAAAAAAATTTTTTTTTTAAAAAATTTTTTTAAAAAAATTTTTTTTTTTAAAAAAATTTTAGAAATTTTAAATTTTTTTTTTTTTTTTTGTCATATTTAAATTGTAAAATTTTAATAAAAAAAATTTTTTTTTTTAAAATAAAAAATTCTTTTTTTAGTTTTTATGCATTTTTTTTTTTTTTGTTTAAAATCCCAAAAATTTAAAAACTAAAAGTTTAATTTAATTTAAAATTTCTTTAAAAAATTTCTGACTTTTTCTTAAAAAAATTTCAAATTCATTCTTTAAATTAAAAATTTGGTTTGAAAATTATGATATTCTTATTAAATTTCTAATGTATTACATATGATATTCTAGTTCCCCTTTGGAGACATTTCCTTGCATATTATTTAATTATGGAAATAAAAATGATAAATTTTTTGTATTAAATTTTTTTGTTCCACATAGAGAAAAATCTTTCTATCTTTGTTTTCCTGCAATTCTTCTGTACTTTTAAGAAGTTATCTTGATTGAGTAACTTTTACATGGTCTGTTTACATAAATACCTATATGGGGCTGAGTTTCTTAGTTTTTTGAGTCTTTCCTTAGCTCCACTCCTGGATTTCGGGTGAAAGGTCCCGAATGCCTTTAATTCTTCTCTGGTTGGCTCAGTATGGAGATTTTCGCTGGAAAATATCCATTGGATTTTCCCAGTTCTAGTTCAGTTTTTCAAAAACAATGTATGTATATATATATTACCATTGTTGGTATTCTCATTTTCTTTCCTTTAGTTTTTGTGGGGGGGGGGGGGGAGTTTTCTTCTAGCTTACTGTTTTTTCCCTTTAGTCACCAGCATGTCTGAGAAAGGATCTTCCAGTTTTAAAAAGTGTCTAAAACGTGGGTACAGATTGCCTCTTTCAGATGCTCATAATCTGTATTTTGTTTGGGCCCTCAGTATCTTCAGGAGGATTGTTCAGTTTGTAAAAATTTCAATCCCAGGGCTGTTGTGGATAGAAAAAAATAAACTTGGCCTCAAAGGTTTATTGCCATCTTCTTTTGGTGAAGCTCTCTCTGGGGCTCAATCCCCCAAAATTAAAGCTCAGGAGTCATTATCAAAGTCTCCTAAGCCTTCTACGTCCTTGACTCTATCTTCGGAGACATCAAAGAAGAGGTCAAGATTGGATCTGAAAACATCTCAAAGCCTCTCCCCTTCGGATCTGAAGAAGAAATTAGTGGATCCCTATGTCCTTGGATCTGATAATTCCTCCTAGGACCATGTATTCCCCTACATATGATCCATTGCCTTCCAGGATTCCCTCCCCCTCTTTGGAAAGGCACAGATCCAAGTCCCTTTCCCTTGCATCATCTCATTCGTCTAGGAGTTTGACTGGCGAAGATGTGGAAAGAATGATGAGGAAGTTTCTCTTGATGCAGTTTCAGATGGGTGTTTTACTGGCTCCTACCTCCACAGGTCAGGAGGCCCGTCCACGTGCCACACCGCTACTACTTGCTCCTTCTCTGATCCCTCTGGTTGCTTGTGTCCCTGGATCCAAACCTTCTGGGTCTGTCTAGCTTGGGTCCAAAGATAAGGTTATCTTCGGATCTGAAGCTAACTTTTGGTACACTGGCTCTGACGTCTTCTGATCTGGATGAGACATGGAGCCGTAGCTTACTTATTGGGTCTGAGCCGTTGGAGTCTACTCTGAGGGTTTTGGAGCCATCTCTGCAGCTTGGTGCTTTGGCACTTGATAGCTCTGACTTACTCCTTGGAGAGATTTTCTGGGTGGAGGGAGACAGCAGGTCCAGAAGCCTGCCTGCTTGGGGCCGAGGTCTTCCTTCTCTCTGGAGTGGTCTGTCTTCAAGGTAGTGAAGAAAGTATTTTCTGCTCAGACGAGGACAAATGGATCCAACCCCCTTGGATTTTCAGTCTAGTTCCCAGATGTCTCTATGCATGGAGCCACATCATTCTACGCCACAGGTACAGCCAACTCGAGACCCCTACACCAACCAACAGGGTTTTACAATCTCTGCCGACACCTCACCAGAGCATCCCACTGAGGAAGTACCTAGGAAGAGAAAGTGCAAGAGGAGGCACTTGGACTCTCCACAAGAGTCAGTCACAGACTATACTGATTTTGATGAGAGAGTGGTGTCCCCATGACCACCTCTGGAAGGTGTCTCATTTGTAGACATCCTGGAGATCCTGAAACGGGGAGGTGGTTGGACCTCCAGAAACCCTTCACTGGAGAAATCAATATTTCTGGAGGCCTTTGGAGCTGGCCCATCTACTTCCCGGGTTACTCCACCCACTGATGAGCTCATTGATTTGGTCTCTCGGCAGATATGGAAGGAGCCTGAATCAGTTGAGCCAGTCCCTGAGAGGCCAGATTGGATTCTGGCTCCACCTGTCAGGAAGGAATTTTGGAGTAAGGGGGTGCCCGTGCATGCCATGGTTGTGGCGGCAGCCACCAAGAAGGAACTTGCTGAGCAAAGTTCCTCTGTTCATCCCCCTAACAAGGAGTCTAGGGTGATGGACAAGTTTGGAAAGCATGTCTATGCATCAGCAACTTCTGTTGTTAGGTTACTGAACTATTTGGCACATTTTAGCAGGTTGCAAAGGGACATGATCAAGGAACTTTCAAAATCCTTTTCAGGGACCGTTACTGCTGAGGCCCAATTGTCTGTGGCCTCTTAGTTGGCTACCCGTCAGCCCATTTCAAATTCATCCATGAGGCTTATTTTGCATGCAGTCGAAGGTGCCTCAAGAGCAGCAGGTTCAAGAGTATCCATTAGGAGGCATGCCTGGTTGCACTTATGTGATTTTGTGGAGCCTTTCAAGTCCTCACTCGTCAATGCACCCTTTGACGGCAGTTCATTGTTTGGCACAAAAGTGAAGGAGACATCATCCAGGTGTGAGAAAGGTGGAAAGACACACTGCAGTGGGGCATATGCTTTTTGACCTCTTCAGAGATGCTTTTCTAGGAATTAACGAGGTGGTAACACTGAGCTAATCGGAGGAAGTCTGAGGAAGGGCTCTGAGCTAATGAATCTGAGATATACAACATTAAGTATCCTGTTTTTTGCTTATTTCTGAGTTATAGGAATTTTATTTTACTCACTGTGTGTGAGGTATTACGCAGAATTTTCTACATTTGTTAAGCATCTGATTGGGTTTGTTTGTTTTGATTTTTGTTTCCCACCCTCCCTTCCTCTTGGTATCTTGTTTTTATACTTGGCGGCTTTGCAGTTGCCCACCCGTACTGTAAATCTGAACTGGGACACACTTCCCAGTCTAGTGTTATTACCTCATTCTACCTATTCCAAGGAGCACATTTGAGAAGGCCAACCCAGTTAGCTTCTGCTCCTACTTTCCCCTTTACAAAAAAAAAAAAAAAATTTTTTCTAAGCTTGTTTCCTGCCTTTCCTATGCGTTGTCTAGTCCAGATACAGATTTGCTTCATCCAGGACTGTTTGTAAGCTTCTGAGCCCCCAAGCCTTTCTGTGTTGGAGGGAAGTCTTCTAGTTTAATTTTGTTTCTTATAACTAGCCAGTTTTCGAGTTTCAGCCCTCAAATCTGTGTCTTTGAGCTCGGCACTTGTTCAGAACTCATTGTAAGCACTAAATAAGCTACAAATTACTACAGCACTCAACTTTCCTCACTTTTCTAGAGAAAAACAGTTTTTAGTACTTAATAAGCACCTATCCAGGCATGTCTAAAGGTCAGTTCCCAGTGTTTTCTCCTGTCTACCTGATGAATGTGGGCATCTTGGGGCAATGCAGCAATTGCCTCATGTACACAGACAACCCTCTCCTCCTACCACCCAACACTACAACCTGTGAGAGATGCACTTATATAACCAAACTGGAAGCAAAGCTCTCTTCACCCAAGACTGGACTAGACAGTCAGGAAGAGAAGGTAAACACTTGCACCACACCACACTCATCACATAGTCCCTTAAAACCTACACCACCAAAACGCACACACACAGAAATACAAAACACACACCTACATTCGTGGAGGCTCTCAAAAAAAATCTACCCAAGCAACAGGGACCTCAAAAGCAGAAACACAAGCAACCTCCACCCCCCAACACAACCCAAATGACACACAACCCACAAACTCAGTGTGCCACTCAACCACAGCCCATAAGGCATAACAACGTACCTAACACTTTAGTCATAGGTGACTCTGTAGTCAGGCACACTGATGTTCCACTCACCAGGCTAAACAAGGAGAAAGTCACTGTCAGCTGCCTGTCGGGTGCCAGGATCCACTACAAAACGCATGCACTCGGGTCACTCCACAGCAAGTACAGATATGACTGTCATTTTCCATGTTGGTGTGAATGACCTGAGATGTACCTCCCTGGACTACATGAAAAAAGACACGAAGGAGCTCTCCGATCTTGTAGCCCAGGCAGGTATGACCCTAGCCCTGATTAGCATCCTGCCATCATCCAGAATGATACCACAGTTGTGTCTTTCGGCTTTTTCCCGGTTAGGGGTCGCCACAGCGGAACTCCGGTCCGCTAATGATTGGCAGTTGATTTGTACGTACCGAGTTGCCAGCCCTGATGCACAACCTTCAACGAAGGAACGCTCATTCACGCATGTCTCCACACAGAAGACGCTCTAGCTGAGAGTAGAACCAAACAGCGCCTTACTGTGAGGTGACAACACCGCCGCAGCACCACCACCACGCCAGAATGATACCACAGTACAAGGACAAAATGATTGACTTCAACAATTGGCTATGCTTCTGGTGTCATTCTAAGGGGATCCAGTATCTGTCTGCCTGGGATGACATGATCGATGAACCACAGTGCTTTGCCAAAGATGGCCTGCACCTGTCGCCCTTGGGATTCTGGATACTGGCTAAGGCTCTTGCCACCCCTATAGTGCCTTTTTTAGGCAAGATTCAAATGACAAATTCACCACCATAACGGGTACAAGCAAGCAAAATCTGAGGTTAATGCTACTTGATGCTAGAAGTCTAAACCTCAAAATGCATTCACTCGAGGCACTCCTTAAAATGGAGAACATCTCTGTGCAGTGACAGAGACCTGGTTCAAGGCTCCAGAGAGCACCCCTGCATTACCAGGCTATAATTCATACCACACCTTTCGGCCACCTAACTTGGACCGAAGCACTAAAGGCGGAGGCGTGTCCATATTCATTAAGGATATCCACACCTCCAGGCTAGTTGCTCAGCATAATGCATCTGAGATTATACAAGTGCAACTAGCTCTGGGCAAGACCGCAATCCAAATTGTAGCTTGCTACAGATTCCCACCATGCCCCAGGATTCCCACTCCTCATTTCTTGATACACTGGAAAATATTAGAGTACAAGCTAACACCCTAATAATGGGCGATTTCAACTACCCCACCATTAACTGGGAAAACTACTCATGTGCCAACTCTTGTGCTCAACGTTTTCTGGAATTCATAAAATGTTCATAGTGTTACACTGCTGCAGTCATTACATTTGGGTTATCCTGCCGTCAGGCGGTTCCCCAGTCGGCCTGAGTTCCAAAGTCTTGGTCCAGCGTCGGTTGCTGTCGCCTCCTCCCTGACGTCAGTGCAACAGGGGTATATAAGATGCAGCCGACGCCATTTTCTTCAGTCTCTCTTGCCACGCGGTGCCCGAAGCAAAAGCGGTTCGCAAGTGCCGGTCGGCCGACTGCTGAGATTTTCATTCTGAATCCAGAACCGAAGTCTTCTACAAAGCTAAGTACCCCGTTGGGGAAACTTTTTCTTGCCTCAGACCGATGTCAGTAAAAGTTAATAACTGTATTTCTTGTGGGAAGCAAATACTCATAAGGATTTCCATTCCTATTGTATCCCATGCCTAGGCCCAGACCACAACGTCACTGGTGTCAGTTTTGTGCTAGGTTTAACAAGCGCACTATTAAACGAAATGTTTGATTTTGCCTGACATTATTTTGGCAGAAAATTCAATTACACCATGCCGTCGGAACTTCCGACGACTGGAATACATAAAAGGCGCAAAGACGAGGACAGGCATCCGAGACCCAAAACTGACGAAGCCTCTTCTAGGCCAGTCGCCGGTTCTCTGGTTTTCAGCAAAGTGCCTTCGTAGCCCCTGATGACTGTTTCTGCAGAACCACAGGCCGCCTCCGACTCCCATGTGGAAATGGCTGGGCCTTCGGACGCCCACATTTTTCAGCCTACCGAAACTAACCCTTCAGAGGGATCCGGAGTAGCTGAGCAACCCGCACCTTCAGAGGGTGTCTTCAGACCTACTCAGTTAAGCATTAAACCCTCTGCTAAGTCTGTCTCCTTTAAAAACAAAGAAACAAATACAGCATTCTCCAGGACAGGCCTCCATGCCTAAGAAACAAAGGCTCAAAATGACGGAAGACCTAATCACTCTGATCAGGGGGTCCCATCCCCCTCCTGATAAAAGGCCTAGACAGGATGCAGACTATGACTCATCTGACCAGGTGTCCATTTCTTCAGATTCATCCTCAGACCTAGGATATTCTTTACCCCCTTATGAGGATTCTGATGCTGAGGAATAAATTCCATCAGCCTCTCTGCCTGAGGACTATTCCTTTGGGGAAACCTTACATACCATGAGGGAGCATTTCCATTGGGAAGGCCAGGATTACTCAGAATCCAAGAAAAGGCTCAGAAACTTCCTTTTATTACCTCAACACAGACCCCTTGCCAAGGGAGCCCGCAGGATTTTTTGCAGGGGGGTGCAAACCCAGAGCCCCACCCACATAGCTCACCCCGCCCCCTGCCAACACAGCCCCGCCCAAGTCCACCCACCCCAAGCCCTGCCCACACAGCCATTCCAGTGTCCCATTACTTGGCTATTTCTCCCCATTTACTGTAGACACTGTTCAAATCTGTGTGCATACTGTGTTATGCTTTAGTTCTACAATGATTACAGGCAGTTGGATTTAAATTTACAACTTTTATTTCAAACATTATAGCCCAAACACTGAGACATTTACTAAACCTAAACAAAGCAATAGTCTTACAATGAAAACAGACTTGGCATTAAAGCTTCTCTACTTTTGAAACTCACATTCAGTGAAACGGCATTGAAACCCACATTCAAAGAAAATGCATCTGGCCAGTGGCAGGTTATTTACCTTTGAACTGTTTTCAAGCAATAGGCTCCTTGCACACAGTTAGGGCCATGCAAAAGTTATTTGATTTACCTGATTGTATTAATTATAATATATAATTGAATTATATCCCTTGTATTATACAGCAACACTTGTATACGTCAGTGTTTCATCTGCAAATTCAGTGCCTGCTGCCGTCAAAGAATAAATTGCCTATGTTAAATTAAAAAAAATGGTAAGCTGGTATATTGCAATAGAAAATGGATGACAAGCTGAAAAACAGGTTCATAGTTATTAGGCATCTCATCCAAAGGAGGACATCCTGAGGACTGCAGCATACAAATGTATATGCTGTAGGAATAGAACCTCAAGCCTTTACATTAAGATGCAAGTATTCTACTTGTGGTGCTACTAACATAGCTTTAAAACTTTATACCACAATAGAGATACCATTTGCTAAACAAAATGGTTGCACATTGTAAATAGACTTGGCATGAGCAGCAGTGAACTTCGCTTCCCTTAAAACTCACAGTTCCTTGAAAATTCCACCTGCTAACTCTAACTTGGGTATTTCACTTTCTCTCTCTCTTACAAAGATACCACACCCCTCAAGGCCTCACCCTTAGTGCAAGAAATCTTGACAAAGCCTAAAATAGGGACAAATTATAAATATGGCTCCAAGAGTAACAGGATTTGTGTTGGTATGCATTTTTCTAAATGACTTTACATCTAAAACTGAAATGTCTCATTATTTAGCAACTTCAATCCTTTTTAAGAGGAATATGGGGCAAAAATCTGGACAGCTGAGGGGTATGCTACCTCCCTCTTATACACACACCAAAATTCTGGTCAGACTTGAATTAGTTCTGGGAAGGTTGCACTGAACGGCACCGTGCTTGATCTGAAGTGGGTGAAATCCTGGTAGCTAGTGATTGCAGCTCAGCAATGTGGAGCATTAAAGCATTTTTAGCAGAGCATTGTTTCATCACTACCTATTGTGTTTGCACATAAGCTGTAGTCATTTCAAACATTTGCCTTTTTTGATTACTACAGAGTACATTTACCCACCAGAGCTATTGTGTTTTGACTTCATTGTGGAGCTAGTTGTTGCAGGGCTTGGCTTTTAAGTAAGGTAGCAATGCTTATTTACCATATACCATTAAAGCCACCCAACTACAAGTGTACTAACACACAGACACTGCTGTAAGACACTGGTCTCCAATAAAATGTAATGAGCTTCTGAAAATACTGTATTCCTATCCTTTTATTACAAATACTGTCATATGCATTTCAATACCCAAGGCTTATACATTATCTAGCTATGTAAATATTCTCTGCATGGCAACAACGAAAAGGCTTTCAATGCTGGCAATTCTTTAACAATATGCTTACTAAAGCTTACTTGCATCTTACAATGTCCGACAAGCTTACTAAAGCTTATTTGCATCTTACAATCTCCGACAAGCTTACCTGATGTTCATTAAACCATGGCTACTTAAACAGAGCAACAGGACACTGTGATAGCATGCAGTTCCTGAATAATAAGAAGCATAAATCAACAGTATAAAAATCGGATAGAAAACCAGAACATTTTGCAAAATCAAGGACAGATGAAAAGCCACGGTCATATTTGTGATCTACCTTGGATGGGGGAATGCTCTGCACACTTACTGCATAACTGCTTCTTGCCTTCCTTGGACACATCCCGAGCCATTACAATGGGGGCTGGGGTGCAATAAGTATGTCATAATTTGAAATGTCTCTGGCTGACAGTGATGGCTCTGACACTCCTACCTCTCAACTTCAGAGCAAGAAATCTGGACAAAGCCATACATAGAACTAGAAGTGGGACACAGGCCCAAAAATAAGGCCAATTTTTAAATATTGCTCTTATTAACTTAATAGAACAGGTAGATCTTGCATTAGTAAGAATTTTCTGAAGGGTATAAAATCTGAAACTCAAATGTCTGCCATTATTTTCTAACTTCAATCTTTAATGACTTGCCACTAATTTGCCAGAAACCACAATTTTATGAAAAACAGACCAAAATGTGATGCAAAAATACCTGTCAAAAAGGGACACCTTTTAATATTAACAGTTAACTTGAAGCAGCTAACAAAATAAGAGCATCCACATGCATTTCTGAAATAAAGGTAATCTATAACTGATCATTACAGTTATAATTGTAAACCCTCCACATTTTCTTCCAAAATTGCTATTTTGGAGGAGGGATTATTAGGGGAGAGCAACATTTTGAGCCAGAATTGGGGACAATTGAGATTTTTGGATATTCCTAATCTACAAAGTGATTTGCACGTACCTCTCAACCTCTTAATGCAGGAAATCTGAACAAGGCCAAATATATTGGGGAACATACAAACACTACTAAAAATTGCTCTTGTATAAACTTAGACAGTCTTGCATTAGCATGCATTTTTCTGAAGGTTATGACATCTGAAACTCAATGTCTGTCATTTAATGGCTTCATTCCTAAATGATTTGCTAGAAAACCACAAATTTTGAGAAACAAACCAAAAATAAGCAGCAAATATCTATTAATTCTGCAAAGATATGGACAACTGAGAGGTATAGTTCAACCGGGGCTGTCTGAGTTTGCTACCCCCCCCCCTCACAAAATCATGGTGAAATGGAGCCCCCCCCCCTGCAGCCATTCCAATGTCCCATTCCTTGGTTATTTTGCCCCATTTACCATAAACACTAATGTGCATACTGCTTTACTTCTGCGATGATTTAGGATTTCATTTGAAAGTTTTATTTTGCATTTTACAGCACAAACCCCAATACATATCTGTTAAAGCAATGCAGTCTCAATGAAAATAGACTAACATTAATACTTCTCTGCCCTTGAAACTCACATGCATTGAAATGGCACCGAAACCCACTTTCAGAGAAAATACATTTTGCCAATTGCAAATATTAACTCTGGGCTGTCTTCAAAATCATAGGCCCCTCGAACATAACATACACATGCTCTTTGATACACCTTCCTGACTGTATTACATTATATTCCTTGTACAATACAGTACAGTTGTTAAAGGGCATTTTAAATTTGTTTTGAAAATGTTTCCAGTAAACAAAAAGCATCCACCAATGACAAAATTGCCCAATTCAGAACATTTTCATCATAAAGTCTACTCAAGTCCACCAGTATCAGTAAAAAATATACACAATCTCTGTAGTAAAATCCACATTGAAGAAATTTGTAACTAATAGAGGTTGCTGCTAGCAAACACTTTATATGTCATTGTTTAATCTACAAATAAAGTGCCCGTTACCCTTGAAGAATAAATTGCCTTTGTTGCATGCAGTAAAAAAATGAAAAGCTAGTAATACCGCAATAGAGAATGGATAGCAAACTGTTAACAGGTTCATAGTTACTAGGTATCTTTGCCAAAAGGACTGCAGCATCCACCCCCTTTACAACACAATACAGCATCAGCAATGCATTTACCTACTGCGGGAGTAGAACCCACAGCCTTCAGCATCTAAAGCAAGTACACTATCTGTTGTGCTATTAACAATGCAAGCAGACTAAACATAATCAGCACTAAACTTTTGCTTCCCTGCAGCTCTCAGCTCCTTGTAAAATCTACTCGACACTCAGCTGTATCTCAGAACTTTGCAGCACAAGAAATCTGGAAAAAGCCGAAATTTATTTGGGGGCAAAAGGCCAAACAGGGACACATTTTAAACATTGCTTGTGTAATGTTTGAAAGTTGCTAGAATAAAATGCTGCATTACCAACATACATTTCACTGCCACGTCTTGAACCCAGGGGACCCCGTGCAAAAGTCAAAGCAACATACCACTACGCCAAATCAGCTGTTTTGTGAAAGAGGAAGACTGAAACTTTACCATTTAGTGAATTCAGTTCTCACCATAGCACAGCTGTCAACCACTTAGCACAAAAGACCTGAACAAAGCCAATAATGGGTGACTACAACCACCAAACATTCAGTGAATTCAGTTCTCACCATAGCTCTCAACCTCTTAGCAAATAACACCCGGACAAAGCCAGTAATGAGAGAATATAGCCCCCAAACATTTTCAGTGAAATCAGTTCTTACCATAGCTCTCAATATTAGCAAAAAACCTGGATGAAGCCAATAAATACCTGGATGAAGCCAATAAATACCTGAACAAAGCCAATACTGGGTGAATACAGCCCCCAAACATATTCAGTGAATTCAATTCTTACCATAACTCTCAACCCTAGCACAAAACCTGGATGAAGCCAATAATGGGGGGAATACAGTCCCAAACACAGGGATACATTTCAAATATCCATCTTAAACACTTAGAAAATTGCTAGAATAAAAGCTTGCTTTTGTTACCATACACTTTCTGAAGAAAAGAAGTCCGATATTGAAATGTGTCCATTTACATTTAACCAGGAAATTCTGACTTTGAAAAAAAAAAAAAAGCTAATTTTTTTTAGCAGAGGCCCAGGGAGAAACACTCCAGACAGCCAAGAATAAAACCAGATAATAACATTTAGCTGTCAGGCAACAAGGACACAAATGCAGAAACCACAGATTTTATGAGGAACAGAAAAAGTATGAGGGAAAATCCTGCAATATTTTTACAAATGGTGGTGGGTAGGGAATTCAGGCTCTTGCCACTTGGGCCCAAAGTACAGGGTTCAAGCCTTATTCTCTACCCACCACCATGTACACCTGGGGCATTTTACACACACACACACACACACACACACACACACACACACACACCTGAATGGGTCCCATCTTCCGTTTCCGTTCCCGAATACTCCCTACCTGAAGGAGTCCCATCTTCCGTTCCCGAGTACTCCGTCTGAGTCCCCGCACTCAAACTCCTCTACCGGTGTCCCATCTTCTGTTCCCGCTCGAATAACCCGTCTAAGTTCCCGCTCTCAAATAGCGATGATGTCAGCCCATCTAAGTTCCCGCTCTCTCAAATAGCGATGATGTCAGCACGCCTACCCGCGACTGGACTGTTAGCACATTCTTCTTAAAGAAGAATGCACTATCTTCTTAAAGAAGACCGCACAAAAAAAAAAAACTTTGTTTGAAATGCTCTGGTCAGCCGATTCCAGGGGGGTGCAAGTGCACCCCCTTGCACCTGCCTGCGGGCGCCCTTGCCCCTTGCTATTCTGCCAGTATTATATATTGTAGATGATGTGTATACTGAATCCAGCTTAATTCCTGATTCCTTACCTCCAGCCTCAGTTAAACCTGACAGATACTACAGAATCCCTGCCTCACACAAATTTCTTTATAAAAGCCCTGTTGCTGACCCTGAAACTATTTCTCAGGGACCCAAAGGGATTAAGGCCTCATCAGCAAAAAATCCAGTTCCCCCTGACAGATTCCAGAGCATTAGACAGATGGGGAAATAAAGTATATACATCTGCAACTTTAGCAATGAGAGCTTTAAATTGCCAGTTTCACATGCTAAAATATCAGCAATTTTTGATGTCTCAGTTGAAACAAAAAATGCTTCCAGATTCAGATCCTCCTAATTTTAAAGAAATGCAGGATTTATTGCATGCAGCTGAACAAGTGGGAAAACATACTTTGCAATGTGGTTTTGATTCTTTAGAGACCTCCTGTAGAGCACAGTTACAGGCTCTGTCATTAGAATACATGCTTGGTTAAAAGAACATATGTTACCAGAGCATGTTAAAGCAAAATTATTGGATGCACCTTTGCAGCAGGATGTGTTATTTGGAGTTAAGGCAGAAGAGGTATTAAAGAAAATGGAGGATAAGGCAAAATCTATGCAAACGGTGAAGGATTTCTTACAGGTTCAGCCTCCTCGATTTAGCAGAAATTGGCCAACAAAGAATTGGTCCTTTCCAGTTACAGACAGACCTCAAAGGGGCAGATACAGACGTCCAAGAGGTAGAGGTCAACCACAACGTCATTACAGGCCTCGACAATGGGGTGCACCAGGCCAGAAAGAAGGGGAGGACAGGCCCCAACCATATAAAAAGCAGCCTCAATGACTTCCCACTACAGCTGCCAAACAGCTCTCTCTTGGCAGCCCCCTTGGGAGGAAAACTGGCACTTTTCTCTCACAATTGGCATTGGATCACCAAAGACAAATGGGTTCTCAACATTGCATCTCAAGGTTACAGGTTCCACTTTCACACTCTGCCAAGGTTAAAAGGAATGCCAAATCTGCCACCAAATCAATGGGCAGAGGCTCAAAAACAAATTACAGCACTCATGGACATGAGAGCTATTCAAAGGGTACCACCACAGGAGCAAGGACAAGGATTTTACTCAAGACTCTTTCTGGTTCCCAGAAAGGACAAAGCCTGGAGGCCCATTCTGGATCTTTCTTCTCTAAACACTTACCTGGATGTTCCGAAATTCAAAATGTTGACACTACAGCAGCTTCTTCCCATGCTGGGCAAGAAAGCTTGGCTCGTGACCTTGGACCTCAAGGAGGCATACCTGCATGTCCCTATCAGACAAAACTGCAGAAGATACCTCAGATTCATAGCTGGTTCAATGCACTATCAATTCTCTGCACTGCCCTTTGGGTTATCTACTGTTCCCAGGGTCTTCACAAAATGCCTGGCACCAGTAATTGCATTTTGCAGACGGAAAGGAATTCAAATTTATCCGTACCTGGACGACTGCCTGATTCAAGCAGAGAGTAAGGACATTCTTTTAAAGCACCTGGCGTTTGTATAAAAGTTATTAAGTTGCCTGGGGTACACAGTAAACGAAAAGAAATGAAAACTAGTGCCCTCACAAGAGATATAATATTCCTGGGTGCCAGCTTGAACACAACGGCCCAGATGGCTTATCTCATGCCAGACAAGCAAGGACAATTGACTCAATACTTTCAATTGATGGCAACAAAGGCCCAACTTCCTGCAAGAATAATTCTGCAGGCCTTGAGTTACATGGCATCTTGCATACTACTAATCCCATATGCCAGACTACATATGAGGAAACTACAATGGTACCTAAAGAGTGTATGGTCTCAACACTGTCAAAGTTTGGAAACAGTTATACCACTAATTCCTTGCCTTCAACTGGAGTTTCGATGGTGGGCTCAAGCTTGTCACCTCAACAAGGGACAGCCTTTTACTCAACCCACAGCCAGGCAAACACTGACAACAGATGCATCAGATTATGCCTGGGGAGCACACATGGCAGGAAAATGTATTCAGGGCAAGTGGCCCGCAGAACAAAGGCATCTTCACATCAATCAAAAAGAGATGCTAGCTGTACAAAATGCACTTATAGCTTTCAAGGACCTGCTGCATCCAGGACAACTATTAAAGACAGACAACACCACAGTTATGTGGTACATAAGCAAGGGGGCACTCACTCCTACTCCCTCTGCAGACAAGCCATGACCTTGTGGAACACAGCTCTAAACTATCAAGTTCATCTGCAAACACAATTCCTGCCAAGAGAGAAAAACACACTGGCAGATGACTTAAGCAGAAACATCATAGATCCCCACGAATGGGAATTGAATCCACAAATATTCAGAATTATAACACAGAAATGGTGGAGCCTGGACATAGATCTGTTTGCATCCCCAATGAACTGCCAGCTACAGAAATTCTGCTCAAGGAGTTACCATCCACAAGCATGGAAAGTGGATACCCTCTCATTCAGCTGGAAAAACCTACAAGTATACGCTTTCCCACCACTACCTCTCCTTCCAAAGGTACTCATAAAAGCCAGGCAAGAAGAGCCAAAGATGATCCTGATTGTACCAGACTGGCCACGCCAGCACTGGTACCCAATTTTAAAGAACTTAGCACAAGAACCACTCTGTATTTTGCCTCAAATCCCACATCTGCTGACTCAGCACAACAATCAGATACAACAATCAGATACTTCGCAGCCAGCTAAAGACCTTAAACCTAGCTGCATGGAAGATTCCTTAGTCAAGCAAGCAATGCTTCTCCAAAGCTGTTATGGATATCATTCTGGTGGCCAGAAGGCCTAGTACCAGGAAAGCCTATTCGGATAAATGAAAGATTCTGTGCCTGGAACCAGGCTCACAGCCTTGACCCTCTTGTCTCAAACATCCCCTTGAGATGTCCCAAAAATCCCCTTGAGTACCCATTTCCCTATAGGTCCCTTCTGACTCAGTTACACAACAAACTTTTTCTAGCATGTCGAAGGGTCAGTTGCTAGCGTCCTCTCCTGTTCAGCTGGTGAATCTGGGCATCTTGAGGCAATGTTACAATTGCCTCATGTACACAGACAACCCATTCCTTCTCCCACAAAACACAAATACATGCGAGAGATGCAACTATATAGCCAAACTGGAGGCTGAGCTCTCTCAACTCAGAACTGGCAAGACCAGACAGGAGAAGGAAACCACGCACACCACAAACCCAGTTTCACATAGAACTATCACAACTGCAAAACAACCACATAAACACACAAAGACATACTCGGAGGCACTGATCAAAAATCTACCAAAACTACAGAGGCCTCCAAAGCAGGCACCCAAGCAACTGCCACCTCAAGACATAAGACATGCAACACACAGTTCTCAAAGTCAGTGTGCTAAACAGTCTCAGCCCTTAAGGCCAAACACAATGCCAGACACACTTGTTATAGGTGACTCCATAATCAGACAGACTGACGTCCCACTCACCAGACTGAACAAGGAAAAGATCACAGTAAGCTGCCTGTCAGGCGCTAGAATCCGCCACATAACACAAGCACTCAGGTCACTCCACAGCAAGTACAAGTATGACTCAGTCATTGTCCATGCCGGTGTGAACGACCTGAGACGTACCTCCCTGGACTACATGAAAAGAGACCTAGAGGAGCTCTCAGATTATGTAGCCCAGGCCGGTATGACCCTGACCCTGAGCAATATCCTACCCTCACCAAGAATGATGCCACAATACAGAGACAAAATGATCAGCTTTAATAATTGGCTTAATTACTGGTGTCATTCTAAGGGGATCCAATGTCTGTCTGCCTGGGATGACATGCTTGACAAGCCACGCTGCTTCGCAAGGGACGGCTTGCACCTGTCACCCCTGGGCTTCCGGATATTGGCAAAGGCTCTTGCCACCCCCGTAGTGCCTTTTTTAGGCAAGGCTCAAATAATAAACCTACTGCCCTAGAAAACAAAAATGGAGAAAAACTAAGGGTAATACTGCTCAATGCCAGAAGTCTAAACCTCAAGATGCACGCCAAGCCCTCCTCAGTATGGAGAACATCGATGTCTGTGCTGTGACTGAAACCTGGTTCAAGGCTCCTGAGAGCACCCCGGCACTATCAGGTTATACCTCATATCATGCCCGCCCCAAAATCCAGACCGAACCACAAAAGGAGGGGAGTATCCATATTCATAAAGGATACCCAAACCTCCAGGTTAGTGGCAACGCATCTAAGCATCGGAGACCATCCAGGTGCAATTAACCATAGGTAAAACTGCCCTACAGTTTGTAACATGCTACAGACCACCTTCTCAAACTCAGGAAACCCACACAGCCTTCCTGAAGACACTGGAGAGTATGAATGTCTCTCCAAACACCATCATATTGGGTGACTTCAACTACCCAAACATAGACTGGGAACATTACTCAAGCCCCAACACCCTAGCCCAAAGGTTCCTTGAGTTCATAAACTCAAATGCTATGGAACAACTAGTCACCATTCCCACAAGAGGAGAAAATATACTAGACCTGATCATCACAAACATGGGGTCAAAATGCTCCACACCGGAAGTATATCCCTCATTGGTGAGATCAGACCATAAATTAATCTCACTGGAGATCCACATCCCGCCCCCACCCCCAGCAAAAAAGACCACAGTGAAGAACTTCTCAAAAGCAAACTTCACACTTCTTAAGACTGGAGTGGCATCCTTCAAGGCCCCCAAGCCAATGGAAACCACAACCCACGCTGCTGAAACCCTTACAAATGCCTTCTACGAGCACCTCCAGGAATGTATGGATCAAGCAATCCCTAATAAAATCAAGACCCTTTCCACCAAAGGCAGGCGCCCGGTCTGATGGACTCCAGCCATAAACAAACTCTACAACAAGAGGAGAAAGCTACTACATGACAGAGCAAAATCCCTAAATGGGAAGGCATCTCTGATCAATACTAGCAAAAAACTACGATCACTCATAAAATCATCCAAGGCCAACTTTGAGAGAAAAATCGCTAATGACACAAAAGACAATCATAAAGCCTTCTTTAGCTGTGTTAGAAACCTGGGTGGAAACTCCCAGATATGCTCAGAATTAGTCCAAAATGATAAAAAATCACTGAACCCACAGACATTGCCAACATACTGGCAGACAGGTTCAGTGCAAATTTCTCCTCCCTCCCCCAAAAGGAGAAATATCTATCCCACCAGAGTCTAGCCTCCCAAACATCTCAGATGCCCAGGTGAGAGCTGCTCTCTAAAGCAAAAACACAGCATCAATGGGACCGACGGTGTCCCCGGCTGTGTGCTACACAAACTCAATGAGGAACTAAACCCACACATAAGGCTGCTGTTTAATCTTAGCCTTACTACGGGATACACTCCAAAGAATGGCGACGGCACCTGTGGTCCCACTCCACAAAGGCGGTGCTTCTACGGACCCTGAAATTACCGCCCATAAGCTTGACGAGCCTTGTCTGCAAAGCTATGGAGAGGATCATAATGGAACTCATAAATAAAGACATTGGGGACCTACAGACACTGGATCCTACCCAATTTGGCTTTGTCAAGGGCAGATCCTGCCTCTTGAACTTGGTCGACTTTTTCGAAACAGTCACTAAGGCCATTGATGAGGGTAAGGCAGTTCACACAGCCTACCTTGACCTAGCAAAAGCGCTCGACACAATACCCCACTCGGGCATCATAGAAAAGCTCACCAGCTTAGATGTGAACCCATATGTCACAAGATGGGTTGCAAACTGGCTCAAGGACAGAACACACAGGGTTAGAGTTGCTGGTGCCATGTCAGACTCTAAGCCGGTCACGAGCGGTGTCCCACAGGGCTCAGTCCTGGGCCCCCTCTTGTTCGGCATTTATTTTTCTGAAGTGCAGGCAAACATAGGGGGATTGTGGCTGACAAAATTTGCAGATGACTGCAAACTGGGCACCATAATTGACACTCCATCAGACACCAACATCCTCCAGAGAGGTCTCATAGAAATGGATAACTGGTGCCAGAGCCATGGCCTTAAGCTAAATGCCAAAAAATGTAGTCATACCCTTTGGGAAAAACAAGGTAACCCCTAATTACCACATAGGTGGTAATCCATTAAACACGGAAGAAGTTATCAGGGACCTGGGGACCCAAGTTGACAGTAACCTCTCTTTTGACACTCACATTGCCAAAGTGGTTAGGAAGACCTTCTACATTGCCCACCTGATCATGAAGGGATTCACATCCAGATCAGGAGAGGTCATTGTACCCCTGTACTCTTCACTTAGACCAATGATCGAGTACAACGCCCATTCGGAATGTACCTTACCCGACACCTGCAGCAGTTGGAAAGACCCCAAAAGTTCCTCACCAAAAGGATAAAGGGCCTCAAACATATGTCATAAATATGCCCGACTGAAGAAACTCCAGCTCTATTCAGTCGCATACCGTCTGCTCAGAGGTGATCTGTGCCTGACATACAAAGCCATGTCCAACCCGGAATTAATGGACATGCTCCACCTCAAAAAATCCAAATCCACCAGAGCCACGAGAGCAAGAGACTTAAACCTCAACACGGATATAAATAGGACGTGCTGGAGGGACAGATTCATCACCCAGAGACTCCCTACACTATGGAACAGAATCCCAGTCCATGTGAGGCAGAGCCCCTCACTGACTCTGTTCAAGAGAAATCTTGACGAGTGGATGGGAGATCGTAGGTTTACCCCGGGATTCATCTCTGTATCACTGCTGGACAAGAGGCACAGCAAACTAATGGGTATAGTATTCTCATCCTAAGGGGTGGTGAAAGCCACACACACTCTGGCTACGCTTTTAAATGCCTTAGGGCAGATAGCCTAGTATGAACCTATGAACCTATTCCTCAGATACTACAATATTTAACTGAGATGCTGGACAAAGGCCTCCATGTTAAGTTGTCTATCTCGCCTTCATTCTTGCTGGATGGGGTTCGGAGTCGACCTCGGCTCCGACTCGGCCACTCTAAAAGCTTGAGAGTTGGTTCCACCGGCTCGAGGCTCCCCTTATAAACCACAATGCTAGGCGTGTATTACCTCAGATCTCGTTTGCCGCTACAGCTATCGAGACGTGTTGCTTCACCGGCTTCAGGTTAGTGTAGGAACTACTTTAAACAATTGAATTAGACCCTTTAATTTAGTTTTTCCATACAGTTTGCCCTACCTTAAAGGTCTCTTATCCCTTTAATCTAATTTTTCTTTAATTTTTACCTTAAGAACTTATAGTTCTTCCCTTAGGCCTTTGGGCCCTCCCATTCCCTTGGAGTGTGTATGTTTCTGTAAAGATTTTTATACAGTAAACTAATTTTTTAGTTTAAATTTCTATTTTTAGTTTTTATAAGTGTAATCGGTGTGCTTGTGTTTGTGGTTACACTTGTTCCTTGTTATGTCCAAGGATTCGAAGGTCTCAGGCTTCAAGAAGTGTGACTCGTGCTGTCAGAAAATGTCTCTGACAGACGGTCACACTTCTTGTGTGTACTGCCTGGGACCTTTACACCTGCAGGACTCTTGTGCTGTATGCCATGGCTTCAGCCCTAGAGTCCTGCAGGAAAGAAAAAACAAGCTGATCTTAAGGGGCTTGCTTAAGCCTGAGGGTCCCCCTACTGCTACTTCGGGTAAACCCTCTAAGGCTCATAGGTCCTCGACTCCAGCCTCTGAGTCGACGCCTAAGGCTTCGAAGCCTACTAAGACATCGGCTCCGGCTGGAGCCGATGAGACTCAAACTGCTACTCCTGTGGTTCCCTCGGCTCCGGCTGGAGCCGAGGCTTTAGAAATTTCTGAGTCTGCTCCGATTAGACCATCGGAGCCGACATCTAGAAAGAGGTCCAAGTCACAGTCCCTTGGCTCCGTTCATTCGGCTCCAGCATCCCCCTTGCTGTCTGAATGGAGCCATAGATCTCACTCCTCTAGATCATCGAGGCTTTCGGATCATGATCTTCAGAGGGTAGTGAGTCGACTTCTTAGGTCCGAGGCACTGGCCCAAATGCTTCAGAGCCCGATTCATCAGTAGAAGCTTGACCCTATTCCTCAAAATGTTCCTCCTCCGACTCCTTTGAGCTCGGAGCCGGGGCGTTTCGGACCCGAGACTGTGATAGCGTCGGAGCCGATACAATTGTCTTCGGCTCCGTCGGCTCCGATTTCTTCCTTGGAAGAATCTCGGCGCCGGACTTCCCTTGTCGGCTCCGAGGGGGTGAGTGGCATCGGACCCTTGTCCGACCCCACTCTCCCTCTCGGTGCTTCGGCTCTGGTGAGTTCGGCTCCGACATCGGCCTCGGAGCCATCGCTGTCGGTGCCGAGGGAGGTTTTCAGCTCGAGCGGGGACCTCTGGCTCTGCCTGACAGGGGTGCGTTCGAGGTCATGCGGAGTGTGTTGGAACCTGGTTCAACTCCACAGTCGGCTCCGTCCGTCCCTCCCTCCTCGGTGCCTCAGGTTATGTCTACTCACTCCCTCATCCCGGACCGCAGAGAGCCAGCTCCTCAAGAATCCCCTGTGGGGATCTCATCCTCTTCCGAGGCCTCTCCTGAATTGGCAGGGGAGCCCCCTAGGAAGAGAAAGTGTAAGAGGAAGCACATAGACTCACCTGAGTCTGTCACCTCTGACACAGATTTAGAGGATTCCGAGGGTTCCCCCCCGTTCCCCTTCTGAAGATGTCTCTTTTGCAAACATTCTAGAGATCCTGAAACAGAGGGGAAATTGGCCAGCCCTTAACCCTTCGGAGGATGAATCTGTGTATCTTGAGGCGTTTGGCTCTCGCCCTTCCACCTCCTGGGTGTCCCCTCCCCTTTTGCCCCCTCATGCAGGTGGTAGCTAAAAAGGCTTGGACGGCTCCTGACTCTGTGGACCCCACCCCCAGGAGACCTTCAAAGTTTATCACAGCACCAGTAGATAAGCAATTTCTGACTAAGGGAGTCTCTGTGGATGCTATGGTGGTAGCTGCCGCCACTAAGAAGGAGCTAGCTGATCCTTCAGTGCCTATCCATCCTCCTAACAAGGAATCTAGGTCGATGGACAGGTACGGGAAGCGGATGTTTTCGTCAGCGACCTTTGCTATGCTCGCTGAACTACCTCTGCCATTTTACTCGTCTTCAAAGAGACTTGATCAAGGAAGCGAGTGAGATGTTAAAGGATCCTACAGCTGCGGGTTTTCAGGATAAGATGAACGCTCAGCTGACTACCCTTAATTCTATAGCTAACTCCTCCATGCGCCTCCTCTCATATGCGGCTGATGGAGCGAGCAGAGCCGCAGGGACAGGTGTTGCCTTACGCAGGCATGCCTGGATGCGGTTATGCAATTTTGCGGACCCCTTTAAAACGTCTTTCACTAATTCCCCGTTTGATGGATCATCCCTTTTTGGTCCTCAAGTGAAAGAGACTTTGACGAGGTGCGAGACGGATGGCAAAACTCTTTCTGCCGTCGGAGTCCGTTTTTCTAGTCCTTCTAGGCCTTACCCCAAAGGCCAGAAAAGTGGAAAAATGTGGTTCCGCAAACAATCTCAAGGGAACTTGCCTGACGCACAGAGTCTGTTTCCCTCCAGAGGCAGAGGAGGGAACAACAATGGTAGACGTCGCCCTAGGGGCAGGGGGGGTCCGCAGAACCAGGGCAATCGAGAAACTTTTTCCGATAAGCCATTCCAGCATCCCTGAGGTGTTGCCCGACTGTCCACCTTCGGAGGCAGTCGGGGGAAGATTATCACTGTACCCAGAAGCCTGGCGATCCCTAACTCAAGACAAGTGGGTACAGTCCATCATTTCCAAAGGCTATTCCATTCCGTTCGTTCGCATTCCAAACCAATCCAAAAAATCCCTTCCAGATGTTCCACCCGCTCAAAGGGATCTTGCAGCATTGGAAATTTCAAAGCTGCTTGCAAAAAGAGCCTTTCAGCCAGTTCCAGCAGACCAGCAAGGATCCGGAATCTACTCCAGGTTCTTTTTAGTTCCAAAGAAAACGGGACTGGAGACCAATTTTGGATCTCAGTATCTTGAACAAGTCTGTCAAGAAAACAAGATTTCGGATGGTCACGCTACAGTCCATCCTTCCCCTATTGGGAAAGGAAAACTGGATGTGCTCTATAGACCTTCAGGATGCGTACTATCATATAAAAATGAATAGACGCTCCAGAAGATTCCTCCGCTTCAGGCTGGGAACCAGTCACTTTCAATTCAGAGCCCTGCCCTTTGGACTCACCACTGCCCCCCGGGTGTTTACCAAATGCATGGTAGTGGTAGCTTCTCATCTGAGACGTCAAGGATTCCAAGTGTTTCCATACTTAGACGACTGGCTCCTCTCAGCTCCTACCAAGCATCGTCTTCTGATTGCCAGAGACTACGCCTTTCGCATTTTTCAAAAGTTAGGTATCTCAATAAATTGTGAAAAGTCTGTTTTGTCGCCTTGTCGTGTTCTTACCTTCATAGGCGCAAATCTAGATACAATCAACATGTCTGCAAGACTTACAGATCAAAGAATAGCGGACATACACAAACTGGTCTCTCTTCTATTCCACAGCAACAGAGTCAAAGTCAGATTGGTTCTAAAAGTACTAGGGATTATGGCGGCTGCTATCCCTCTACTTCTGTTAGCCAGATTTCACATGAGAATCCTTCAATGGATGCTCTTCACACAGTGGTCATACCAGCAACTTCCGATGTCTCACACCATTGTGATTACGCAAACATGCAGGAATCACCTTCTTTGGTGGATTTCTTCCCCACAGCTCTTCCAAGGAAGACCCTTTGTTCTTCCTCCTCCGGTTGCTACTCTGACAACGGACGCCTCCCTGATCGGGTGGGGGGGGCATTATCAGGGCAGAACAGTCCAGGGCATTTGGCAACCAAACGAACGCCACTTGCATATAAATGTTCTAGAGATGAGAGCAGTGCTTTTAGAGTTGCAAGCCCTTCAAGACTCTCTTCCCTTGGGAACGATTGCAGTTCAGACGGACAACATGTCCGTAGTGTGGTATATCAACGAACAAGGCGGAACCAAGTCCTACCCCCTATGTTGAGAAGCACTCAGACTGTGGCAATGGGCGATTTCTTCTCAGCGGTTTGTGATAGCAACGCACATTCCCGGGAAGTCCAATCTTATCGCGGACAAGTTGAGCAGAGCTATCCTCATGCCTCACGAGTGGTCTCTGAAAGATTCTATCTTGGAGAAAGTTTTTCTCAAGTGGGGTCAGCCTTGCTGCGACCTTTTTGCTACTCCCCAAAACAGCAAGTGCAAAGATTATTTCACCCTCTTCCCCTTACCAGGCCAGCCCAGCAGAGACGCTCTAGTCCAAGTTTGGCCCCGGGGACTTCTGTATGCATTCCCTCCCTTCCCACTAATCTCTCAAGTGATACAGAAAGCTATCGCTCAGAAGGCCTCATTGATCCTCATTGCTCCTTACTGGCCTCGACAGGTTTGGTTCCCCTTTCTACATCAATTTCTGTTGGAGCAACCCTGGCATCTGGACCTAGTTCCAGATCTTTTGATCCATCAGTCGGGTCAGTTTCATCGCTCCCTAACGTCATTGAACCTCACTGCTTGGTTCCTCCAGTTCCTACCTTAGCCAGGCTTCCTCAAATATCTCACTCTGTTCGAGATATTTTAATAGCTTCCCATAAATCTTCCACTCGAAAGATTTATCTTAGTAAATGGAAACGTTTTGCCTATTGGGCTCAAGGAAGGGACTTAGATCCTTTCACTGCTCCCATCCAAATAGTTGATTTTCTAGCTGAACTCTTTCACGCAGGTTCATCTCCTTCTACTCTCAAAGTCCAATTGGCAGCTATATCTAACTTTCATGTGGGCATTTCAGATTCTGCCATCATGTCTCACAAGCGTTGCAAAGCCTTTTTGAAGGGAGTTTTTCTACTCAGACCTCCTATAAGAAATCCTCCTCCTTCTTGGGACCTTAATTTAGCTCTCACTTTGATTCTTCCCCCTTTCGAACCTGCAGCTTCCTGTTCATTAAAATTGCTATCATGGAAGACTCTCTTTCTGGTAGCTGTTACTTCAGCTAGAAGGGTTTCAGAACTTCATGCACTCAGCTGTCGACCACCATATCTGTTGTTCCATAAAGACAGGGTATCCTTACGAACCAACCCGTCTTTTTTACCTAAAGTAGCCTCTGCATCTAACCTAAATCAAAGCATTGACCTCCCTGTGTTTTTTCCAGAATATTCTAACAGGTCTGAACAAAAATTACATTGGCTAGATGTTCATAGTCAGTTAAGGTACTATTTGTATAGGACCAAACAATTCAGAAAAACTGACCAGTTGTTTGTCTCTTATGCAGAAGGCAGAAAGGGACTTTCTGTTTCCAAGGTATCACTATCCAGATGGCTAACATCTCTGATTTCCCTTGTTTATGAAATTAGACACCAAAAGCTGCCTAACAAACCTAAGGCCCACTCCACCAGAGCTTTGGCTACTTCTATAGCCTTCCAAGACAGACTGCCTATTGACACCATTTGTGCAGCGGCTACTTGGGCTACTCCTCACACTTTCATTTCACATTATAAGTTGGATTTAGCTTCTAGGCATAGAGCTAACTTTGGTACCACTGTTCTCAAGAGTCTGTTCCGATAGGCCACCCGGGACAAGGTGCTAGGGACGCGGTCCCATCCAGCAAGAATGAAGGCGAGATAGACAACTTAACATATAGAAGTTATGTTCTTACCATAACGTTCCATGTTAGTTGTCTTCTTCTCGCCTTCTTTCTTTCGTCCCACCCTCCTTCCCCCTGGCCTGGACAGACCTAGAGGAGTTTGATTGTGACCTCTCTTTCTACCACCTCTTTTGCTATAGGTATATGCTCTGCTGTGCATATTTTCCTGGATCAGGCTTCAGGTCACCTTTCCTCTCCCTTTTTTTTATAGAGGTGGATTCTCCTTTTCCAGTATTTCTGGTTTTATTATTAGATGGGCCTAGCTCACAAACGAGATCTGAGGTAATACACGCCTAGCATTGTGGGATATAAGGGGAGCCTCGAGCCGGTGGAACCAACTCTCGAGCTTTTAGAGTGGCCGAGTCGGAGCCGAGGTCGGCTCCGAACCCCATCCAGCAAGAAAGAAGGCGAGAAGAAGACAACTAACATGGAACGTTATGGTAAGAACATAACTTCTATTTTTCATCCATGAAGATCAACGCCTCTGCCATCTCTGCTCATTACAACACTGATCCACCAATTTTCTCTAATCCTTTGCTAAAACAGTACCTCAGAGGGGCTAAAAACACAAGACCGCCCTGTAGAGCACTTACTCCAACTTGGGACCTCAACTTTGTTTTGGAAAAATTAACTTTACCTCCTTTTGAGCCAGCTAACACAGCAGAATTAAAATATATCTCTTAGAAAACTGCTCTTCTCCTGGCAATAACATCAGCACAAAGAGTTTCAGAATTACAGGTTCTAATGGCAGTGGAACCTTTCCTCATTTTCCACCAGGATAGGGTGTCTTTAAGAACTAACCCTATGTTTATGCCAAAGGTGGTATCAAGTGTGGCTCTAAACCAAACTATTCCCTTGCCAACTTTTTATCCAAAACCACAGAATAAAGGGGAGAGACTACTGCATTCTTTGAACATTCACAGGCAGCTACACTTCTACTTGGACAAAACCAAAGCTTTCAGAAAATCTGAGCAATTATTGGTAGCATATGCTGTAGGAGCACAGGGAAAAGCCATTTCAAAACAGACTATTTCAAAATGGATAGGACATTGTATACGTTTCTGCTATACACACCATAGGAAACCTGTACCTAGTAGCATTAGATCTCACTCCACCAGGGCAACAGCCACTTCAACTGCCTACCTCAGAGGAGTACCTACCCAAGGATATTTTGGAAGCAGCAACATGGAGTTCTGTGCATACCTTCACCAAGCATTACCATCTGCCTTTGTACTCTAAATCCAGAGCTGGCTTCGCCACTGCTGTGCTGCAGGGCCTTATAGCCATGCCTAATACCTTATAGAACCAGCCATCCTACCTCAGCTTTGGGATTCTACCCAAGTGTAATGACTGCAGCAGTGTAACACGATGAACCTAGTACAGTTTTGTACCTACCATAAATGTAGATGTTCAAGTGTATACACTGCTACAGTCCAGGTTACACTCCCTCCTTCCCCTCTTACTTGCTGGTACATACCTACATCTTCTACCCTTTACTACCTATGGGGAGTATTTGCTGGCAACTGAAAGTTGTTGTGCTTTTCTTATGTATGTTTTATTAGCAATTTGAATTGCCTACCTATTTGGGGGCACCTGACATCTGGGGCAAGAAAAACTGAAGAAAATGGTGTCTGCTGTATCTTATATACCCCTGTCGCACTGACGTCAGGGAGGAGGTGACGGCAACCGACGCCGGACCAAGACTTTGGAACTCAGGCCGACTGGGGAGCCGCCTGACGGCAGGATATCCCAGGTGTAATGAGTGCAACAATGTATACACTCGAACATCTACATTTATGGTAGGTACAAAACTGTACTTTCCAGTGCCTTGGATCAACTTATCCACAACCCCACCAGGGGCAGCAGTATCCTAGGCCTGGTCATTACCAATATGGGCAACTGGTGTTTCACACTAGAGGTCAATTCCTCGTTGGTCAGATCAGACCACAACCAAATTCCTTGGACATCCACATCCCAGCCCCACCCCCATTAGGGAAACCACTGTAAAAAATGTCTCCAAAGCCAACTTCACACTTCTTAAGGCAGAAATGGCAAACTTCACGACACCCATGCTGATGGACAATAGAGATAGGACTGCTGAATCCTATACAATTGCACTTTATAAGCACCTTACACCAGTGCATGGATCGTGCAATCCCTAACAGAACCAAGATGCTATCGATACTCCAAAAAAAGGAAGCCAATCTGGTGGTCCCCTGCTATAAACACACTCTACAACAGAAGAAAGAAACTGTTGCAAAAAAGAGTAAAATCCCATGATTGGAGGAACTCCGTGGTCAGCCTCAGTAAGAAGCTGAGATTCCTCATAAAATCCTCCAAAGCTAGTTACGAAAACAAAATCTCTACTGATTCTAAAGACTACCACAAAGCATTCTATAGCTATGTCAAGAATCTCAACAGCAACACTCAGATCTGCTCTGAGTTACAGCACAATGGCACTAAATATGCAGAACCAATTGATATTGCCAACATCCTGGCATATAGGTTCAGTGCTAACTTTACCACTCTCTCATCCCCTAAAGGGCCCATCTCTATACCGGAAAAATGCAAAGTACCCGTAATCACAGCTGCACAGGTAAAAAAAAAAACACTCTTCAAAGCCAAGAACACAGCATCCATGGGACCCGACAACATCCCAGGCTGCGTTCTACATGAACTACAGAACGAACTGGCACCCCACCTAAATACCATGTTCAATCATAGCCTCACCTCAGGCTTTGTGCCCACTGAATGGCGCACAGCAACTGTTATCCCACACCGCAAAGGGGGGGAGCCACCACGGACCCCGGGAACTACCGCCCCATTAGCCTGATGAGCCTGGTCTGCAAAGCTATGGAGAGTATCATCATGGAACTTATAAACAATGACATTAGTAATCTCCAAACTCTGGACCCTACCCGGTTCGGGTCTGTAAAAGTCAGATCATGTCTCCTAAACTTGATAGACTTCTTTGAAGCGGTCACCAAAGTGTAGAGGAGGGTAAGGTGGTACACACAGCCTATCTAGATCTTGCCAAGTCTTTCAACACCATCCCCCACTCTGGAATTATAGATAAACTCACTAAACTAGGTATAAATCCCTATGTCACAAGATGGGTTGCCAACTGGCTCACTGACCAAACCCACACTGTGAAAGTAGCAGATTCTAAGTCCAACTTCAGACCAGTGACAAGTGGAGTACCACCGGGTTCAATCCTAGGTCCTCTTCTGTTAGCCTGTACTTCAGAGAAGTAGATACCAAACACAGAAGGTCTTTGGCTAACAAAGGTCGCAGATGACTGCAAACTAGGAGCCATAATCAAATCTCCAAACGATGTGGACATCCTACAAAAGGGCCTCACTGAGACAGATGCCTGGTGTCAAAGCCATGGCCTCAAGCTCAATGCCAAAAAGTGCATTGTCATCCCTTTTGCTAAAAACTCTGTACCCATGAACTACCACATAGGCGGTAGTCTACTTAACACCGAAAGTATGATGAGACCTTGGGACACAGGTGGACAGTAGTCTCTCCTTTGATAATCACATCGCCACAGTAGTCAGGAAATCCTTGTATGTGACACACCTCATCACAAAAGGTTTCTCATTCAGGAAAAAAAAGAGGTCATTGTTCCCCTCTACTCATCACTCCTTAGACCCATTATAGAGTACAACGCCCCTTTTTGGTATGTACCCTCACAAGACATCTACAACAACTGGAAAGGCCAAAGAAACACCTCACAAAGAAGATTACTGGCCTCAAACAGATGCCCTACGCAGACAGTCTAAAAAAACCTCCAGCTGTACTCTGCCGCATATTGCCTACTCAGAGGCGATCTCTGCCTAGCATACAAAGGCTATGTCAAACCCAGAGCTGTTGGACATGCTCCACGTAAAGAAACCTCAATCCCTCCGAGCTACACGCTCTAGGGACCTAAACCTTGTTACCACAATAAACAGATCATGCTGGAGGGATAGATTCCTATCTCAGAGACTTCCCATACTCTGGAACAAACTACCTATCTATATCAAACAAAGCTCCTCATTAGCACTCTTCAAGAAAAATCGTGATGATTGGATGGGAGATAGGAAATTCACCCCCGGGGATCACTTCTGTGGCTCTGCTTGACAAGGGCACAGGAAAATAATTTTCTTGCATGGCAAAAGCCAGGGTACCGTTTGGCTAGGCTTATATAGGCCTTGGGGCCAATAGCCTAGTACCTACCTATGAACCTATAAATGTGGTTCAGGAAGTCCAAGGATCCTTTCCAGCACATGTATGGTGAAAGTTCCCATAGGGGCAGAGGGCGGCACTCTAATTGACGATGCCACCCTTGCTACAGCAGAAGCCTGCAAAACCAAGAGCCCAGAGATTTTCTCAGACTCTATCAGCACTCTTAAAAGGAGGCCTGATTGTCCACCTCTGGAGGCAATCTGGGGTTTGACTATTCCTGCATCAGAGAGCCTGGCTAGATATAACAAGAGATACTTGAGTTTAGAGGGTTATTTCCAGAGGCTATATAATTCCCTCTTCCCTTTCACTCCTTGTCTGTATACAAACTTCCTGATGTTCCATTCAGTCAAAGGAAGGACGCAGCACTCAAGATACAAAAACTGCCAGAAAAAAGTCATCCAAGATGTCCCACCAGACCAACTAGAGTCTAGAACTTACTCAAGATTCGTTTTGCTGCCAAAGAAAACAGAACTGGAGAGCAATTTTAAATCTCAGCACCTTGAACAAGTCAGTTCAACATACAAAGTTTTGGATGGTCACGGTTGAGCTCGATAGACCTTCAGGATGCTCTCTGTCATATAAAAATGAACAGATAATCCAGAAGGTATTTATGCTTCTGGCTGGGAGCCAGTCACTGTCAATTGAGAGCACTGTTCTTTGGCCTCACCACAGCCCCCAGGGTCTTTACCAAGTGCATGGCAGTGATAGCAGCTGACTTGAACTGCAGGATTCCCTGTGTTTCCATATCTAGATGACTGGCTGATTATCTCCACAACCAGGCATCTGTTAACAAGAGCAAGAGATCAGGTGCTTCTAATTTGTTCTCATCTGGGGATAACTATAAATTGTGAGAAGTCTCAGCTACAACCAGCTCAAACCTTAGAATTCATAGGAGCAGTCTTCAACACGGTATCAGTGAGAGCTTCTCTTTCTCTCTCGTGTGCAGACTGTTAAATTCCAGTTCAGGAAAATAATTTGCATTACCACAATTTCAGCCCTGTTGATCCTTCAAGACTTGGGGTCAATGTCAGCTGCCATAATCTTAGTTATTGTGGCAAAATTTCATATGACAATTCTTCAGGGGATGCTAGCAACAAGTGGTCTATTCTTTACCAGCACATGTCAGAGCACAAATAAGAATATCTCTGGCATGCAAGAGATACCCTGGTGGTGGATTCACTCAGATCAAGTTCTACAGGGCTATCCTTTCATTCTCCCTCTGCCCAATGCCCTAGTAACCATGGACGCTTCTTGGATTGGGTGGGGGGCACTTTCTGATGAGAACAGTCTGGGGCACTTGGTCCCCCGAAGAGGCCAACTTGCATATAAATGTCCTAGAGATGACAGCTGTGCTCTTAATGTTGCAGGCCTTCCAGGACACACTTCCTTCTGGGACAATTGCGATTCGAACAGAAAATGTCAGTAATGTGGTATATCAACAAACAAGGAGGGACCAGATTTTACCCTTTATGTTAAGATGCACTCAGTGTGGCAAAAGGCGATCTCATCCAACTGCTTTCTTATAGCAACACACATTCTGGGGAAGTCCAATGTGATAGCAGAGAAATTGAGCAGGTCCAGTCTTGTACATCACAAGTGGTCTCTTAACATGGAAGTGGTAGAAATGATTTTCCGTCAATGGGGCCAGCCTTGCTGGCATCTTTTTGCCTCTCCCCTAAACAGCAAATGGAGCAGCTACTTTGCCCTAATCCCCCCTCGGGTAATCGCCGACACTGGTGTACCTCCTCTTGCGCATTGTGTCACGCTTGGCCCCATGGCACCTGCCCCAGACTCCTTCACTGTTGTCTCAGCAGGAGAACCAGATTCTGCACCCTCAGCTGCAAACCCTGAACCTAGCAGCCTGGATAATTACCTGATCTATCCTTTACCACCCCTCAGTAAATCAGTGATGGATATCATTTTAGAGGCAAGGAGGCCTAGTACTAGAAATTCTTATGCTGCAAAATGGAAAAGATTTTGTGCCTGGAATCAATCTTAAGGGATGAGCACAGCAGTGCCCAGTTTACCTTAGATTCTACAATACTTGACTGAGATGTTTCTTAAGGGCTTGTCCTTTTCCTCCATCAAAATTCATGCCTCAGCCATTTCAGCTCATTACAGCACAGAGCATCCCCTCTTCTCTCTCCTACTGCTCAAGCAGTTCCTCAGAGGGGCCAAAAATTTAAGGCCACCCAGGAGAGCTCCAACTCTAGCCTGGGACCTTAACTTTGTCTTGGAGGAACACTCTTCCTCTTTTCGAGCCAGCTGCTACTGCAGATTTAAAATTCCTTTCCTGGAAAAAAAGCCTTCCTTTTAGCAATCACTACTGCAAGAAGGGTATCTAAATTATAGGCCGTTATGGCAGTGGAGCATTTCATCATCTTTCATGCGGACAGGGTGTCCTTCAGAACTAATCCCTCCATGCCCAATGTGGTGTCTAGTGTGGCTCTTAATCAGTCCATTCATTTGCCTACCTTCTTTTCTAACCCACAGAACAAAGGGGACAGATACTGCACTCCTTAGATGTGCACAGACAACTTAGATTTTACATAGGACTAAACCTCAAAGGAAATATGAACAACTGCTGGTGGTATTTGCTGCAGGGACAGAGGGGAAAGCTATTTCAAAACAAACCATTTCAAAATGGATAGGCCACTGCATTCATTTCTGCTATAAGCACCATGGAAAACCTATCCCACAGGGCGTCAGACCCCATTCAACCAAGGCTGCATCTACCTCCAAAGGCTTTCTCAGGGGAGTCCGTACCAGGGACATCCTAGAAGCTGCTACCTGGAATTGTGTACATACTTTCATAGTTATTTACTGCATTTTTTATTATCTGCACTTAAAAGTACATTTTAGTCGAAATTAGTCTAATTCAAGTCGAAAAGTGTTTGTTTGCAGTTTAATTTAATTGTTTGGCTGCCCACTGAAGTGTGCTAGCCTGTACTACTGACTTATTGCCTTTTCTGCATTTCTGTGTGTTTCTATTTAAAAACAAAAACACCAAAAAAATATTCCTTGTTTTCCTGCCTCTCCTAAACTAGTTAGACCAGTTTACAGGCCTTGCTGTATCCTGGGCTGTGTTGTAGTTCCTGTGTTGTCCATTGCCTTATTTGGATATAAGGAAGTTTCTTAGCTCACCAGTGGGAGTGGGGAGCCTTGAATAGCCTGTCCTTGAGGGAAGTGACCTCAGCACAAGAAGCTGTAGTAATTAGTCATTTTGGACCATTTCTAGCTCTTTTGAAGTTCCCTGGTTAAAATCTGCCTCTGGCATTTTTTTGAAGCCATATTGCTCAGAGACAGCTCCACGTGGTCCTGTTGAGTCTTCCTGGCTACAGAGAACTGAAAAAAAGCGACTGCTTTCCTGATTAAGTATCCTGCTGTTTTTTATATTTGTTTTACCTTCGACTGCTTACCTAGACAAGCTTTAACTGTTTTCATAGTTTACTGCATTTTTTATGATCTGCACTTAAAAGTACATTTTAGTCGAAATTAGTCTAATTCAAGTCGAAAAGTGTTTGTTTGCTATTTAATTTAATTGTTTGGCTGCCCACTAAAGTGTGCTAGCCTGTACTACTGACTTATTGCCTTTTCTGCATTTAGCGCGGAGTTGCCACTAGAGCACCATCGGGCAGTGCCGGTTAAACAAGGTTAAAGTATTTCTGGCTCCATAAAGTCTGCTCTTCATTTTTTCCCTTAGAACTGCTCTACTTGTAATCTAAACAGTCTATTCTCTATCTGTAAAGCTCAGCACTTGTTCCTAAAGCATTTTTAGTCAGGTAAAGCACTTCTATATTATACAAAGTACTTCACTAGCTTAAAACCCCCTTGAGTACCCACTTCCCTATAGGTCCTTTCTGACTCAGTTACACAGCAAACTTTTTCATTTCTTCTAGCATGACAAAGGGTCAGTTGCTAGCGTCCTCTCCTGCTCAGCTGGTGAATCTGGGAATATTGAGGCAATGTTACAATTGCCTCATGTACACAGACAACCCTCTCCTCCTCCCACAAAACACAAATACATGCGAGAGATGCAACTATATAGCCAAACTGGAGGCTGAGCTCTCTCGACTCAGGACTGGCAAAACCAGACAGGAGGAGAAGGTAACCACACACACCATAAACCCAGTCTCACATAGAACTATCACAACTACAAATCAAACACATAAACACACAGACATACATGGAGGCACTGATCAAAAATCTACCAAAACAGCAGAGGCCTCCAAAGCAGACACCCAAACAACTGCCACCTCATGACATAACACAAGCAACACATAGATCACAAAGTCAGTGTGCAAATCAGTCACAGCCCTTAAGGCCAAACGCAATGCCAGACACACTTGTCATAGGTGACTCCATAGTCAGACACACTGACGTCCCACTCACCAGACTGAACAAGGAGAGGGTCACAGTAAGCTGCCTGTTGGGCGCTAGAATCCACCACATAACACAAGCACTCAGGTCACTCCACAGCAAGTACAAGTATGACTCAGTCATTGTCCATGCCGGTGTGAATGACCTGAGACGTACCTCCCTGGACTACATGAAAAGAGACATAAAGGAGCCATCAGATTATGTAGCCCAGGCTGGTATGACCCTGAGCAGTATCCTACCTTCACCAAGAATGATGCCACAATACAGAGACAAAATGATCAGTTTTAATAATTGGCTTAATTTCTGGTGTCATTCTAAGGGGATCCAATGTCTGTCTGCCTGGAATGACATGCTTGACAAGCCACGCTGCTTCGCAAGGGATGGCTTGCACCTGTCACCCCTGGGTTTCCGGATATTGGCAAAGGCTCTTGCCACCCCCATAGTGCCTTTTTTAGACAAGGCTCAAATTCTGAACCCACCGCCCTAGAAAACAATAATGGAAAACAACTAAGGGTAATGCTGCTCAATGCCAGAAGTCTAAATCTCAAGATGCACGCCCTCAAAGCCCTCCTCAGTATGGAGAACATCGATGTCTGTGCTGTGACTGAAACCTGGTTCAAGGCTCCTGAGAGCACCCCGGCACTATCAGGTTTTACCTCATATCATGCTCCGCCCCAAAACCCAGACCGTACCACAAAAGGAGGGGGTGTATCCATATTCATCAAGGATACCCACACCTCCAGGCTGGTGGCAACTCACGAAACATCAGAGACCATTCAGGTGCAATTAACCATAGGCAAAACTGCTGTACAGTTTGTAGCATGTTACAGGCCACCCTCTCAAACTCAGGAACCCCACACAGCCTTCCTGAAGACACTGGAGAGTATAAATGTCTCTCCAAACACCATCATATTGGGTGACTTCAACTACCCAAACATAGACTGGGAACATTACTCAAGCCCCAATACCCTAGCCCAAAGGTTCCTGGAGTTCATAAACTCAAATGCTATGGAACAACTTGTCACCATTCCCACAAGAGGTGAAAATATACTAGACCTGATCATCACAAACATGGGGACAAAATGCTCCACACCGGAAGTATATCCCTCATTGGTGAGGTCAGACCATAAACTAATCTCACTGGAGATCCACATCCCGCCCCCACCCCCAACAAAAAAGACCACAGTGAAGAACTCCTCAAAAGCCAACTTCACACTTCTTAAGACTGGTGTGGTATCCTTCAAGGCCCCTGAGCCATTGGAAACCATAACCCACGCTGCTGAATCCCTTACAAATGCTTTCTACGAGCACCTCCAGGATTGCATGGATCAAGCAATCCCAAATAAAATCAAGACCCTTTCCACCAAAGGCAAGTGCCCGATCTGGTGGACCCCAGCCATAAACAAACTTTACAACAAGAGGAGAAAGCTACTACAAGATAGAGCAAAATCCCTAAAAGGGAAGACATCTCTGATCAATACTAGTAAAAACTACGATCACTCATAAAATCATCCAAGGCCAACTTTGAGAGAAAAATCGCCAAGGACTCAAAAGACAATCATAAGGCCTTCTTTAGCTATGTTAGAAATCTGGGTGGAAACTCCCAGATATGCTCAGAATTAGTCCAAAATGATACAAAAATCACTGAACCCACAGACATTGCAAACATACTGGCAGACAGGTTCAGTGAAAATTTCTCCCCCAAAAGGAGAAATATCTATCCCAGCAGAGTGTAGCCTCCCAATCATCTCAAATGCCCAGGTGAGAGCTGCTCTCTAAAGCTAAAAACACAGCATCAATGGGACCGGATGGTGTCCCGGCTGTGTGCTACACAAACTCAATGAGGAACTAAACCCACACATAAGGCTGCTGTTTAATCTTAGCCTTACCACAGGATACGCCCAAAGAGTGGCGACGGCAACTGTGGTCCCACTCCACAAAGGCGGTGCTTCTACGGACCCTGGTAATTACCGCCCATAAGCTTAACAAGCCTGGTCTGCAAAGCTATGGAGAGGATCATAATGGAACTCATAAATAAAGACATAGGGGACCTACATACATTGGATCCTACCCAATTCGGCTTTGTCAAGGGCAGATCATGCCTCTTGAACTTGGTCGACTTTGTTGAAACGGTCACCAAGGCCATTGATGAGGGTAAGGCAGTTCACACAGCCTACCTTGACCTTGCAAAAGCTTTCGACACAATACCCCACTCGGGTATCATAGAAAAGCTCACCAGCTTAAATGTAAACCCATATGTCACAAGATGGGTTGCAAACTGGCTCAAGGACAGAACCCACAGGGTTAGAGGTGCTGGTGCCATGTCAGACTCCAAGCTGGTCACAAGCGGTGTCCCACAGGGCTCAGTCCTGGGCCCCCTCCTGTTCGGCATCTACTTTTCAGAAGTGCAGGCAAACATAGGAGGATTGTGGCTGACAAAGTTTGCAGATGACTGCAAACTCGGCGCCATAGTTGAAAATCCATCAGACACAGATATCCTTCAGAGAGGTCTCATAGAAATGGATAACTGGTGCCAGAGCCATGGCCTTAAGCTAAACGCCAAAAAATGTATAGTCATACCCTTTGGTAAAAACAAGGTAACCCCAAGTTACCACATAGGTGGCAATCCATTAAGCACAGAAGAGGTTATCAGGGACCTGGGTACCCAAGTTGACAGTAACCTTTCTTTTGACACTCACATTGCCAAAGTGGTTAGGAGGACCTTCTACATTGCCCACCTGATTATGAAGGGATTCACATCCAGATCAAGGGAGGTCATTGTTCCCCTGTACTCTTCACTTATCAGACCAATGATTGAGTACAATGCCCCATTCGGAATGTATCTTACCCGACACCTGCAGCAATGGGAAAGACCCCAAAAGTTCCTCACCAAAAGGATAAAGGGGCTCAAAAATATGTCATATGCTGCCCGACTGAAGAAACTCCAGCTCTATTCAGTCACATACCGTCTGCTCAGAGGTGACCTGTGCCTGACATACAAGGCCATGTCCAACCCAGAATTAATGGACATGCTCCACCTCAAAAAATCCAAATCCACCAGAGCCACAAGAGCAAGAGACCTAAACCTCAACACGGATATAAATAGGACGTGCTGGAGGGACAGATTCATCACCCAGAGACTCCCTATGCTGTGGAACAGAATCCCAGTCCATGTGAGACAGAGCACCTCGCTGGCTCTGTTCAAGAGGAATTTTGACCAGTGGATGGGAGATCGTAGGTTTACCCCGGGGATCATCTCTGTATCACTGCTAGACAGAGGCACGGCAAACTAATGGGTATAGTATTCTTCAACCTAAGGGGTGGTGAAATCCACACAACTCTGGCTAGGCTTATAAATGCCCTAGGGCAGATAGCCTAGTATGAACCTATGAACCTATGAAGCATTATCATTTGCCCATTTTCTCTAAATGCAGAGCTGGCTTTGCCACTGCAATCTTGCATGACCTTCTAGCTGGTCCTAATTCTATTTAAATTCCTCCTCCAAACCTTAGCTTTGGGAATCTACCCAAATGTAATGACTGCAACAGTGAAACACGAAGAACATAGTACAGTTGTGTACACTTACTGTAGATGTAGATGTTAGAGTGTATTCACTGTTGCAGTCCTGGTTACCCTCCCTCCAGCCCCCTTTCTTCTTTTGGCTATACCTCTACTCTCCCTTAATATGCTCAAAAAGCTTTTTGGTGTATTTGCTTTTTTGTTGGAGGTATATCCTTGTAATTATAGATTTATTTGCTTCCCATTAGGGGGGCACCTGACATCTGGGGCAAGAAAAACTGATTTAATGGCATCGGCTGCATGTTTTATACCCTTGACAACCTGACGTCATGGAAGAAAGGACAGCAACCAACGCAGGACCCAAGACTTTGTTAATCAGGCCGACTGAGGGCAACTGCAAGCAGATAACCCAAATGTAATGACTGCAACAGTGAATATACTCTAACATCTACATTTATGTTGTGTACACAACTGTACTTTCTGAATGTTGTGGATAATGTCTTCATGGAATCCAGTCTAACTCCTGATACTTTACCCCCTGCTCCAAGGAAACCAGACAGGTACAACAGAGTCCTTGACTCTCACAAATTTCTTCTTAAAAGTCCTACTACTGACCCAGAGGTAATCTCCCAAGGGCCTAAAGGAATAAAAGCAACTGCAGCTAAGAATCCCACCCCTTCTCTTTAGACAGATGAGGTAAGAAAGTATACACACCTGCAACTGTCGCCATTAGAGCACTGAATTCTCAGTTCCAGAAGAGTGTCTGACAATCTGTTTGGCACCAAAGCAGAAGAAGTTTTAAAAAAGATGGAAGAAAAGGCTAAGTCTATGCAGACAGTCAAAGATTTTTTGCAAGTGCAGCCTCCAAGATTCAGTAGGCATTGCCCCTCGAAACATTGGTCCTTTCCAGCCCCCAGGGGAAACAGACCCCCCCGATTGCAGTCTCAGGGTATGCAGAGATATAAGCAATGGAGCACCTCCACTTCTAAAAGAGGGAGTGCTAAGCCACCTGCTTACGGAAAGAATTCACAATGACTTCTCAACTCCTCTACTCACCTCTGCCCAATTGTTCGTGCCCCTAGGAGGAAAACTTGCCCGCCATGCAAAAAACTGGATGTCCATCACCAATGATCGATGGGTTGTCAGCATAGTATCCCTGGGGTACAACTTTTATTTCCACACACTGCCAACCCCAAAAGGGTTCTCAGACCTTCCACCAAACCAGTGGGCAGAGGCACAAAACAAAAGTTCAATCCCTGCTCTCTCTAAGGGCAGTTCAACCTGTTCCTGCAGAACAGATAGGCCAAGGTTTTTATTCCAGACTTTTCCTGGTACCCAGAAAAGAGGGCACTTGGCACCCAAGCTTAGATTTATCCATTCTAAACACATTCCTGGTAATAAAAACAATTCAAAATGCTCATCCTACAGCCACTTCTCCATATGCTGTCCAAAATGACTGGTTAGCCACCCTAGACCTAAAGGAAGCCTATCTGCACATCCCAATCAGGGACTCATGCAGGAAATATCTACGTTTCAGGGCAAGATCTATGCATTATCAGTTCCCTGCACTTCCTTTTGGCTTATCCACTGCTCCCAGTCTCTTCATAAAATGCCTGGCTCTAGCCTATTGCAGGCAGAGACTGATTCAAATTTACCCTTACTTGTACAACTGCCTGATTCAGGCAAACAGTCCGGAAAAGCTGTTGCAGCATCTGACAGTTGTAAAGGACCTTCTAACCTCCCTGGGTTACACTATCGACGAAAAGAAATCAAAACTAGTCCCCAGTCAAAAAATTGTATTCCTGGGATGAAGTTTGGACATAGCATCCCAGATGGCATTCCTTACTCCAGAAAAACAAGCCTGTCTGACAGGCTATTTCACTCAAATGGCCACCAGAACCCAGCGGTCTGCAAGGAAAATCCTGCAGGCAGTAGGGTTCATGGCCTCCTGCATTCTACTAATTCCATATGCCAGACTGCATATGAGGAAAACTTCAGTGGTACTTAAAAAGTCTTAGGTGCCAACACTCTCAGGACCTGGAAACTAGCGTACCTATCATACCTTGTCTCAGGACAGAGTTGCTTTTTTGGGCAGTTGCATGCAACCACAACAAAGGACTTCCTTTTACACAACCCCATGCCGCCCAGACCCTATCCACAGACTCATCAGACTGTGCTTTGGGTGCACATTGGGACGGCTGGTGCATTCAGGGCTACTGGAGCCCAAACCAAAGTCACCTGCACATCAACCAAAAAGAGATGCTAGCTGTTCAGCATGCTCTGACAGCTTTCAGATCCATACTCTCACCAGGGTCCCTTCTGATAAAAACCAGCAACACCACAGTAATGTGGTACATCAGCAAGCAGGGGGGGAAACCACTCTTACCCACTCGACAGACTAGGCATGACCCTGTGGAACACAGCCTTGGCTATGCATAGTCACCTGCAAGCTCAATTCCTGCCAGACAAACAAAACTCTCTGGCAGATGACTTAAGCAGTAATCTCCTAGACCCACACGAGTGACAATTAGACCTCAACACCTTCAGTCTTTTAACCCAGAAATGGGGTACCCCGAAGGTGGACCTATTTGCCTCCCCTACAATCACCAGCTCAGCAAATTCTGCACCAGGATACCTCACAGCAAGGCCTGGAAAGTGGATGCCCTATCCTTCCAGTGGCTAAACCTCTCAATCTATGCATTTCCCCCTCTGCCTCTTCTTACAAGAGTACTACTTAAGATAAGGCATCAAAGACACCAAGGGCAATCCTGATTGCCCCAGACTGACCATGCCAGCATCGGTACCCATTTGTGTACAGTCTGTCTCCGGTGCCACTGTGGCACATACTCCAGATCCTAACCATCCTCACTCAGCAGGAGGGACAGATCTTGCATCTGCAACTGCAAAACCTGAACCTTGCAGTCTGGCTCATTCCTTGAATTCTCCTCCACTGGCCAGCCTAAGCAACCAGGTGCTGGATGTCGTTCATGAAGCCAGAAGTCCCATTAGTAGGAAATCCTATGCTGATAAGTGGAAAAGGCGTTGTTCCTGGATTCTCTCTATAGGAGCGGATACAGCACAGCTGTCCTTACCACTCATCCTGGACTACCTACCTAGCAGACCTACTCCACAGAGACCTATCCTTCTCTGTGTCTCTTCTCTCACTCTCTCATCAAACAGTTCCCGAAAGGGCCTAACAATTTAAGGCCACCAAGAAGAGCCCCCACCCGTGCTTTGGACCTTAACTTTGTGCTGGAAAAGCTCATGCTACCCCCCCCCCCCCGAGCTTGCAGCGTCAGCAGAGTTGAAATTCCTCTCTTGGAAAACAGCCTTGCTTCTGGCCATCACCTTAGCTATAAGAGTGTCTGAGCTACAAGCACTTATGGCTGTGGAACCCTTCATTATTTTTCATGCTGACAGGGTCTCCCTCAGGACTAACCCTACTTTTATGCCCAAAGTGGTACCCAGTGTGGTTCTCAACCAATATATCCATTTGCCCACCTTTTTCTCTAATCCTCAAAATAAGGGGGAAGGGATCCTGCACTCTTTAGACTTGCACAGACAGCTTAGATTCTACCTTGATTAGGACTAAGCCATTCAGAAAACCTGACCAGTTACTAGTCAGCTTTGCACCAGGGGCAGAGGGCAAGACCATATCAAAACAAGCCATCTCCAAATGGATAGCACATTGTATCCATTTCTGTTAGAAACACCATGGGGAACTACCCCCCTCAGGGGGTCAGAATGCATTCCACCAGGGCAACTTCAACCTCTACGTCCTTTCTCAGTGGAGTCCCGTACCAGGGACATTCTGGAAGCTGCTACTTGGAGTTCTGTTAACACCTTCACCAAGAATTACCACCTGCCTCTCTTTTCCAAATCCAGGGCGGGTTTTGCAACACTGGTCTTGCAGGGCATTCTAGCCACCCCCAACTCTTCTTGACTGCCTCCACCCATTCTTCAGCTTTGAGAAGTAACCCAAGTATGATGACTGCAACAGTGAAACACGAAGAACGTAGTACAGTTGTGTACACTTACCATAAATGTAGATGTTCGAGTGTATTCACTGTTGCAGTCCTGGTTTCTCACCCTCCAGCCCCCTTGTCTCTCTCTTTCTCTCTCTCCCTCTCTCTCTCTCTTACTCACCCCTTACAGGGCTGTTAGTATGTACTTTTTGCTGTAGGCGTTTTTTTCTACCATAACTTAGCTCCCTGTTTGGGGGATCCTGACATTTGGGGCAAGAAAAACTGATGTAATGGCATCGGCTGCCATTTTTTATACACCTGATGACTTAACGTCAGTCCTGAAGCGACAACAACTGATGCGAAATACTAAGTATCTGGTATTCGGGCCGACTGAGGGCTACCTACAGGCAGATAACCCAAGTGTTATGACTGCAACAGTGAATACACTCTTAACATCTACATTTATGGTAAGTGTACACAACAGAACTTTTTCTCTTCTATTTCAATTTCAGCTTCTTCTGATTTTTCCCATTTTCTACCATTGCAACTGTCTTATCTGTACTCAGTTTTATCCCATATACCGTCAGTTTTACATTCCATTCCCCTGTCCTTTCCTGAAGTTCTTGCTCAGAGTCTGCCTGTAATGCCATATCGTCTGTATACAGCAGCTTTGTTGATCTGTCCCCTCCAACCTGTTTGCTGATGTAGTCCAGCACTAACATGAACAGCAGAGGGCTTATCTCAGCTGAACCCTGATACACATCCACTCCCACTGAGAACCCTTCTGTGAGACCAAGCACTGTTCATACTTGAGTTATTGGATCCTTGTACATACCCTGCACTAATTCTGTCAATGATTGTGGGACTTTGAGTCACCGCAGGATAGCCCAAGTCTGCTTTCTTGGGGCTTTGTCATATGTTTCCTCCAAATGTAGGAATGCCCAGTTGGACTATTTCATCATCACTAGCTACTTCTCTATCTGTCAGGTGACTTAAAAACCAACATTTTTAATACGTCTTTAAGTTCTGAACTGGTGTTTGGGCCCTCTGTTACACCTCTTCTCAAACAGAGGGTTGATAAAAGCAAATTAAAGCATAGGGTATCTAGGATATTTCACGTACCCTAAATGTCCTTCTACTCCAGTGTTGCAGTATTCACTAGTAGGTTTACCCTTCTTCCCATCACCTTGTTTGGCTAGGTTTCCAAAGCTTTTGCAGTCCCTATTGGTGCTTCAGACATCTGACATGTTTGCTGTTACATGGGCCATAAAAGTGACATCTGCACGCACCAGTCCTCAGAACTTTTCATCCGCCAGCCATACACCTGGTGATGTTCTTCATGTTTGACTGTTGCAGTCATCACCTGTGGGTTATACCTAATGTTTTTCTGCATCGGCTGCAGTCACCTGTAGTCTGACGTCAGGTTGTCAGTGGTATAAAGCAAGGCAGCCGACATCATTACATCAGTCTTTCTTGCCATGGAACCCATAGCAAAAGCAGTTCGCATGAGTGCTGGTCGGTCGCTACCAGAGTTTGAATTTCAGCTGAAAACATCTAAAGCTAAAAATCCTATTCCTTCTGACAAGGACTCCAGAGCTCTGGACAGATGGGGTAAAAAAGTATACTCTTCTGCAACCTTAGCTATCAGAGCATTCATGTCTGTTTCATATGTTAACATTTCAGCAACACACTTTGGAACTATTAAAACAAAAGATATCTACCTTTCCTGACTGGGCCAATTCAAAAGAGGTAGCAGATTTACTGCACTCTGCTTGTCAAGTGGCCAAACACTCATTACACTGTGGATATGATGCCCTAGAAGCCTCTAGTAGGGCAGCAGTGACAGGATCTGTCATTAGGAGACGTGCATGGCTGAAGGAACAACCTCTCCTTGATCATGTCAAGTCTAAACTTATTGATGCATCCCTAGATAAGGAGTGCTTGTTTGGAGTAAAAGCAGAAGTGGTGCTTAAAAAGATGGAAGACCAAGCAAAATTTATGCAAACAGTAAAAGATTTCTTTCAGGTACAATCTCCCAGGTTCAACAGGAACTTTCCCTCTAAGCACTGGTCCTTTCTGCACCTAGCAGACGTGGCCAAGGTAAGTCCCGCAGGGACAGACCATCCAGGTCCCTATCCCAGGGCCAGCAGAGAAGCAAACAGTGGACCACTTCAGCCTCAAAGACAGGGGGTTCTAAGCAACCCTTCTATGGCAAAAACTCGCAATGACTCCCCCTTCCCCCTCTGCCCTCCCTTCACTCATGAAAAACTAGGAGGAAGGCTCTCTCTCTCTCTCTCTCTCTCTCTCCAAAGAAAATTGGCTTTCTGTAACAAAGGACCAGTGAGTCTTAAAGATCATTTTTCAGGGACACAAATTCTCTTTCAGCGAACTTCCAATTCCAAGAGGGTACCCCGACTTACCTCCAAATCTGTGGGCAGAGCCATTGAAACAGGTCTAAACTCTCCTATCCCAGGGGCAGTAGAACATGTCCCCTCAAATCAAACAGGCAAAGATTTTTATTCCAGACTATTCATTGTTCCCAGAAAAGAGTGCACTTTGCGCACCATCCTGAATCTATCAATTCTGAACAACTTTTTGGTGGTACCCAAATTCAGAATGCTAACTTTGCAACAGCTGTTGCCTTTGCTAACAAAAAATGCCTGGTTAGTGATCCTAGACTGGAAAGATGCCTACCTCCACATCCCCATAAGGGAGTCCTGTAGGAAATTCCTGCACTTCAGAGCAGGACCACAACACTTTCAGTTCTATTTGCTGCCCTTTGGCGTATCTGCTGCACTCAGAGTATTCACCAAATGCTTAGCGCTCCGGCCATAGCCTTTTGCAGACAGAGAAATATACAGATTTACCCTCACCTTGACGACTGCCTCATTCAGGCAGAGTGCAAAGAAAAGCTGCTCCAGGAGCTTCTCTTAGTCAAATCCCTCCTAACCTCCCTAAGGTTCACCATCAATGAGAAGAAATCAAAGCAAACTCCCACCAGGCAGATCATTTTCTTGGGAGCTCTGCTAGACACAGCATCTCAAATGGCCTTCCTACCCCCAGAAAAGCAGAGTTTCCTGCCTCTCTACTTTACCCAGCTAGCTTCCAGAAGTCACCTCACCGTGAGGAAGTTCCTGCAAGCCCTGGGATACATGGCATCTTTCTAATTCCTCTGGCCAGGCTTCACATGAGAACTTCAGTGGTATCTAAAGAATCTTTGGTGCTACCACTCTGTCTCCAGCACTGTGTCTCTAGAGACCTCTCTCCTCCTGATCCCATGTATAAGGGTTGAGTTTATCTGGTGGGGAGAGGCCTGTGCCAAGAACAATGGTTTTCCCTTCATCCTCTGCTCTTCGGTCAGACCATCACCACCGACTCCTAAGACATCGGGCACTCACCTAGCAGGCAGGTGCACCCAAGGTCTTTGGGATGCCCAGCACCTTCACTTACACATCAGTCAGAAAGAAATGATGGCAGTACAAAAGGCTTTGACATCCTTCAAACCCCATCTCAGGCCAGGGGTTCTCCTTTTAAAAACAGACACCACCACAGTAATGTGGTATAGCAACAAATGGGGGGGGGGGGCAATCTTATTCTCTGTGCAGGCTAGCCATGAGCCTCTGGCTGACAGCTGATTCCATGGGTCTACACCTAATTGCCCAATACCTACCAGGGGTCAACAACATCTTGGCAGACCACCTAAGCAGAGACTTACTGGACCACCACGAATGGCAGCTCCACAGGGAAACCTTTCTGCAAATTGCTCATGAGTGGGGGACTCGGAGGTGGATCTCTGTGCCTCGGATCTCACCACCAGCTGCAAAAGTTCTGTACCAGGGAGTATCACCTCCTAGTGTGGAAGGTGGATGCCTTGACCTTCCCCTGGAACTCCCCCTTTGTGTGCGCATTCCCTCCTCTGCCCCTTATTCCCAAGGTACTAATCAAAATAAGGGAGGAGAGACCAAAGGCCATCCTTATTGCTACAGTTTGCCCCAGACAGCATTGGTACCCCTTACTGCACAGCCTGACCTTACAGACCCCCAAGCAGCTTCCCTGATCTCAGACCTCTTGACCCAGGTGAGGGAAGATACTGCACCCAGACTTGCAGACTCAATCTTTCAGCATGGCTTATACCTTAAAAGCTAACAAGGAGTCCCTGGTAAGCAAACAGGTCCTAGATATTCTCACAGGGGCCAGAAGGCCCAGCACCAGAAAATCTTACGCCGGGAAATGAAAAAGATTCTGTGCCTGAAGCCAGTCCAGAGGGATCTGTACCTCCCATCCTTCCATCCCTTTTATCTTGGATTACCTAACTGAGTTACTCAAAATTGGCTTCTCCTTCTCTTCTATTAAAATCCATGCCTCAGCCATTTCAGCCCATTACGATTCAGACCTACCCCTCTTCTCTCATCCTTTGATTAAACAGTTCCTCAGAGGGGCTTCTAATATCAGACCTCCCATAAGGCTTCCCATGCCAGCCTTGGGACCTGAATTATGTTTTAGAAAAACTAACCATGTGAGAGTGTTCAATCTCGCCTTTGTTCTTACACATGGGTTCGGAGCCGATCCTCGGCTCCGTGCCGGCCGACTGCAAGCTCTGCATCGAGAAGAAGCTCGAGGACATCTAATACCCACAATCCTCCTCTGCCTTTACCTCAGATCTAGTTTGCCGCTGCTGCATTCGCATCGCTGGAGGCTAGCTCGAGGGTTTTTCAGATAAGATTTAACTTTCTTGTTGTTAAATTTTCAAGAGAACTTGTTTAAAACACTAGTTATAGTATTTAGTGTATGGTGTGTGTGTAGAGAGTGAAATTCTCGGTACCGTTAACTTAGTTTAAATTCTTTAACTGGTATAGAGTTTTTCGGGGCCTACCACCCCTACTTGGATTGACAAACGGACTGACATCTACCGGATTTGACCTTTTTTCCTCTGGATTTGACTGTTACTGGACTTGACTTTTTTCTCTTACCTCAAAATGTCTGAGAAAATAAAATCTGGATTCAAACGTTGCCAGTGTGGCCAAAAGATGTCGGTCACGGACAACCACAGTTCCTGTGTCTACTGCCTTGGCCCTCTCCACTTACAAGAGGACTGTTCTATTTGTCACTCTTTTAGTGGGAGGGTCATGACAGATAGGCGCAGGAAACTGATGGACAGAGGATTGTTGAAACCCTCTTTCCAGGAGGCTCTGGATGCTTCAGACCAGGCATCCAAATCCTCGAAGGAATCGAAGACGTCGGAGCCCAAGTCATCGGCTCCGAGCTCTTCGGGTAAAGTTAGATCACCGGTTCCACAGACTTCGGGGCCGAGTGTTCAACTGTTGGCAGTTTCCGAGCCTCGAGTCTTGGAACCGGTGACGGAGCTCCCTCCACCGACTCTGTTGAGGTCGGCTCCGTCTTCGATCCCTTCGACTCGTTCTTCCAGGCCCCTTTCCGACACCGATGTGGACCATGTGGTGCAGAAATTGATGGAGCATACGGCCCTATCCAAGCTTATCTCGGTCTCCTCTCAGTTGATGTCGAGACTTGAAGGCCTGCCACTATCTCCATCTGTTCCTCCTCCGAGACCTGTCCAGTCTTCGGAGCCGGAAGAAGCTGAACTGATGATTGTGGAGCCCTCGGTGCCAGAACCGTCTTTTTCTCGGTCGGCACCGTTCACCTCGACTCCATCCGATCCGGTACTGGAGTCTCGGGGCCGAAGATCCATCCTTGGTTCCAGGACCGAGAGTCGGACCGATGTTTCGGTTCCGACGCTCCCTCTCTGGGCCTCGGCGCGGATCGACTCTGTTCCGTCCTCGGGGTCGGTGCCTTCAGTTCCTGTTTCGGGGATTCTTCCCATTTCTTCGGAACCGGGAGATACCTCGACTCGGGACCCGGGGGCCTTCGACCTCATGAGGAAGGTGTTGTCTACCCAGACAACCACATCAGCAGGAACAGCTTCACCTCCCCACAAAGGACCGTTATCCTCCTCTGCACCCACGGCCACGTCCAAGCGTCGGGCACCAGTGTCTCAGCCACCCCTGGAGGGTGCCCCCTCTTCCTCGGAGGCTTCTTCGGATGCTTCCCACGAAGAAGTCCCTAGGAAAAGATTGTGTAAGAGGAGACACTTGGATTCTCCACAAGAATCCTTGACATCTGATACTGACTTAGATGAGTCAGAAGGGTCCCCTAAGTCACCTTCAGAAGATGTCTCTTTTTCTGACATCTTGGAGATCCTAAAACAGAGAGGTGACTGGCAAGCCCTCCCCCCTTCTGAGGATGAGTCAGTTTTGCTGAAGGCATTTGGTGCTCGCCTTCCTCCTCCTGGGTCACTCCGCCCTTGATGAGTTAATGGAGTTGATTGCTCAAGGCGTGGAGACACCTGACACGGTGGAACCAGTCCCTAGGAAGCCAAATAAGTACATTACGGCACCACAGGACAAGGCTTACCTCACCAAAGGAGTTCCAGTAGACGCCATGGTGGTGGCAGCGGCCACGAAAAGGAGATGTCGAGTCTTCCTCATCTGTCCATCCGCCTAACAAAGATTCTAGGACCATGGACAGATACGGAAGCGCATTTTCAGTTCAGCGCTTGCTCTATGCGTTCCCTGAACTATTTGACTCATTTTACACGTTTACAGAGGGATCTAGTCAAAGAGTTGGGAGATACCCTCCAGGGTACTACAGATGCTGCTGTTTCAGAGAAAGTTACAGCGCATCTCAACACCCTTACATCCATTGTAAACTCGTCCATGAGACTGATATCCTACGCAGCCAAAGGATCGAGTAGGGCAGCGGCTTCAGCGATTGCTCTTCGTAGGCAATCCTGGATGCGCTTATGTTCGTTTGCGGAAGCCTTCAAGTCTTCCTTTACTAACGCCCCATTTGATGGAGCCACACTTTTTGGCCCTAAAGTAAAGGAGACCCTTACCCGGTGTGAACAGGAGGGAAAGACTCTGTCTGCTGTCGGAGTCCGTTTTCCACCCTTCCAGACCGTACCCCAAAGGGCAACGTGGTGGGAAAATGTGGTTTCGAAAACCCCAAGGATCTTTCCCAAACACACAGGGTGATGCCCTCTAGAGGCAGAGGGGGCAGAGGTGGAAGACGCCCTGGCGGCAGAGGGGTCCGCAAAACCAAGGTGACAGGGATAACCTCCTGGCAAACCTTTTCAGCACTCCTGAGAGGAGGCCCGACTGTCCTGATCTGGAGGCAGTCGGGGTCGCTAGCTTTATACCCTCAGGCCTGGCAAAACCTTTCTTCAGACAATTGGGTAAAAGCGTTGTTACCAGAGGTTACAAAATCCCATTTCTATCCACACCCATTCCAAAGAGAAAACTCCCAGATGTACCACCCCATCTATGAGACCCAGCAGCTACAGAAATTTCAAAGCTGCTAGAAAAAGAGTCATCCAACCAGTCCTAGCGGACCAAATAGGATTCGAACTTACTCAAGGTTCTTTTAGTTCCAAAGAAAACAGGGGACTGGAGGCCGATTCTGGACCTAAGCCATCTCAACACCTTTGTCAAGAAGGAAAAGTTCGAATGGTCACGCTTCAATCGATCCTTCCATTCTTACGGAAGGACGACTGGATGTGCTCGATAGATCTGAAGGACGCTTACTACCACATCAAAATGGCCAGGCGTCCAGGGATCATTTGCGCTTCGGCTGGGAGCCAGTCACTATCAGTTTGAGCCCTGCCCTTTGGTCTGACTACAGCCCCCAGGGTCTTCACCAAATGCATGGCAGTGGTAGCGTCTCATCTGAGGCCTAGGATTCCAGGTGTTTCCGTATCTGGACGACTGGCTCCTGTCTGCCACCACCAGGCGTCAACTGATACAAGCCAGGGATTACACCCTACAACTTTGTACACACCTTGGAATTTCAGTAAATTTGAAAAATCTTTGCTACAGCCATCACAGCATATCTTATTCATAGGAGCGGAATTAGATACGCACCATTTAGTTCTAAAACTTCCTACAGAAAGAATAGTAGCACTTCAAATCAACATTTCCCTTCTGCTGTCGTCCAGAAAGTCACCGGCAAAAATTGTTCTGAAAGTCTTGGGTCTCATGGCAGCTTCTCTCATTGCGATACCATTGGGAAGACTGCACATGAGAGTGCTACAATGGCTTCTGTTTGCACAATGGTCATTCCAACAACTTCCACTGACTCACGAAATATTGATAACGAAAACATGCAAATCACACCTAATGTGGTGGTTACAGACTTGCAACCTATCCAGCGGAAGACCATTTGTGCTACCCGCACGTCAGCGGCGATAACCACGGACGCTTCCCTGATAGGGTGGGGGCATCTTTCAGGGACAGACAGTCCAAGGCGAATGGACCAATCTGGAGTACAATCTGCACATCAATGTTCTGGAGTTGAGGGCAGTGTTTTTGGCGTTGCAACACTTTGCTCCCCTTCTTCCTCCAGGGACCATTGCAGTTCAGACAGACAACATGTCCGTAGTCTGGTACATAAACAAGCAAGGGGGAACCAGGTCTTACCAACTATGCAGAGAGGCCATGAGAATTTGGCAATGGGCAGAGTCCACGGTCGCTTTCTGATCGCAACGCACATCCCGGGTCATCCAACGTCATAGCCGACAGGCTGAGCAGAGCAATACTATTGCCTCACGAGTGGTCCCTCAAACAGTCAGTTGCGAGAAGGATTTTTCGCAAATGGGGCCAGCCTACCTGCGATCTGTTTGCGTCTCCAATGAACGCCAAATGCAGGAGCTACTTTGCCCTATTACCCCTCCAGGGAAGTCCACAGGGGCGCTGGTGCACGATTGGCCCCGGGTCTCCTATATGCTTTTCCTCCATTTCCCTGATTGCAAAGTTTCTACAGAAAGCCAACAACCTTCAGAGGACTATTATTCTCATTGCCCGTTCTGGCCTCGTCAAATTTGGTTCCCCTTTCTATTGCATCACCGCATTCGGGGACCTTGGATGCTGGACCCAGAGCCAGATCTACTGACTCACTCGTCAGGAGTTCCTCACCCATCTCTAGAATCTCTCCATCTAGCAGCTTGGCTGCTCCGCTTCCCTTTTTAGCCAGGTCGGTTCCCCTTACATCGGCGGTTCAAGATATTTTAGTAGCTTCTCATAAAGTTTCCACTACAAAGACTTACACCAGTAAGTGGAAACGTTTTGTCTTTTGGGCGGAGTCGCATCATTTGGACCCTGTTAGAGCTCCGTTAAACAAGGTTTTAGAGTTCTTGACTGAACTATTTCATGAAGGAGCTTCCCCGGCTACTTTAAGAGTACAGTTAGCTGCCATTTCTAACTATCATGTAGAGGAATGTGGTACGCCTATTATGGCACACAGACTTTGTAAAGCCTTTTAAAAGGTTCTTTTCATATCAGACCACCAGTCAGAAGTCCGACATCACCGTGGAATTTAAACCTGTTGCTCTCTAAATTGATGTTGCCACCCTTTGAACCAGCCTCAAGTTGCACATTGAAATTTTTGTCATGGAAAACTTTATTTCTAGTGGCCATTACATCTGCTAGGCAGTGTCTGAGCTTCAGGCCCTTTCTGTCAAACATCCTTATTTAATATTTCATTCTGACAGAGTATCCCTACGCACTAATCCATCCTTTCTCCCCAAAGTTTGTTCTTCTAGTAATATTAATCAGTCCATTGAATTACCCACCTTCTTTAAGAACCACTCTAATAAATTGGAGTATATGTTGCACAAACTGGGCGTCCATAGACAACTCAGATTTTATTTGGATAGAACAAAAGATCACAGGAAATCTGATCAACTATTTGTAGCTTTTGCTGACAGCAGAAAGGGTCTTGCAGTTCTAAACGAACTCTTTCTAAATGGCTAACTGACTGTATCACATATGTTTATGAAGCCTCTGACCAAACATTATCAGCAAAACCCAAAGGACATTCCACCAGATCAGTTTCTACATCTTTGGCTCACGAGCTCGCTTACCACTAGACACTATTTGTGCGGCTGCTACTTGGGCTAAACCACATACATTTATCTCTCATTACAAAGTGGACAGGGTTTCTAGGGATAGGGCAACCTTTGGTTCCACTGTGCTCAAGAACGTTCTCCCTTGAGTTCCTCAGGATCATGGAGCTAGGGCGCTACCCATGTGTAAGAACAAAGGCGAGATTGAACACTCTCACATAAAGAAGTTATGTCCTTACCATAACGTTCCATGTGGAGTGTTCATCTCGCTTATTACACTCCCACCCTTCCCACCCTTAGGAAGAACGTTCGATTTGGTGCCTGGTCTGGAGTATTCTCCTTCTGCTGTTGCAGTATTAGAGTTACTATCATACCCTTGGTATGTTTGTATATATGTACTTTTATGTATATAGTTTGGCATGTGTGCGTGCTTTATGTCTGGTTTGCTTGCAAACTAGATCTGAGGTAAAGGCAGAGGGGGATTGTGGGTATTAGATGTCCTCGAGGTTCTTCTCGATGCAGAGCTTGCAGTCGGCCGGCACGGAGCCGAGGATCGGCTCCGAACCCATGTGTAATAACCAAGGCGAGATGAACACTCCACATGGAACGTTATGGTAAGGACATAACTTCTTTTTACCTCCTTTAGAACCTGCTGCTTCAACAGAATTGAAATATCTCTCTTGGAAGACTGCCTTCCTACCAGCTCAGCCAGAAGGGTTTCAGAACTTCAGGCACTCATTGCCGTTGAGCCATTCATCATTTTCCATGCAGACAGGGTCTCCCTGAGGACTTAAACCCCTCCTTTATGCCCAAGGTGGTATCTGATGTGACCCTCAACCAAGCCATACATCTACCTACCTTCTCTCCCACCCCTCAAAACAAGGGGAAAAATTCTGCACTTGCTAAACATGCACAGGCAGCTCATATACTATCTGGACCATAGTAAACTCCTCAGAAAAACAGACCAGCTGCTTGTCAGCTTTGCCCCAGGGGCAGAGGGGAAGCCCATTTCCAAGCAAACCATTTTCAAATGGATATCACACTGTATCCATTTTTGCTACAACTACATGGGAAACCCACATAAGTCTATTAGTACCCATTCCACTAGGGCAGCCTCCACTTCCACAGCCTTTCTCAGAGGAGTCCCCCACCATTGACATCTTGGAAGCTGCCATCTGGACCTAGTCCATACCTTTACATAGCATTGCCACTTACCTCTTTTTTTCTAAGTCTAGGGCAGGGTTTGCCTCTGCAGTTCCGCAGGGCTTGAGGACACATGCATAGGGCTCTAACCTATCCTTTCACCTCTCTACTCAGCTTTTGGAATCCTACCACAGGTGATGACTGCAACAGTGAAACACGAAGAACATAGTGCAGTTGTGTACACTTACCATAAATGTAGATGTTCGAGTGTATTCACTGTTGCAGTCCTGGATGTTCTTCGTGTTTCACTGTTGCAATCATCACACTTGGGTTATCTGCCTGCAGGTAGCCCTCAGTCGGACCGAATACCAGAGTCTTAGGATTTCTTAGTCGGATACTGTCGCCTCTTCCATGACGTCAGGTCATCAGGCGTATAAAACAGGCAGCTGATGCCATTACATCAGTCTTTCTTGCCGAGGAGGAGCCCGAAGCAGAAGCAGATGTCCTTCAAGAATGCAACTGCAGTCATAACATATGGGTTGTCCTGCTTCAGGCAGCCCTCGGTCGGCCGGATTCCAAAGTCTGGGTCCGACGTCGGCTGATGTCGCATTTCTCTCCGTCAGAGCGGCTGGAGTATATAAGCATCAGCCGACACCATCGTCTTCAGTCTTTCTTGCCGCGTGGTGCCCGAAGCAGAAGCAGTTTGCAAGTGCCGGTCGGTCAGCTCCTGTATTCTTCGAAACCGAAGTCATCAAAAAAGCTAAGTACCCCGTTGGGGACCTTTTCTTGCCTCAGCCGATGTCAGAAATTACTGAAAAAGTAAATAATTGTTTGTCTTGTGGTAAACAAATACCTCATAAGGATTTCCACTCTTACTGCCTCCCTTGCCTTGGCCCAGACCATGACGTCTCGGCCTGTGCCGCCTGTGCTCGCTTCAATAAGCGCACTCAGGCGCCGGGCGGAGTTCGCAGAAGACTTTTTCGGCGACAAATTTGATTATACAATGCCGTCGGAACAACCGACAACGCCGACTCCTAAGAAACGAAAGGACCGGGACTGACATCCTTGGCCCGCGTCTTCCACAGTCACCACGCCAAAACTAACCGCAAGTGACCCGGTTCCCTCTGAGGCGGTTATTCCACCGCTCCGAACCGAAAACACCGCATTACCGATACCGGAGGCCACTCCGCCAGTTATTGATTTTCCTCCGGATACCGAAACCGAGGAAATGCCCGAGACCATTGCTGTTGATAAGGTCACTCCTGCACGTGGAGCAGCTAGGCCTCCCATGTCCATTTCTATCAAGGCCTACACACGTGCTAAGGCAGCCAGCAAGTCCAAGCATCTTACTGCTAAAACCTTACCTCAGCCTACTCCTGAAACTCAAATCATGTCTATGGCCGCAGATTTAATTTCCCTGATCAGAGGTTTCCAGGCCCGTCCTGAGAGAGGATCCCAGCCTCCTCCTGACAAGAGGCCTAGGGTTGAACCCTCTGACCCTCTTCCTTCAGATGAAGATTCTGAGGACTCTGTTCGCTCCAAAAGCCAGGAAGAGCCCTTCCAGACCTATGAGGATTCAGATGCAGAGGACTCCATTCCCTCAGCCTCCCCTCCTGAGGATATTTCTTTTGGGGAAGTTCTGCATTCCATGAGGGAGCATTTTAAGTGGCAAGGCCAGGAATATTCAGATTCCAGAAAGCGCCTTCGAACCTTCCTTAAAAAGTCCCAACACAGACCCTTAGCTATACCTCCTGTGCTTGATGTTTTGGATGATTTGTACTCTGACTCCAGTGTTACCCCTGATACTCTTCCTCCTGCTCCTGTCAAGCCTGACAGATACTATAGGGTCCCAGAAACCCATTCTCATTTCTTTAAGGCCCATGCTGTTTATTTAGAAACAATTTCCCAGGGGCCTAAAGGGGTTTCAGCTACCACCTCCAAAAACCCTTTGCCTTCTAACAGGGAAGCAAGGTCCTTAGAGAGATGGGAGAAGAAGGTTTACACCTCCACTACTTTATCTATGAGAGCTCTCAATTGTCTCTTTCACATGTTTCAATATCAGGATTTCCTGTTAGATGATTTACAGAAAACATTGGCCTCTCCTGAACCCTTAGATAGGAAGTCTTTGCAGGAGGCTGTGCATAATGCTCAACAGGTTAGCAATCACTTTCCACAGTGTGGATATGATGCATTGGAGGCTTCATGTAGGGCAGCTATGACAGGGGCGGTCATTCGTAGACATGCATGGTTAAAAGAACAACCTTTACCAGATCATGTTAAGGTAAAACTTCTTGACGCACCCTTGGAAAAGAACAAGCTTTTTGGTGCAAATGCTAAAGATGTGTGAAAGTCCATTGAGGAAAAAGCCAAGTCAGTTCAGACAGTAAAAGATTTCCTCCAGGTTCAGCCGCCCAGATTCAGCAGGAACTGGCCTTCTAAAAACTGGTCCTTTCCTAATCCTGAAAGATTTCAAAGGGGCAAAAACAGGCGTGGCCGAGGAAGAGGACAATGCAGAGGATCCTACAGGGGACGACAATGGCAACCAACAAACCAAAGAAGTGACACAGGGGTTTCTCCTGCCCCGCAGGGACAATCTCAATGACTTTACTCTAGTTCCGCTAACCAAGGAGCAAACAGAAGCTCCTTTGGGCGGAAAGTTATCTCTGTTTTCAAAAAATTGGCACAAACTGACAGAAGACAAATGGATTTTGGACATTATAGACCACGGTTACAGGTTCCACTTTCATACCTTGCCAAGAAAACGAGGCATGCCAAACCTTCCACAAAATCAGAGGGCAGAGGTTATCAAGCAAATTTCTCTGCTTGCGCAGATCAAAGCAATAGAAAAAGTTCCACAACAAGAACAAGGTCAGGGGTTTTATTCAAGACTGTTCCTTGTTCCAAGAAAAGAAACTCAATGGAGACCAATACTGGACTTGTCCGCTTTAAACACTTTTCTCATAGTACCAAAGTTCAAAATGCTGACTCTGCAGCAACTCCTTCCCATGCTGGGCAAGGGGTCTTGGCTGATTACTCTGGACCTCAAGGAGGCATACCTGCATGTCCCTATCAGACACAGCTGCAGAAGATACCTCAGATTTCTTGCAGGGCCAGAGCATTATCAATTCTCAGCATTGCCATTTGGCTTACCTACTGCGCCCAGAGTATTTATGAAATGCCTGGCATCAGTAATTGCTCATTGCAGGCTCCAGGGGATTCAAATCTACCCGTACCTGGACAATTGCCTCATACAAGCGGACAACAAACTAACCTTGACAAAAAACTTGAATTATGTCATACACTTGCTACAGGCTCTGGGATACAGAGTCAACTTTCAAAAGTCAAGACTTCAGCCATCCCAGCAAATAACGTTCTTAGGAGCCAAACTAGACACAGCCTCTCAAATGGCTTACCTGATAGAAGACAAGCAAAAGAAGTTAACCCATTACTTCAAAAGTTTAGCAAAGCTCACCCAGATGACTGCAAGGAGTTTCCTACAGGCCCTGGGTTACATGGCATCCTGCATTCTCCTGGTTCCACTAGCAAGACTACACATGAGAAAGCTCCAATGGTACTTAAAAAGCATATGGTCTCAACACAGCAACAACCTAGAAGCAACTATCCCACTCATTCCATGTCTTCAAAAGGAATTTTTATGGTGGGCCACAGCAAGCCAGTCAAACATAGGTATGTCGTTCAAAAAACCTCAGATAACACAGACCATGACCACAGACGCCTCAGACCTTGGATGGGGGGCGCAAATGGAGGGCAGATGTATTCAAGGACAATGGTCTCCAAAGGAAACACATCTGCATATCAATCAAAAAGAAATGCTAGCAGTAATGCATGCCATCAAGGCCTTTGGGCAACAACTTCAACAAGGCCACTTATTAATACGGACAGACAACACCACAGTGATGTGGTACATAAACAAGCAGGGGGGCACTCATTCTTACCCCCTTTGCAGACTGACAATGACTCTTTGGGAAAAATCACTGGGTCTAAACATACAGTTACAATCCCAGTTTGTTCCAGGCAAAGACAATGTTCTGGCGGACAGTCTAAGCAGGAATTTCCTAGACCCCCACGAATGGAGGCTACATCCAGACATCTTCTTACGACTCACCTCGACATGGGGCAGGCCGGACGTAGACCTATTTGTCTCCCACCTCAATCATCACTTACAAAAGTTCTGCTCAAGGACATATCATCCACAAGCATGGAAAATAGATGCCCTCTCATTCAGCTGGAGCTCCCTGATAATTTCTGCATTTCCACCTCTGCCACTGATGACCACAGTGTTATTAAAGATCAAAGCAGACAAGCCGAAGGGGATCCTAATAGCTCCAGACTGGCCAAGACAACACTGGTACCCACTGCTACGGAGCATATGTCACAACAAAACGTGGGCCCTTCCACAATGGCCCCAACTTGTTACTCAACACAACTTCAGGACAGTTCATCCCAACATCCAGACGCTACAGCTAACAGCTTGGGAAATCCCATAAATAACCTTGATTTACCTCTCTCCAAGGAAGTTCAGCGGATACTAACAGAAGCCCGCAGACCATCCACCAGAAAGGCTTACTCAGCCAAATGGAAGAGATTCAGCATTTGGAATACCAACAAGGGTCATGATGCATCACTTTTGAGCATTCCTCTCATCCTGGAATACTTGGCAGATATGCTACATAAAGGACTCTCATACTCTTCCATAAAAATTCATGCTTCAGCTATCTCAGCTAGATACAACACTGACCCACCTGTGTTTTCACATCCTTTAAGGCAATTTCTTAGAGGAATCAAGAATATAAAGCCCCCAAGAAAGGCACCAGTACCAGCTTGGGACCTCAATTTTGTCCTAGAAAAATTGATTCTACCTTCCTTCGAGCCAGCAGCTTCTGTGGATTTACAATTTCTTTCCTGGAAGACAGCTTTCCTGTTGGCCATTACCTCAGCAAGAAGGGTTTCGGAATTACAGGCCTTAATGGCAATACCACCGTTCATAACTTTTCACAGAGACAGGGTCTCCTTACGAACCAACCCTACCTTTCTGCCAAAAGTGGTATCTAGGGTTTCTTTAAATCAAGCAATTCACCTGCCTACTTTCTTTCCCAATCCTGAGAACAAAGGGGAAAGACTGTTACATACCTTGGACATAGACAACTTCGCTACTACCTAGACAGAACCAAGACCAGTAGGAAGTCTGATCAGCTTTTTGTAGCTTACGCCCCTGGAGTACAAGGAAAAGCAATTTCTAAACAGACCATTTCAAAATGGATTGGACATTGCATCAGATTCTGTTATTCCTTCCATGGAAAGAGTGTGCCAGCCAGTGTCAGACCACACTCCACCAGAGCTACAGCCACCTCTACAGCTTTTTTTAAGAGGGGTGCCTACAAAAGACATTCTAGAAGCTGCTACATGGAGCTCCGTGCATACATTTTCCAAACACTACAGCCTCCCTTTATATTCCAGATCCAGAGAAGGCTTTACTTCGGCAGTCCTGCAGGGATTGATAGCTACACCACCCCTTTCTTGGAGCATACCACCTCCCCCAGCTAAGCTTTGGTATTCAACCCATATGTTATGACTGCAGTTGCATTCTTGAAGGACATAGTACAGTTTTGTACCTACCATAAATGTAGATGTCCGATAGATATGCAACTGCTGTCGGGTTTTCCCTCCCTCCTTCCCCTCTATGCCTTGGGTCCACTCCTCTCCCTGTTATCCTTAGCTGGGGATATCTGTTATGTTGTATCTGTTTATTGCTTATTTGTTGTCTGGAAACCTATTTTTGTCTTCCAATTTGATTACAGCCTTCCTTGGAGGGCACCTGGCATCTGGGGCAAGAAACACTGAAGCAGATGGCGTCGGCTGATGCTTATATACTCCAGCCGCTCTGACGTCCGAGAGAAATGCGACATCAGCCGACGTCGGACCCAGACTTTGGAATCCGGCCGACCGAGGGCTGCCTGAGGCAGGACAACACATATGTTATGACTGCAGTTGCACATCTCTCGGACATCTACATTTATGGTAGGTACAAAACTGTACTTTTGCCAGTGCCGGTCGGCCGCTACTTGAAATTTTCATTTTTCGAGTTTCAGACCTGAAGTCTTCTAAAGCTAAGTACCCCATTGGGGATCCTTTTTTCTTGCTCTAACAGATGTCAGAAAAAGTTAACAATTGTTTTGCCTGTAAAAAGCAAATACCTCAGAGATTTTCATTCTTACTGTGTCACCTGTTTAGGCCCAGACCACGACATCCCTTGCTGTCGGTTTTATGCCTTGTTTAACGCCCAGACCATTTGTCGTCAAGCTGTCTTTGTCGATAAGTTCTTTCACTCTCGTTCTCTGTATTCTGAAATGGCTTCGATGGGCCATCTGACTACCGATCTTCCAAAAAAAGTAAAGATAAAGACAGAGACAGACCGCATACATCCAAAACGGCCAACAACACTTCCATTAAGCAAGTAGCCAGTCAGCCGGTGCTCAGTGAGGCGCCTTTGCAGCCCCTGATGCCTGCTTCTACAGATTCGTAGGCCTCTGCTGAGACCCATTCGGATTCCGGTATGCCGCGAGATGCTTCTTTGACTATGGAACCTGCGGATGTCTCTACCTTGGATGGGTCCGGAGCCGCTGTGCAGGCACCGGCTTCTGAGGCTGTATTCTGACCTACCGATGTTCGATTTAAACCGACAACTTCATTTTTAGTTAAAACTACGGAGTTTCTCATGCCCAGAGTACCCACTTCACCTAGAAAACCAACGACCAAACCGCATGCTCAAGCTCCCATGCCACAAAAACAAATGCTTAGAATGGCTGAAGACCTTATTACCCTAATTAGGGGAAGCCAGCCTTCCCCTGCTTAGAGACAAAGAATCGAGTTTCATTCTGATTCTACAGACCAGGAATCCGATGACTCTGACCCTTCTGATTATCAGGACATGCCCTTATCAACCTTTGAGGATTCAGATGCAGAGGAATCCATTCCCTCTGCCTCCCCTCCAGAGGATTTTTCTTTTGGTGAAACCTTGCATACTTTGAGAGCATTTCCGCTGGGAATGCCAGGACTGCCCTCAGTCCAAAAAGAGACTCAGAGAATTCTTAGAGTTGCCTCAGCACAGGCCTCTAGCTATAACCCCCTGTCCTGGATGTTGTAGATGTCGTCATGGAATCCAGTCTTACTCCAGACACTTTACCCCTGGCCCCTAGAAAACCTGACAGGTACTACAGAGTACCTGATTCTCACAAAGATCTCTTTAAGAATCCTACTGCAGATCCAGAAACCATTTCCCAGGCCGCTAAAGCCAAAAACCCTACCCCTTCAGACAGGGATTCCAGAGCTTTAGACAGATGGGGTAAGAAGGTATATACCTCTGCAACTCTTGCCATCAGGGCATTGAATTACCCATTTCACATGTTGACATACCAGCAACATGTTATGAAACTAATTAAACAAAAAATGGTGTGTTTTCCCAGATTGTGCAGAAAATAGATTTACAAGAGTTGATGCATTCTGCAAACCAAGTTAGTAAGCATACTTTGCAGTGTGGCTTTGATGCCCTAGAAGCATCTTGCCAGGGCTGCAGTCACTGGATGTTCCCTTCTTCCATGATGTCAGGTCGTCAGTGGTATAAAACATGCAGCCGATGCCATTACATCAGTCTTTCTTGCAGCGCGGTGCCTGAAGCAGTTCGCAAGTGCTGGTCGGCCAATTCCTGAAATTTTTATTTTCGAGTTTCAGAACTGAAGTCTTCAACTAAAAAGCTAAGTACCCCGTTGGGGAAACTTTTTCTTGCTCCTTACCGATGTCAGTAAAAGTTAATAATTGCATTACCTGTGGGAAGCAAATATCTCATAAGGATTTTCATTTGTACTGTGTTCTTTGCCTAGGCCCTGACCACAACGTTCCTTGCTGTCAGTTTTGTGCTAAATTTAATCAACACACTATTAAACTTGGGTATATTTTTGCTTCTAAATATTTTGGCTCACGATTTAATTATCCAGAATTGTTGTCTGTTAACAATCAGACTACTGGAATACCTAAAAAAAGCAAAGAAAAAGACAGAGACAGGCCGTCGAGGTCCAAAACTGACTATGACGCTTCTCCTAAGCCATTCGCCAGTTCGCCGGTACTCGGTGAGGTGCTTTCGCAGCCCCTGATACCTGCTACTTCTGATTGGCAGTCCTCTACTGAGACCCATTCAGAATCCGGTATGCTGCGAGATGCTTCAGTTATTGAACCCGCGGATGTCTCTACCTTAGATTGGTCTAGAGCCGCTGTGCAGGCACCGGCTTCTGAGGGTGTTTTCAGGCCTACAGATTCGTATATTAGACTGACACCATCTTCAACACTAAGGCCAAAATCAAAATGTGTCTAAAAAACTGTCACCTGGGCCACATGTGCAGGCCCCTATGTCTAAAAAACAGATGATCAAAATGGCTGAAGATTTAATTACTCTGATCAGGGGTAGCGAAACCCCCCCCCAACAGGCCTTGGCAAGACATTGATTATGAATCTTCTGAACAGGATTCTTTTTCTTCTGACTCTTCTAATGAATAGGTTTGTCTATACAAACTTATGGGGACTTTGATGCAGAACATTCCATTCCTTCTGCTTCTCCCCCTGAGGATTTTTCTTTTGGGGAAACTTTACATACTTTCCCCAGTGAAAATGTTCCCTTAAAGTCAGGATTTCTCTGAATCTAAAAAGAGACTTGGGGATTTTCTTCCTCAGTGTAGGCCTTTGGCTATAACCTCCTGTTCTAGACATTATTGATTGTTTTTTCAGAATCTGGTACGGCTCCTGATTCTCTGCCTCCGGCTCCTTGTAAGCCAGACAGATACTACAGGGATGTCCTTCAAGAATGCAACTGCAGTCATAACATATGGGTTGTCCTGCCTCAGGCAGCCCTCGGTCGGCCGGATTCCAAAGTCTGGGTCCGGCGTCGGCTGGTGTCGCCTCCTCTCCGACGTCAGAACGGCTGGAGTATAAAGGCATCGGCCGACGCCATCTTCTTCAGTCTTTCTTGCCACGCGGTGCCCGAAGCAGAAGCAGTTCGCAAGTGCAGGTCGGTCAGCTCCTGTGTTTCCAGTACCGAAGTCATCTAAAAGCTAAGTACCCCGTTGGGGAACATTTTTTCTTGCCTCAGCCGATGTCAGAACAAATTGAGAAAGTTAATAATTGTTTGTCTTGTGGTAAACAAATACCTCATAAGGACTTCCATTCTTATTGCCTACCTTGCCTGGGCCCAGACCACGACGTATCGGCCTGTGCTGCCTGTGCTTGCTTTAATAAGTGCACTCAGGCGCCGGGCAGATTTTGCCGAAGACTTTTTCGGCGAATCTTTCGCTTATATCATGCCGTCGGAACAGCCAACTACTCAATCTTCCAAAAAACGAAAGGACCGGGACCGGCATCCTCGGCCCGCGTCCTCCACCGATACTCCTCCTAAACCCTCCGCGAGTGCTTCGTTCCCTTCGGAAGTGGTAATTCAACTGCTCCAGGCCGACGACACAGCGTTAACTCGTCCTTCGGTCTCGGAGTCTACACCGGTGCCGGTTGTTGACTTTCCTCCAGAAACCGAAGTTCTGGATCTACCCGACACCATTCCTGTGGACAAGGTTACTCCTGCACGTGGGGCAGCTAGGCCTCCTGTATCCATGTCCATCAAGGCCTTTGCACGTGCTAAGGCCGCCAGCCAGGCCAAGGCCCATCCTAAACCTACTGCCCAGGCCCCTTCTTCTGATAAACAGATCATGTCTCTTGCTGCAGATCTTATTTCTCTTATCAGGGGGTCTCAGCCTCATCCAGACAGAGGTTCTCAGCCGCCTTCAGAGAAAAGGCCCAGAACTGAGCAGGCTGACAACCTCTCTTCAGATGAAGCCTCTGGGGATTCCGAGCCTTCAGAATACCCAAGAAGAATCCTTCCAGGCGTATGAGGACTCTGATGCTGAGGAATCAATTCCCTCTGCCTCTCCTCCAGAGGATTTTTCGTTCAGTGAAGTCCTTCACTCTATGAGGGAGCATTTTAAGTGGCAGGGTCAGGAATTCTCTGATTCCAGGAAAAGGCTACGTACCTTCCTCAAGCTACCCCAACACAGACCTTTAGCTATCCCTCCAGTTATGGATGTCCTGGATGATGTTTTCTCCGACTCCAGTGCTAACCCTGATTCTCTCCCTCCTGCTCCTGTCAAGCCAGACAGATATTATAGGGTCCCTGACACCCACAAACATCTCTTTAAGGCCCATTCTGTGGATCTAGAAACTATTTCACAGGGCCCCAAGGGAGTGGCTACTTCCACAGCCAAGAATCCACTGCCAGTGGATAGGGAAGCTAGGTCCCTGGAGAGATGGGGTAAAAAAGTTTATACCTCTACCACCCTGGCCATGAGGTCACTTAAGTGCCTTTTTCATATGTTTCAGTACCAGGATTTTTTACTGGATGATTTACAGAAAAAGCTAGCCTCTCCTGAGCCTATTGATAGAAAGGCATTGCAGGATCTAGTACAAAACACTCAGCAGGTTAGCAATCATTTTCTTCAGTGTGGTTATGATGCATTGGAGGCTTCATGTAGGGCAGCTATGACTGGGGCTGTTATACGTAGACATGCTTGGTTAAAAGAACAGCCACTGCCAGACCATGTTAAAGTAAAGTTACTTGATGCACCTCTGGGAAAACAGAAGCTTTTTGGTGCTAATGCACAAGATGTGTTGAAGTCCATTGAGGAAAAAGCTAAATCAGTACAGACAGTCAAAGATTTCCTCCAGGTTCAGCCACCCAGATTCAGCAGGAATTGGCCTTCAAAGAATTGGTCCTTTCCAGACACTGACAAGTTTCAAAGGGGAAAAAACAGGCGTGCCCGAGGTAGAGGGCAATACCGAGGCTCCTACAGGGGCCACCAATGGCAACCACCAAATCAAAGAAGTGGCGCAGGCAGTCCAGCTGCACCACAAGGACAACCACAATGACTTGACTTTCATACAGTCTACAAAGGCTCAAAGAGAAGCACTTTTGGGCGGAAAATTATCCTTATTCTCAAAAAACTGGCATATCTTAACCAAGGACAACTGGATTCTGGATTTAATAGACAAAGGTTACAGATTCCACTTCCATACTTTACAAATAAGACAAGGCATGCCAAACCTGCCACTTTATCAAAGGGCAGAGGCACTCATTCAAGTTTCAAAGCTGTTAAATATAAAAGCAATAGAAAAGGTCCCGCCACAGGAACAAGGCCAGGGATTTTATTCAAGACTGTTCCTTGTTCCAAGAAAGGAAAACAAATGGAGACCTATACTGGACTTGTCTACTCTAAATACTTATCTCATTGTGCCAAAGTTCAAAATGCTGACGTTACAGCAACTCCTTCCCATGCTGGGCAAGGGGTCTTGGCTGGTCACTCTGGGCCTGAAGGAGACATACCTGCATGTCCCAATCAGACAAAGCTGCAGAAGATACCTCAGATTTCTTGCAGGGACAGAGCATTATCAATTCTCAGCATTGCCGTTAGGCTTATCTACTGCGCCCAGAGTGTTCACGAAATGCCTGGCATCAGTAGTGGCACACTGCAGACTCCAGGGGATTCAAATATTCCCCTACCTGAACAACTGCCTCATACAAGCAGACAACTAGCAAACCTTGGTAGCAAACTTGGACTATGTCATTCAATTACTACAGGCCTTGGGATACACAGTCAACATTCAGAAATCAAGACTTCTGCCATCCCAACAGATTATTTTCCTAGGAGCCAAACTGGACACAAAAACACAGATGGCTTATCTCACAGAGGAAAAACAACAGCAGTTACCAGAGTACTTCAAAGGCCTAGCAAAGCTCTCTCAGCTGACTGCAAGGAAAATCCTGCAGGCCCTGGGGTTAATGGCATCTTGCATTCTTCTGATACCTTTGGCAAGACTTCATATGAGAAAGCTGCAATGGTACTTAAAAAGCTTATGGTCCCAACACAGCTAAAGCCTAGAGGACGTAATCCCACTCATTCCATGTCTGCAAAGAGAATTTTTGTGGTGGGCTCAAGCAAGTCAGTTAAAGGCACGTCTTTCAACAAACCTCAAGCAGGTCAAATGATTACAACAGATGCCTCAGACCATGGATGGGGGGGCGCACATGGAGGGCAGATGCATTCAAGGTCAATGGACACCAAGGGAAAGGCATCTGCACATAAACCAAAAAGAGATGTTGGCAGTGATACATGCAATCGAGACTTTCGAAAAATCACTTCAACAAGGACATTTGCTAATAAGGACAGACAACACCACTGTTATGTGGTACATAAACAAGCAGGGAGGCACTCATTCTTATCCCCTCTGCAGACTAACAATGATTCTCTGGGAAAAATCCCTAAGTCTGAAGATACATCTGCAATCCCAGTTTGTGCCAGGCAAGGACAATGTACTGGGGGACAAGCTGAGCAGAAATTTCTTGGATCCACACAAATGGATGCTGCATCCTCACATTTTCTCACAAATAACAAGGACATGGGGAAGACCGGACATAGATCTCTTTGCTTCTCACATGAATCATCACCTGGAAAAGTTCTGTACAAGGACCCACCATCCTCTAGCCTGGAAAACGGATGCTCTCTCCTTCAGCTGGAAGTCCCTAACAATTTATGCATTCCCTCCTCTACCACTGCTGACCAAGGTGATACTGAAGATCAAAGCAGAACAACCAACAGGCATTTTGATAGCTCCAGACTGGCCAAGGCAGCACTGGTACCCATTACTGTTGAGCATAACTCGGACCAAACCATGGCCTCTGCCCCTATGGCCTCTGCTTCTAACAACACAATTACAGGACGGTTCATCAAAACCTGAAAACATTGCATCTGACAGCCTGGAGGTTACCATAACTCCTTCCGATATCTCTCTTTCCAAAAAAGTTCAAGAGATCTTACTGGAAGCACGCAGACCTTCCACCAGAAAAACCTATTTAGCCAAGTGGAAGAGATTCATCATCTGGAATACTAACAGGGGTCAGGACACAACAGTATTGAGTATACCTCAGATATTGGAATACTTGGCAGAAATGTTTCATACTGGTCTCTCATATTCTTCCATAAAGATTCATGCCTCAGCAGTCTCAGCAAAATACAATTGTGATCCACCTGTGTTTTCACATCCTTTGCTAAGACAGTTCCTAAGGGGGATAAAGAATATCAAACCTCCCAGGAAACCGCCAGTACCTGCATGGGACCTCAACTTCGTCTTGGAAAAATTAACTCTTCCTCCCTTTGAACCAGCAGCAACTTCAGAAATGCAATTTCTCTCATGGAAAACGTTTTTCCTATTGGCAATCACATCAGCAAGAAGAGTCTCGGAGATACAGGCACTCATGGCAGTACCTCCTTTTCTCATTTTTCATCAGGACAGAGTCTCTCTAAGAACCAATCCTTCATTCATGCCAAAAGTAATTTCCAGGGTGTCTCTAAATCAAGCCATTCACCTGCCTACTTTCTTCCCCAATCCTCAAAACAGGGGGGAAGCACTGCTGCATACTTTGGACATACACAGGCAACTACGCTACTACTTGGACAGAACTAAGGCCACCAGAAAGTCTGACCAACTGCTTGTAGCCTATGCTGCTGGAGTACAAGGAAAAGCAATCTCCAAACAAACAGTTTCCAAATGGATTGGACACTGCATCAGATTCTGCTATTCCTTTCATGGAAAAGGTGTGCCAGACAATATTAGGCCACACTCCACCAGAGCTATAGCCACATCCACAGCTTTCCTAAGAGAAGTGGCTACAAAGGACATTCTAGAGGCTGCTACATGGAGCTCCGTGCATACATTTACCAAGCACTACAACCTGCCTTTATACTCCAGATCCCGAGCAGGCTTTGCTTCGGCAGTCCTGCAGGGCATTTTAGCTACACCATCACTTTCTTAGTTCCAACCACCCCCAGCTTGGCTATGGTATTCAACCCATATGTTATGACTGCAGTTGCATTCTTGAAGGACATAGTACAGTTTTGTACCTACCATAAATGTAGATGTCCGATAGATATGCAACTGCAGTCAGATTCTCCCACCCTCCTACCCCTCTGCAACCTTCTTTATGGGTCCACTACCCCTATTCCTATTAGCTGGGGGTCTCTCTATGGTGTATCTGTTTATTACTGGTGTGCATGTCTGGAATTCTTTATCCATTCACCAAATTTAGCCTTCCTAGGAGGGCACCTGGCATCTGGGGCAAGAAACACTGAAGAAGATGGCGTCGGCCGATGTCTTTATACTCCAGCCGTTCTGACGTCGGAGAGGAGGCGACACCAGCCGACGCCGGACCCAGACTTTGGAATCCGGCCGACCGAGGGCTGCCTGAGGCAGGACAACCCATATGTTATGACTGCAGTTGCATATCTATCGGACATCTACATTTATGGTAGGTACAAAACTGTACTTTCCTGACTCCCACAAATTCCTTTTCAAAAATCCTATTGCAGATCCTGAAACCATTTCTCAGGGTCCCAAGGGCATTAAGGTCACTACTGCTAAAAATCCTTCTGATAGAGATTCCAGGGCGCTGGATAGTTGGGGTAAGAAGGTTTACACTTCTGCAACCTTGGCAATCTGGGCTTTAAACTGTCAATTTCAAATGCTTAAATATCAACAGCATATCATGGGACTGCTTAAACAGAAAATTGTTAATTTCTGACTGTGTGGAAAATAAAGATTTACAGGATTTATTGCATTCAGCTGTGGAAAATAAAGATTTACAGGATTTATTGCATTCAGCTGAACAAGTTGGAAAACATACTTTGCAATGTGGTTTTGATTCTTTGGAGGCCTCTTGCAGGGCTGCTGTAACTGGGTCTGTGCTAAGAAGGCATGCTTGGCTCAGAGAGCAAATTTTGCATGATCATGTTAAAGCAAAATTTTTGGATGCTCCTTTACAATAGGACCGTCTCTTTGGTAATAAGGCTGAAGAAAAGTTTTAAAAAAGATGGAAGATAAAAGCTAAATCTAGGCAAACTGTGAAAGATTTCGTACAAGTGCAACCTCCAAGATTTTAGTAGGCATTGGCCTTCTAAGAACTGGTCCTTTCCAGTTCCTTCGAGAGCCACTCAAGCCAAACCCAGACATTCCAAAGGCTCCAGGTTTCAGTCACAAGGGAGTTTTAGAACAAAACAATGGGGTGCCGCCTCCTCCAAATCTGGAAACTACAAGGCACCTCCCTATGGTAAGCAGTCTCAATGACTTCCCTTTACACTTACCAAACTCTTACTTTTGTCCGCCCCTTTGGGGGGAAAACTGGCATTTCATGCAAGAAACTGGTAACTTATAACCCAGGACAAATGGGTTTTAAATATAGTATACCAGGGATACAGATTTTATTTCCACATGTTGCCAATCCCAAACGGATGGCCAGACCTGCCCCCAAATCAGTGGGCAGAGGCCCAGAAACAAGTACTGTCCTTCATGAACATGGGGGCTGTTCAACCAGTACCAGAAGAGGAAAGGGACAAGGTTTCTATTCAAGACTTTTCCTGGTACCCAGAAAAGACAAATCATGGCGTCCACGTCTGGACTTATCTACTCTAAACACAGTTCTGGACATTCCAAAATTCAAGATGCTGACTCTTCAACAGTTACTTCCTATGCTAGGCAAAAATGCCTGGTTGGTAACTCTAGACTTAAGAGGCTTACCTGCATGTCCCAATCAGGGAATCTTGCAGAAGATACCTCCGCTTCAAGGCAGGCTACTTGCATTACCAGTTCTCTGCATTGCCCTTTGGCTTGTCTACAGCGCCCAGGGTCTTCACAAAATGCCTTGCTCCAGTAATTGCGTTTTGCAGACAAATATTCAAATATATCCATTTCTAGACGATTGTCTAATTCAGGCAGAAAACAGGGACATTCTTCTAAAACATCTGGTGTTTGTAAAAAGGGTTCTAACTTGTGTAGGGTACACCATAAACGAAAATAAATCACAACTGGTACCCTCTCAAACAATTACATTCCTGGGTGCAAGCTTGAATACGACTGCCCAGATGGCTTACCTTACGCCAGAAAAGCGAATTCATTTGGTAAATTACTTCAAACAGGTGGCCACAAAAACCCTGCTGTCTGCAAGACAAATTCTGCAAGTCTTGGTGTTCATGGCCTCCCGCATTCTTCTAATCCCATATGCAAGACTACATATGAGGAAACTTCAGTGGTACTTAAAAAGTTTATGGAGTCAACGCTGTCACAGCCTGGAAACAATGATTCCTAACAAGGGACTGCCATTCACTCCACCCCCTGCTGCCCAAACTCTAACTACAGACTCATCAGGCTATGCTTTGGGGGGGCTCATCTGACAGGGAAGTGCATTCAGGGCAAATGGAGCCCAAATCAAATGCACCTTCATATCAATCAAAAAGAGATGCTAGCTGTACAGAATGCACTGACAGCCTTCAAGGACTACCTTCATCCAGGACAATTAATGATAGACAGACAACACCACAGTTATGTGGTACATAAGCAAGGGGGTACACACTCCTACCCCCTTTGCAGACTAGCCATGGCATTGTGGAACACGGCCTTGACCTATCAAATACAACTACAAGCTCAATTCCTGCCAGGAAAGCTGAATACTCTGGCAGACGAACTAAGCAGAAATCTCATGGACCCACACGAATGGAAACTGGAACCATGGTTTTTCAACATGTTGACACACAAATGAGGGAGTCCAGACATAGTTCTGGGATGAGGCATAAAGATCCATCATTTGGACAAATTCTGCTAATGAATTCCTCACAAAAAAAGCCTGGAAAGTGGATGCTCTATCATTCAGCTGGAAAAACCTGTCAGTCTATGCTTTTTCCCCTCTGCCTCTGCTCTCCAAAGTTCTACTAAAAGTCAAACAGGACAAACCAAAAATGATTTTGATTGCTCCAGACTGGCCTTGCCACCACTGGTACCCACTCCTGCGCATTGTGTCACACCTTCCACCATGGCACCTGCCTCAGACACTGTACTTACTGTCTCAGCAGAACTGCCAAATTCTGCACACTCCGCTCCAAACTTTGAATCTTGCAGTGTGGTTAATCACCTAAATTCACCCTTAGCATCCCTCAGCAAACCTGTGATGGATCTCATTTTGGAGGCCAGAAGGCCTAGTACTAGAAAATCTTATGCTGACAAATGGAAAAGATTTTGTGTCTGGAGACAATGACAAGGGATAAGCACAGCAGTGCCCAATATTCCTCAGATTTTACAATACTTAACTGAGATGCTTCACAAGGGCCTGTTCTTTTCTTCCATAAAAATCCATGCCTCAGCCATTTCAGCTTATTACAACACAGAGCCTCCCTTCTTCTCTCATCCTATGCTAAAGCAGCATCTCAGAGGGGCCAAAAACTTAAGACCACCCAGGAGAGCTCCGACCCCTGCCTGGGACCTCAACTTTCTATTGGAAAAACGTACTGTTCCTCCTTTCGAGCCAGCTGCTACTGCAGACTTAAAATTTCTCTCTTGGAAAACAGCTTTCCTTTTAGCAGTCACTTCAGCTAGAAGGATTTCCGAATTACAGGCTCTTATGGCAGTGGAGCCTTTCATTATTTTTCATGGGGACAGGGTGTCTCTCAGGACCAATCCATCCTTTATGCCTAAGGTGGTATCCAGTGTGGCTCTTAATCAAACCATTTATTTGCCAACTTACTTTCCCAACCCACAGAACAAGGGGGAGCGGATTCTGCATTCATTGGATGTATACAGCTTAGATTTTACTTAAACAGGACAAAATCTCTAAGAAAATCTGAACAACTACTGGTGGCATTTGCTGCAGGGGCAGAGGGAAAGGCTATTTCAAAGCAGACTATTTCCAAATGGGTAAGCCATTGTATTAGTTTCTGCTATATGCACCGTGGGAAAACTATTCCCCAGGGGATCAGATCTCATTCCACCAGGGCTGCATCTACTTCTACAGCCTTTCTCAGAGGTGTTCCTATCAGAGACTTTCTAGAAGCTGCTACCTGGAGCTCAGTTCATACGTTCACCAAACATTACCATTTACCTCCCTTTTCTAAATCCAAGGCTGGCTTTGCCACTGCTGTCCTGCAGGGCCTTATAGCTGGTCCTAATGCTGTATAACTCCATCCTCCCAACCATAGCTTTGGGAATCTACCCAAATGTAATGACTGCAACAGTGAAACACGAAGAACATAGTACAGTTGCGTACACTTACCATAAATGTAGATGTTCGAGTGTATTCATTGTTGCAGTCTTGGTTACCCTCCCTCCAACCCCCTGTTTTTTTCTCTTTCTATACTTATACTTTCCTTTACCATGCTTAAAAGCCTTTTTGGTGTATTTCCTTTAGTTTGTGTGTGTGTATATATATATATATATATATATATATATATATATATATATATATATATATATATATATATATATATATATACACAATCTCCCCATTTGGGGGGCACCTGACATCTGGGGCAAGAAAAACTGATGTAATGACGTCAGCTGCATGTTTTATACCCCTGGCGTCATGGAAGAAGGGACAGCAACCAGAGCAGGACCCAAGACTTTGTTAATCAGGCCGACTGAGGGCAGCCTGCCAGCAGATTACTCAAATGTAATGACTGCAACAATGAATACACTCAACATCTACATTTATGTAAGTGTACATAACTGTACTATCTGTACTGAGAAGGCATGCTTGGCTGAGGGAACAAACATTGCCAGATCATGTCAAATCAAAATTACTAGATGCTCCTTTAAATAAGAACTGTTTAGCACCAAATCAAAAGTGGTTCTTAAGATGGACGAAAAAGCTAAATCTATACAAACTATTAAATAATTCTTAGAAGTGCAGCCACCTAGATTCAGTAGGCATTGGCCTTCTTAAAACTGGTCCTTTCCAACTCCTTCCAGGCCTTCTCATTCTAATCCCAGGGGAACCAGACTACAGTCTCAGGGTATGCAGAGATCTAAACAATGGAGTGCTCCCACCTCACAAACAGGCACTCCCTGTGGTAAGCCGCTCCCTTTTGGAAAGAGTTCACACTGACTTCTCAATTATCCTTCCCAGCCCTGCCCAATTACTTTTGCTCCTAGGAGGAAAACTTGCCCTTCATGCAAAAAACTGGATGTCCATTACTCAGGACCAATGAGTCCTTAAACATTGCATCCCAGGGGTACAGATTCTACTTCCATTCACTGCCATCCCCAAGCGGGTTTCTAGACCTTCCTCCAAACCAGTGGGCAGAGGCTCAAAAGCAAGTACTTTCCCTGCTTAATATCAGAGCTATTCAACCTGTTCCAGTAGAACAAAGGGGGCAGGGTTTCTACTCCAGACTTTTCCTGGTGCCCAGAAAAGAGGGCTGTTTCCACCCAGTCCTGGATCTATCAATTCTCAACACCTTTCTGGTGGTTCCAAAATTCAAAATGCTTACCCTGCAACAGCTTCTTCCTATGCTAGCCAAGGATGCCTAGTTAGTCACCCTAGACTTAATAGATGCTTATCTGTACATCTCCATAAGGGAGTCTTGCAGGAAATATCTATGCTTCAGGGCAAGCTCTACACACTATCAGTTCTCTGCACTTCCCTTTGACTTATCTACTGCACCCAGAGTATTCACAAAGTGCCTGGCTCCAGCCATCACATACTGCAGGCAGGGAAATGTCCAAGTTTTCCCATACTTGGGCAATTGCCTGATTCAGACGGTCTGTCAGGAATTGCTTCTTCAGCACCTGTAAAAAGCCTCTTCACTTCATTGGGGTACACCATCAATGAAAAGAAATCACAACTGGTACCCAGTCAAAAAATTGTATTCCTGGGAGCGTGCTTGAGCACAACTTCCCAGATGGCATTTCTCACGCCAGAAAAAACGGTCTATTTGACCAACTGCTTCAAAAAACTGGCCACCAAAACCCAGCTATCTGCAAGGAAAATATTGCAAGCCCTAGGGTTCATGTCCTCATGTATTCTGCTAATTACATATGCAAGACTGTATATGAGGAAACTTCATTTGTATGTAAGTCTTTGGTGCCAACATTCTCAGGACCTGGAAACAGTCATTCCAATCATACCTTGTCTAAGGGCAGAGTTCCATTGGTGGGCAGAAGCATGCAACCACAACAGGGGACTGCCTTTCACTCAACCCCTCGCCACCCAAACCCTAACAACAGATGTGTCAGACTATGCATGGGGGCTCACATGGCAGGCAAATGCATTTAGGGCAAGTGGAGCCCAGAACAAATTCTCCTGCACATCAATCAGAAAGAGATGCTAGCTTTACAGAATGCTCCGACAGCCTTTAAATACCTAATACTTCAAGGACAGCTGCTGATAAAAACAGACAACACCACAGTTATGTGGTACATGAATAAGCGGGGAACCCATTCTTACCCACTCTGCAGGTTAGACATGGCCCTGTGGAACACAGCCTTGAGCAACCAAGTGCATCTACAAGCTCAGTTTCTGCCAGGCAAACAAAATTCACTGGCAGACCTAAGCAGAAATCTCCTAGACCCACACAAGTGGAATTTGGAGCCCAACACCTTCAACCTTCTAATCCAGAGGTGGAGGACACTGGAGGTAGACCTCTTTGCCTCCTCTGAAAACCACCAGCTGAGCATATTTTGCACCAGGAACCTTCACAGCAGGGCCTAGAAGGTGGATGTCCTACCCTTCCAATGGGAAAACCTCTCAATTTTTGCCTTTTCCCCACTGTTCTCCTCTCAAAAGCACTATTCAAGATCAAACGGGACAGGCCAAGGGCAATTCTTATTGCCCCAGACTGGCCACGCCAGCACTGGTAGCCACTCTTACACAGTCTGAGAACAGTGCCACCCTGGAACCCTCATCACACCCCTACCCTGCTGTCTCAGCAGGAGGGACAGATTTTGCATCCACAGTTACAAACCCTAAACCTTGCAGCCTAGCTTATCCCCTGAATACACCACCAGTAACCCTCTGCAAACAGATGCTGGACGTCATTCTTGAAGCCAGAAGGCCTAGTATTAGGAAATCCTATGCTGAAAAGTGGAAAAGATATTGTTCTTGGAATCAGTCTCCAGGAAAGGACACAGCACTGCCCTCCTTACCTCAATTCCTGGATTACCTAGCAGAGCTATTCCACAGATGCGTATCATTCTCTTCCATTAATATTCATGCCTCTGCCATCTCAGCTCATTATAATACTTAGCCACCTCCTATTTTCTCACCCTCTCATCAAACAGTTCCTGAGAGTGGCTAACAACTTAAGGCCCCCCTTTGGAGAGCACCCACCCCTGCCTGGGACCTTAACTTTGTACTGGAAAAGCTCACGCGTCCCCCCTTTTGAACCTGCTGCTTCAGCAGTGCTAAAATTTCTCTCTTGGAAAACAGCCTTGCTTTTAGCCATAACTTTAGCAAGAAGTGTGTCTGAGTTGCAGGCACTAATGGCTGTGGAACCCTTCATTATTTTCCATACCGACAGGGTTTCCCTCGGGACTAACCCATCCTTTATGCCTAAGGTGTGGTGTCCAGTGTGGCTCTAAACCAATCCACCCATTTGGCAACCTTCTTCCCTAATCCTCAGAATAAAGGGGAAAGGATCATGCAATCCTTGGATGTGCACAGAGACAGCTCAAGTTCTACCTTGACAGGACTAAACCTTTCAGAAAATCTGACCAGCTGCTAGTCAGCTTTGCTTCAGGGGCAGAGGGCAATGCCATTTCAAAGCAAGCCATTTCCAAATGGATAGCACACTGCATCCATTTCTGCTACAAGCACAATGAAAAATCTACCCCACAGGGGATCAGACCACATTCCATAGAGCTACTTCCACCTCTACAGCATTTCTCAGGGGTTTCCCTACCAGGGACATTCTGGAAGCTGCAACATGGAGTTCTGTACACACCTTCACCAAGCATTACAACTTACCTATTTTTTTTTCTAAATCCAGAGCTGGATTTGCTACAGCAGTCTTACAAGGCCTGCTAGCCAGCCCTAACACTTCTTGACTGCCTCCACCCTTCCTAAGCCTTGGGAATCAACCCAAATGTGATGACTGCAACAGTGAAACACGAAGAACATAGTACAGTTGTGTACACTTACTATAAATGTAGATTTATTTATTTATTTTATTTTACATTTGTTGACCGGGCTAGTCTAGCTGGATACATGTCCATTTTCAGTAGAGGCCCGGGGAGAAAAGCTCCAAGAAATCATACATAGTTAAAACAGAAGTTATTACAGATATTATAAAACAGCAAGTATTACAAAAGCTAATTATAATAAAAATGTATATATATTTTTTTATCCCCCCTCCCCCCACCCACAGGTACATACAAATTGCAAAACACTTAGTGATTACATGATCAGGTGCAAGATACATATATGTTGTATAATAGTATTTTAAAAAATACGTAAATGGAAGAAAAGAAAGGATGTAGGGTGAGGTATAGAGGATAGGAAAATAATTAGTCTGGGTTAGTACAGGAGCATAGCCAGTGTTTATTGAGGTATAGTTTTAGGTTCTTTTTAAAAAGTGAGAGAGAAGACTGAGAAGTGATTTCTGAGGGTAGTTTATTCCAGTTAGATGTTCGAGTGTATTCACTGTTGCAGTCCTGGTTTCCTTCCCTCCAGCCCGCTGGTTTTCTCTATCTTTTCTACTTCTCCTCTCTATGGCCATTTTTAATTGCAGTGGTATTTACTTTTTACTGGTGGTGTTCCCCACCATATACTAGCTTCCTATTTGGGGGGCTCCTGACATTTGGGGCAAGAAAAACAGATGTAATGTGTCGGCTGCCTGTTTTATACCTCTGACGTCATGGAAGAGGCGACAGCTTCCGATGCAGAAATCCATAGACTCTGGTATTCGGGCTGACTGAGGGCTACCTGCAGGCAGATAACCCAAGTGTGATGACTGCAACAGTGAATACACTCGAACATCTACATTCATGGTAAGTGTACACAACTGTACTTTTCCCTCCCTCCATCCCCCTTATATCCTCTTCCCCTAGGGGGACATAAGCTTCCCACGGTGGCTTTTAGCCACCAGGATCACTTTACCTTATTTCCTTGTGCTTCTGACGGGTTAGGGCAAGAAAAACTGATGTAATAATGTCGGCTGCCGTGCTTTATAGCACTGACGACCTGACGTCAGACTACAGGCGACTGCAATCAATGCAGAAAAACATTGACTCTGGTATTCGGGCTGGCCGAGGGCTACCACAGCAGGGATAACCCACAGGTGATGACTGCAACTGTGAATACACTCGGAACATCTACTTTATGAGAAGTGTACACAACTGTACTTTCTTGCTACTCGCAGATGTTGGAGCAGTTTCACATTAAGGTAAGTACCCCGTTGAGGATTTTTTCAGTCCTTTTGTATTTACTGTAATCTGTTAATGTCCGGTAAGAGCAAGTGCAAATGTGGTTGCCAGATTCCCCACAAAGATACCCGCGACCAGTGTCTCTTTTTTTTGGGGTAGGGATCACGATTGTAAAAAGTGCACCATTTGTAAGTCATTCGTCCCTAAGACCCTTTGTCGCCGACTTCAGGCCCTTGACTTATACCTCGAAAACCAGCGTCTTAGGCAGATCGCACTCTAAATGGAAGCTGCTTCTGACGCCTCACCCAGGAAGAGGGCTAAGCCCACAAGGCCGTCCACTTCCACTGCGCCTCCCTCTGCCAATTCTCAGCCTGTAGCTACCGTTAGCTTGGCCAAGGAACCGGTGTCCACCACATCGGATAAAGCAGGTACCTACCAGGAGGCCGCAAAATCCAGAGTGGACAGTACATATAGGGAGGATATCCCAGCCCCTGATTCAGATGCCAGGGGGGGCACCCAGCTTCTGTAATGGGCACTTTGGAGCAGGCCTCTGTCATTCCTTCTATTACTTCAAGGCCTACTGCCAGCCAGACGCTGGTTAGGCCTACAAAGAAAAAACAGAAAACGAGGCATATCCCTTCAACCCCAGTGGCCTTGTCAGACTGGCAGGCCTTCAGTCAGAGCCTCTACAACGCCTTCCTAGCCCTTAGGCCTACGCCAGACCTCCCTCATGTTGCTCCACCTCTTTTTAGTCCCAGGCCTTTTCAGCCAGAGACTACTCCTAGCCAACCTGCAGAAGAGGAAATGTCTGACTCCTCAGGGGACTCCTTGTCCTACTCTTCACAAATTTCTTCCCCTCTGGAGTATGAATCCCCAGAAGAAGCCTCTGCTGAACCTGACTCCCCTGTGGAACTTGGGGACACCGTAAATCTTATGAGGGAACGTTTTAAATGGGATTGTTCAGAAATGTCCGAGCAACGGAAAAGATTCTATGGCTTGAACCAGATGGAATCTCCTAATCTGGCTCCTATTCCTCCTGTCCAGCCTGCCTTCCTGGATGCTTTTGCAGCAGCATGCATAAACCCAGATTCCCAGCCACCTGCCCCTAGAAGGGCAGACTGCTTGTATAGGGTACCTGATGCAGACAAATTCCTTTGCAGATGCCTGCCAGCTGACCCAGCAACCATTTCTATTGCTACTGATAGGGCTACCAGACTTCTCCCTACTACCACTGTCCTGCCTGCAGATGAAGACAGCTAGAAGATATACACTTCAGCTACTCTTGCCTTTATGGCTACAAATTACCTGTCACACATGGCCAAGTACTCCTTTACCTTACTGGAGAAAGCTTCTAAGGAACTCAATGAGATCCCTAACTGCTCTGGAAAGGCATCCCTGTCTAACTTGCTTGTGCTCATCTCCCAAGTCAATAAACATTGTGTTAAGGTGTACATATGATGCAGCGGAGGCCTTTGCCAGGTCAGCTGCATCTGCTTCTGTATTGAGGAAATGTTCTTGGCTACATGTTCAGCCCTACCAGATGACTTTAAGGCCAAACTCTTGGATGCTCCTCTGGATCACACTGCCCTTTTTGGCTCCAAGGCAAGTCACTTCAGTAAAAAGGAAAAGAGCTCCATGATCTAAAGCATCTTCTTGTCTCTCCAATCCCAATATTTCGGAGGAACTACCCAGCCAAGACACAATTTATTAGGAAGTCTTCCAGGCCCTCTGCCCTCTCCTGGTCTAGAAGACCACACAGGAGACAGACTAGTTAGCGTAGGACTCCTCAGGCCACTGCCCAGAAACCTCCCTTTCCAGAAAGGGCAGGCAACATCTGACTGCCTGCCTCCTTTTCTCCCCCCTCCTCCCACCATACCTCTATTCTCTCATCTGTATTACTACATCCCTGCATGGGCCCTTGTGACATCTGACAAATGGGTTTTGTCTATCCTGAAGGAGGGTTTATTCATGTCTCGGATGTCTCCTCCTCCAAAACTTCCTATACCACTACCTCCCCTCTCTCAATGATTCCTCCTTCCCGAGGTGCTCAGCAACCTGCTGCTCCAAGGCACCATAGAACTTGTTCCCCCTTCTGCTCGAGGGAGAGGCTTCTACTTCAGAATTTTTCTGCTACCCAGGGAGGGAAGGGACCATGGAGACCCATCCTAGACCTTTCCCACCTCAACCCATTCCTGAAGGGCCCTCCTTCAGGATGATAACACTACGCATTCTGTTTCCCTTCATCCTTCTCCAGGCCTTCATGGTGACCCTGGACATCAAGGAGGTCTATCTACATATTCCCATGAAACCGTCCTCCAGAAAATTCCTCTGATTCAAAGCAGGCTCCTTGCATTTTCAGTTCTGTCTTGCCCTTTGAACTCTCCACTGCACCAAGGGTATTTACAAAATGCCTAGCCCCAGTCATTGCCTACTGCAGAACAAGAGGTATGCACATTTTTCCATACCTAGACGATCTGCTCATTCAAGCAGCAGACAGACAAAACCCCCTTACCCACACAAAGGACCTCCTGCTCCTGCTGCAGTCTCTAGGGTTCCTCATAAACTTCTTCAAATACAAACTAAATCCCACACCAGAACATTGTCTTCCTAGGATCCAGAATCAGAACAGACCTCAGGATAGCCTTACTTCCTCAGGAAAAGTGCTTTCGTTGACCCAACACCTTCAATCTGCCCTTCTTTCACCTGCCCTGATAGTGAGGGAATTCCTCAAACCTCAACTGTCAAGGGAGGTATTCCTAGATCTCATCCACAGGTGGGGTATTCCACAAATAGACCTGTTCGCCTCCTTCAGAAACAGACAACTCCAGAGCTGTTGCTCCAGAACTCATGACCCGAAGGCTCTTCAAACAGATGCCTTATTAATGTCTTTGAAGGAGAAATTCCTGTATGCCTCCCCCCCCCTCCTTCTGATCTAGAGTGTCCTACTGTGAAGTCAGCAGGACTCGCCAAAAATCTTGCTGGTGACCCCCTTTTGGCCAAGGCAGCACTGGTTCCCCCTACTTCATCTATCCAAGGGCAATCGCCAGAAGTTACCTCCCTCAGTGGATCTTCTCACACAGCACCAGGGGACACAGATTCACCAACAGTGGAGATGCCTGCACCTCTCCCTGTGGCTGATAGGATTCTAACTCCCTTCAGACACCTGTACAACAAGGATGTTCTCTCAGTCCTGAAGGAGGCCAGGAAACCAAACCCAAGGAAATCTTATCTCTCTAAATGGAGAAGGTTTTCTATCTGGTGTCAGAAAAGGCAAAGCCGCTGGACAGCAGCCTACCTCTAATTCTCTCTTACCTGTGTTAACTGCTAAAGACAGGCTTGTCTTACTCCTCCTTAAAAGCACACCTGTGTGACATTTCTGCCTGTCTGCCTATGGAGCCTCTACTAGCTTCCAGACTTCCAGCCAAGCTATTCCTAAAAGGTGTTTACACTTAAGACCCCCTAGAAAACCAACTCCTCCTCCCTGGGATCTTAATTATGTGCTGGAAAAACTCACTCCGCCACCCTTTGAACCAGCTGGCAAGGCTGACTTGAAATTTTGCACTTGGAAAACAGCACTGCTAGTAGCTTTGACATCAGCCAGGAGGGTCTCAGAGCTCCAAGCCCTCATGGCTTCTCCACCCTTCCTAGTTTTCCATATGGACAGGATCACCCTCAGGATTAATCTCTCCTTCACCCCCAAGGTGGTTAACGACCTCTCCTTAAATCGGGCTATTCACCTGCCCACCTTCTTTCCAAATCCTCAGGGAGACAGTGAGAGAGTCCTTCACTCCCTGGATGTCCACAGGCAACTTTTTCTATTTGCATAAGACCAAGCCTATAAGCAAATCAGACCAGCTGTTTGTTTCCTTCCACCCCAGAGCTCTGGTAAAAGCTGTGGGAAAACAAACCATTTCTTATTGGATTGCTAGGGGCATCTCCTTTTGTCACACCATGGAAAGACACTAACGAGCAACATCAGAGCCCATTCCACAAGAGCCATGGCTTCCTCTGGAGCCTTTTTTAAAGGCCTAGATACTAACTCCATTCTGGAAGCTGCTACCTGGTCCTCTGTGCACACCTTCACCAGACACTAGAAGCTGAACCACATCTCTAGGACGAGAGCAAGATTTGCTAGGGCTATCCTGCATGGGTTCCTGGAATCCTCATCCAGACCACCACCCAGCCAGCAGTGAGCTTTTGTACTCGCCCACTAGTGAATACTGCAACATTGGAATAGAAGGTCCTAGGAAAGTTGTGTAAAATCTTACCAAAACCATAGATGTCCTTCTCTTCTATGTTGCAGTATTCCTTCCCACCCTCCATCCCCCTGGTCTCCTTGTACCTGCTCTCTTCGGCTCCTATACAGACTATGCTATCAGGACTGGCTCTGTCTGGGGCTTCTTGGTTCTGAGGACTGGTGTGCGCAGACGTCACTTTTATAGCCCACATTCCAGCCAACAAGTCAGATGTCTGCACCAACAGGGACTGGAAAAGCTTTGGAAACATGGCCGAAGAAGGGTAAACCCACTAGTGAATACTGCAACATGAAAGAGAAAGACATCTATGGTTATGGTAAGATTTTAGGCAACTTTCCTTTCTCCCCAGGCAAGGTGCCTTGCTTCAAGGTGCAGAACATATGAAAATCTCAACCAAACAAATGTCTAGGATCCAAAAGGAAATGTCAGGAGGATAATTCTTTGAAACCAGACAAGATGGGTTCCTTTCCGAAAAAGGACAAAGTCTGTGCAAAAGAATGACTGACTATATCGAGTCACAGGAGACAGCTCCCCCCCCCAACCTCCCTTGTCTTCCTCCTTTCCCCAGGCTGTCTGTCAACCTTGCAGCTTACCAGCCACCACTAGTTTTAGACAAATGGGTTTGAAAATAATTTGGAGAGGATTCACATGGCAGTGGATAGAAAATCCTTCCCCTTTCAGGGGAATTCCCAACACCCACCAGACCAGTCAGAGTGGTTTCCTCCACTTCTCCATGATATGGTAGAAGCTGGAGTCATAGAGCCAGTGCCTACTGTACACAAAGGCAAAGGATTTTGTTCCTGAGTTTTTTTGGTTCGAAAAAAGGAGCACTCCTAAAGATCTGTTTTAGATTTGTCCTTTCTAAGCACCCTTGTAAAAGTTCCAGAATTTAAAATGCTCCCCATGCAGTTGGTCCTAAATTTACTTCCAGACCACTGTTTCTGGGTGACTTTAGATCTCAAGGACACTTTTATACTCCTGTTCGCAATTTCAGGACATTATTGGGATTTCCTAGACATATTATCAGTTTTCTGCATTACCCTTGTCTGCTGAACACTGAGTGTTAATGTCTGTCGCTTGCGGTTGCCTATTGCAGAACACTAGGCATCCACATTTTTCCTTATTTAGACAACTTGCTGATTTTTGCAGATTCTGTATGCAGGTAATAGAGTCCTTCAACAACGTTACATCCCTCTCTTCCCACCTGGGCTTCAAACTGAACCTTCAAAAATCTTTTTTCACACCCACTCAATGCATTGTTTTCCTGGGATGCTGGATAGCCACAGTAAAAAGAATGGCCTTCCTGCTAGAAGGCAAAGTTCTGACTTTTCCAGGCATTTTTTTGAATTTCTCTCTTCTGGATGTGGCCTCAGCAAGAGAGTTCCTCAAAATCATAGGTCTCATGACATCAGTGATGATACCACTAGCCAGACAATACAAAAGAAAACCTCAGTGGTACTTTGAAATGTTGGAGGCAGTATCTTCATACCTTGGATTTCCATGTACCTGTGCTGGGATTTGAGAAACAGAACTGCAGTGGTAGAAGGATTATCTCTGAATCCAGGAACTGCCTTTCTTCAGACTACAATACAGTCTGTCCAGATGGAATCTCTATATTTTGCATGGAGAGCAGTGTCATTATGAGTTTAGTGCAAGGCTTGTACAGTACACGGGACATACCAAAGCACATAAATGTAAAAGAGATGTTGACACTGATTCTTGCATTAATAGTTTTTTGTTGACAGTGATTCGTGCATTAAAAGTTCTTTGCCACTTATGGACTTTGGATCCTCTTCTAGTGGTCAAAGATGACACTACATTGATGTACCTGAACAGGCAAGGGGGGTACAAGGCCATACCCTCTTTGCTGGTTGGTAGTGATGGCCTGGGAGTTGGCTGTACAGCATCCTGACTCTTCATGCCTCGTACTTTCCATCAGGGCAAAAATGCAATGGCAGACTAAGCAGATCCTGGAACAGGCCCTTATGACTGGAAGCTGCATGTAGAGGTCATTCAGGACTTGATCTAGATGTGGAAACACCTGAAGTATATATGTTTGCCTCCTTTTAAAATAGACAATTGAAAAAATTCTTAGACATCCTTGCAGCCATGCTTGAAAGACAGGCAGTCTATCCTTCCCACAGTCAGAAATGTACCTGTATGTATTTCCATTATTTCCAATAATTCCCAAGTTACTTCTAAAGTTTCAGAAAGAATTACCAAAGACAATTGTGGTGTTTCCCTTTTGGCCCAGGTGAAGTTGGTTCTCCCCTGTAATGGAATTGGCCAAGGGGAATTACCACAAGCTTCCTCACAGAATGGATCTGCTCACACAGCATTACGGGTGAATGGTACAGCCCGTAATTGCAGCTCAGAGACTGGATGACTCTCTTTTGGTATGTTCTATGACGGATGTGCAGCAGGTAGTTAAGGCAGCAAGTAGTTAAGGCAGCAAGAAAACCTGCAACTATAAAACCTTACTTTTACAAGTGGAAGAGGTTTTCTGGGTGGTGCCCAACTAATAACAGAGATCCTGGAAGGGTTTTGACCTCTCCGGTTTTGAAATATTTGTACGAGTTTTGTAAAGATGGTCTATCATATGCTTCATACAAAGTGCATCTTGTGGCCATTTCAGCTTGTCTACCCGTAGATCCTCCTGCTTCATCTTTTCTTGTAGCCAACCAGTTTATGAAAGGAGTAATGCACATGAGACCCTGTCAAAAACAAATCCCCCCTTCTTTTGAACTTGCTTGTCAAGCTGATTTATGGTTCATTAGTTGGAACACTGTTACTAATTTAACTGACATTTGGAGTGAGAGTGTCAGAGCTGTAAGCTCTCATGGTGATCAACCCTGTTTGTTTTTTTTTCACAAGGATAGAGTTGTGATGTGCACTAATCCATCATTCATGATGCCTGAAGTTGTTTTTGATTTTATCTTGAATCAAGCCATGAACCTCCCAATGTTGTCTTCTGATCCAAAAACAAGGGAGAAATGTTCTACCTACCTTGGATGTGCACAAGCAGCTCAAGTACTACCTTGATTGAACAAAGCCCTTTAGGAATGCTGAACTGAGTGTTGATGGGGATAAGACAAGTCAACCTGTATCTAAAACTATTGCATGATGGTTGTCCTCTGCTTTTGGTTTCTGTTACTCCACCATGGTAAATTCCTTCCAGGCAAGGTTAAAGCTCACTCGTCTATAACCTTATCCTCTTTGAGTGTCATGTTGGAAACAGGTGGACTCAGAAGCATTAGAGGCAGCAGCCTATTCCCCTGTTAATACCTTCACAAAGTACTACCAATTGGATTCCTTTTGAAGGTCCAGAGCAGACTTTGCTAGACCATTCCTTGCTCCTAATTGATTCTTCCTCCCAGGTAGGATAAGTTTTGGGAATGTACTCAGAATTCCACTAAGGCAGTGGGAATGATGAACATACTACAGTTGCGCAAGTCCTACTTACCTGTAACAGTAGGTGTTTGAATTCCTCACTGTCTCAGTGTGAGGACCCACCCTGTATCCTCCAGAGTATGCATAGCTGAGGTGGGTTCAAACTCTTTGATTTGGTGATTGTTGGACTTTTTTTTTAATGGTATTGTGATAGGCTGAGAATTCAGTCTTAGTAGATGATGATTCTGGCTTTAAGTACTTTCCTCACCTTCTTTGTGGAAGCAAAAAAGACTGAAGATTTACTTACTGTGACAGCTAAAGGCTTCCCTGTCAGGATATGCTTAGCCAGTCAGCTGTCAGGAAGGGAGAGGGAGGGAGGAAGGGGAGTCTAAGCTTTTGCAAGCTGGCCAGTACTGGGTTTCGTTGGCACATAATCAAAAAATGCCACTGAAGCAGTGAGGAATTTGAACATCTACTGTTACAGGTAAGTAGGACTTGCGCAACTTTAATTTGTAGTCTTTGTTGTGGAAGTGTCCCCTAGGATCTGCTTCCTAGTCTGTTGGTCTTTGGAGGAAATGTTTCAGGAAATCTCTGCTCTCATTTTTTTCTTTGCGTTGTCTTCAGACAACTTCCTGGCAAGACGTATGAAGGTGCAGTGCAAGAGGAAGTTCATCAGCTTCCCTTTGGCATCTTCTGAGCAATCAGCCTCGAGGGTAATTACTTGGTTTCCACTCCTTATGATTCCAAGTTTGGGGAAATCCTTTGACTGCTGCAAATGAAGGAGGGATGACGCCCAGTGCTTCTAAAGAGGTTCTGTAGGAGCCCTTCATATCTTTCCCTTTGCCTTTGTAGGTGGTTCCCCCTGTAGATCCCATGATGGTGCTTGTCAGGAAGGAACTCAACATTGTGCTTCCAATACTGAACTAGATCTGGGCGCTCAAGGGCTGCTATTATTGGATAAGGAATCCTGATATGACATTGTTGTGACCCTTGAGAAGGCTTCAATCTGTTAGAGCCCAGTGATCCATCCTGTGAAGAAGGAATCTGGGAGAGGAATTATTTTTGGAATGAAGTCTGTGCATACCATGCTTTTAAGGGCATCACAGTTCTTTTCCAGGCACATATGCTGTCATTCCAGTGTGGCATTATTGAAGAGATGTGTAAAGTATTGGAAGAGGTGTTTTACACAAGAACTGTCCATTCAGGTGGCTACTTTTTATATCATGAGCAGTCTCACCTTATATCTTGTTTGTAATTCAGCTGATGGTGCAACAAAGGCATCACGTGCGAGAGAGACAGTATGTATATCTCCATTTTAGATTTTGCAGGGAATTTCAGTACATCCTTCCTTAGTGCCTAGTTCAGTAGTTCCTATCTATTGGTACTTCAGAAAGAGGCTAAACTGAAGTATAGTGAAAAGTAGGGCAAAACCCTTGCAGCTTTTGATATGAACTCTACACTCCTTTTTCAGGGACACATAAGTGCCTGTCTGAGAAATGGTTCAGGCATGGCAAACAGCAACAGAATGTTTAAGCACCCAAGAAAGCAGACACAGCAGTGATCAGTACTTCTGCTTCCAAGTAGGAGCCAGTCGTTATCAGTTTCAGGCACCCTCTTTTGGGCTATCGTCTGCCCCTCGTTTGCAAAGTGCATAGCCATGGTTGCAGTGAAGCAGAAGCTTCAGGGCTTCATGGTCTTTTTGCACCTGAAGAACAATTTCTTTGTTATTCCAAACTTAGAAAAGCTGATGGTGAAGTAGAGAATCCTGAGCTACTGACTCTAGACGTAGGAGGTAACTGAATTTTGTAAAGTCTCGAATGTAACCTTTACAAGCCATCACCTTTGTAGGATGTCTTTTACATCCTCCTCTTTGCATGGCTAGTCTTCCTCCAGAGGAGTTTCTTCACATTTTCCAAGTTGTATCCAAAATTTAGTAAGCTACTTCTGTGTGGGCAGGCATGTACCTAGAGTTGTTTGAACTTTATGGCAGCTGCATTCCATTTGAGAGGTGTAGGTTGAGAGTCCTTTGATGGACCTTGAGGACTCTGTGAAGCCAGTGCTGCTCTGATCCGATATCAGACCAGATTAAGATGTCAAAGGCATGTTGGAAATGCTTGAAACAATGGCACATTGACTCGAGTGACTCCATCCATTCCTTGAGCCACCTCTGCCAAATTTCCAACCCCTCAGATGACTGTCACCTTGCACGGCTCAGCTTTTGAGTTAGATGGGGCATTATCAAAGGTGGACAGGTCAAGGTGCTTGGTCACAAAATGAGGTCAGCTTGCACATCAGCATCCTGAAGATTTGGGTTGTTATGCTGCAAACATTTCAGGTTTCCTCTCCTTAAGGAATGATTTCCATTCCTTGTAACATTACTCTGGTGGTTTCATATATCAACAGGCAAAGGAGGGTAGAATTCACCCCCCCCCCCACACACACACACACGCACACGCACGCACACCACATTTGTCGAGAGTCTGAGAAGATATAGGAGTGATCCATGTCTTTAGATTACTTTTTAGCAGCTACCACATTTCTGGAAAAGACTCTTCCTTGGCCGTAGGCTTGGCACATAGGTGCTGATGCCTTTTAAGTAGTTCCTTGGATAGACTGCGGTGAAGTTTTTTTACACCAGTAGGGCAATCCTTGCTGCAGCCGTTTTTACCTATCTGACCAAAGTTGAAGGCAATGAAGACTTTTTTCCACTACTACTCTTTTTGGGGCACTGGTCTAGGGACACCTTAGTCAAGGAGTACCCTCCAGGTCTCTCTTGTACCTTTCTCCCTCATTCCATGGTTTTTGCATAAATCAAAATTGAGCAAGGCCAGAGTCATTCTTCTAGCCATTTTTGCCGAGTCTGGTTTTGTCTGACCTGAGCTTGCCCTCTGAAGAAAACTGATTGAGACCTTTTAGGAACATACTGACTTTCCTGTCTGGCTTTCCTCATCCAGACCTGCATGCCCTCAAATTAACAACTTGTTTTTTCTAAATCCAGTATTGGCCAGAGGCACAGCTTACCCTGACAGTATTGGTCCAATTCTTTACTTCTACCAAGAAATGCGGTGCCAGGAAAATGTATAGAAGCAAATCGGGTACATTTTTTTGTTTTTGGCCTTGTAAAATGTCAAATCCCTTTTCAGCTCATGTTCATGAAGTCCTAGATGACCTTGCTTGGATTTTTGACTTTTGAGCTATGCTTCTTTCAAAGTTCAGATGTCTGCCATCCCTGATTTTTGCTAAGGGTTTCAACATTCTTCCTTGGCCTCTGAAGGCTTTCAAGGCCTTCCTTAGAAGCACCATTCCTTGTTAGACATCAGTGTAGAGATACCTTCCTGCCACAGGATCTTTATTTTGTTCAATTCCTCTTTGAACCAATTTCTAGAGCAACATTAAAATGCATTTCTTTGGAAGTGGTCTCCTTATTAGCCAATACTTAAGCAATAAGAAATTCTAATTTCAAGCCATATATATATTAATCTAACACACTTCACAAGGATAGGGTTGTCAAGCCATATATATATTAATCTAACACACTTCACAAGGATAGGGTTGTCCTGTGAACTTCATTTCTAAGGTAGATAGAAGCCTAGAATTAATCATTTAGTCTTCCAGTATTTTTTCTTGACTCTGGCAGCACATATGGAGTGTGTTCACTGCACCAGATGGACTTGCATAGAGACTTGTACTTTTATTTGATCCTGTTCCTATAATATAATGGATGAGAGTTTCCAAATACACTTTGTTGAGGTGGTGGTTTGATTGCATCAGATGGTGTTATGACAGCTATAACAAAGTGGTACCAGTTGAACTAATAGCCAATTCCACCAGGACTTGTAGCTGCCTCCCATTTCTTTCAGTAATGCCTCTAGATGACATGCAGCCCTATCTTGGGCGTCTCAGAGTATTTTTACAAATCATTATAGGCTTGTGTTTTTTTTTTTTGTCAGTCTTCCATGAGAGTCACAATTATTCATGAAATCTTTTTGCTGAACAGCCTAGGTAGATCTACTGGGGACACTGTCCTACTGATTGAGGATGAATCAGACCTTGGCAAATTTGAAAGTTATGTACTTGTTCTAATTCTAGATCTGCATGGCCATGATTCCTCTCTAGTTATTAGGGATGTTTTGAGTGAATTTTGTGCTACAATCTGCTTTTGTTTAGCTTATTTCCACATATGAAGAAGTATGAAGTTGCATGGGCTATTCATGAGTAAAGGGGAGGAGCTTAAGCCTGGGAAAGTTTTATGTGCCAAGTAGGTTGAAAAATGGTCTTTCAGCCCTAGTGGTTAAGGAAAACTCTCAGTTCCTCACTTCACCATCTCAGGATGTTATCCCTGCAACAATGATCCCCAATTGATTTAATATCTAAGCATTGCAGTAAGTTTTCTCAAAGCACAGGTGCTGCACATTGGATTGCAGAATCTTCTGAGCCTTCCTGTCTCTGGGCGAAATATAAACACTGCAGACCACCTTGAGAGAGCTTCTAAGTTTTTGCAATTCACAGTGAAAATATTCAGATTTACCCATACTTAGGCGAGTGCCTTATTCCGGCAGACAGCCAGGAGAAGCTGCTCAATGACCTGGCCTTTGTAAAGACCCTACTAACCTCCCTAGGGTACACAGTCAATGAAAAGAAATCCAAGCAGGTGCCCACCCAAAGGGTAATCTTCCTGGGTGCAAGTCTGGACACAGATTCCCAGATAGCATACCTTACCCTGGAGAAACAAATTTTCCTGACAGTCTACTTCTCTCAACTAGCCACCAGGCCCCAGCTAACTGCAAGGAAGATCCTGCAAGCTCTGGGATTCATAGCATCTTGCCATACTACTCATTTCACATGCCAGACTGGATATGAGGAAACTTCACTGGTACCTAAAGAGGCTTTGGTGCCAACACTCTCAAGACCTGGAAACGCTTCTACCTAGAATTCCTTGCCTCAGAAAAGATTTTCTTTGGTGGGCAACAGCATGCTTCCACAACAAGGGAACCCCCCCCCCAGCTCCGGCCCTCACCAGACTCATCAGACTACACTTGGGTGCACACCTGGACGGCAGGTGCATACAGGGTCGATGGAACCCACAGCAAATCCCTCTGCACATCAGTGAAAAAGAGATGATGGCTGTGCAGCATGCCTTGATAGTTTTCAAGCCCCTTCTCTCTCCATTCGCTCTCCTGATCAAAGCAGACAAACACCACTGTGATGTGGTACATCAACAAGCAGGGAAGGACCCACTCCTACTCTCTATGCAGGCTGGCCCTGACCCTTTGGCACACAGCCTCTGCAATGCAACTACACCTGTTAGCACAATTCCTACCAAGCTCTCTCAACTCTCTGACAGACCAATTAAGCATAATCTTCTGGACCTACATGAGTGGCGACTCAGTAGAAGTACCTTCACCCTAATAACTCAGAAATGTGGAACCCCGAAGGTCGACCTCTTTGCCTCCTACACCAACCATCAGCTCAGCAAATTCAGCATCAGGGAGCATCACTGCATGACTTGGAAAGTGGATGCTCTGTCCTTCCCCTGGGTCATTCTGTCGATCTGTACCTTTCCTCCCCTACCTCTCATCCCCAGGGTATTGCTCAAAATAAGGGAGGAAAAACCAAGGACCATTCTTACAGCTCCAGACTGGCCCCGGCAGCACTGGTACCCCTTGCTGCGCAGCCTGTCTTTGCTACCCCCATGGCATCTCCCTCAGATTCCAAACCTCCTGACTCAGAGGGAAGGGGAATTCATGCATCCCCAATTGCAGACACTCAATTTGGGGCAGCTTGGCTTATTCCCTAACCTCGAACCAATCAGCCAACCTCAGTAAACAGGTTCTGGATGTTATCCATGAGGCCAGACGTCCTAGCACCAGAAAGTCTTATGCTGATAAATGGAAAATGTTCTGCACCTGGATCCAGGCTAAGGGAGCCAATACGGCGCAGCCCTCCCTCCCTCATCCTGGATTACTTAGCTGACCTACTACACAGTGGCCTCTCTTTCTCCTCTATTGAAATTCATGCGTCTGCTATTTCTGTTCATTTTGCCACTGAGCAGCCCTTTTTCTCACACCCTTTGATCAAACAGTTCCTAAGAGGGGCTAGTAACTTGAGGCTACCCAGAAGGACACCAACACCAGCTTGGGTCCTTTACTTTATATTGGAAAAGCTCACCCTGCCCCCTTTCGAACCAGCTTCTTCTGCAGAACTAACATTTCTCTCCTGGAAGACACCATTCCTTCTGGCCATCACTTCAGCAGAAGAGTCTCTGAGCTGCAAGCACTCATGGCAGTAGAACCCTTCACCATCTTCCATGCAGATAGGGTATCCCTCAGAACTAACCCATCCTTTATGCCCAGGGTGGTGTCTAGTGTGGCTCTCAACCAGATCCATTCATTCGCCCACCTTTTTTCCTAATCCCCAGAACACAGGGGAAAGGATTTTTCACTCTCTCTAGATGTGCACAGACAGCTCAGATTCTATCTAGACAGGAAATACTTCAGAAAATCTGATCAATTGCTGGTTAGCTTTGCTACAGGGGCAGAAGGCAAAGCCATCTCCAAACAAAACCCTTTCCAAATGGATAGCACACTGCATCCATTTCTGCTACAAACAGCATGGAAAGCCTCCCCCCAAGGGGGTCAGTACACACTCCACCAGAGCAGCCTCCACCTCTGCAGCTTTCCTCAGAGGAGTCCACACCAGGGACATCCTGGAGGCTGCCACCTGGACATCTGTTCACACTTTTAGCAAGCATTACCACCTACCTCTCTTTTCCAAATCCAAGGCAGGGTTTGCCTCTGCAGTTTTGCAGGGCATCCTAGCCAGCCCCTAGTTTCATTGACTGTCTTCACCCTTTTCCTCAGCTTTGGGAATTAACCCAAATGTGATGACTGCAACAGTGAAACATGAAGAACATAGTGCAGTTTTATGTACTCTTACCATAAATGTAGATGTTTGAGTGTATTCACTGTTGCAGTCCTGGTTTCCCTCCCTCCATCCCCCTTTCTTCTCTTTCTCCTTTTATTACCTACCTAACTTGTTCTTTCCTTACAAGGCACATATTGGTATTTATTTTTCACTGGTGGGGTTTCTTCCATCAGAACCTGGCCTGGGCTCCTGGCAGGTTAGGGCAAGAAAAACTGATGTAATGGCTTTGGCTGCCTTACTTTACACTACTGACGACCTGAGGTCAGTCCTCAAGCGACAGCAACCGTTGCAGAAATACTAGAAAAATATATATTGTACTCGCGCTGAAGATTACGGCCAAAGTGAAGCAGAAATAGTGACAAATCCTGAAGTGGCACCACAGCTGAGGCTGTGTAAAAAGGCAACTGAAGTATAAAAGTAAGCGTGATTTATTTAGAAAACAACCAAAAGGCCTAAGTACATTGATCGCTTTCAGCGAGACTTCGCCTTCATCAGATCATAAAGTACAAAGGTCCATATTGGTTAAAATAACAATGAGTAGCCAATCATGTTGGTTACAACCAATGCACCTTCAAAATTTTGACAAATCAGAAGTACCAAACATAAAACCAGGAAGTATAATAGCAATACAAACATCTGACCCAATCCTAGGTTAAGAAGAGGTTCATATGACCAATAGTAAAAGAATTGGACTAAACATAGTTCCTAGTTTGAAACAGCGTGGCGTAAAATGTATAAGATAAAAACTATGGTTGTGTTAGAGTGGAATCTTAATCACCAGCATTTTTTAACCATAATTTCAGAAGCAATTAAAATAACTAGGAAATTAAATCAACAAGAAAATTAAGCTTTACGTAGTTTATAAAATTCGCACAGCATATGTGAGCATAGGGCACGTAGAATACACTATTCACATGACAAGTGTTGTCCTGTATGCATAGTCGAATGTTTACTGATACAGATAGATTTCATGCTCATTTAATAAGTTTGCAATATCCCACATTATATATACATGTTTTAATTTTACACATGTCTACATTTTTAAGCACCAATTAACAAAATGTTTTAGGTTTCATTCCAATTCACCGTACACTTAATCAGTTAGTACCTTTTTTTGGTTGATTGGTTCCTTTTCCTCATGCTCTTTGCCCATTGGCCGAACCACTGATTTGCTGACTGAAACCCTGTCGAGATTTTATTGGCCCTTTGCTAACCACGAAAGCGGAAATGGCCATAGCCGCAAATGTGGATGTCCTTTGTGTGTGTTTTTTAATACACATAGGGTTCATTATAATTTTTAATGGAACTATTGACTGGCTGTCTGCCACAGTCAGTATTCATTGTTTGGTTCTAACCACAAATGTGAAAGTGACCGTAGCCGTGAATACGGATGGTCTCCATTTACTCTCTACAATTGGTTATATACATCTTTTATACATTTTTTACATTATCAAGCACCAATTAACATTATAATGCATTAGGTTTAATTCCAATGCATTAAACACATTTTGGTTAGTAACCCTTGTGGCTAACTAGATTTTTCTTTTCTATGCCCACTGGCTGAGCCATTGATTCGCTGATTGAAATCTAGCTGCAATTTCATTTTCTTCTTGGGGATTGGCCATCACTCTTGAACAGCCACCTTGAGTGGCCCTAACCATGTTAGCAGAAGTAGCCATAGCCGTGAATGTGGACGGTTTCTGTTTTTAGTTTTACATGGGGCTTAGACTGATTTCTGACCAAACTTTAGATTGGCTGACTTTCATCCAGCCAAATTCACTAGTTGGTCCTAATCACGAATAAGGAAGTGGATGTAGCCATGGATACGGACGGTCTCTGTTTTTAGCCCTTTAGTTTCGTATAAGATTTACTGTAATTTTAGGCTGAACTACCGATTTGCTGTTTGCAATCTAGACACTTTATTGATTGGTTTTCAAAATCAATCACTACTTTGATTGGCTGTAGCCGCGAATGTGGCGGCTTTGCCCTGAAATTTGATTCTCTATTTCCTTTTGATAATCTACTGTACTGTCCATCATAAGTTTAACTAAGAGCCGAATAGCTCTAGATGAGTTGGTCATAATATTCATCACTTCGCTCAGCCATGGCGTGATCGTGAATATGGAGTATTTTTTTTCTTTTCTTTTCTTTTTTTTTCAATTCGCACAAGGTTTCCCACACTAAGGCTTGTCTTCCAATAGTTCCTTTAACGTTGCATATAAGAGGAAAGTTTTTATTTAGATCTAACGTGTATTTACTGCCGAGGCAGCGGCAATACATATTCTACGTGCCCTATGCTTATATATGTTATGCGAATTTTATAAACTATGTAAAGCTTAATTTTCTTGTTTTAATTTCCTAGTTATTTTAATTGCTTCTTAAATTATGGTTAAAAAATGCTGGTGATTAAGATTCCACTCATTTGTTTAACATGACCATAGTTTTTATATTGTACATTTTCATGCCACACTGTTTCAAACTAGGAACTATGTTTTGTCTAACTCTTTCACTATTGGTCATATGAACCTCTTTAACCTAGGATTGCTCAGATGTATGTATTGCTGTTATACTTCCTGGTTTTATGTTTGGTGGTGTGTCATTTGTAACCAACATAATTGGCTACTCATTTTAACCAATATGGACCTTTGTACTTTATCTGATGAAGGCGAAGTCTCGCCGAAAGCGCTCATCAATGTAATTAGGCCTTTTGTTTTATTTCTAAATAAATCACGCTTACTTTTATGCTTCATTTGCCTTTTTACACAGCCTCTGCCGTGGTGCCGCTTCAGGATTTTTCACTATTTTTGATGCAGAAGTACTAAGTCTCTGGTATTTGGTCTGGCCAAGGGCTACCCTGGCAGGGATAACCCAAATGTGATGACTGCAACAGTGAATACACTTGATCTACATTTATGGTAAATGTCCACAACTGTACTTTCTTGTGCATATCACCGCAGAACCCAGAACCAGCAAGTGAAGGATGCACTGATAGGAATGTGATCACAAGGCCTACTGTTCACTTTACCTACACACTCTAATATCCAAGATTATTAAGAATGCAGACGTGCACCAGACCCAGACCAAGATGATTTGAATAGCCCCTTCTGATCATAGCAAACCTGATGCCCACTGATGACCCTACACCTCTTGGGATGGACATACTGTGGATTATTCAAAACATTGCTGTTTTACCCATCAAGCAAGCCATGCCTGTACCTCAATGCTGTGAAGCTCTGTTTGGTTCCTCCTTTCTGAAGAAGGAATTTTCCGAAAACACTTTTATTTTGTATTTTACGTTTTTACAATTACATATGTGGTTTTAACTGTCCTTGTCCTATTGGGTTTACTATTTTTGTTCACGTTTAGGGATATAGTTTATTCCGGTGTTGAGCAAGAACAGAGCCAGCGTTTGGCTAGAAAGTCTTTCAGAATGGTTTTGAAGGCTAGGAGGGAGGGTATTGACCTAATCGATAGAGATATGGAGTTCCAGGCCTTGGCAGCATGGTATGAGTACAGACAGTACCCTGCAGATTTGATAGGTTTATGGACAGAGAGGAATTCTTCATCATTGAGTCATAATGACCAACTGAGTACATAAATGTGTAGACTGTTTAGTGTTGGACAAGCAGATGTATTCTGGATATTTTTTTTAGGCGGTATGAAACTGTATGTTTGATGGGGTATTGCTAACCAATTTAGGCTTTTTAGTGCTATGCAGTGGTGGGCTCTGAAAGGGGTATTTGCTGCAAATTTAGTAACTTTGTTATAGCATTGTCCAAGTTTTGATTTTTGTAAAGTCTGAAGGTTATTAAGGATGAGAGCATCTTAAAGAAGTGTGGGGAGGAGATAAGTAGTGGCAAGTGTAGTTTTAGTTGTGTTGGTGAGAGAGTTTTTGGCTCTGTAAAGCATCCCTGTTTTTTGAGTTTTTCTTATGCAGTTTTGTATATGCAGATCGAATTTAAGATTATCATCCGTAATAATTCGCTATGAGAAGTGACTTCAATTATTGTATTTTCGAGAGAGGACTTTAAATTTATTTTTTTTCATGGGAGAGGGATTTGGGAAAAAGAACTGTGTTTTTTTAAAGGTTGGGCATGAGTTGTGAGTTACAAAGCCACGTTTTAGTTGTTAAAGCTTTTGGAGCAATTTATTTTGAGGTGTGCCACGTTGTTAGATATGTAAATGTGTATGGAGTCATCTGCTTAATGTATTAGGGAAGCCTGTTGTATATGCGGAGGGTATTTTTGAGTGCGCTAGAGGAAGGGACCACGGATAGAGCCTTGTGGTACACCAATGATGACTGGGTGGTATGGAGAGATGGAGTGTCATTTTACTTGCTGATATCTATTGGACAGGTAGCTTTTGAATCATGGAAGCGTGTGATGAGAGAGACCTAATGACATTTGAAGTGGAACTTTGTTGTAACAAACTGTCAAAGGCTTTAGACAAATCTAGAAATAAGGAGGAGACTAATTTGTTGTTAGCTGTAGCTTTGGCAGTATCTGTATAGATTAGAAGTGCAGTGTTAGTACCATGGGAACGTTGGAAGCTATGTTGTTTGGGGGGGGGGGGGTTGGAGTTTTTCCTGCAGGAGATAGTTTAGCAATAAACGATAAATGTATGTGCCAAATGGTTCTAGTGCCTGCAGCATATATGGTCCTAGTGGGTAGCAGAGAATGAATCACCTTCTTATAGACCTATTAATTTGAGAACTACATTAATTTCTGTTTATAAGAAATCAGCTTGCTTGAGCTTCCTGCATTTAATCTTAACTTCAGTGTTCAGGAGATGCAGGACCTTAAAGAAGGCAAAATGTCTTGTACACTTGAGTGTTAAAGCAAAGCCATGATGATTTCATGTAGAAGTCTGTAATATTTTATATCTTTCAGATGAAGGGAATGAGCCAGAAATGCAAACTCAACAGAACAGCCAGTTAACGTGGAAGCAAGGGCGACAGCTACTGAGGCAGTAAGTACTGTTTGCATTTCAATTAGCGGAAAACTACAACAGTAACTTATTGTTTCTGAACATTTCTAAGTGAGGCGGCAGTATGGTTAAAATTTAAAAAAAAAAAGTTTTCGTACAGTGGGTATGTTGGTGCATCTGTTTTTGTGTATGGTATTACTCTACTTATTTTTGTTGGTATTGCAGTAAGAAAGAATAAACCCATTTTCTTTCTTTTAGCTTGTTGCAATTTTTAATATAGCTGGCTCAGTGAATTGTTGATTTGTTTGTCTAGGAACCATATAGCACTATTTAATGATCGGATGTTGTCTTGTCCGTCCATTCCTCAAGTGGTATGGGTTTTGGATCTGACCTCTGATCTGACTTCAGCCACTTATAAGCTTTGAATCCAATGCTTAGGTTGTTCCCCTTACCCATCATCCCTGTGCAAGGATTGAGCTACCTCAGATCTCGTTTACCACCATAAGCAATGTACAGATCTTTGGTACTCAGGAAGAATTTAGTAGGATTTTTGCCTACAGGTAAGTGATTATTTTCATTTGGAGTTGTCTTTCATCTCTATATTGCACGTCCTACCCCTCTAATTACCCCTTTGTTAATATTGTCATCTCCTTTTTCTTCATGTTTCTTCCCCTAATGGGACACTCTAAAAAACTAGTAGATATCCTTTTGGTCTATTTTATATATATATATATATATATATATATATATATATATATATATATATATATATATACATTAGTTAAAAACAAAATTCCAGATGGTCACAGGTTCAGTTTGTTCTTCCCCCTTCTGAGGAAGAATGACCGGATGTGCTCAATAGATCTTCAGGATGTGTACTTCCACATAAAAATGGACAGATAGTTTAGGAAGTTTCTTAGCTTCTAGCTGAGAGATGGTCATTTCCAATTCAGAGCTTTGCAGTTTATTCTCACCACAACCCCCTGGGTCTTAACTAAGTGCATGGCAGTAGTGGCAGCTCGTCTGTGACTGCAGGATTTTTGGGCATTCACATATTTGGATTGGGTATCTCATAAACGCCCTTACCAGGAATCTACTCATTCGAATCAGAGACTCCTTGCTACAGCTGTGCACAACCTGTACTTTACAGTGAGTCTAACAAATTCCAAGCCACAACCTTATACAGTCACTATAGTAGTTCTGGACAGAAAACTTCAGATAGCAAGACTCCCTTTGGCAAGAGTTGCATCACTTCAGCAACAAGCCCAGGATGTTTTATCCCACCAGAAGCCACCAACAAAACTAATTCTATGGCTTCTAGGCTGTGTGGCAGCCTCCATCATATTAGTTCTCCTAGCCATATTCTGCACGTATGTTCTTGAATGGAGTCACTTTGCAATGGTCAATCAAGAAACAACCCATAATGTCATTAACAAACCTTTGCATAGCACACAGAGTGGTGTTTGGAATCTCCATCTTCTACAACGATGTCCTTTCCTCCCTCCCCTGAAGACACAGTGATCGCAGACTCTTCCTGTCTGGAGTAGGGGTGGGGCATTACCTGGGAAAGACAGTCTAAGGTAATTGATCCCAAACAGAGGCCAGTCTACACATTAGTGTATTGGAGAATTGGAGATGAGGGCAGTTCTCCTAGTATTGCAGGCCTTTCAGAACTCATGCCATTTGTTTGTTACATCAACAAACAGAGGAGAGCCATATCTCATCAGTTGTGCCAAGAGACCATGAGAGTGTGGCAGTAGGCAATATTTTCTCAAAACTTATAGCAACATATATCCTGGGGAAATCTAATATCCTTGTGGACAGGTTGAGCAAATCTATTCTCCCTACCCCCCACAAATGTTCCCAAAATCCGTTGGTAACTGAGCAGATTTTCATCTTGTTGGGGCCAGTCTTGTTGCAATCTCTTCACCTCTCCCCACAACACCAAATGCAGCAATTTCTTTGTTCTAATTCCCCAAGGGGGGAGTCATCCAGGGACACTTTAATGCACTGTTGCCCCCCCCAAAAGACTCTCTTATGCCTTTCCTCTAGTATCGCTGATTTTCAGAGTTTCTACAGAAAGCATCTGTGTTGAAGGTTACAGTAATCCTCATGCCCACCAATTGGCCTCATCAAGTGTGGATTCCCTTTCTCTAGCTTTGTCTAATCCACCCTGTGTCGGTGCTGAGCTTGGATCCAGATCTTCATCTGTCAGGGTTGCCTCACCCAAACATCTAGTCCCTCAAACTGATGGCAAGGTTTCTCCAATTCCAGTGATGGTTCGACAGCCCAGTGTTTCATCTTTGGTTGCCCACATTTTGTTCTCTTTCCAAAAACTCTCTACGAGGAAAATTTACAAAAGTAAATGGAAAAGGTACCCTGTTTAGGTAATTGAAAACATTGACCATTTTTCGGCTCCTCTTCCAGCAATTTTGGACTTCCTCACAAATCTTTTTCAATGTGGAACCTGCTACTTCACCATCAAAGTACAGTTATCTGCAATGTCCTCTCTTCGTGTGGGTGAAAGTTACATGTCCATAGCATTGTTAGATTATCCAGAGCTTTCCTTTGAGGCACTTGTCTTCTACTCCCTCACTTAGAGACCCAGTCCCCCCAGGGACATAACTATTTCACTGCAGCCATTTACTGGTCCTCCTTTTGAACCTGCTGGTATGGTTGACTTAGTTTTTATCATAGAAGATCTTATTTCTGGTTGCAATCGCTGTTGCCAGCAGAATGTTTGAGCTTTACACCTTGTCATCAAAACCTTTTACCTGATATTTTGCAAAGACATGGAGTCCCTGAAAACTGACCCCTCTTTTCTTCCAGAGGTGGCTTCTGAATCCTCCATCAGTTAGTCCACAAATCTTCCAGTGTTATCAAATTTTTCAAACAAGGATGAGTAGACATTACATTTGCTAGATGTTCATCACTGGTTGCATGGTCTGTTGCATTTTTACTTAAAGCAGACACCTTTAAATAGGTCTGGTCAATTATTTGTGTCCTTTTCTACTGCTATGTTGGGTAAAGGAGTGTCTAAAGTCACCCTTTCATGTTGGTTGCCTTGGTGCATATTGCATGTCTATCAAGAATGAGGTCTGTCACTTCCTACAATTCCCAAAACTCATTCCACTAGATCTGTGGTTTTATCTCCAGCCTTCTTTTCTAGTGTTTTCTAGTGTAGTGTATAATTGTATATTTAAGCAGATGCAGGACTAAACATTTTTGCTTTTGAACTTTAAAATCTCACCTTATACTTAAGATCTAGGTGCAGGAAGAACACAAAGATGTACACTGTAAAAGTCTGTGGAATAATGTTTTACATCTTGTATTTGCATTATGCATAATTTTGTTGGCTGGATGGAAGTTCTATTTTGCAGAGCCCATTTACAGTACAAATCTGGGAGGAAGAAATGCAAGCATCCAACATTCTAAACATTTGATGGATCAAATGTGTTGGGATGATATACAACTAGAAGTGCATTCAGGCATACGATTACACCAAGAGCTTCTGCTTTTATAGACAGCATAGCACACAAGATAGAATATGTTTAGTAGTAGTTAATATACAATACGTGTATAGTAGTCAAAGCAAGCTTTATTGTCATTTAGAACTACACATGTGTAGCCTAGACGAAATTTCGTGCATCATCTCAGTTCTTGAGATTACAAAGGAAAGTGAAACAACGCATAACAAATAGGGGAATAAACGTAACTAAAATACAGTACTACTCCTAGTACACAAGAAAGACCAGAGACATTTACCAAAACTCTTATACGAAAAGAATACCCTCCCATGAGTTAAATTAACTACCCTATTTAAAGTAATACAAAACACACTACATATTGAAATGCCTAAGTGATTTGTCTGATACTGCACTTGAGTGAGTTTAATATTGACTGTGGATATAGTAAATAAATATTGCACTTGGAATATATGTAAGTATATATTGCACAAGTAAAAAGTGACTTATGTGCCCAGACCCCTGGGACTAGTGCCCGAGTTCAGAAGTCTTATCACTGTAGGGTAGAAACTGTTACTGACTCTTGTAATCCTACAGCGGATGCTGCAATATATAGTAGTAGTATAAAGGCAGTAACAGCCTTCAGACCCCTGAAGCCACAACTGTAGAACGTGAAAGCATTGAAAACAGACACTAGGGAGAAACTTTTGATGATCATTTAGATCACTATTGCACTAATTCAGACTACTGGGAGTTCAGCTGCAGAATCCCTGGATGATCGGCCTAACTTCAAGCTCAGAATCCTTCCATCTTGGCATAGCAGATGCCATCTAATGGGATATCGGGATGCTCCCAGTACAAAGTAGGTATTTGCATGTGCCAGCTTAGATGTTTTTAGTGCATGTGCTTTGTATACTAGCATTGCAAGTGGTGTTTTTCTAGTGTTCAGCCTGCTTCAGAACTCAGAAGGCAGGTAAGTATCACATTGGGGAGCTTCACTTTTTCCTTCACCATCTGTAGAATTGTAAACCTTTTTATTGATATTGTATGAAATGTTGGACGGCAGCCACATATCCGGTCCTAAAAGGGGGAAGGCACATCTGTAGCAAATGCATTCCTCAGAAGGACTTGAATATTTGTTACATTTTCTGTTTGGGGGCCTGACCACGATAATCAGGTTGGATAGTTTACTAGGGATTCACCACCAAATTCATCCAAAGTAGGCAATATTCTTTTCAACACTACCTGGATGGAAGCAGGCTCAAGGCCTTTATCTGTTCTGCGATGGCATCCACAGGGGTGATGGATCCACAGAGGGGATAGCCTCTGATGATGATCTTAGTGTTTCACTGTTGCAGTCATTACATTTGGGTAATCTGCTTGCAGGTTGCCCTCAGTCGGCCTGATTAACAAAGTCTTGGGTCCTGCATCAACTGCTGTCCCTTCTTCCATGACCAGGTCGTCGGGGGTATAAAATATGTAGCCGATGCCATTACGTCAGTCTTTCTTGCCATGCGGTGCCTGAAGCAGAAGCAGTTCGCAAATGCTGGTCGGCCGACTCCTGAAATTTTCGTTTTCGAGTTTCAGAACCAAAGTCTTCAACTTGAAGCGAAGTACCCCGTTGGGGAAACTTTTCTTGTTCCTTACCGATGTCAGTAAAAGTTAATAATTGCATTACTTGTGGAAAGCAAATACCTCATAAAGATTTTCATTCGTATTGTATTCCTTGCCTAGGCACTGACCACGACGTACCTTGCTGTCGGTTTGGTGCCTTATTTAATCAGTCGTCTGTATATTTTTGCCTCTAAATATTTTGGTTCTCTGTTTAATTATCCAGAAATGTCGTTGGTTAGCCATCCGACTGCCGGGATTCCGAAAAAAACGCAAAGATAAAGACAGAGACAGGCCGCCGAGGTCCAAAACTGCAGACGACGCTTTTCCTAAGCCAGTCGCCAGTTCACCGGTACTCAGTGAGGTGCTTTCGCAGCCCTTGATACCCCCTACTTATGATTCGCAGTCCTCTACTGAGACCCATTCGGAGTCTGGTATGCTGCGAGATACTTCAACTATGGAACCAGCGGATGTCTCTACCTTGGATGGGTCCGGAGCTGCTGTGCAGGCACCGGCTTCTGAGGGTGTATTCAGGCCTACAGACTTGGATATTAAATCGACACCACCTTCATTACTAAGGCCTAGTTCTTGATCCATGTCTAAAAAACCAACGCCCAGGCCACATGCTCGGGCCCCTATGCCTAAAATGATAAAAATGGCTGGAGATCTATTAACTCTAATCAGGGGTAGTCAACCCCCCCCCCCCCTTCTAAGAGGCCTAGGGCTGAGCTTTATTATGAATCTTCTGATCAGGATTCTGTTTCTTCTGATGACCTGGATTTGTCCATATCTACTTATGAGGATTCTGATGCAGAGGATTCTATTCCCTCTGCTTCCCCTCCTGAGGATTTTTCTTTTGGGAAAACCTTACATACTTTAAGGGAGCATTTTCACTGGGAAAGCCAGGAATTTTTTGATTCAAAAAAGAGGCTTAGGGATTTCCTTCTTCTACCCTCAGCATAGGCCTTTGGCTATACCTCCTGTACTAAACATTGTTGATGATGTTTTCTCGGAATCCAGTTTGGCCCCTGATTCCCTGCCTCCTGCTCTTAGTAAACTTGACTGATACTACAGGATTCCTGAGTCCCACAAGTTCCTTTTCAAAAATCCTGTTGCAGATCCAGAGATTGCTTCTCAGTGACCCAAGGACATTAAGGCTTTTACTGCAAAAAATTCTACCCCTTCTGATAGAGACTCCAGGGTGCTGGATAGATGGGGTAAAAAGGTTTATACTTTTGCAGCCTTGGCAATCAGAGCTTTAAACTGCCAATTTCATATGTTAAAATATCATCATGTTATTGGACTGCTTAAACAGAAAATGATGTTGATTCCTGACTCTGTGGAAAATAAAGATTTAGAGGACTTGATGCATTCTGATGAACAAGTTGGAAAACATACTTTGCAATGTGGTTTTGATTCTTTAGAGGCTTCTTGCAGGGCTGCTGTTATTGGGTCTGTGCTTAGAAGGCAGCTTGCCTTAAAGAGAGCAATCCTTGCCAGATCATGTTAAAGCTAAATTGCTGGATGCTCCTTTAAATCAGGACTGCCTGTTTGGCAACAAGGCTGAAGAAGTTCTTAAAAAGATGGAAGATAAAGCTAAATCTATGCAAACTGTTAAAGATTTCTTACAAGTGCAACTTCCTAGGTTTAGTAGGCACTGGCCTACTAAGAATTGGTCCTTTCCAGTCCCTTCCAGGTCTTCTCAAGCCAAACCCAGATGGAACAAAAACTCCAGGCTTCAGTCCCAGGTGACTCTCGGAACTAAGCAGTGGGGGGCCTCCACTTCTAAATCTGGAAATAACAAGATACCCCCCTATGGTAAACAGTCTCAATGATTTCCTTTTAAAATTCCCAAGCACTTATCTTTTGACTGCCCCTTTGGGGGGAAAGGTTGCCCTTCATGCAAAGAACTGGGAACTCATAACCCAGGACAAATGGGTTTTAAATATAGTATCCCAGGGATATAGATTTCATTTCCAAACGTTTCCAACACCAAATGGGTGGCCAGACCTGCCCCCAAATCAGTGGGTAGAGGCTCAAAAACAAGTATTTTCCCTCTTAAGCATGGGGGCTATTCAACTGGTACCAGAAGAGGAAAAAGGACAAGGTTTCTACTTCAGACTTTTTCTGGTACCCAGAAAAGACAAATCATGGCGTTCAATCCTGGACCTGTCTACTCTAAACACCTTCCTGTAGATTCCAAAATTCAAGATGCTGACTCTTCAATTACTTCCTATGCTAGGCAAAGGCGCCTGGTTGGCAACACTAGATTTAAAAGAAGCATACCTGCAAATCTCAATCCAGGAATCTTGCAGAAGATACCTATGGTTCAAAGCAGGCTGCACACATTATCAGTTCTCTGCACTGCCCTTTGGCTTGTCTACTGCGCCCAGGGTATTCACAAAGTGCCTGGCTCAAGTTATTGCATTTTGCAGGCAAAGTAGTATTCAGATATACCCATACCTGGACGATTGTCTAATTCAGGCAGAAAGCCAGGGCATACTTTTGAATCATCTGGCGTTTGTAAAAAGGGTTCTAACTTGTCTGTGGTACACCATAAACAAAAAAAAAAAAAAAATCACAACTGGTACCCTGTCAACAAATTACATTCCTGGGAGCAAGCTTGAATACAATTTCCCAGATGGCTTACCTCACGGCAGAAAAGCAAATTCATTTGGTAACCTATTTCAAACAAGTGGCCACAAAAACCCTGCTATCTGCAAGACAGATACTGCAAGCCTTGGGGTTTATGGCCTCCTGCATTCTTCTAATTCCATATGCAAGACTGCATATGAGAAAACTACAGTGGTATCTAAAAAGCCTATGGAGTTAACATTCTCACAGCCTGGAAACAGTAATTCCTATCATACCTTGCCTACGCCTAGAGTTCCTCTAGTGGGCAGAGGCCTGCCACCAAAACAAGGGACTACCATTCACACTACCCCCTGCTGCCCAAACCCTAACAGAAGCATCAGACTATGCATGGGGGGGCTCACGTGGCAGGGAGGTGCACTCAGGGCAAATGGAACCCATGTGAAATGCACCTACTTATCAGTCAAAAAGAAATGTTAGCCCTGCAGAATGCTCTGACAGCCTTCAAGGATTACATTCTTCCAGGACAACTAATGGTAAAGATGGACAACACCACGGTTAAGTGGTACATAAACAAGCAGGGAGGTACACAATCCTACCCCCTCTGCATACTAGCCATGGCATTGTGGAACACAGCCTTGAGCTACCAAGTGCACCTACAAGCTCAATTCCTGCCAGGAAAATTAAATACACTGGCAGATGGACTAAGCAGAAACCTCATGGACCCACACGAGTGGAAACTGAAACCAAGGATTTTCAACATGTTGACAAGCGAATGGGGGGGCCCAGACATAGATCTATTTGCCTCCCCCCAGAACTACCAGTTGGACAAGTTTTGCACAAGAACTCCCCACAAACAAGCCTGGAAAGTGGATGCTCTGTCCTTCAGCTGGAAAAACCTATCAGTCTACGCCTTCCCCCCGCTGCCTCTGCTCTCCAACGTTTTACTGAAAGTCAAACAGGACAAACCGCAGCAAACCTGTGATGGATGTCATCTTAGAGGCAAGGAGACCTAGTACTAGAAAATCTTATGCTGATAAATGGAAAAGATTCTGTGCCTGGAACCAATCTCAAGGGATAAGCACAGCAGCGCCCAATTTACCTCAGATTTTGCATTACTTAACTGAGATGCTTCATAAGGGCCTGTCTTTTTCCTCCATTAAAATTCATGCCTCAGCCATTTCAGCTCATTATAACACAGAACCTCCCCTCTTCTCTCATCCTCTGCTCAAGCAGTACCTCAAAGGGGCCAAAAACTTGAGACCACCCAGGAGAGCTCTAACCCCTGCCTGGGACCTTAACTTTGTATTGGAGAAACTCACTTTGCCTCCTTTTGAGCCAGCTGCTACTGCAGACTTAAAATTTCTTTCTTGTAAAACAGCTTTCCTTTTAGCAATCACTTCAGCTAGAACGATATGTGAATTACAGGCCCTTATGGCAGTGGAGCCTTTCATCATCTTTCATGCGGACAGGGTGCAACTCAGGACCAATCCATCCTTCATGCCCAAAGTGGTATCCAGTATGGCTCTTAATCAGGCCATTCATTTGCCAACCTTCTTTCCCAATCCACAGAACAAAGGGGAACGGATTCTGCATTCCTTGGATGTGCACAGACAACTTAGATTCTACTTGGACAGGACTAAACCTCGAAGAAAATCTGAACTGCTGGGTAGCATTTGCTGCAGGGGCAGAGGGGAAGGCTATTTCAAAACAAACCATGTTATGTAGTCCTATCTCTCCTCCATTACTACATGTGGGTTCGGAGCAGATCCTTGGCTCCATTTCAGCTGCTTAGAAAGCCTGAAAACTTCTGATTGGCTCGTGGCTAATACGTATCCCATGAGGCATGCGCACATTCCCCAGATCTCATTTGCCGAGTCTTTAGTTGGAAGCTTCTTTTGGTTGGCCGTGACCAAGTGATTTAGTTCTTTATTATTCCGTTTGTTAGAAGTTTTTTAACTTCTTGTGAAGTGCTTTTCTTATTGCTGTTAGCCTTATTGTGATAACCGATTATGTCAATTTAACCGGACTTGACGTTTTCCTGGATTTGACTTTTCTGCTATAAACTTTTGGGCCTGTTGGCCTTTTTTGTGTGTGCGTTCCCATGAGTGTGTGCGTTTTACTAAATCGTTTTACTTGGAGGTTAGTCTGTTTCCCTTTCCTTTACACTAGGTTCGTTTAAGTTAGAGAACCTAGTAAAACTTCCCTTGGTTGTTTGTTGTGAGAAATAGTGCTAGATCTGTTAAGATAGAGGATCTAGTTCCTCTCTTGAGTGAGTGTGTTGCTTTTTCTCTTCAATCGCCTATTGAGACTGCCATTATATCTAAGGAACATAAAGAGCATGAACAGTCAGGATTTAAAAAGTGCACTAAATGCTCTCAAAAATGTCCATCACTGATGGACAATAGCGTCTGTGTGTATTGTTTAGGGGCCATACATCTTCAAGAGACTTGTCTCTTTTGCCATTCCTTTAGTCCTAGAGTGCTCCAGGAATGGAAGAATAAGTTGATTCTAAAAGGATTGTTAAAACCTTCTTTCGAGGAAGACCTAGCCAGCTTGTCCTCTGCTAGGTCACATTCTTCCAGTAAAGATAAGGGCAAGACCTCCAAAAGGCCTTCTCCAGCCTCAAGTTCTGTCTCTGAACCTCCACAGAAGTTGCCTAAATCAAAGATGGTCTCTGTCTCTTCGGCTCCACTGTCCTCGGAGCCGATTGAGATTCTGGACATGGACATTGCAGTGTCGGCACCTAGTGCTTCGGTGCCGATCACCAGCAGTCCTCTTCGGAGCCGGTCTACAGACATTCCACCGGTCTCCCCTAATTTAAAATCACCTATATTACAGAGAGCGAGGTCTCCAACTCTGTCCTCCAGATCCTCCAGGAGATTTTCTAAAGAAGACATCAGAGAGTGGTGCTCAGACTCCTTAAGTCGTCGGCCTTGCCAAACTTTTTATTGGCTCCTACCACTTCTGCCTTGGAGCTGACTCCTGTTACCGACCCTGCTCTGTTTCTTCCTCCAACCCAGATTGGGCCTTTGGAGCCAGCGCTGTCAGTACCGACTATAGTGGTGTCCTCAGCTCCAGCACCCCGGGTGGTTGTCTCTGAGCCAAGCCCCACTCCGACACTGTCGGCGCTGTTCGAAGTGTCTAGGGTCCGAAGCTCTTTGGTCGGGCCCGAGGGGGACACTTGGAACCAAACCTCTTCGATGCCGAGTCTTCCTCTTGGTGCATCGGCCCAAGTGAGCTCGGACCCTACATCGTTCTCTGAGCCGATTCCTTTGGAGCCATCCGTGCCTACACTCTCCTCGGAGCCGGGGCATCGTTCGGAGCCAAAGGAATCTGTTTCCGTGAAGATGAGCATGCTGTATAGTTCATCCATACCATGTAGGAGTACCGATGCTATACTCCCTCAAGTGCTGACTACGGTCTCAGCATCCTCTCTCCCCCGGGATGGTAGAGACTCACAGCCTCAGGACCCCCGTTTGGGTGGTCCCTGATCTTCCGGGACCTCCTCAAAAGACCCCACAGAGGAGCCCCCTCGGAAGAGATCTTATAAGAGGAAGCATGTAGACTCCCCTGATGAGTCTGTCACATCTGACACTGACCTTGATGAGTCGGAGGGGGTCCACTAAGTCGTCCTCTGAAGATGTCTCCTTAGCAGACATTTTGGAGATCCTCAGGCAGAGAGGCGGCTGGCCCATCGTTACCCCTTCCGATGAGGAATCGGTGTGAGTTTCAACCCTCAGCTTCATGGGTGTCTCCTCCATTTGATGAATTGCTAGATCTCGTGAGTCAGAAGGCATGGCAGACTCCCGATGCCATTGAAACGGTCCCTAGGAGGCTGAATAAATTTCTCTCCGCCCCTAAGGACAAAGAATTTTTATTCTAAAGGTTTACCTGTTGATGCCATGGTGGTGGCGGCGGCCACTAAGAAGGAGCTAGCAGAGACTTCTTCTATCCATCCACCTAACAAGGAATCCCGGACGATGGATAGGTACGGGAAGCGTCTCATCTCTTCAGTGGCTTTTACACTCAGATCGCTGAACTATCTGTCACATTTTACGAGACTTCAGAGAGATCTCCTAAAGGAGTTAGTTAGGAGATGCTCTTCAGGGTACCTCGACCGAAGCAGTCCCATCTACAGTGTCTGCTCAGTTGGCTACCCTCACATCTATTGTTAACTCCTCCATGCGGCTGATTTCATATGCAGCTGATGGTGCGAGTAGGGTGGCGGGTTGAGGAGTCTCATTAAGGAGACATTCCTGGATGCATCTATGCAACTTTGCTGAGCCTTTCAAGTGTACGTTCACCAATGCTCCCGTGGACAGATTCTCTCTTTTTGGATCCAAGGTGAAAGATGCGCTCACCAGGTGTGAGCAGGAAGGAAAGACTCTCTCTGCAGTGGGAGTCTGTTTTACCGTTCTTTCTAGACCTTACCTAAAGGTCAGAAAAGCGGCAAAGTGTGGTTCAAGAAATCACAGAGACCTTTCTAGGACACACAAGGTGATTCCTCCTTCAGAGGCAGGGGAGGAGGAAATAATGGTAGACGTTGCCCTAGAGGCAGGGGAGGCCCACAAAAATCAGGGAGGTCGCAATTCCTTTCGTGACCTCCTCTATCAGCGTTCCTGATGTGGAACCCGACTGTGCGTCTCTGGAGCCGGTCGGGGGTCGCCTGTCCCTTGTATCTAGAAGCCTGGCTAAATCTCACTCGAGACAAGTGGGTACAAGACATCATTACCAGAGGTTACTCTATACCATTTTCCCATCCTCCACACCCTTCCAAAAGAATTCCAGATGTGCCGCCCAATCACAGGGATCAAGCGGCTATAGAGATAGAAAAGCTGCTATTAAAAAGAGCCATCCAAAAGGTCCCAACAGACCAGACAGGATTTGGAACATACTCTAGGTTCTTTTTAGTTCCAAAAAGAACAGGGGACTGGAGACCCACCCTAGACCTCAGCAGGTTAAACGAGCATGTAAAGAAGTCCAAGATGTAATGCGATCCTATCTCGCTTACATTCATAACTGATGGGCTCGGAGCCGAGAATCGGCTCCGACTCGGCCGATACACTAGCACGAAGTCTCTCATTGGCTGGGCCAACCCCCTTATCCTAGGATGCACCACGCCCAAACCCCTAGATCTTGTTTGCCGCTCCTAGAGTAACAACGTGGTCTTGACTTGGCTGTGGCTAAGTACCCTTCTTTTTTGTCCTTTTGGTCGCTTTTAAGCAGTTAGCTTTAGAATTTATACTCAACAGCTATTTTAATAGCTATCTTGTTGGTATTTCCATTGTGAATGACTGTGTTTGTCTTTTTGAATTGTTGTGGTAATCCCTTCTTTTTGGCGGGCTAGGCCCGTTTTAGTTAGAGGGCCTTTGCCCTATCTCTTGTAGAGAGTTTAAGTTATAGCTCCCCCCCTCCCTCCTTGTGTGTTTTGAGTGGGTTACAGTGAGTATGTCTGGCAAAGAAAAGGAACATAAGCCATCGGGCTTTTAAAAAATGTTCGAAATGCAGTTACAAGATGTCGTTGACAGATGGTCACGCCATCTGTGTTTATTGTTTAGGGGCTAAACACTTGCAAGAATCCTGCAGTGTTTGCCATGCTTTCTCCTCACGTGTCCTTCACGAGAGAAAGAATAAGCTTATCCTGAAAGGTCTGATCAAACCAGCCTTCGAGGAAGCTTTGGCCTCTTCTCCCTCCTCGAAATTGAAACAAAAGAAGTCTTTGGCTCCGACAAGTCCATCGGAGCCACCTGCTAAAAGAGCTAAGTCTGTGTCCCCTTCCTCGGCTCCACTGGCCTCGGAGCCGAAGGATAGAGGATCCAAATCTGGGTCTCCCTCCATGGCTCCACTGGTTTTGGAGTCTCTGGATGAGAGATCACGTACTCTGTCCCCTTCCTCGGCTCCACTGATTTCGGAGCCGCAGGATAGAGGGTCTAAATCTGGGTCTCCTTCGTTGGCTCCATTGGTCTCGGAGCCGCAGGAGAGTGTTTCTGCTCTGGGGTTGGTTTCGTCTGCTCCTGAACCATCGGCACCGAAGGGGGTCTCTGTTCTGGTCGAGTCTGCTTTGGCCCCGATCCTTTTGGAACCGATTTGGAGCCGGCCTCCTAGCCTTGTCTCGGAGCCGATAGAAAAAGTTTCTTGGCCCCCTTCTGTTTCCTCCAGGTCCTCCAGGCTTTCAGATTCGGATGTAGATAGGGTGGTCCAGAGGCTCCTCCAGTCACCTGTCTTATCCAAATTATTTTCGGCTCCGGCCCAGTCGGCCCCGGAGCTAGCCCTTTCGATACAGTTTCTTCCTCCTCCGACAACCTTGGTGTCGTCGGAGTTCACAGAGTCGGGTGAAGTCCTTGAGTCAGTCCCGAGACCCACTGCTAGTCTGTCGGCACCATCTTCAGCTCCAACCCTTTCTGTGCCTTCCAGAGGTTTCGGTTCTCGGGTGTCCTCAGCCGGGCCCGAGGGGGATTTGTCGGGGCTTCTGGTTTCGGCCCCGAGTCTCCCTCTTGGCGCCACGGCTAGGGGAACCCCAACAACGGTCGTGGTCTCGGGGACGGGCCTCTCCTCAGATTCTGGTGAGCCCGCCTTTGAGGCTATGAGGAGCGCGCTGGCCAAGTCTCTAGTGACTTAACCTGAGTCTGTGACTCCTTCCCTAGACATGGTGGCTAGAGCTTCTGGTGCCCCCCTGTCTTCGGACAGCGCGGCTCCTAGGCCTGAGGATTCCTCCTTGTGTGATCCCCTGTGTTCCGAGGAGCCTTCAGAGTTCGTGCCTGAAGAACCCCCCAGGAAAAATATTGTGCAAGAGGAAGCACATAGACTCCCCAGATGAGTCTGTCACCTCAGACACTGACCTCGATGATGCGGAAGGGTCCCCGAAGTCGTCCTCTGACTATGTCTCGTTCTCCGATATCCTGGAGATCTTGAGACAGAGGGGTGACTGGCCATCCAAAACCCCTTCCGCGGAGGAGTCTGTCTTCCTCAAGGCCTTCGGAGCCCAACCCTCTGCCTCCTGGGTGTCTCCACCCTTCGATGAGTTACTGGACCTTATTTGTCGAAGGGTGTGGGAACACCCTGACTCTGTGGAGCTAGTTCCTTCTCGCCCCAACAAGTTTTTATCCTCACCCCTTGGCAAGGAGTTTCTAACCAAGGGAGTTTCGGGTGATGCTATGGTGGTGGCGTCTGCCATCCAGCAAGATGTAGCAGAGGCATCTACTTCTATCCATCCTCCTAACAAGGAGTCCAGGAGCATGGATAGGTACGGGAAGCGTACCCTGACATCAGCGACCTTTACCCTGCGGTCGCTGAATTATTTATGCCACTTTACGAGGCTCCAAAGGGATCTCATAAAGGAGTTGGGAGATACCCTGTCTGGTAATGTGCCTGAGGCGTTGACGCAGTCTGTCAACGCCCAGCTGTCTACCCTTTCGTCCATTGTTAACTCGTCCATGAGGCTCGTATCGTATGCAACCGAGGGGGCGGGTAGGGCAGCGAGTTCGGGCGTAGCCCTTAGGAGGCAAGCCTGGATGCGCTTGTGTCACTTTGCGGAGGTGTTAAAGTCTTTGTCTGCCATTGGGGCCCGTTTTTCGCTTCCCTTGAGACCTTATCCCAAGGCTCAGAGGAGAGGAAAGATGTGGTTCAGAAAGTCCCAAAAGTCTTTCTCTGCCCATCAGAGTGACCCCCCCTTCCAGAGGCAGAGGGGGGGAATTATTCTGGAAGACGACGCCCTAGAGGCGGCGGAGGCCCCTGCAATTCAGGAGACTGCGAATCCTTTCGTGGTTCCTCCTTCCAGCTTCCCTGAGGGACTGCCCGACTGTGCGTCTCCGGAACCAGTTAGGGGTCGATTCTCGATGCATCCAAGGGTCTGGGGTTCCATCACTCAGGATCAATCGGTGCTTTGTATCATCACCGGAGGTTACACCATCCCCTTTATCCGTCCCCCTCCACTGTCAAGGAAAATCCCGGATGTGCCACCCAGTCAACAGGATCAAACAGCCATAGGGGTCGCAAAGCTGCTCGGAAAGGGAGTCATCCAGCCAGTCCCCGCAGACCAGACCGGATTAGGAACTTACTCAAAGTTATTTTTGGTGCCGAAAAGAACATGGGACTCGAGACCCATTCTTGACCTCAGCCACATAAACTGCTTCATAAAGAAGTCCAAGTTCTGGATGGTCACGTTGCAATCCATTTTCCCATTACTGGAAAAAGGAGTATGGATGTGCTCCATCGATCTCAAGGACGCCTATTATCACATCAAGATAAACAGGGCGTCCAGGATTCATGTACGCTTCCGCCTAGGAGCCAGTCACTTCCAGTTCCGAGCCCTGCCCTTTGGTCTCACCACAGCCCCCAGGGTGTTTACCAAATGTCTGGCAGTGGTGACGGCTCACCTGAGACGTCTGGGATTCCAGGTGTTTCCATATCTAGATGACTGGCTCCTCACTGCCCCCACCAGGCATCTTCAAGCCGTGAGGGCTACCTTTGAATTGGGACACCTATTAGGAATTACGTTCAACTGGGAAAAGTCTGTATTGCTGCCATCACAGCGTGTTGCCTTTATAACCGCAGAGCTAGACTCTGTAGAGATGCGAGCATTCCTTCCAACAGAGAGGATAAAGATACTGCAGGACCAAGTCCTAGCCTTACTACCCCGAAGGAAAGCCCCAGCCAGGATGGTCCTTCAGCTTTTGGGGTCAATGGCGGCCACCATTCTTCTGGTCCCTCTGGCAAGATTGCACATGCGAATTCTCCAATGGCTCCTGTCGACCCAGTGGTCATACCAAGATCTGCCCTTGTCCTACCCGATTCTCATCACGGAAACATGCCGGCGAGATCTTCGTTGGTGGCTTCTCTCCTCCAACTTGAACCAGGGGAGTCTCTTCTGCCCCCCTCCCCCATTGCCACAGTGACCACGGACGCCTCCCAGATAGGGTGGGGGGGCATTATCTGGGCAGGACGGTTCAAGGCACATGGCAGAATCACGAAACCCACTTACATATCAATGTTCTGGAAATGAGGGCAGTGCTTCTAGCATTGCAGGCACTTCACAGCTCTCTTCCCAAGGGTACCATCGCAATCTTCTCAGACAGTATGGTGGTAGTATGGTACCTGAACAAGCAGGGAGGAACCAGGTCTTATCCTTCCTCTTTGCAGAGAAGCCATGAGAGTTTGGAACTGGGCGATCACTTCCCAGAGATTTCTAGTGGCAATGCACATTCCGGGGAAGTCCAATGTGACCACAATGTGAGCAGAGTTATTCTGATGCCTCACGAGTGGTCCCTGAACGACCAAGTAGCGGCTCGGATCTTCTCCAAGTGGGGGTTTCCTTGTTGCGATCTTTTCGCCAGCCCCTGGAAAGCGAAGTGCAGCAATTTCTTCTCCCTGATTCCCCCCCAGGGGGAGTCACCCAGGGACGCTCTAGCCCACAATTGGCCCTCTGGTCTGCTCTACGCCTTCCCTCCGGTCCCACTACTTCCAAAGGTGATTCAGAAGACTATCTGCTTGGGAAGCAGCATGATTTTGATCACACCATACTGGCCCCGCCAAGTTTGGTTTCCTTTCCTTCGGAAGTATGCAGTGAAGGATCGTTGGATTCTGGACCCAGTTCCAGACCTCTTGACTCTTCAGTCAGGTCAGGCCCATCTGTCACTGTGAATTGTCAAGCTAATAGCTTGGCTGCTCCACTTCCGACCTTAGTCAGACAGCATATCCTTTTGCCTGACGTGGTCCGGATTCTGTCTTCTTCTCACAGAGCTTCCACTAAGGAGATGTATTCTAATAAATGGAAAAGGTTTGCCATTTGGGCCCAGCGGCACAACCTTGACCCTCTGACAGCCCCGGTGTCGGCAGTATTAGATTTCTTGGCAACTCTTTTTAGACAGGGTTCCACTGTCTCCACGCTTAGTCCAATTGGCAGTGATTTCTAATTATCATGTTGCCTTTGAGCCTTCACTCATGAGTCATAAGTTGTGTAAGGCCTTTCTTAAGGGAGCTTGGTTGCTTCGCCCCCTGGTGTCGCAACCTGTTTTACCATGGGATTTGAATGTAGTTTTAGGAGCCTTGACGTCTCACCCCTTTGAGCCTGCGGCCACTTGTGAGCAAAAGTTCTTATCTTGGAAGACTGCTTTCTTGGTAGCTATTACTTCAGCCAGAAGGGTTTCGGAGCTTCAAGCCCTTTCTGTTAAGCCCCCTTATCTAATCTTTCACAAGAATAGAGCATCTCTAAGACTAAACCAGTCATTTCTTCCGAAGGTTTCTTCTGCTCTTTGTCTGCAGCAATCTGTAGAACTATCAGTTTTCTTTCCAAAATTTTCCAACAAGGCAGAATACAGACTTCATCAGTTGGATGTGCATAGACAATTGAAGTTTTACTTGGATAGGACACAGCAGCAGAGGAAATCAGACCACTTGTTTGTGGCCTTTGTAGATAACAGGATTGGCAAAGCAGTAACTAAGACCACTATTGCTAGGTGGATTAGGGACTGTGTTTCATTTATCTATGCATCAACAAAAAGGGACCTTCCATTTCCAGTTAGAGCGCATTCTACTAGGGCTATGGCTACTTCAGTGGCCTTTCACGCCAGACTGTCGGTGGATGAGATATGTGCAGCGACCACTTGGGCTTCTCCACATACTTTTATTTCTCATTACAAACTGGACGTGGCCTCTAGAGGTCGGGCGTCCTTTGGTTCCACAGTGCTCAGGAGTGTTTTCCAGTGAGCCTCCCCGAATCTAGGTGCTAGGGACGCTGTCCCATCAGTTATGAATGTAAGCGAGATAGGATCGCATTACATCTTTTAGTTATGTACTTACCATAACGATAGATGTATGTGATCCATCTCGCCTACATTCTTATGTACCCGCCCTCCTTCCCCGTACCTGTTGGATCTGGAGGAAACACTATTGTACAGTCGGAGTGGTTCGTGGGTGAGGAGTTGTGGGACAAACAAGATGTGGGGGTTTGGGCGTGGTGCATCCTGGGATAAGGGGGTTGGCCCAGCCAATGAGAGACTTCGTGCTAGTGTATCGGCCGAGTCGGAGCCAATTCTCTGCTCTGAGCCCATCAGTTAAGAATGTAGGCGAGATGGATCACATATATCTATCATTATGGTAAGTACATAACTAAAAGTTCCCAATGATCACTCTACAATCCATACTCCCTTTTTGGGGAGAGACAGCTGGATTTGCTCAATAGATCGCTAGGATGCCTACTACCACATAAGGATGGACAAAACATCAAGGAGCTACCTATGCTTCCAGCTGGGAGCCAATCATTTACCAGTTTTGGGCGCTGCCCTTTGGTCTCGCCACATCCCCCCCCCCCCGGGTGTTCTCCAAGTGCATGGCAGTAGTCACAGCTCATTTGTGGCGTCAGGGAATCCAAGTCTTTCCATACCTGGACGAATGGCTCCTGACCGCCAACACCAGACATCGCCTAATTCAATCGAGCTCTGTTCCCAGTTGAGAATCTCAGAAAAATTGGGAAAAATCCCCTTTTGTCCACTCAGTCTATAACTTTTATAGGAGCAAACAGACACGGTCGAGATGTCAGCCAGACTGCCTACAGACAGAATACAGAATCTTGTGCAAGAAACTTACAAAATACTTCCCCTTCAGAGAGTCAGAGTGAAGGTGGTGTTGCAGCTTCTCGAAACTATGGCGTCAACCATAACCTTGGTACCTTTAGCAAGACTACATATGAGAATACTCCAATGGCTCCTGTCATCCCAGTGGTCGTTTCAACAGTTACCCCTACATCATCATATCCTGATTACAAATTCTTGCAAAAAGGACCTACTCTGGTGGATTCAACCAGGTCATCTTACCACAGGGGACTCCCTTTGTACCGCACCGTCCCATTGCCACTGTGACCACGGATGCCTCTCAGATAGGGTGGGGAGGGGGGTATTACCTGGGCAGGACTGTCCAAGGCACATGGCAAGAGCAGGAGGCCCATCTGCATATCAATGTCCTAGAGATGAGGGCGGTGCTTCTAGCGTTGCAAGCACTTCACGACCTTCTCCCTCCAGGGACAATAGCTATCCAGACTGACATGTTGGTTGTCTGGTATCTAAACAAACAAGGGGGGACCAGATCCATACCCCTTATGTAGAGAGGCCATGCGAGTTTGGGATTGGGCGATTTCTTCCCAACGCTTTCTCGTTGCAATGCATATCCCGGGGACTTCCAATGTAATAGCGAACAAGCTAAGCAGGGCAATTTTTTTACCTCACGAATGGTCCTTGAACCAGAAAATGACCAGCATGATCTTTCACAAATGGGGACAACCCTGCTGCGACCTCTTTTCCAGTCCCATCAACACCAAATGCAGCACCTTTTTCTTTCTCATCCCCCCTCCGGGGGAGTCTCCAAGAGATGCACTAATCCACGATTGGCCCCCGGGACTCCTTTATGCATTTCCTCCTTTATCAGTCATCCACAAGGTCATACAGAAAGCAGTGCTGTTGGGAAGCAAGATGATCTTCACCCCTTACTGGCCTCATAAGATTTGGTTCCCTTTTCCCGGGCCTCACCTGTTGGATTGCCCATGGATGCTGGACCCATTGCCAGACCCTCCTGACACACGTCAGGTTCTCTGCACCCCAGTCTCCACACTCTCAAACTGACAAGCATGGCTGCTCCAGTTCCATCACTAGTCAGGCTTCATGATTTGTCTCCAGCTGTAACTCATATTATTACCTCTTCTCACAAGCCTTCGACCAGAAAAGTGCATCATAGTAAGTGGAAGAGATTTTCTATATGGGCACACAATAGAGAAGTTGATCCATTTAAAGCTCCCATTGCTATTGTTCTAGAGTTTCTTTCTGAACTCTTTCACCAAGGTTCAGCGGCTGCTACACTCAGAGTTCAACTAGCAGCAATTTCTCATTTTCATGTGGGGATTAATGATTCCAGTCTCATGTCTCACAAACTGTGCAAATCCTTTCTTTAGGGTTCCATGATGTTGAGACAACCTGTACAAGACCCCATTCCACCTTGGGACCTGAATTTAGTTTTCTCTAGACTTACTCTGCCACCCTTTGAGCCAGCTCGTAGTTGTCAGTTGAAGTTTCTGTCTTGGAAGACTCTTTTTCTGGTAGCAATAACCTCAGCCAGGTGAGTTTCTGAATTACAAGCTCTGTCTGTTAAACCTCCATACTTAATATTTCACAAAGTTAGGGTCTCTCTCTGGACCAACCCTTCCTTTATTCCTAAAGTCTGTTCTCAATTTCACTTAAACCAAACAATTGAATTGCCAGTGTTCTTCCTTAATCACTCCAAAAAGCAGAGTATACATTCCACCAATTGGATGTTCACAGGCAACTACGTTTCTATATCCACCGGGCCAAGGAATTTAGATAATCCGAACAGCTGATGTTATGTAGTCCAATCTCGCCTACATTCGTACCCGTGGGTTCGGAGCCAAATGTCTGCTCCGACTCGGCCATACTTTATAGCTCGAAGTCTTTCTATTGGCTGGGCTAAGATGGTATCCCATGCTGCACTGCTCTCTATCCCTAGATCTCGTTTGCCGCTCATGTAGCTCGGACGTGGTCTCGCTCTTGGCTGTGGCTAAGTACCCTTTTTCTTATATCAAAGAAGTTTTTGCAAAAAAGCTATTTTAATAGCTATTGTGCGTGTGCTTGACTGTATTGTGGAAAAGTGGTGTTTTGTTGATTGCGTATTCTGTGGTATCCCACTAGCTGTTTCCAACGGGCTAGGCCCGTTTCAGTTAGAGGACCTAGTCTGTCCCCTTGCTTTCCTTGTGTGCTAAAGTTTTCCCGTGGACTAAAACCGTTTAAATTAGAGGAATTAGTCCTTTTCCCTTGTATTTGTGTCTGAGGATCGTTTGAGTTAGAGATCTTTGTGGCGTTCTGTCTGTTGTTTGGCTTGTTCCCACGCCTGTGACTGACCGTTGGTCTGTTTTTCAGTTAGTTACTTGTTGGTTAACTATGTCCAAAGATACTAAGCAGCATAAGCCCTGAGGCTTCAAGAAGTGCTCCAAGTGCAGTTATAAAATGTCCATTAATAATGGGCACTATGTTTGTGTGTACTGTCTGGGAGCGATTCATCTCCAGGAATCGTGTAGTTTCTGTCATGCCTTTAGCCCGCGTGTTCTTCAGGAAAGGAAGAACAAATTGATTTTGAAAGGACTTCTGAAACCCTCTTTTGAGGAGGGTCTGGAGAGTGCTTCCAGCTCTAAGGCAAAATCTTCAAAAGCAAAAAAGTGATCTCCGGCTCCATCAGTCTCCTCGGAGCCACCAGAGAAAATAGCAAAGTCTTCATCGACATCCTCTGCCCCATTGTCCTCGGGGCCGCAGGACGTGTCAGTGGTTATGGAACCTGCTTCGGCTCCAATTTTCTTGGAGCCTGTTCAGAGCCAGTCACCTAGCATTAGGCCAGTATCCCCTCCTCACAGGTCCCCTTCAGAGAGGAGTTCTCGATCTCCTTCCCTATCCTCCAAATCTACGAGGACCGTATCAGATGTGGACATCGATAGAGTGGTGCAGAGACTTTTTCAGTCACCGGTCCTGGTTAAATTGTTCTCTGCTCCGACCCAGTCTGCTCTGGAGCCGGTCCCTCAACCTGCATCGATACTTCCTCCTCCGAGCACATCTCAGCTTTCGGAGCCAGAGTGCTCTGCTCCGTGTGATGTCCCTAGGTCGGTTCCGACAGCCCCTCCTGGCTTATCTGTTCCGACGTCTGCTCCGACCTCGTCGGTGCCGTCCACAGGGTTCAGGACTCAGGATTCTTTGGTTTGACCTGAGGGAGAGGCTTCGGGACACCTCTCGGCTCCTAGTTTCCCTCTCGGTGCTTCAGCACGGGGAAGCCTGACTCCTGTCTCAGCTTCGGAGGCTGGTCGTTCTTCGGATCCAGGAGGACCAGCCTTCGATGCCATGAGGAGCGCGCTGGCCAGGTCATCAGCTGCATCATACAGGTCAGTCATTCTGTCCCCTACAACACCGGTGCAGGTCTCATCACCATCTATCTCTGGACAGCAGAGCCCCAAGGCCTCAGGGTACCCCCACAAGTGGTCCCCATATTTCTGAGGGCCCCTCAGAGTTTTTGCTGAGGAGCCACCCAGAAAGAAAACGTGCAAGAAGAAGCACATAGATTCCCAGGATGAGTCTCTCGCATCAGACACCAACCTCGAGGAATCAGAGGGGTCCCGTATGTCATCCTCTGAAGATGTTTCTTTCTCTGACATCCTAGAGATTTTGAAGCAAAGAGGTGACTGGCCATCCAAAGCCCCCTCTGAGGAGGAGTCTGTCTTCCTCAAGGCCTTTGGTACTCAGCCCTCTGCCTCCTCGGTATCTCCACCCTTCGAGGAGCTTCTGGATTTGGTTTGTCGAAGGGTGTGGGAAACCCTTCCCCAGGTGACCCAATAAATTTTTGTCTGCTCCTCCAGATAAGGAATTTCTATCCAAGTGACTCCCTGTGGATGCCATGGTGGTGGCAGCTGCCACCCAGAAGGAATTAGCTGAGACTTCTTCCACTGTCCATCCTCCTAACAAGGAGTCTAGGACTATGGACCGGTACGGGAAGCGTACGTTTTCTTCAGCGACCTTTACCTTACGGTCACTGAATTACTTATCACACTTTACATGGCGCCAGAGAGATCTCCTCAAGGAGATTGGAGATACTCTCACGGGTAACGTTTCTGAGGCGGTGGCCCAGAAGGTCAACGCTCGGATGTCTACCCTCAATTCTGTTGCAAACTCCTCCATGAGGCTAATTTCCTACGCAGCTGAGGGAGCGAGTAGGGCAGCAAGTTCAGGAGTTGCTCTTAGGAGGTAGGCCTGGATGCGCCTTTGTCATTTCGCAGAGGCCTTCAAGTCTTCATTCACCGGTGCCCCGTTTGATGGTTCCTCTTTGTTCGGAACCAAGGTGAAAGACACTCCCACTAGGTGCGAGCAGGAGGGAAAAAGTCTGTCTGCCGTAGGACTCTGTTTTTCCCTTCCCTCTAGGCCTTATCCCAAGGCCCAGAGGGGTGGCAGAATGTGGTTCAAGAAATCAGAGGTTTTTCCCGGTGCACAAGGTGAGCCCCCCTCCCGAGGCAGGGGAAAGGGGGTGGTTATTCAGGGAGACACCGCCCTAGGGGCAGAAGAGGCCCTCACAACGTGGGAGACCGCAATTCCTTTCGTGGTTCTCCCTACCGCCGCTCCTGATGGGAGGCCAGACTCTGTGTTTCCAGAGCCAGTCGGGGGTCGAATCTCATACCCGGAGGCCTGGCAAGATATCTCCCAGGACCCAATGGGTTCTACGAATAATTTCTGGAGGATATGTCATTTCCTTCTCGTCAAATCCCCCTCCAGTCAAGAAAATCCCGGCTGTTCCACCCAGTCAAAGGGATTACGCAGCTTCAGTAGTTTCAAAGCTGCTAGAAAAAGGAGCCATCCAACATGTCCCCTTTGACCAGATCGGATTAGGGGCTTACTCCAGATTTTTGTTGGTGCCGAAAAGGACAGGGGACCTGAGACCCATTTTGGATCTTAGCCAATTGAACACCCATGTGCAAAAGTCCAAGTTCTGAATGGTCACATTGCAGTCTATTCTCCCATTGTTGGGAAAAGAAGTGTGGATGTGCTCCATCGACCTCAAGGATGCTTATTACCACATAAAGATGGACAGGACATCCAGAAGTCACCTACGCTTCCGGCTGGGAGCCAGTCACTTTCAGTTTCGAGCCCTGCCTTTTGATTTCACCACAGCCCCCAGGATGTTTACCAAATGCATGGCAGTGGTGACTGCTCACTTGAGACGTCAGGGATTCCAAGTGTTTCCTTATCTGGAAGACTGGCTCCTTACTGCCACCACCAGGCATCTACTACTTCAGACGAGGGACGCTACTGTCAACCTATGTCAACAGTTGGGCATCACATTGAACTGGGAAAAATCTGCCTTGTTGCCCTCACAGCGTGTCACTTTTATAGGTGCCGAATTAGACACCATCCTCAAGCTGGCGTTTCTACCACAGGAAAGAATCAGAGTCCTACAACAACAGGTTTATGCCTTGCTCCCTCTGGGAAGAGTGAAGGCAAGATGTGTCCTCCAGTTGTTGGGGACAATGGCTGCTACGATTATGTTAGTCCCTCTGGCAAGGTTACATATGAGGCTCCTTCAGTGGCTACTCTTCGCCCAGTGGTCTCTTCAACGTCTTCCACTTTCTCACCCTACTCTACTCAGACAGGTGCAAACAGGATCTCAGTTGGTGGCTTTGCACCGACAACCTCAGTGCAGGAAAGCCCTTCGTTCCTGCACCCCCGGTTGCCACAGTGACCACGGATGCCTCCTAGATGGGTTGGGGGGGGCATTATCTAGGCAGGACAGTCCAAGGCATGTGGCAAGAGCACGGGATGTATCTGCATATCAATGTCCTGGAGATGAGAGCTGCGCTACTAGCGTTGCAAGCACTTCAGAGTTTTCTTCCTCTCGGGACTATTGCAATCCACTCAGACAATATGTCAGTGGTGTGGTATCTGAACAAACAGGGAGGAACCAAGTCATATCCCCTTTGCAGAGAGGCCATGAGAGTGTGGCAGTGGGCAGTGTCTTCCCAACGTTTTCTGGTAGCAACGCACATTCCAGGGAAGTCCAATGTGAGCGTAGACAGGCTAAGCAGAGCTATTCAGAGGGAGTCACCCAGGGATGCTCTAGTCCACGATTGGCCCTCCGGTCTACTATATGCCTTCCCTCTGATTCCCTTGCTGTCAAAGGTTATTCAGAAAGCGCAATCCTTGGGAAGCAAAATTATTCTGATTGCCCCACACTGGCTTTGTCAAATTTGGTTCCCTTTTATCCATCCCTATCTCATGGACGCTCCTTGGATTCTGGACCCACAACCAGACTTACTGACTCGTATGTCAGGGCAGCTCCATCCCTCTCTTTGGACCCTCTGGTTGACAGCCTGGCTACTCCACTTCCGTCATTAGTTAGGCTTCACCAATTTCCGCCGGAGGTGGTTCATATTTTATCTTCCTCTCATAAGCCTTCGACCAGGAAGAATTATTACAGCAAATGGAAGAGGTTTTCAATCTGGGCACATGCCAAAAAGATTGACCCTTACACAGCTCCAATTTCATCTGTGTTGGAGTTCCTGTCCATGCTTTTTAACCAGGGTTCAGCGGCTGCAACAATTAAAGTCCAATTGGCGGCGATTTCTACCTTTTATGTTGCAGACGAACCTAGTCTAATGGCACAGACTCTGTAAGGCTTTCCTGAAGGGCAATTTGTTACTTCGTCCTACGGTCTCGGAACCTGTTATGCCTTGGGACTTGAACCTTACTCTACAGGGTCTTACTTCACACCCCTTTGAGCCTGCAGCCTCTTGCGTTTTAAAATTCTTGACTTGGAAGACTGTCTTTTTGGTAGCCATCACGTCAGCCAGATGCGTTTCGGAGCTTCAACCTTTATCAATCAAAACCCCTCTGATTTGATTTTTCATAAGGACAGGGTTTCTCTCAGACTGAACCCTCCTTTCTTCCCAAAGTAGCGTCAGTTAGTAACCTTAACCAATCTGTTGATTGCCAGTGTTTTTTCCTCAGTTCTCAAACAAGACAGAATTCAAATTTTATCAATTGGATGTGCACAGTTATGTTTTTATTTGCACAGAACGAAAGACCTCAGAAAATATGATCAGTTGTTAGTTTCATTTTCGGAAAACAGAATTGGGTCTCCTGTTTCCAAAGTCACATTGTCCAGGTGGATTTCCAGTTGTATTTCTTTCATTTATACCTCGGGGAAAAGATTTACCGTTCCAGGTGAAGGCTCACTCTACTCAGTCTGTATCTACATCTACAGCTTTTCAGGCCAGATTTGTCTATGGATGATATTTGTGCTGCAGCTACTTATCTCCTCACACCTTTGTTTCTCATTACAAGTTAGATGTGGTATCTAGGGGCAGGTCTTCCTTTGGTTCCACAGTGCTCAGGAGTATTTTCCACTGAGCCTCCCAGGATTTAGGTGCTGGGGACGCTGTCCCACGGCTAAGAATGTAGGCGAGATTGGACTACATAACATCAAGAAGTTATGTACTCACCATAATGTTAGATGTATGTAGTCCATCTCGCCTCACATTCTTACTTACCCCCTCCTTCTCCCGTCCTGGAGGATCTGGAGGTTAGGCCTGGTTTCAGAGTTCCCTTCATTCTTGGTTTGTTTTTTCTTTCCTTAGGTGGTGTTATGCATGGAGAATGAGTGCTGGTACTCGCAGCAAACTAGATCTGGGGATAGAGAGCAGTGCAGCATGGGATACCATCTTAGCCCAGCCAATAGAAAGACTTCGAGCTAAAAAGTATGGCAGAGTCTGAGCTGACATTTGGCTCCGAACCCATGGGTAAGAATGTTTGGCGAGATGGACTACATACATCGAACGTTATGGTGAGTACATAACTTCTTGTTTATTTCCTTTGCTGAGGCGAGAATGGGCTTACCAGTTTCCAAGGTTACACTTTCGAACTGGATCTCTAGTTGTATTTCCTTTATTTACAGTTCTCAAGGAAAGGGGTTACCCTTTGAAGTTAAAGCGCATTCCACCAGGTCCTTCTCTACTTCTGCTGCTTTCCAAGCCAGGACACCTATTGATAGCATTTGTGCCGCGGCAACATGGGCTACCCCTCATACCTTCATTTCCCATTATAAATTGGATTTAACTTCCAGGGGTAGAGCTTTGTTTAGTTCCACGGTACTCAGGAGTATCTTCCAGTGAGCCACCCTTTCAAGATCCTAGGGACGCTGTCCCACGTGTAATAATGGAGGCGAGATAGGACTACATAACATAAAGAAGTTATGTACTCACCATAACGTTCCATGTATGTAGTCCATCTCGCCAAACATTATTACAAACCCACCCACCAGCCCCCTTCCTGGAGGATCTGGATACAGTTTTTTTTCTCTTTCTATAGTGTTTTTTTTTTGCCACAAGGGCTCCTTTTATTACATTTTATTCTTCCGGACCTTTGTTCCTATTTTTCATGTCTGATTCTGGTAGACTAGTAGCAAACAAGATCTGGGGAATGTGCGCATGCATCATGGGATACCTATTAGCCATGAGCCAATCAGAAGTTTTCAGGCTTTCTAAGTGGCCGAGTCGGAGCCAAGGATCGGCTCCAAACCCACATGTAATAATGTTCGACGAGATGGACTACATACATGGAACATTATGGCGAGTACATAACTTCTTTATTTCTAAATGGATAAGCCATTGCATTCATTTCTGCTATAAGCACCATGGAAAACCTATTCCCCAGGGGATCAGATCTCCCTCCACCAGGGCTGCATCTACTTCTGCAGCCTTCCTCAGAGGTGTTCCTCCCAGGGGCATCCTATAAGCTGCTACCTGGAGTTCTGTACATACTTTCACCAAGCATTATCATTTGACAATTTTCTCTAAGTCCAGAGCTGGCTTTGCGACTGCTGTTTTGCAGGGCTTTATAGCTGGCCCTAATGTTATATAAACTCCTCCTCCCAACCATAGCTTTGGGAATCTACCCAAATGTAATGACTGCAACAGTGAAACACGAAGAACGTAGTACAGTTGTGTACACTTACCATAAATGTAGATGTTCAAGTGTATTCGCTGTTGCAGTCCTGTTTACCCTCCCTCCAGCCTCCTAATTTCTTCTGGCTATACCTCTGCTTTCCTTTACTATGCTTAAAAGCCGTTTTGGTGTATTTGCTTTTCGTTGGAGGTATACCTTTGTGTTTTTATGTTTATTTGCTCCCCATTAGGGGGCACCTGACATCTGGGGCAAGAAAAACTGATGTAATGGCATCTGCTGCATGTTTTACACCCCTGAAGGACCTGATGTCATGGAAGAAGGGACAGCAACTGACGCAGGACCCAAGACTTTGTTAATCAGGCTGACTGATGGCAACCTGCAAGGAGATTACCCAAATGTAATGACTGCAACAGTGAATACACTCTAACATCTACATGTATATTAAGTGTACACAACTGTACTTTCTCCCTAAGGTAAAAAACAAGTTAAGAAGGAGATGTGACTCAGGCATTTGATGATCCTGGTCTGTCCAAGGGTGTTGGTTCTGATGAGGTGTTCTCACAGCTCACTAGCAGTACATTTGCTCAGCTGAAGGTCTCTGAAAGTCCTCTGTAAGCTGTCATGCAGATGAATTTCAGTGCATTCTACCAGATCAGTGTACAGAATACATCTTCCACAAACACATAGGTTCATAGGTTCATAGGTTTATACTAGGCTATCTGCCCTAAGGCATTTATAAGCCTAGCCCAAATTATTGTGGCTTACGCCACCCCTTATATGAAAAAATACTGTGCCCATTAGTTTGTTGTGCCTCTGTCCAGCAGTGACACAGAGTTGATTCCTGGGGTAAACCTACGATCTCCCATCCACAGGTCTAGATTTCTCTTGAACAGAGTCAGCGAGGTGCTCTGCCTCACATGGACCGGGATTTTATTCCACAGCATAGGGAGTCTCTGAGTGATAAATCTATCCCTCCAGCACGTCCTATTTATATCCGTGCTAAGGTTTAAGTCGCTTGCTCTAGTGGTTTTGGTGGATTTGGATTTTTGAGGTGGAGCATGTCCATTAATTCCGGGTTGGACATGGCCTTGTATGTCAGGCACATGTCACCTCTGAGCAGACGGTATGCGACTGAATAGAGCTGGAGTTTCTTCAATCTGGCAGCATATGACAGATTTTGGAGTCCCTTTATCCTTTTGGTGAGGAACTTTTGGGGTCTCTCCAATTGCTGCAGATGTCGGGTGAGATACATCCCGAATGGGGCATTGTACTCGATCATTGGTCTGATAAGTGAAGAGTACAGGGAACAATGACCTCACTAGATCTGGATGTGAATCCCTTCATGATCAGGTGGGCAATGTAGAAGGTCTTTCTAACCACTTTAGCAATGTGAGTGTCAAAAGAAAGGCCACTGTCAACCTGGGTCCCCAGGTCCCTGATAACCTCTTCTGTGCTTAGTGGATTGCCACCTATATGGTAGCTTGGGGTTACCTTGTTTTTCCCGAAGGGTATGACTATACATTTTTGGCGTTTAACTTCAGGCCATGGCTCTGGCACCAGCTATCTTTTCCGTGAGTCCCTTCTGAAGGATATCCGTGTCCGATGCACTTTCCACTATGGCCCAGTTTGCAGTCGTGCGCAAAGCTTGTCAGCCAAAGTCCTCCCATGTTGGCCTGCACTTCTGAGAAGTAGACGCCAAACAATAGGGGCCAAGGACCGAGCCCTGTGGGACACCACTTGTGACCGGCTTGGAGTCTGACACAGCGCCAGCAACTCTAACCCTGTGGGTTCTGTCCTTAAGCCAGTTTGCAACCCATCTTGTGACATATGGGTTTACATTTAAGCTGGTAAGTTTTTCTACAATACCCGAGTGGGGTATTGTGTCGAAAGCCTTTGCAAGGTCAAGGTAGGCTGTATGGACTGCCTTTCCTCATCAATGGCCTTGGTGACTGTTTCAAGAAGTCAACCAAGTTCAAAAGGCATGATCTTCCCTTGACAAAGCCAAACTGGGTCGGGTCCAATGTCTGCAAGTCCCCTATATCTTTGTTTATGAGCTCCATTATGATCCTCTCCATAGCTTTGCAGACTAGACTTGTTAAGCTTATGGGGCGGTAATTACCAGGGTCCGTAGAGGCACCGCCTTTGTGGAGTGGGACCACAGTTGCCGTGACGCCACTCCTTGGGCACGATCCTGTGGTAAGGCTGAGATTAAACAGCTGCCTTATGTGCGGGTTTAATTCCTCATTTAGCTCGTGTAGCACACAGCCGGGGACACCATCCGGTCCCATTGATGCTGTGTTTTTAGCTTTAGAGAGAGCAGCTTTCACCTGTGCATTTGAGATGTCCGGGAGGCTACACTCGGCTGGGATAGTTATCTCTCCTTTAGGGGAGGGGGTGAAGTTTGCACTGAACCTGTCTGCCAGTATGTTGGCAATGTCTGTGGGTTCAGTGATTTTTGTATCATTTTGGACTAATTCTGAGCATATCTGGGAGTTTCCACCCAGGTTCCTAACATAGCTGAAAAAGGCCTTATGATTGTCCTTTGAATCCATGGCAATTTTTCTCTCAAAATTGGCCTTAGTTGATTTTATGAGTGCTCGTATTTTTTACTAATAATGATCAGGGTGACTTCCCTTTTATGGATTTTGTTCTATCATGTAATAGCTTTCTCCTCTTATTGTAAAGTTTGTTAATGGCTGGGGTCCACCAGACTGGACGTTTGCCCTTTGTGGAAAGAGTCTTGGTTTTATTTGGGATTGCCTGATCCATGCAGTCCTGGAGGTGTTCATAGAAGGCATTTGTAAGGGCTTCCGCAGCTTGGGTTGTGGTTTCCTCTGGCTCAGGGGCCTTGAAGGATACCACACCAGTCTTGAGTAGTGTGAAGTTTGCTTTAGAGAAGTTCTTCTCTATGGTCTTTTTTGCTTGGGGTGGGGGCGGGATGTGGATTTCCAGTGAGATTAGTTTATGATCAGATCTCACCAATGAGGGATATACTTCCGGTGTGGAGCATTTTGTCCCCATGTTTGTGACAATGAGATCTAGTATATTTTCTCCTCTCGTGGGAACAGTGACTAGCTGTTCCATGGCATTTGAATTTATGAACTCCAGGAACCGTTGGGCTAGAAAGTTAGGGCTTGAGTAATGTTCCCAGTCTATATTCGGGTAGTTGAAGTCACCCAATATGATGGTGTTTGGAGATACATTTATACCCTCCAGTGTCTTCAGGAAGGCTGTGTGGGGTTCCTGAGTTTGAGAGGGTGGCCTGTAGCATGCTACAATTTGTAGAGCAGTTTTGCCTATGGTTAGTTGCACCTGGATGGTTTCTGAAGCTTGGTGCATTGCCACCAACCTGGAGGTGTGAGTAGCCTTTATGAATATGGATACACCCCTCATTTTGTGGTGTGGTCCGGGTTTTGGGGCGAACGCATGATATGAGGTAAAACCTAATAGTGCCGGGGTGCTCTCAGGAGCCTTGAACCAGGTTTCAGTTACAGCACAGACATCGATGTTCTCCATACTGAGAAGGGCCTCGAGCGTGCATTTTGAGATTTAGACTTCTGGCATTGAGCAGCATTACCCTCAGTTTCTTCCCATTTTTGTTTTCTAGGGTGGTAGGTTTAGAATTTGAGCCTTGCCTAAAAAGGCACTATGGGGTGGCAAGAGCCTTAGCCAATATCCGAATCCCAGGGTGACAGGTGCAAGCCGTCCCTTGCGAAGCAGCGTGGCTTGTCAAGCATGTCATCCCAGGCAGACAGACACTGGATCCCCTTTGAATGACACCAGACATTAAGCCAATTGTTAAAGCTGATCATCTTGTCTCTATATTGTGGCATCATTCTTGGTGAAGGAAGGATACTGCTCAGGGTTAGGGTCATACCTGCCTGGGCTACATAATCAGAGAGCTCCTCTGTCTCTTTTCATGTAGTCCAGGGAGGTACGTCTCAGGTCGTTCACACCAGCATGGACAATGACTGTGTCATATTTGTACTTGCCATGGAGTGACCCGAGTGCTTGTGTTATGTGGCGGATTCTAGCGCCCGATAGGCAGCTTACTGTGACCCTCTCCTTGTTCAGCCTGGTGAGTGGGACGCCAGTGTGTCTGACTATGGAGTCACCTATGACAAGTATGTTTGGTGTTGTATTTGGCCTTAAGGGCTGTGACTGCTTTGCACACTGCTTTGTGGTTTATGTGTTGCTTGTGGGGTGTCTTGAGGTAGCAGTTGTTTGGGTGTCTGCTTTGGAGGCCTCTGCTGTTTAGGTAAATTTTACTCAGAGCCTCCGAGTATGTCTTTGTGTGTTTATGTGTTTGATTCAGTGGAGTGGTAGCATTATGTGAGGCTGGTTTTGTGGTGTGTGTAGTTGCCTTCTCCTCCTGTCTGGTCTTGCCAGTCCTGAGTTGAGAGAGCTCAGCCTCCAGTTTGGCTAAATAGCTGCATCTCGCAAGTATTTGTGTTATGTGGGAGGAGGAGAGGGTTGTCTGTGTACATGAGGCAGTTATAACATTGCCTCAACATTCCCAGATTCACCAGCTGGACCCCACAGGAGATTGACAACTGACCTTTGGACATGCTAGAATAATATTGGGAAATCCTTAATTGAAAACAAGGGCCAGTGGGGAGTGAGGGTGTAGTGCTTTTAATTTTTAGTGCTGACTTATATAATTGCTTTAGTGAGCAAGTGCTAGGTAACTTGAGTGCAATGTGTTACAAGTAACTAAATGCAAAATCGACAAACAGTAACTATCTTTCAAGTGAAACAAGGAAATAAGTACAGTAAGCAATGCAGATATCACTAGTGATCCACAGAAGCTGAGAAGTTGCGATTAGGTGGAATTAGCTTCCAGGGAAATAACAAGCAAACAAACAACAAGCATATAAACAAAGCTAGATTCAGTAGGCCTGGATCTAGTCTATGCTAGAGCAAACAAGGTGAACCAATTTCAGTAAGATACAGTTCAAATATTCAGGCACTATAAACCTTTAACCAGAAAATTCCCAGCTCAGAAGGACAGAGTCCAGCCTCTTCTCCCACAAGAGTGCAGACCACGAACCTTCTTAATGTAAAATAACTGGCCTGAAGCCCAAGTGCCTAAACCAGAACTAATACACTTGGACACTGGGCTCTCAATCAGCAGTTCCCAACTTAGAAGGATGAAAGCTACCTGTCCTGCCACCACAGTGCTTGCCACAAACCTTCCTAATGTAAAACAACTGTTCTGAAGCCCAAGTGCTTAATCCAAAAGACTTGAATGATAGCTACACTTTAATCAAGTTACAACCAAGCAGTAATAAATACCATTGAATACTTTAGAGAATGTCTGGATTAGTGCTCAAGTTACACAAACAAAGCTAGATCCAGCAGGCCCGAATCCAGTCTATGCCACAGCAAACAAGGCGCACCAACTTCAGTAAGGAACAGTTTAGATATGCATGCACTATAAGCCTTTAACCAGAAATTCCCAGCTCAGAAGGGCAGAGTCCAGCCTCTCCTCCCACAAGAGTGCAGACCACGAACCCTCTTAATGTAAAATAACTGGCTTGAAAGCCCAAGTGCTTAAACCAGAATTAATACACTTTTAGAATAACAGACACTGAGCCCTCAATCAGCAGTTCTCAACCTAGAAGGATGTAAGCTACCTGTTCTGCCACAACAGTGCAGACCACAAACCCTCTCAGTGCAAAACAACTAACTGGTCCGAAGCCCAAGTGTTTAAACCAAAAGGCTTAGAATGAGTTACACCAAGCAGTAATAAATACAATTGAGTATTTTAAGATGATGCAAAAGCCTGAATACTCATGGCCAGAGCTGAGTTTCCAGTGTCTGAAGGGGAAGATATAACCCATCACTGTAGTGTTAAGAGTAGATGTTGTGAGCCTTGAGGTGAACGTCTGACACTCCTGTACTGAAGCCAAGACTTCCTTAGTTAATCTCACAGAAAAGACCCAGAGAGTAAAGGATATTTTACCATTCTGTAAATCCAGGCAGGTGTTTGGGACCTAGACATCAGATAGTTCAGCTTCCTGTACTCACAGGCTGTATCAGAGCAGTGGTACACCATGCCACAAGGATACCTAAAAATCTCTTCAGAGCCTGTAGCCAAAGCCTGAACATTGTGTGTCTGGAGTCTTCTCTGCTGAAAAAAAGAAGGAAAGGGAACACTTGCTTACTCAGGTTGAGGAGTCCCAAGAAAGTGAGAGTGGAGATCCGTATTACTTGCGTGTCATGTTTTCCCCCATGGTCACCTACAGAGACCGTGTCATTTAGAGGAACCCCTATAATAATGAAATACTTCAACTGGGAAGGAAGTTAAGAAGGAAGGGAGGTATCTTATAAACAGAAAGATATTTTGATATATTGCACCTGGAATTACCCTAGAATCTGTGGCAGTTCCTGTTGTGGGAGCTCTGAATTATGCCACTCTAGCAGTTTCTTGAGAACCAGACTGTGTCAACACCATGCTCTTAAAAATCCTACAGGTTCTGTAGTCAGTCACACAAATAGATATACAATAATCTTGTGGAAGATCCAGGGAAGAAAGGGTCCAAATTAATGTTCTCAGTACTCTTCCAAATGGCAAAGAAAACAGAATGCTTGATAGAATGTGGAAGAAAGTCTTTACAGCTGCCACCCTGACCTTCAGTGCAATCTGTCATCAGACTCTCATGGTTAAATTTGGGATAGCTGGTTTAGACATGCTAGGAGAAATGATTTGGGAGGTGTCTGATGCTGACCCAAGGGCAGAACTATTGGAAGTTCTCCAGATAGCTTAATATGTATTGAAACATTTCATTAAATTTGGATGCAGCACACTTGACAGCATCTGTGATTGGGAGGAATGGTTTGCTGAGGTTATACTTCCTGCCAGCGGGTGTCTGTGAATAGCTCCTAAATTCCCCCTTTGATAAGGAGTTGCTGTTTGGCAACTTTGCCAGTTGAGTATTCAAAACAAATTGAGGAAATAAGTCATGCAGGGTATTTTTCAAACTCCCCCCTTTGCCACAGTGTGACTGGAATTATTCCGTGAAAAACAGGTCCATACTAATGCAAGCAAGGTAAACGTGAACCAGTGAAAGGTAGAAAGGCCAACTGTATTATAACTGGCAAGGAAAAAACAAGCTAAAGCCTGGGGAATGTATAGTGGTCCGTCTTTCCACAGGGTACAGCTGTGACAGGCTCTCTGTTGAAATGTCAGCACTTGAAATGCCGAGTGCCAAAAAAAAAAAGAAAGAAAAAAAGGGACTGAAAATGGAGAAGTGCAAATCTTAAATTGCTGTTGAGGGGAGCAAGCCCCCCTGCACGCCCATGTTGGAGACAAGATCCCCACACCCCTTTAACTTCTATATTCCAACTCTGTTTGCCATACCTTGAAGAAAAGGGAATAATCCAAGAAATGGCATCTCAGACTTGGTATATGCAAGCCCATTCTTTTGGCCATTCAGTCTGTGTTTCTGGACTCACTGTAGCAGATCCTGACACTTCAGATGGTTACCACTGTAACCACATGAACATCCTTATACTCACCCTCTCATTACAACACTGCCCATAGTGTCTTCCAGCCTTAGAAATAATAACCAAATGACAGATGGGTCTTTCACATAATTTCAGAAGGGTACAAAGTCTGTAGTGTGCAAAAAGTCCAAGTGATCAAAGAATTGTAATTACATACCCTGTGAGACTATTTGGTGCTTGTGTGTGGTGGGATCTAAACAGTACTCTCCAAAAAAAAAAAAAAAAAAAAAAAATCATACACAGGATTTCATTCTGAACTGTTCATTGCCCCAAGAATGGAAGGAACTTGGAGACCCATTTTAGACTTAAGACTGTGTACATTTCTCAGAATTTTAGAATGATTACACTTTAGGACTTGTTATTCCTCCTGTTTCCCCAAGCCCTGATGGTTACCCTAGGCATCAGGGATACTTTCTTCCACAGTCCAGTCCACAGGGCCCATAGGTGCTTCCTCTGATTCAAAGCAGGGGACTTTGTCAGATTTACCTTATTGCCTTTTGGTTTTATTATTGTTCCCAGGATGTTTACAAAGTTTCTGGTTCCAGTGATTGTGTTGTGCACAACCCAAAAGGCATTCAGGTATACCCATATCTGGATGACTGCCATGTTTAGGCAGATGTTCTTCGTGTTTCACTGTTGCCATCACATTTGGGTTATCCCTGCCAGGGTAGTCCTCGGCCGGCCCGAATACCAGAGGCTTAGTATTTCTGCATCGGTTGCTATCACTTCAGGACGGACGTCAGGTCGTCAGTAGTATAAAGTAAGGCAGCCAATGCCATTACATCAGTCTTTCTTGCCAAAGAGCCCGAAGCAGAAGCAGTTCGCATGAATGCTGGTCGGCCGCTACCCGAGTTTCGTCTCCCAAATTGAAGCTGAAGTCTTCTAAAGGTAAGTACTCCGTTGGGGATCCTTTTTTCTTGCTCTGACTGATGTCAGAAAAAGTTAGCAATTGTCTCACCTGTGGAAAGCAAATTACCACAATGAGACTTTCATTCTTGCTGCGTCATTTGCTTAGGCCCAAACCACTACGTCCCTCACTGTAGCTTTTGTGCTTTGTTTAATGCCAGAACTATACATCGTTGGGCCCTTACTATAGTTAGATATTTTCGCTTACAGTCCTCGAATTCCGATATGGCTTAGGTAAGCCATCTGGCAGCAGATCTTCTGAAAAAACGTAAGGATAGAGACAGACAGCACAGGTCCATACCTACCGACGATGCTTCCGTTAAGCTAGCAGTCAGTTTTCCGGTCCACAGTGAGGCGCTTTCGCAGCCCCCGATGCCCGCTTCTCTGGATTTGCAGGCTGCTACCGAGACCCTTTCGGAGTCCGGTATGCCGCAAAACTCTTCTTAGACTAAGGATCCTGCGGTTGTCTCTACCTTTCGATGGGTCCAGAGCCGCTGAGCATGCACCGGCTTCCGAGGAAGTACTTTGCACTACCAATTCTCAACACAAACTGACTTCTTTCGCATCTATCATTCTTTCGAAAACTACCAAGTTGCTAAGGCCCAGAATATGAACCACACCCAAGAAAACCGACCCAATCTCAGACACCTGCTTCCTTTCCTAAGTCTCAAATGCTTAAAATGGTGTAAGACCTTATCTTGCTGATCAGGGAAAAAGCCATGCTACCCCTTCCGAAGGAGAGAGATCGGTCTCCAGTATTTTTATCTGAACAGGAGTCTGATGACTCTGATGCATCTGATTATGAAGACATATGCAACCTCTCTCTCTGCTTATGAGGATTCTGATGCATAGGAATCCATTCCTTCAGCCTCTCCACCCGAGGACTTTTCCTTTGGGGAAACCCTTCATACCTTAAGGGAGCATTTCCAATGGGAATGTCAGGACTACCCTCAGTCTAAAAAGAGACTCGGAGAATTCTTAGATCTTCCACAGCACAGACTCCTGGCCATTCCCCCAGTCCTGGATGTTGTGGACGATGTTTTCATGGAATCCTATTTGACTCCTGATACCCACCCTTCTGCTCCCAGAAAACTTGACTGGTATTAGAGTCCCTGACTCGCACAAATTTATTTTCAAAAATCCTACTGCTGACCCTGAGGTAATTTCTCAAGGGCCTAAAGGAATTAAAACAACCTCTGCCAATAATCCCACCCCCTCCGATAGGGTTCCCAACCACTAGACAGATGGGGTAAAAAAGTATACACCTCTGCTAGTCTTCCTATCAGAGCACTAAATTGCCAGTTCCATATGCTAAAATTTCAGCAACATACCATGGAACTTCTCAAACAAAAAGAGTCTTCCTTTCCTGCTTGTGCAGAATCTAGAGTTACAAGAGTTAATGCATTCTGCAAGTCAAGTAAATAAGCACACCATACACTGTGGTTTTGATGCCCTAGATGCTTCTTGCAGGGCAGCAGCCACCAGTTCTGTCCTTAGAAGGCATGCTTGGTTGAAGGAACAGCTCTTGCCAGATCATGTCAAATTTAAATTATTAAATGTACCCTTGCACAAAGACAACCTATTTGGCACCAAGGCAGAGGTGATCTTAAAAAAGATGGAAGAAAAAGCTAAATCTATGCAGACACTTAAGGATTTCCTACAGGTCCAGCCACCCAGGTTCAGCAGGCATTGCCCCTCCAGGTACTGGTCCTTTCCTGCCCCCTCCAGGTCAGTTCAGCCAGACCCCCCCCAGACAGCAGCCACACGGAATGCAGAGATCAAAGCAGTGGAGTTCCTCCACTTCAAAACCAGGGAGTTCAAAGACACCCCCTCATGGTAAGGAATCACAATGACTGTCCTCCCCTGCCCCATCCCTCTGTCCACCTGCACTACCCCAAAAGTGTTCCCAAATCTACCTCCAAACTAGTGGGCAGAGGCGAAAAAGCAAGTCCTTTCCTTGCTCTCTGAGGGCAATGGAGCACATTCCTGCAGAATAGATAGGCCAAGGATGTTCATCGTGTTTCACTGTTGCAGTCATTACACTTGGGTTATCCTGCTGGCAGGATACCCGCATTCGGCCTGAATTCCAAAGTCTTGGTCCGGCGTCTGTTGCTGTCGCCTCTTCCATGACGTCAGTACACCAGGGGTATAAAAGATGCAGCCGATGCCATTTTCTCCAGTCTTTCTTGCCGCGCGGTGCCCGAAGCAAAAGCAGTTCGCAAGTGCCGGTCGGCCGACTCCTGAGATTTTCAAAATCAAATTTCAGATCCGAAGTCTTCATTACAGCCAAGTACCCCTTTGGGGAAACTTTTTTCTTGCTCCAGACTGATGTCAGAAAAAGTTAACAATTGTATTTCTTGTGGGAAGCAAATACCTCATAAGGATTTTCATTCTTACTGTATTCCTTGCCTAGGCCCTGACCACGACGTTGCTAGCTGTCGGTTTTGTGCTGGATTTAACCAATGCACTATTAAGCTTCGGTACGATTTTGCCTTTCATTACTTTGGCCGAAGATTTAATTATATAATGCCGTCGGAACAGCCGACGACCGGAGTTTATAAAAAGTGCAAGGAAAAGGAAAAAGACAGGCATCTGAGGTCCAAAACCGACGACGAGGCTTCTGCTAGGCCAGTCGCTGGTTTGCCGGTTCTCAGTGAGGCGCTTTTGCAGCCCCTGATGCCCGCTACCTCAGAGCCACAGGCCGCTTCTGACTCCCACATGGAGCCAACTAGGCCTCTGGATACTCAAGATATTGGACACTCAAACTATTCCCTCAGATGGGTCCGGAGCCGCTGAACAGGCATCGGCTTCTGAGGGTGTTTTTAGACCTACACAGTTATATGTAAAGGCAAAGACTAAAACAGCTCTAAAGACAAAGAAACAAGTGCAGCATTCTCCTGGACAGACTTCTGTGCCTAAGAAACAGATGCTTAAAATGGCCGAAGACCTAATTACTTTGATCAGGGGTTCCCATCCCCCTCCTGATAAGAGGCCTAGGCAAGAGACAGAATATGACTCTTCAGATCAGGTTTCAATTTCCTCTGACTCCTCATCTGAACAGGGATTCTCTCTTCCTCCCTATGAGGATTCTGATGCTGAAGAATCTATTCCTTCAGCCTCTCCTCCTGAGGGTTATTCTTTTGGGGAAACCCTGCATACCATGAAGGGAGCACTTTCACTGGGAGAGCCAAGATTACTCAGAATCTAAGAAAAGGCTCAGAGACTTTCTTTTACTACCTCAGCACAGACCTCTTGCTATTCCACCTGTTCTAGACATTGTAGATGTATTTTCAGAGTCTGGCCTGTCTCCTGACTCTTTATCCCCTGCACCTGTTAAGCCAGACAGAGATACTACAGGGTTCCAGATTCTCATACATTTCTATATAAAAAACCCTGCTGCTGACTCAGAAACTATATCTCAGGGTCTTAAAGGGGTCAAGGCTTCCACTGCAAAAAACCCTGTCCCCTCTGATAGGGATTCTAGGGCACTGGACAGATGGGGGAAAAAAGTTTACACTTCTGCTACCTTGGCTGTAAGGGCTTTAAATTGTCAGTTTCATATGCTTAAATATCAGCAATACTTAATGTCACTGCTAAAACAGAAAATGTTGACAAATTCTGAATGTACTGAAAACAAGGAAATGCAGGATTTATTGCATGCAGCTGAACAAGTGGGAAAGCATACTTTGCAATGTGGTTTTGATTCACTGGAGGCCTCTTGCAGGGCCGCTGTTATGGGCTCTGTCATTAGAAGTCATGCTTGGTTAAAGGAACAGAATCTGCCTGATCATGTTAAAGCAAAATTATTAGATGCTCCATTACAGCATGATACTTTGGTGTTAAGGCAGAAGAGGCGTTGAAGAAAATGGAGGATAAAGTGAAATCTATGCAGACAGTTAAGGATTTCTTATAGGTACAGCCACCCAGATTTAGCAGGAACTGGCCTTCTAAGAATTGGTCCTTTCCAGTGTCAGACAGGCCACAAAAAGGCAGATACAGACTCCCTAGAGGCAGATCCCAGCCCCAAGGCTCATACAGGCCTAAACAATGGGGTGCTTCTACCTCCAAAAGCGGAGAAGACAAATCGCAGCCATATAGGAAACAGTCCCAATGACTTTCCTCTGCCAATACCAAGCATGTATCTTTTGGCAGCCCCCTTAGGGGGAAAACTAGCACTTTTTTCACAAAATTGACACCTGATCACCCATGACAAATGGGTCTTGAATATAGTGTCTCAGGGCTACTGGTTCCACTTTCACACCCTTCCAAAGACAAAAGGTATGCCAGACCTGCCACACAGTCAATGGGCAGAGGCACAAAAGCAAGTTTCATCCCTCATAGACATGAGGGACATTCAGCGAGTACCACAACAAGAGCAGGGACAAGGATTTTACTCAAGACTTTTCTTGGTACCCAGAAAGGACAAAGCCTGGAGACCAATACTGGACCTGTCTATTCTAAACACTTTTTCTGGACGTTCCAAAATTCAAAGTGTTGACTCTGCAGCAGCTTCTGCCCATGCTGGGCAAGAAGGCTTGGCTTGTAACTTTGGACCTCAAAGAGGCATACCTGCATGTCCCAATCAGACAATCTTGCAGAAGATACCTCCCATTCATAGCTGGCTCAATGCACTACCAATTCTCTGCACTGCCCTTTGGCTTATCTACTGCGCCCAGGGTCTTCACATAATGCCTGGCACCAGTAATTGCTTTTTACAGACAAAGAGGAATACAAATATATCCTTACTTGGACGACTGCCTTATTCAAGCAGAGAACAAGGACATTCTACTGAAGCATCTGGCGTTTGTAAAAAGATTACTAATTTGCCTAGGGTACACAGTAAACGAAAAGAAATCAAAACTGGTACCCTCTTGAGAGATAATATTCCTGGGTGCAAGCTTAAATGCAACTGCCCAGATGGCTTATCTCACACCATACAAACAAAGGCAACTGATTTCTTACTTTGAAATGTTGCCAACAAAGACCCAGTTATCTGCAAGAAAAATTCTGCAGGCTTTGGGCTTCATGGCATCCTGCATTCTGCTAATTCCATATGCAAGAACTGCATATGAGGAAACTACAATGGTATCTAAAAAGTGTTTGGACCCGACATTGCCACAGCCTGGAAACATTAATTACTCTCATTCCCTGCCTGCAGCAGGAGTTTCGATGGTGGGCACAGGCCTGTCACCACAACAAGGGACAGCCATTCACTTTACCCACAGCCAGGCAGACACTAACAACAGATGCATCAGATTATGCCTGGGGGGGCCCACATGGCAGGAAAATGTATTCAGGGCCCATGGCCCGCAAGCCAAATGCATCTTCATATCAATCAAAAAGAGATGCTAGCTGTACAGAATGCCCTGACAGCCTTCAAGGATGTACTTCATCCAGGACAACTGCTGATAGACGGACAATACTACAGTCATGTGGTACATAAACAAGCAGGGAGGCACACATTCCTACCCCCTCTGCCGACAAGCCTTGACTTTGTGGAACACAGCATTTGACTTATCAAGTACACCTGCAAGCACAATTCCTGCCAGGAAAGAGAAATACTCTGGCAGATGAACTAAGCAGAAAGCTCATGGATCCTTACGAGTGGAAACTAGATCCACAAATCTTCAGCATAACAAGGAAATGGGGATGCCCAGACATAGATCTATTTGCTTCCCCCTCACAATGGCCAACTACAGAGATTCTGCACAAGGACTTATCACAAACAAGCATGGGAAGTGGATGCTCTATCATTCAGCTGGAAAACCCTTAAAGTATATGCCTTTTCTCCACTGCCTCTCCTCCCCAAAGGACTCTTAAGGTCAGACAAGAGAAGCCAAAAATTATACTGATTGCCCCAGACTGGCCACGCCAGCAGTGGTACCCAGTCCTAAAGAGCTTGTCTCAAGGCCCAGCCTGGACATTACCTCAAATTCCTCACTTACTGACCCAACAAAACAGACCCTGCACAGCCCACTCGGAACCCTAAATCTGGCTGCATGGCGGATAATGTAACCATTCAGAACACACCTCTCTCTAAAGCAGTTATGGATGTTATTTTGGAGGCCAGGAGGCCCAGCACCAGAAAATCTTATGCAGAAAAATGGAAGAGATTCTGTGCTTGGAACCAGGCACAAGGAATTGACATGCTTGTACCAAATATTCGTCAGATTTTACAATACCTAACTGAGATGCTGGACAAAGGCCTGTCCTTCTCATCAGTTAAGATCCATGCCTCTGCCATTTCAGCTCATTACAATACAGACCCACCTATTTTTTCACATCCACTGCTAAGGCAGTACCTCAGAGGGGCCAAAAACATGAGATCTCCAAGGAGAGCGCCAATACCTGCATGGGACCTCAATTTTGTCTTGGAAAAGCTCACACTGCCTCCTTTTGAGCCAGCCAATACAGCTGAGATAAAATTCTTAATCATGAAAAACAGCTCTGCTCCTAGCAATAACTTCAGCAAGAAGAGTCTCAGAGTTACAGGCACTAATGGCTGTGGAACCTTTTATAATTTTCCATCCGGATAGGGTTTCTCTGAGGACAAACCCAACATTTATGCCTAAGGTAGTGTCCAGTGTGGCTCTTAACCAAACCATTCTTTTGTCTACCTTTTATCCAAACCCACAGAATAAGGGGGAGACACTTCTGCATTCTTTGGACATACACAGCTAAGCTTCTTCTTCTTCTTTCGGCTTTTCCCGGTTAGGGGTCGCCACAGCGGATCACCTTGTCCGCACAGTAATTGGCAGTGGAGTTTTACGGTGTCGAGTTGCCAGCCCGGCGCCCAACCTTCCACAGAAGGCACACACACACACACCTAGGGCCAATTTAGAGTGTCCAATCCACCTGCAGCACGTCTTTGGGATGTGGGAGGAAACCGGAGCACCCGGAGGAAACCCACGCGACCACAGGGAGGACATGCAGACTCCGCACAGAAGGCACCCCAGCCGAGGATCGAACCGGAGAACCTCTTGCTGTGAGGCGGCAATGCTAACCACTGCACCACCGTGGCCGCCCACACAGCTAAGCTTCTACTTGGACAAAACTAAAGCTTTCAGAAAGACTGAACAACTCTTAGTGGCATATGCTGCAGGATCGCAAGGTAAAGCTATCTCATAGCAGACTATTTCAAGATGGATAGGCCACTGCATTCGTTTCTGCTATTCACAACTTGGCATATCAGTGTCTAAGGGCATTAGGCCACATTCAACCAGAGCAGCAGCCACTTCAGCAGCCTTCCTCAGAGGAGTACCAACCAAGGACATTTTGGAGGCTGCAACTTGGACCTCGGTGCACACTTTTACAAAGCACTACCACTTACCTCTTTACTCTAAATCCAGAGCAGGCTTTGCCACTGCAGTTCTGCAGGGCCTCATAGCCACTCCTAATTCTATTTAGGCCCAGCCACCCAACCTCAGCTTTGGGATTCAACCCAAGTGTATTGACTGCAACAGTGAAACACGATGAACATAGTGCAGTTGCCTACCTACCATAAATGTAGATGTTAGAGTGTATTCACTGTTGCAGTCCAGGTTACCTTCCCACCATTCCCCTTTCATTGCTGGGACTTATCTGTACTTCTCTATTCTATACAACCTATGTGGTGTATTTGCTTGTAGATGAAGGTAATGTTTATGTTAGTGCATGCATTTTTATTGGCAAAATTTTTAGCCTACCCTTTTGGAGGCACCTGACATCTGGGGCAAGAAAAACTGAAGAAGATTGCATCTGCTGCATCTTTTATACCCCTGGCGCACTGATGTCAGGGAAGAGGCGACAGCAACTGACGCTGGATCAGGACTTTGGAATTCAGGCTGACTGCGGGTAGCCTGCCAGCAGGATAACCCAAGTGTAAAACAGTGAATACATTCGAACATCTACATGTATGGTAAGTACACAACTGTAAACTGTACTTTTCTACTCCAGACTTTTTCTCCTACCCAGAAAAGAGGGCACCTGGCGTCCCATCTCCGATCTATTCATTCTAAACACCTTCCTGGTGATACCAAAATAGAAAAAAGCTCACCCTCCAGCAACTGCTACCCATACTGTCCAAGAATGGTTGAGTAACCACCCTAGACCTAAGAGGCCTACCTCCACATTCCTGTCCAGGAATAATGCGGGAAATATCTACGTTTCAGGGCTGGACCTCTGCACTTTCAGGTCTCTACGCTTCCCTTTGGCTTATCTACTGCTCCCAGAGTTTTCACAAAATGTCTGGCTCCCTCCATTGCCTTTTGCAGACAAAGGAATATGCAAATTTACCCGTACTTAGATGAGTGCCTAATTCAAGCAGACAGGAAAAGCTGCTCAAGCACCTGGCCTTTGTAAAGTCCCTACTGACTTCCCTAGGGTACACTGTCAACGAAAAGAAATCCAAACTAGTACCCACCCAAAGGATTATATTCCTGGGAGCAAGCCTGGACACAGCATCCCAGATGGCATTCCTTGCACCAGAAAAGTAAACTTACCTGACAGCCTATTTCTCTCAGCTAGCCACCAGACCCCAGATGTTCTTCGTGTTTCACTGTTGCAGTCATCACACTTGGATTTATCTGCCTGCGGCTAGCTCTCACTCTGCCCGAATGCAAGAGTCTTGGGATTTCTGTGTTGGATGCTGTCGCTTCTTCCATGACGTCAGGTCGTCAGGGGTGTAAAACAGGCAGCTGATGCCATTACACCAGTCTTTCTGGCCGAGGAGGAGCCCGAAGCAGTTTGCAAGTGCTGGTTGGCCGCTACCTGAAATTTCCATTTTTCGAGTTTCTAACCTGACGTTTTCTAAAGCTAAGTACCCTGTTGGGATCCTTTTTTTCTTGCTCTAACCAAATGTCAGAAAAAGTTAACAATTGTCTTGCTTGTGGAAAGCAAATACCTCACAGAGATTTTCATTCTTACTGCGTCACCTGTTTAGGCCCAGACCACGACGTCGCTCGCTATTGGTTTTGTGCCTTACCGCCTGAACCATTCGTCATTGGGCTATCTTTGTCGCTAAATTCTTTCACTCTTGTTCTCTGTTTTCTAAAATGACTTCGATAAGCCATCCAACTACCGATCTTCCGAAAAAACATATAGATAAAGACAGAGACAGACCGCATAGGTCTAAAATTGCCGACAACGCTTCTGTTAAGCTAGTCCGCTGATACAGCCCCTGATGCCTGCATCTACAGATTCGCAGGACTCTGCTGAGACCCATTCGGAGTCCGGTATGCCGCGAGATGCTTCTTCGACTATGGAACCTGCGAATGTCTCTACCTTGGATGGGTCTGGAGCACCTGCGCAGGCACCAGCTTCTGAGGGTGTATTCCGAACTACCGATGTTCGAATTAAACAGATGACTTTGTTTTTAGCTAAAACTACTGAGTTTCTCAGGCCCAGAGTACGCACCACACCTAGAAAACCTATGACCAAAGCGCATGCTGAAGCTCCCATGCCACTAAAGCAAATGCTTAGAATGGCTGAAGACCTTGTTATCCTAATTAGGGGAAGCCAGCCTTCCCCTGCTAAGATACAAAGAATTGAGTTTCATTCTGATTCTACAGACCAGGAGTCCAGTGACTCTGACCCTTCTGATTATCAGGACATGCCCTTATCAACCTATGAGGATTCAGATACAGAAGAATCCATTCCCTCTGCCTTCCCTCCAGAGGATTTTTCTTTTGGTGAAACCTTGCATACTTTTAGAGAGCATTTCTGCTGGGAATGCCAAGAGTACCATCAGTCCAAAAAGAGACTTTTTAGAGGTTTTTTTTTATTTTTAGAGTTGCCTCAGCACAGGCCTCTAGATGTTCTAAGTGTTTCACTGTTGCAGTCATCACATTAGGGTTATCTGCTTGCAGTAGCCCACAGTCGGCCTGATTATCAAAGTATTGGATCCTGCGTCGGTTGCTGTCTCATCTTCCATGACGTCAGGTAGTCAGGGGTATAAAGCATGCAGCCGACGCCATTACACCAGTCTTTCTTGCCGTGCGGTGCCCGAAGCAGAAGCAGTTCGCAAGTGCCAGTCGGCCGACTCCTGAAATTTTCGTTTCAGTTTCAGAACCGAAGTCTTCCACTAAGCCAAGTACCCCATTTGGGAAACTTTTTCTTGCTGTAAACCGATGTCAGTAAAAGTTAATTGTATTTTTTGTGGAAAGCAAATACCTCATAAAGATTTTCATTCGTACTGCATTCCTTGCTTAGGCCCTGACCACAATGTACCTCACTGTCTGTTTTGTGCCTTATTTAAACAGCAAACTATTCGTCATCGGTTTATTTACACTTCTACATATTTTGGTACTCTGTTCAATTATCCATATATGGCTTCAGTAAGCCACCCGACTACCAACATTCCGAAAAAACTCAGATAAAGACAGAGACAGACCGCATAGGTCCAAAGCTGCCGACGACGCTTCTCCTAAACTAGTCGGCAGTTTGCTGGTACTCAGTGAGGTGCTTTCGCAGCCAGTGATACCCGCTACTTCAGATTTGCAGGCCTCTACTAAGACCCATTCGGAGTCCGGTATGCCACGAGATGCTTCAACTGTGGAACCTGCGGATGTCTCTACCTTGGATGGGTCCGGAGACGCTGTGCAGGTATCGGCTTCTGAGGGTGTATTCAGGCCTACTGACTTGCATATTAAACCAACACCATCTTCTTCAAGGCTTAAAACTCGATCCATGCCTAGAAATCTGATGCCTAGACCTCATGGTCAGGCCTATATGTCTAAAAAAACAAATAAGAATGGCTGAAGACCTTATTACTCTAATCAGGGGAAGCCACCCTTCCCCCCCTCTGAGACCTAGGACTGAGTTTCCTTATGATTCTTCTGATCAGGACTCTGAAGTTTGTTTCCTCTGATGACCAGGATTTACCCTTATCTGTCTGAGGATTCTGATGCAGAGGACTCTATTCCCTCTGCTTCCCCTCCAGAGGATTTCTCTTTTGGTGAAACCGTGCATACTCTTAGAGAGTATTTTCGCTGGGAAAGCCAGGATTACTCTGACTCTAAAAAGAGGCTTAGGAATTTCTTACTCCTGCCCCAACGCAGGCCTTTGGCTATCCCTCTTGTACTGGACATTGTTGATGCCTTTTCGGAATCTAGCTTGGCCCCTGACTCTTTACCTCCTGCTCCCAGAAAACCTGATGGGTATTACAGGGTTCCTGACTCTCACAGGTTCCTCTTCAAAAATCCTACTGCGGATCCTGAGACCATTTCACAGGGACCCAAGGGCATTAAGGCTACTACTGCCAAAAATCCTACCCCCTGTGATAGAGATTCCAGTTCGCTGGATAGATGGGGTAAGAAGGTATACACTTCTGCAACCTTGGCCATTAGGGCCTTAAACTGCCAGTTTCATATGTTAAAAATATCAGTAGCAAATTATTGGATTGCTTAAACAGAAAATGATGTTGATTCCTGACTGTGCTGAAAATGAAGATTTACAGGATTTAATGCATTCTGCTGAACAAGTTGGAAAACATACTTTGCAATGTGGTTTTGATTCACTAGAGGCATCTTGCAGGGCTGCTGTCACTGGGTCTGTACTTAGAAGGCATGCTTGGCTTAAGGAACAATCTTTGCCAGATCATGTTAAAGCTAAATTGCTGGAGGCTCCCTTAAACTAAGACTGCCTGTTTGGCAACAAAGCAGAAATAGTACTTAAAAAGATAGAGGAAAAAGCTAAATCTATGCAAATTGTTAAAGATTTCCTGCAAGTACAGCCTCCCAGATTTAGTAGGCATTGGCCCTCTAAAAATTGGTCCTTTCCAGCCTCTTCCAGGCCTTCTCAGTCCAAACCCAGAACCCGCAGGACACCCAGGCTTCAGTCCCAAGGTACTCACAGGACTAAGCAGTGGGGGGGTGGCTCCCACTTCCAAAGCAGGGAGAGTGGTAAGACTCCCCCCTGTGGTAAACTGTCTCAATGACTTGACTGTAAATCTTCCAAGCCCTTCACAACTGACTGTTCCTGTAGGGGTAAAGATTGCCCTGCAGGCAAAAAATTGGGAACTCATTACCCAGGACAAATGGGTTTTAAATAGTTTCCCAAAGTTACAGATTCCACTTTCACTCCTTACCAACGCCAAACGGTTGGCCAGATCTACCCCAAATCAGTGGGTAGAGGCTCGAAAGCAAATTCTCTCTCTCTCTCTCTCTCTCTCTCTCTCTCTCTCTCTCTCAAGCATCAGGGCTATTCAATCTGTTCCAGAAGAGGAAAAGGGGATAAGGTTTCTACTCAAGACTTTTCCTGGTGCCCCGAAAAGACAACTCTTGGCATCCTATCCTGGACCTCTCTATCCTAAACACATTTTTGGTGATCCCAAAATTCAAGATGCTAACTGTTCACCAGCTGCTTCCTATGCTAGGAAAGGATGCCTGGTTGACAACACTGGATTTAAAGGAAGCCTACCTGCACATACCAATCAGGGAATCTTGCAAAAGATACCAACATTTCAAAGCAGGCTACAAGCACCATCAGATGTTCATCGTGTTACCCTGCTGCAGTCATCACACTTGGGTTATCCTATCGTCAGGCGGTACCGCAGTCGGCCTGAATTCCAAAGTCTTGGTCTGGCGTCGGTTGCTGTCGCTTCTTCCCTGACGTCAGTGCGCCAGGGGTATATATGATACATCCAACGCCATTTTCTTCAGTCTTTCTTGCCGCGCGGTGCCCGAAGCAGAAGCAGTTCGCAAGTGCCGGTCGGCCGATTCCTGAGATTTTCTAAGTCGAATTTCAGATCCGAAGTCTTCAATAAAGCTAAGTACCCCATTGGGGAAACTTTTCTTGCCTCAGACCGATGTCAGAAAAAGTTGACAATTGTATTTCTTGTGGGAAGTAAATACCTCATAAGGATTTTCATTCTTATTGTATACCTTGCCTAGGCCCAGACCACAACGTCACTGGTTGTCGCTTTTGTGCTAGGTTCAATAAGCGTACTATAAAACGACGCTTTGATTTCGCACGACACTACTTCGGTAGAAAATTTAATTACACCATGCCGTCAGAGCAACCGACTACCGGCGTGCACAAAAAATGCAAAGATAAGGACAGGCAGCCTAGACCCAAGCCAGACTCCGAGGCCTCGGCTGGGCCGGTCTCCGGTTCACCGGTTTTCAGTGAGGCGCCTACGCAGCCCCTGGTTACCGCAGAATTGGAACCAAAGACCGCTTCGGATCCTTTGGCGGAGAGTTCTAGGAGTTCTAGGCTGATGCAGCCATTTTCTTTATGCCCTACCGATGACATTGCAGAAAGAGAAGCCGGTGCTGCAGAAACACCTTCGGTTTCTGAAGGTGTCTTCAGACCGACGACGCTCACCATAAAAACGTATTCTAAGCATAAGACTCCTCTTAAACCAAAAAAGACTGCACTTCAGTCTCCAGTTCAAGGCCCCATGCCTAAGAAACAGATGCTTAAAATGGCTGAAGATTTGATCTCTTTAATCAGGGGTTCCCAACCCCCCACCGACAAAAGGCCTAGACAAGAGAAAGATTATGCCTCCTCTGATCAAGTGTCTATTTCCTCAGGCTCCTCTGAGGAACACGATTACTCCTTTCCTCCTTATGAAGATTCTGATGCTGAGGATTCCATTCCCTCAGCTTCTCCCCCTGAAGACTACTCCTTTGGGGAAACTTTACACACTATGATGGAACATTTTCACTGGGAAGGTCAGAATTACTCTGACCCAAAGAAAAGTCTCAGAGAGTTTCCTTTACTCCCCCAGCACAGACCTCTTACTATCCCCTCAGTTTTAGACATTGTGGATGATGTTTACTTAGAATCTAGTTTAAATCCAGATTCTCTGCCTCCTGCTCCAGCCAAACCAGACAGATATTATAGAGCGCCTGACTCCCACAAATTCCTTTATAAAAGCCCTGTTGCTGACCCAGAGACTATCTCCCAGGGTCCCAAAGGGGCTAAGGCTTCTATGGCAAAAAATCCTGTACCCTCTGAAAGGGACTCCAGAGCACTAGACAGGTGGGGGGAAAAAGGTTTATACCTCAGCCACTCTAGCTATGAGAGCACTAAATTGTCAATTTCACATGCTAAAATACCAGCAATTTCTAATGTCTCAAATAAGACAAAAAATGAGCACACACCCTCAACAGTCTGAATTGAAGGAAATTGCAGGATCTGTTGCATGCAGCTGAACAGGTGGGCAAACATACTTTACAACGTAGGCATGCTTGGTTAAAGGAACAAACTCTGCCTGATCATGTTAAAGCAAAGCTTCTAGATGCCCCCTTACAGCAGGATGTCCTATTTGGAGTTAAAGCAGAAGAAGTCTTAAAGAAAATGGAGGATAAGGCAAAATCTATGCAGACTGTCAAAGATTTCTTACAGGTTCAGCCCCCTCGCTTCAGCAGAAATTGGCCAACAAAAAATTGGTCCTTTCCAGCTACTGACAGACCTCAGAGGGGTAAATACAGATGCCCAAGAGGCAGAGGACAACCACAAACCCACTACAATTCTCTACAATGGGGCACTGCAACACAGAAGGGAGAAGACAGGCCCCAAACTACTAGAAGGCAAACACAATGACTGAAACCTCATATGGCCAAGCAACACTCTCTTGGCAGCTCCCTTGGGAGGAAAATTAGCACTTTTTTCAGACAACTGGCGCATCGTCACAACGGACAAATGGGTCCTAGGCATAATTTCACAAGGATACAGATTCCATTTCCACACCTTGCCAACGAAAAGAGGAATGCCACACCTGCCACAAAATCAATGGGCAGAGGCACAAAAGCAAATTACAGCTCTCATGGACATGAGAGCCATTCAACTGGTACCTGCACGGGAGCAAGGCCAAGGATTTTACTCAAGACTCTTTCTAGTCCCCAGAAAGGACAATGCCTGGAGACCAATTCTGGACCTTTCAATTCTAAACACCTTTTTACAAGTACCCAAATTCAAGATGCTAACACTACAGCAGCTTCTTCCCATGTTGGGCAGGAAAGCATGGCTAGTAACGTTGGACCTCACGGAGGCATACCTGCATGTCCTTATCTGACAAAACTGCAGAAAATACCTCCGTTTCCTTGCAGGTTCAACCCATTACCAATTCTCTGCACCGCCCTTTGGCTTATCCACTGCGCCCAGGGTTTTCACAAAATGCCTGGCACCAGTAATTGCATACTGCAGACAAAGAGGAATTCAAATATACCCATACCTGGACGACTGCCTCATCCAAGCAGAAAGCAAGGGCATCCTCTTACAACATCTGGCTTTTGTAAAACATCTAAGTTGCCTAGGGTACACAGTAAACGAAAAGAAATCAAAACTAGTACCCTCACAAAATATGACATTCCTGGGTGCCAGCTTGAATACAACGGCCCAGAAGGCTTATCTGACGCCAGACAAACAACTACAACTGACTCAATATTTCAAAACAATGGCAACAAAGACCCAACTCCCTGCAAGAAAAATTCTGCAGGCCTTGGGCTTCATGGCATCTTGCATACTACTAATACCATTTGCAAAGCTGCATATGAGGAAATTACAGTGGTACCTAAAAAGCGTATGGTCTCAAGACAGCCACAGCTTGGACACTGATATCTCTCATTCCCTGCCTTCAACAAGAGTTTCTATGGTGGTCACAGGCATGTCACCTCAACAAGGGTCAGCCTTTCACCTTGCCCCCAGCCAGGCAAACTATGACAACAGCTGCATCGGACTATGCCTGGGGGGCACACGTGGCAGGACAAGTGCGTTCAAGGCATATGGACTGCAGATCAAAGGAATCTGCACATCAGTCAAAAAGAAATGCTAGCTGTACAGAATGCCCTGACAGCCTTCAAGAACCTCTTGCATCCAGGACAGCTTACAATAAGGACGGACAACACCACAGTAATGTGGTACATAAACAAGGGGGGTACACAATCCTACCCTCTATGCAGACAAGCAATGACCTTGTGGAACACTGCACTGGCTTACCAAGTTCAGCTACAAGCTCAATTCCTGCCAGGAAAAAAGAACACATTGGCAGACGACCTCAGCAGAAACATCATGGTTCCCCACGAGTGGAAACTGGATCCACAAGTATTTGCAATTATAACTCAAAAATGGGGCCACCCAGACATAGACCTGTTTGCCAGCCCCCAAAACTATCAGCTAACAAAATTTTGTACAAGGACGCTCCACCATCAAGCTTGGAAAGTGGACGCACTCTCATTCAGTTGGAAAAACCTGACAGTATATGCCTTCCCTCCATTGCCCCTTCTCACAAAGATGCTACTGAAAGTCAGGAAGGAGAGACCCAGAATGATACTCATAGCCCCAGACTGGCCACGCCAGCACTGGTACCTACTACTAAGGAATATGGCCCAGGGCCCACCTTGGATTTTACCACAAATTGCTCATTTGCTCACACAGCAAGACAATCAGATTCTGCACAGCCAGCTCAAAACCTTAAATTTGGCTGCATGGCAAATCACCTAAGCAACCAGCCAGCTCCTCTTCCTCAAGCAGTTATGGATGTTATTCTGGAAGCTAGGAGGCCCAGCACCAGGAAGGCCTACTCGGACAAATGGAAAAGGTTTTGCACCTGGAACCAAGCTAAAGGCCAGAATACCCTTCAACCTCACATACCTCAGATTCTACAGTATCTAACTGAGATGTTGCACAAAGGACTTTCCTTTTCATCTATTAAAATCCACGCCTCAGCTATTTCAGCCCACTACAACACGGATCCTCCCTTATTTTCACATCCGCTTCTAAGGCAGTTTCTCAGAGGGGCCAAAAACATTAGGCCCCCCAGGAGAGCACCTAAACCAACCTGGGACCTCAACTTCGTTCTGGAAAAACTTACGCTACCTCCTTTTGAACCAGCTTTCTCTGCTGATCTAAAGTTTATATCATGGAAGACTGCCCTGTTGCTAGCAATAACTTCAGCCAGAAGGGTCTCAGAGCTTCAGGCACTAATGGCAGTAGAGCCTTTCCTCATTTTCCATCAAGACAGAGTTTCTCTACGAACTACTCCCTCCTTCATGCCTAAGGTGGTATCCAGTGTGGCTCTAAATCAAACCATCCACTTACCCACCTTCTTTCCAAATCCACAGAACAAAGGAGAAAGACTCCTGCACTCCTTGGACATTCACAGGCAACTACGTTACTACTTGGATAAAACTAAGGTTTTCAGAACATCTGACCAGCTCTTTGTATCCTATGCTGCAGCTTCACAAGGGAAGGCTATATCAAAACAGACCATTTCCAAATGGATAGGACATTGCATTAGTTTTTGCTATGCCCATCATGAAAAACCAGATGTTCTTCATCTCACATTGCTGCAGTCCTAACACTTGGGTAGTCCGCTGTCCCTCGGTCGGCCTGAATATCAGAGTATAAGGCTGACGTCGGTCAAGGCGCATTTGACTGACATCAGAACGTCAGGGTACAAATGCGCATGACCGACGTCATATCCTCAGTCTTTTTTGCCGCATGGTCCGATGCAGAAGCAGTGTTGCAAGTGCCGTTCGGCGTTCTGAAATTTTTCGAATTCGGAGTTTCAGACCGAAGTCAGAGTTGGTTAAGTACCCGTTGGGGAATATTTTGTTTTTCTTGCCTCAGTGGTTTACCGGATGTCAGAAAAAGTGAATAACTGTATTTCTTGTGGGAAACAGATTCCGCATAGGGACTACCATAATTTGTGTATACCTTGTTTGGGACCTGAGCACGACGTTGTTGGGTGTCGCTTTTGTGCTAGGTTTAATAAACGCACTATAAAGCGAAGGTTGGATTGTGCCAGGTTGGTCTTTGGGAAGCGGTGCAATTACAATATGCCGTCAGATGCTCCGCCGCTTCCTCAAAGAAGCGCAAGGACAATGCAGTTAAAGCTAGGTTAGAGGAGTCGTCCAACCGGACGCCAGTTCTTTAGAGCGTCAGGGGAACCGGTGGTTCCGACGGAGGCCTCTCTGGAGTCCCAGGGAGAAACTTTGATTTTACAGGATGTGGCCTCCCAGGAGGCAGGTCAGGCTACAGGGCTTCTCAGATTACTTTACTCCCTCCCTTTCTAAGGTGTCTAGGCCCTCTTTCTGCTTCCAAGGCTTCTCCTAGAGGCAGGTCTAGTTTAGCTGCTGTGGGTGTCACTCCTAGTTCTTCAGGTTCTGTGCCCAAGAAGCACATGCTTAAAATGGCAGAAGATTTAATTACTTTAATTAGAGGCTCTATGCCCCCCCTGATAAGAGGCCTAGGATGGAGCCAGTGTTGGGGGATTATGAGCAGGCTTGGATGTGTCTGAGTCTTGGCTGAAGACTTGCAGGAGTATTCTCATTATTCTGATTCTGATGTTGATGATTCTACTCCTTCTGCTTCTCCTCCTGAGGATTTTTCTTTTTCAGAGACCCTTCACTCCATGAGAGAGCACTTTAAATGGGAAGGTCAGGACTTCTCTGACTCTAGGAAAAGGCTTAGGGAATTTTTGTTTTTACCCCAGCATAGGCCTTTGGCTATACCTCCTGTTTTGACTGTGGTGGAAGATGTGTTTGCAGAGGCTTCTTTTAATCCTGATTCTTTGCCTCCTGCTCCTGTTAAACCGGATAGGTATTACAGGGTTCCTGAAGCTCATAAGTATCTTTTTAAGAGTCCTAGGGCAGACCCAGAAACTGTTAGCCAGGGGCCTAAGGGTGTTAAGGCTTCTGTTGTCAAGAATCCGGTTCCTGCAGATAGAGGCCAGGGCCTTGGATAGATGGGGAAAGAAAGTTTATACTTCTTCCACCCTAGCCATGAGAGCTTTGAATTGCCAGTTTCACATGTTAAAATATCAAAATTATCTGCTTTCACAGTTGAAATCTAAGGTTGATGCTCTGGCGGAAGGTATTGATTGTAAAGAGTTACAAGATTTAGTGCATGTTTCTGAACAGGTGGGTAAGCATTCTTTGCAATGTGGTTTTGATGCTGTACAGGCCTCCTCTAGGGTGGCTGCCACTGGGTCAGTTCTTCGCAGGCATGCCTGGCTGAGGATCAAAATTTATCTGACCATGTTAAAACTAGGATTTTGGATGCCCTTTGCAATCTGATGTCTTGTTTGATTCTCCTGTTGAGGCAGTTTTAAAGAAAATGGAAGACAAGGCTAAGTCTATGCAGACTGTTAAAGATTTTTTGCAGGTTCAGCCTCCAACGTTTAGTAGAAATTGGCCTACTAAGGGGTGGACGTATCCTTCTTATGATTCCCAGTCTAGGGGTAGATCTAGACGTGGCAGGGGCAGAGGTCAGGGCTCTTTCAGGCCTAGAACTGGGGGTTCTCCTGCACAGTCTTGGTGAGGGCAGGGGTCAGTCCTTTCGTAAACAGACCCAATGACCTACCTTTTCAGCTGCCAGAACCTTCTCGCCTGGCAGCACCTTTGGGAGGAAGGTTGGCACTTTTCAAAGAAAATTGGAGTTTGATTACCCAAGACAGATGGGTGTTGGATATCATACATCACGGGTACAGGTTTTATTTCCATACCTTGCCTCCTTTCAAAGGCATGCCAGACATTCCTCCTCAACAAAGAATAGAGGCTCACAAGCAAATTTCTCTGTTACTCCAAATAGGGGCCATTCAGCCGGTTCCTATGCCAGAAAGGGGCCTAGGATTTTATTCTCGCCTGTTCCTTGTACCAAAAAAGGGGAACACGTGGAGACCAATTTTGGATTTATCTATCCTCAACACTTATCTGGACATTGCCAAGTTCAAAATGTTGACGTTACAACAACTTTTACCTCTGCTGGGCAAGGATCACTGGATGGTAACTTTGGATCTCAAGGAGGCTTACCTTCATGTTCCTATCAGACTAAGTTGCAGGAAATATCTGCGTTTTCGGACTGGGACTTCTCACTATCAGTTCTCTGCATTGCCCTTTGGCTTATCTACTGCGCCCAGAGTATTTACAAAAGTTCTGGCTCCAGTGATAGCTTTCTTCAGGCTAAAAGGAATACAAATCTATCCTTATTTGGACGATTGCCTGATTCTGGCTCAAGGAAAGGACGAGCTTCTTCGTCATTTGGAATATGTGATAGCAGTGCTAAGATGCCTGGGGTATTCTGTGAGCGAAATAAAGTCCAGTCTAGTACCCTCTCAAGACATGTGCTTTCTGGGTGTAAGACTGAATACAGCATCCCAGATGGCCTTTCTAACCCCGGACAAACAAAAGAATCTTTCCCTTTACTTCCATCATCTTTCTCTTCAGTCCGGGCTGACTGCAAGGACAGTCCTTCAAGCCTTAGGGTTCATGGCATCTTGTATTCTGGTGCTTCCCAATGCCAAACTGCATATGAGGAAGTTGCAATGGTATCTCAAAAATGTATGGACTCAGCACTGCCAGGATCTGGACACTGTCATTCAAATAATACCTTGCATTCAAAAGGAATTTTTGTGGTGGGCTCAGGAATGTCACCTAAACAAGGGACTCTCTGTGACCCGGCCAGAGGCGAGTCAGATTCTAACAACAGATGCCTCAGACAAAGCTTGGGGAGCTCATCTAAGCGGAAAGTGGATACAAGACAAGTGGCCTGTCAGACTACTGCATCTACATATCAATTTGAAGGAGATGTTAGCAGTCCAGTTTGCATTAATAGCTTTCAAGGATTTACTTCTTCCAGGGCAGGTGTTGATTCTAACAGACAACACAACTGTCATGTGGTACATCAACAAGCAAGGGGAACACATTCTTATCCTCTATGCAGGCAAGCAATGATTTTGTGGGAGACTGCTCTCAGTTTACAACTAAGTCTTCAGGCAAGGTTTCTGCCGAGCACAGAACTCCTTAGCAGATGTGTTAAGCAGGCAATCATGGATCCCCACGAGTGGAAACTGGATCTTCATGTATTTCAGAAATTGACAGTGTCCTGGGGAACTCCAGACATAGATCTGTTCGCTTCTCCACTAAACCACCAGCTGCCAAAGTTTTGCACGAAGAGGTTTCATCCCACAGCTTGGAAAGTGGATGCTCTTTCTTTCAGTTGGACAAATCTTCATGTGTATGCCTTTCCACCTCTGCCTCTCCTCCCAAAGGTACTTCTGAAGGTCAGACAGGACAAGCCAAGGATGATTTTGATAGCTCCAGATTGGCCTCGACAGCACTGGTACCCATTACTGAGAAGTCTAGTACGGAAGCCTCCATGGCCTTTGCCTTTGATTCCACATCTGTTGTCCCAAGAGGACAGCCATCTGCTCAATGTCAAGCTTCACTCTCTTCACCTAACAGCCTGGCATATTCTGTTTTAAACCATAGAGGGTCTCAACTTCCACAACAAGTTTTGAATGTGATTTTGGAAGCTAGAAGGCCTAGTACAAGGAAAGTGTACGCAGATAAATGGAAGAGATTTTTGTTTTGGAGTGCAGCTAAGGATTTGGATGTTTCTGAGCCTGATTTAAGTGTGGCTCTTCAATATCTTACTGAGTTATTGCACAAAGGTTTGTCCTTCTCTTCTATTAAGATTCATGCTGCAGCAATTTCAGCTCACTATGACTGTGACCCACCATTGTTTTCTCATCCTTTGTTCAAGCAATTTCTTAGAGGGGCAAAGAATATAAGACCCCCACGAAGAGCTCCTACTCCTGCTTGGGATCTCAATTTTGTGTTGGAGAAACTCACTCTACAACCTTTTGAGCCTGCAGCTACTGCTGAGTTGAAATATTTGTCATGGAAGACTGCTTTTTTGTTGGCCATTACCTCTGCAAGAAGGGTTTCTGAATTGCAGGCCCTTATGGCAGTTGAGCCTTTCTTAATTTTTCATAAGGACAGGGTATCTTTACGTACTAATCCTTCCTTTATGCCTAAAGTGGTTTCTAGTGTGGCTTTAAACCAAACTATTCATTTGCCTACTTTTTATGCAAATCCCCAAAATAAAGGGGAAAAGATTTTGCACACTTTAGATGTACACAGGCAGTTGCGATATTATTTGGACAGAACTAAAGGGTTCAGACAATCTCAGCAGTTATTAGTTTCTTTTGCTTTGTGCTCTCAGGGCAAGCCCGTGTCAAAACAAACTATTTCTAAGTGGATTGGATTTTGCATTGCTTTCTGTTATTCCCATCATGGCAAAGAGATTCCAGCTGGGATTAGGCCTCATTCCACTAGGGCTACTGCCACTTCAACAGCTTTTTGAGGGGTGGCAACTAAGGATATTTTGGAGCCAGCCACTTGGAGTTCAGTGCATACCCTTTCTAGGCATTACCACCTTCCACTGTACTCTAAATCCAGGGCTGGTTTTGCCACTGCTGTGTTGCAGGGCATTTTGGCAGCTCCTGCTTCTATATGATTTGGCCATCCTCCCTTACCTCTGCTTTGGGATTCTACCCAAGTGTTAGGACTGCAGCAATGTGAGATGAAGAACATAGTACAGTTTTGTACCTACCATAAATGTAGATGTTCAATGATCCACATTGCTGCAGTCCAATTTACCCTCCCTCCTTCCCTCTGTAGTGTGAGGTGGTTGTGTGGGTTGAGTTATCCATCTGAGGTATATTGTGCATATTGTATATATGTTGTATATATTGTACATATTTTTGGTATTAGGCTGGTTGGTTGTTTAGTTGTTGTCTTTGGGTTTGGACCTTTCTTTTTAGGGTCTTCTGACATCTGGGGCAAGAAAAGACTGAGGATATGGCGTCGGTCATGCGCATTTGTACCCTGACGTTCTGATGTCAGTCAAATGTGCCTTGACCGACGTCAGCCTTATACTCTGATATTCGGGCCGACCGAGGGACAGCGGACTACCCAAGTGTTAGGACTGCAGCAATGTGGATCTTCGAACATCTACATTTATGGTAGGTACAAAACTGTACTTTCCTGCTACCATAAGGCCCCACTCTACCAGGGCAGCAGCTGCATCTGCAGCCTTACTCAGGGGGGGTGCCAACCAAGGATATTTTGGAAGCTGCAACTTGGAGTTCAGTACACACCTTCACCAAATACTACCACTTACCACTTTACTCTAAGACTAGAGCTGGCTTAGCCACTGCAGTTCTGCAGGGCCTTCTAGCCTCCTCTAACCCTGTTTGACTCCACCTCCCATCCTTAGCTTTGGGAGTTTACCCAAGTGTGATGACTGCAGCAGGGTAACACGATGAACATAGTACAGTTTTGTACCTACCATAAATGTAGATGTTCGAGTGTACACCCTGCTGCAGTCCAGGTTACCCTCCCTCCATCCCCTCTGACCTAACTAACTAAAACTTTACAATACCTTTGTGATGTATTTGCTTACAGCTGGAGGGATGTTGTGCTTGTGCTAAACATTTTAGATTGGTACTAATTACTGACCACCTTTTTGGGGGCACCTGACATCTGGGGCAAGAAAAACTGAAGAAAATGACGTCGGATGCATCATATATACTCCTGGCGTACTGACGTCAGGGAAGAAGCGACAGCAACTGACGCCGGACCAAGACTTTGGAATTCAGGCTGACTGCGGGACCACCTGACGACAGGATAACCCAAGTGTGATGACTGCAGCAGGGTGTACATTCGAACATCTACATTTATGGTAGGTACAAAACTGTACTTTGACTGCAACATACGTAAAGACCCAAAAACGAAAAATACACACACAAAAGCTTCTTCCACTGGAAAATTTAATGAACGATCTGGTACCTCGGCAATTCGCCTTCAAAGGATCACAGTTCAATAGATTTCAGCATCAGCCTTATATACCATTTAAACATCAATTATTCAATTAATCAAATGATGCAATTTCTATTAAGAAGTAAATTTCACCTTAAAGTGATCTCTAAAACAGAATATATGCATACTTTCAAAGTGTTTTAAACAAAATGTTTTAAACAAACTTCACTTAAAACAATTAAATCCAACAATAATTATAACAGCTTATGATAGTTGAAATAAATGTTATAATACATAAATACAAATAAACATTATAAATATGTGAAATAAATATAAATATGTAGATAAATATACTTGATATTTGATATTAAATATATTATAAAGCCAGTTCCTGATTCAACCCATAAGGCTTCAAAGTGTTGATTTTAATAATCATTCTAGTCTCCAATTCCAAAAGTTTACCTACAACATCATCTCCTCTAGAGATAAAAGGTCTTCCTAGTACACTGAATGTTAAACTATCACCACACCCCCCATGATGATCAATAAAATGCTTTGCCACAGGACTGGAAAGGTTGACATTTCTTATATCTTTAAGATGTTCAAGCACCCTGATTCTAACCATTCTTTTGGTTTGTCTCACATACCAAACATTTGAACAAGAACACCCCAAAATGTACACTACACATGTGGACCTGCAGTTAAAGTATTCCCTATGAGTATGTATGATATTATTGAAACTATCTACATTCAAAACCCTAGAACAAATACTGCAAGATCCACATGCAAAGGTGCCAGTTCTGATAGAAAATATATAACCCTTTTGTCTGGATTTAAAATTGAAATTCAAAATTTCTTTTAAATTCTTTCCCCTTTTGAAAGAAAAATTAACAGTATTAGGAAATAACTTGCCAATTACTTCATCCTGATAAATTAAATACCAAAATTTTCTAATAGTAGAAGTCATTATTTTGTGAAAAGGGGTGAATTTCATTACAAAGAATACTTTCTCAGCATCAGTTTTCTCAGCAACATTATTGATAGCTAAATGTTTGGTATCTTCTGCTAGTATGCTCACTTGCCTGTCCATCACGACACCGTAAAAGATGATCATAATCATATCCCCTTTCCAACAACCTGGAAAGTACTATATTCAATTTCTTATCCAGCTCTTCTTTAACACTCGTATGACTACGGATTCTTTGAAACTCCCCTGAAGGCAACGCATTAATCAAATGCTGGGGATGCATACTAGTAGAATGTAAAAACATATTAACTGATGTTTGTTTCCTATAAGGTCTGAAATGTATTTTATTATCCATTTCAAAAAGAGTGAAGTCAAGGAAATTAATCTCACTCCTATTGAACTCATAGGAAAATTGTAATTTATGTTCATTGTCATTCAATGTAGTAAAAAAAATCTAAAAACTCGCAAATTTCCCCTTTACAGATGAAAATTAAATCATCTATGTATCGCTTATACATGATCACATTATTTTTGAAAAATTCACTCAATATATGAATTTTCTTTCAAAAAAGTCCATATAAATAATGGCATATGATGGCGCATATGCCGCACCCATTGCAGTGCCTTTGATTTGTAAGAAGAATTCATTATTGAAACAAAAATAACTGTGTGAGACAAAATTCCAACAAATAAACCAAAAAAGAAGTTCTAGGACCTTCACCCAGCATATGTTGAACAGATTCAATTCCCCACTGTTTATCAATATTGGCATAGAGGGATTTAACATCAATAGTGACCCAATAATACTCATGGTTCCATTCTAAACCAGAAATGTAATTAATTAAATCCTGTGTATGCTTGATATGAGCCACTACTCTCTTCAAATAATCCTTCAACTGGAAATCCAATAACAAATTGACGTTTTCAAGAAAAGAACCAATCCTAGATATGATGGGTCTACCTGGTGGTTCTGACAAATTTTTGTGAACTTTGGGTAAAGCATATAAAATAGGCACAGTAGGTTGACGTATATACAATTTTTTAACATTGTTCTGCGACAAAAACCCCAAACGTTCACCTTTTTCCAAAATGGATAACAATTCACTATTATATGTCAGAGTAGGATCATTCTCCAGCCTCTTATATTCATCAGAATTAGACAACAGTTTCCCCACCATGGAACAATAATTTATTTTGTCCATGATTACCCAGTTTCCGCCTTTATCGGCACATTTAAATATGTAATCCTTCTTACATTTTTTCAATTCTTGTAAGGCATACCATTCATCCTTGCTTAAATTATAATGCCTTTTTTCTCTACAAAACTTCCAAAAAGAAAGTTCTAATTCTTTAAAGAGAACCTTTTGAAAATTGGAAATCGCAGGCACTGCAATGTGTGGAAAAAATTTTTTACTATCAGCATGTTTCAAAATAGGAAAGGGTAATTTACCATAACCAGTGTAAAAGGAAGCATCCTCACTATTCTTAACAGAATTAATGTTATCTACAGAGGAGAAATATTCATCACTGATGTTATTTTCATCCCATTCATAGTTATAAACTGAAAGATTTAACAAACTGTCATCTAAATCAGAATCACTAGACATTTCTTGCTCATCATTACACAATTCAAGCATACTTGTTTCATTAATTTTAGCAAAAAATACCCTTAATAACAGTTTTCTAACAAAACTTCTGACCTCAAAATAGATGTCCGCTAAAGAAGGGAAGAAAGTGGGTACAAACTTACTGCCCTTATTCAAAACTTTGAGCATGTTGTCATTAATAGACAAACTAGACAAATTAATACATTTTAAACAATGCGTTTGTACAGTCAATTCAGACAGACCTTCATTTGAATCTGTTCCGCCCTTTCCTTCCGTTTCTCCTATTTCCACCGCTGGCTGTATCATTCCGAAAGTTCACGTTAGTATCAGAAAAGTCATCATTAGCAAGTTGATTTTCTCTGTCAGGAACTCTACTGTGTGTTACAGTCCTTGCAAAAGAAACATTCTTAGTCGAATTCCCCTCTCCGGAAGACACTGATGAAGCTGACACACCTCTCCGTTTAGAGCCGCTGCTCCAACTCCTGCCCCTTGATTTATTACGTGTGTTACTCGTGCCTTCACGTTGCCAATTAAACAAAATGCCTGTCTCGTAATCTTTGAGGTCACGAACAAGCTTGTTTCTTTTTCTAGATACAATGTCATTCTCAAGTTTCTGTATTTTATCACTAATCACCAGCATTTGTGTTCCATAGTTAGGCTCAGACATCAAGCCCTCTTGCAATGACATGATTTCTTTTTTAATTTTTTCCTGCGATCTCACATTATGCTTAATCAAAATATTAAGCCAACCAACAGTGCAAGAAAGGGAAACTTTCTTCCATTCATTGAGTAAATCAGACTCATCCTCACTAAATGGTGTTGCAGGTAACTTTTCAATACGCAACCCCCGAGGGGTAATGTCCAAACTAATATTTTTCAAGTAAGCGCGTATCAAAATATAAAGCAGCTTCTTTGGACATTAGTTTATTTAATTCAGCGAAGCGTTCGTCTGCAGCAAAATTACTTCCCCCAATGTTCCAAGGGTCAGAACTAGAGTACTTTTTGTCACGTTCTGTAAGAATGTCTTTAAATAAGAATAAATCAACCATGCGGCTCTGTTCAGAGCCCGCATTACGAGACGACATTTCAGGTGAAATAAAAAAGCAAATACCAGTAGAATTCAGCCAAAATTCAGCAACTGCAACATACGTAAAGACCCAAAAACGAAAAATACACACAAAAAAGCTTCTTCCAGTGGAAGAAGCTTTTTTGTGTGTATTTTACAAAACTGTACTTTCTCTGCACTGCCATTTGGCTTATTTACTGTGCCCAGGGTATTCACAAAGTGCCTAGCTCTAGTCATTGCATTTTGCCGGCAAAGAAATATCCAAATATAGCCATACCTGGACGATTGTCTAATTCAGGCAGAAAGCCAGGACATACTATTGAATCATCTGGCGTTTGTACAGAAATTAACTTCTGTGGGGTACAGCATAAACGAAAAGAAATCACATCTTGTACCCTGCCAACAAATTGTATTCCTGGGGTTCATGACCTCCTGCATTCTCCTAATTCCATATGCAAGACTGCATATGAGGAAAACTACAATGGTATCTAAAAAGCCTATGGTGTCAACATTCTCAGGATCTAGAAGCAATGATTCCTATTATACCTTGTCTACAGATAGAGTTCCTTTGGTGGGCAGACGCCTGCCACCAAAACAACGGGCTGCCATTCACTTTACCCCCTGCCACCCAAATCCTAACAGACGCATCAGACTATGCATGGGGGAGCTCACTTGGCAGGGAAGTGCATTCAGGGCAAATGGAACCAAAGTCAAATGCACCTGCATATCAATCAAAAAGAAATGTTAGCTGTACAGAATGCTCTGACAGCCTTCAAGGACCACATTCTTCCAGGGCAGTTAATGGTAAAGGCTGACAACACCACTGTTATGTGGTACATAAACAAGCAGGGGGGAACCCACAGATACCCTCTCTGCAGACTAGCCATGGCTCCGTGGAACACAGCCTTGAGCTACCAAGTGCACCTACAGGCTCAATTCCTGCCAGGAAAGCTAAATACACTGGTAGACGAACTAAGCAGAAGTCTCATGGACCCACACAAGTGGAAACTGGAACCAAAGATATTCAACATTTTGAGAAACAAATGGGAGAGCCCAGATATAGACCTGTGTGCCTCCCCACAGAACTACCAATTGGAAAAATTCTGCACAAGGACTCCCCACAAACAAGCTTTGAAAGTGGATGTCCTGTCCTTCACCTGGAAAAACCTATCAGTTTATGCCTTTCCCCATCTGCCTCTCTTCTCCAAGGTACTACTAAAGATCAAACAAGACAAACCAAGGACTATACTGATTGCACCAGACTGGCCACGCCAACACTGGAACCCCCTTTTGCACAGTGTGTCACTGCTGGCACCTTCCTCAGACCCTGCCCTGCTGTCCCAGCAGGAGGGCCAGATGTTCTTCATTCCACATTGCTGCAGTCCTAACTATTGGGTAGTCCGCTGTCCAGTCGGCCCGAATACCAAAGTATATGGCTGACGTCGGTCAGGGCGCATTAGACTGACGTCAGTACGTCAGGGTACTAATGCGCATGACCGACGTCATATCCTCAGTCTTTTTTGCCGCATGGTCCGATGCAGAAGCAATTTTGCGAGTGCAGGTTGGCGTTCTGAAAGTTTCTGAAGTCAGAGTTTCAGACCGAATCAAAGTTGGCTAAGTACCCGTTAGAATATTTTGGTTTTTTCTTGCCTCAGTATTTAACCGGATGTCAGAAAAAGTGAATAACTGTATTTCTTGTGGGAAACAGATACCTCATAGGGATTATCATACTTTGTGTATACCTTGTTTAGGGCCTGAGCACGCCGTTGTTGGATGCCGCTCTTGTGGTAGATTTAACAAACGCACGTTTAAGAGAAGGTCAAACTGTGCCAGGTTACTCTTTGGGAAGCGTTGTAATTATAAAATGCCGTCGGATGCTCCGACGCCCGCTTCGGGCAAAAAGCGCAAGGATAAAGCAGCAAAGCCTAGAGTGGAAGAACCGACAGTCCCTGACGCCGGTTCTTTAGAAGGCTCAGTGGAGCCGGAGGTTCTGCCAGGTGTTTCTTTGGAGTCTCAGGGAGAGACTTTATTGTTACAGGATGTATCCTCTCAGGAAGTAGGCCAGGCTGAGGGGGCTTCTCAGGTGGCTGTTCTTCCCTCTCTTCCTAAGGTGGTTAGAGCCTCCCCCTCTGTTTCCAAGGCTTCTTTGAGAGGCAGGCCTAGTGTAGCTTCAGTGGGGGTTTCTCCTAGTGCTTCAGGGTCTTTGCCTAAGAAACATATGCTTAAAATGGCAGAGGATTTGATTACTATGATTAGAGGTTCTATGCCCCTCCTGATAAGAGGCCTAGGGTGGAACCTGAGTTTGAGAGTTTTGAGCACTGTTCGGAGGCTTCTGAGTCTTGCGCTGAAGACTTGCAGGAGTATCCTCCTTATTCTGATTCTGATGTGGATGATTCTACTCCTTCAGCTTCTCCTCCTGAGGATTTTTCATTTTCAGAGACTCTGCATTCCATGAGGGAGCATTTTAAATGGGAAGGTCAAGATTTCTCTGATTCCAGGAAGAGGCTTAGGGAATTCTTGTTTTACCCCAGCATAGGCCTTTAGCTATACCTCCTGTTCTGAATGTGGTGGAAGATGTTTTGCAGAGGCTTCCTGAATCCTGATTCTTTGCCTCCTGCCCCAGTTAAACCGGATAGGTACTATAGGGTGCCTGAAGCTCATAAGTATCTTTTAAGAGTCCTAGGGCAGACCCGAAACTGTCTCTCAGGGGCCTAAAGGGGTGAAGGCCTCTGTTGTTAAAAATCCTGTTCCTCCTGATAAAGAGGCAAGGGCTTTGGATAGATGGGGAAAGAAAGTGTATACTTCTTCCACTTTAGCCATGAGGGCATTGAATTGTCAGTTTCACATGTTAAAATATCAGAATTACCTCCTTTCACAATTGAAATCTAAGGTGGATGCTCTGGCAGAAGGTATTGAGTGTAAAGAGTTGCAGGATTTAGTTCATGTGTCTGAACAGGTGGGTAAGCATTCCTTGCAGTGTGGTTTTGATGCTGTGCAGGCCTCCTCGAGGGTGGCTGCCACTGGTTCTGTTCTTCGTAGGCATGCCTGGTTGAGAGATCAGAATTTAGCTGAGCATGTTAAAACAAGGATTTTGGATGCTCCTTTGCAGTCTGATGTGTTGTTTGGTTCGCCTGTGGAAGCAGTTTTAAAGAAAATGGAGGACAAGGCTAAGTCCATGCAAACTGTTAAGGATTTTTTGCAGGTGCAGCCTCCGAAGTTTAGTAGAAATTGGCCTATTAAGGGATGGACTTATCCTGCTTATGATTCCCAGTCTAGGAGTAGGTCTAGACGTGGTAGGGGCAGAGCTCAAGGTTCTTTTAGGCCTAGGACAGGGAGTTCCCCTGCTCAGACTTCTGGTGAGGGCAGGGGTCAGTCCTTTCGTAAGCAGGCCCAATGACCTGCCTTTTCAGCTGCCATAGTACATTCTCGCCTGGCAGCACCTTTGGGAGGAAGGCTGTCTCTTTTCAAAGAAAATTGGGATTTAATTACCCAAGACAGATGGGTTCTGGATATCATTCACCACGGTTACAGGTTTTATTTCCATACCTTGCCTCCTTTCAAAGGCATGCCAGACATTCCTCCTCTACAAAGAAAAGAGGCTCACAAGCAAATTTCTCTGTTGCTCCAAATAGGGGCCATTCAGCCAGTTCCTGTGCCAGAAAGGGGCCTAGGATTTTATTCTCACCTGTTCCTAGTACCGAAGAAGGGGAACACGTGGAGACCAATTTTGGATTTATCTATCCTCAACACTTATCTGGACATTCCCAAGTTCAAAATGTTGACGTTACAACAGCTTTTACCTCTGCTGGGCAAAGATCACTGGATGGTAACTTTAGATCTCAAGGAAGCTTACCTTCATGTGCCTATAAGACTAAGTTGCAGGAAGTATCTGCGTTTTCGAGCTGGAAATTCTCATTATCAGTTCTCTGCGTTGCCCTTTGGCTTATCCACTGCGCCCAGAGTATTCACAAAGGTTCTGGCTCCAGTGATAGCTTACTTCAGGCTAAAAGGAATTCAAATCTATCCTTACTTGGACGACTGCCTGATTCTAGCTCAAGAAAAGGAAGACCTTCTACAGCATTTGGATTATGTCATAGCAGTGCTAAGATGCCTAGGGTATTCTGTGAGCGAAATAAAGTCCAGTCTAGTACCCTCTCAAGACATGTGCTTTCTGGGTGTGAGACTGAATACAGCAGCCCAGATGGCCTTTTTAACCCCGGACAAACAACAGAATCTTTCCAGTTACTTCCATCAACTATCTCTTCAGTCCGGGCTGACTGCAAGGACAGTCCTTCAAGCCTTAGGGTTCATGGCATCTTGTATTCTGGTGCTTCCCAATGCCAAACTGCATATGAGGAAGCTGCAATGGTATCTCAAAAATGTATGGACACAGCACTGCCAGGATTTGGACACTGTCATTCAAATAATACCTTGCATTCAAAAGGAATTTTTGTGGTGGGCTCAGGAATGTCACCTAAACAAGGGACTCTCTGTGACCCGGCCAGAGGCGAGTCAGATTCTAACGACAGATGCCTCAGACATTGCTTGGGGAGCTCATCTAAATGGAAAGTGGATACAAGACAAGTGGCCTGCCAGACTACAGCATCTACATATCAACATGAAAGAGATGTTAGCAGTCCAGTTTGCATTAATGGCTTTCAAGGAGTTACTTCTTCCAGGGCAGGTGTTGATTCTAACAGACAACACAACTGTCATGTGGTACATCAACAAACAAGGGGAACACATTCTTACCCATTGTGCAGGCAAGCAATGATTTTATGGGAGACTGCTCAGCTTGCAACTAACTCTTCAGGCAAGGTTTCTGCCGGAGCACAGAACTCCTTAGCAGATGTGTTAAGCAGACAAATCATGGATCCCCACGAGTGGAAACTGGATCTTCATGTATTTCAAAAATTGACAGTGTCATGGGGAACTCCAGACATAGATCTGTTCGCTTCTCCACTAAACCACCAGCTGCCAAAGTTTTGCACAAAGAGGTTTCATCACACAGCTTGGAAAGTGGATGCTCTTTCTTTCAGTTGGAAAAATCTTCATGTGTATGCTTTTCCACCTCTGCCTCTTCTCCCAAAGGTGCTTCTAAAGGTCAGACAAGACAAGCCAAGGATGATTTTAATAGCTCCAGATTGGCCTCGGCAGCACTGGTACCCATTCCTGAGGAGTCTGGTAAGGAAGCCTCCATGGCCTTTACCCTTGATTCCACACCTGTTGTCTCAGAGAGACGGTCACCTGCTCAATGTCAAGCTTCACTCTCTTCATCTAACAGCCTGGCATATTCTGTTTTGAAAGACAGCAGGTCTCAACTTCCTCAACAAGTTTTAAATGTGATTATGGAAGCCAGGAGACCTAGTACAAGGAAAGTGTACGCAGAAAAATGGAAGAGATTTTTATTTTGGAGTGCAGCAAACAATTTGGAGATTTCTGAGCCTAATTTGAGTGTGGCTCTTCAATATCTTACTGAGTTATTGGACAAAGGTTTGTCTTTCTCTTCCATTAAGAGTCATGCTGCAGCAATTTCAGCTCACTATGATTGTGACCCACCATTGTTTTCGCATCCTTTGTTCAAGCAATTTCTTAGAGGGGCAAAGAATATAAGACCCCCGTAGAGCTCCTACTCCTGCTTGGGATCTCAATTTTGTGTTGGAGAAACTTACTCTAGAACCTTTTGAGCCTGCGGCTACTGCTGAATTGAAATACTTGTCATGGAAGACTGCTTTTTTGTTGGCCATTACTTCTGCAAGAAGGGTTTCTGAGTTGCAGGCCCTTATGGCGGTACAGCCTTTTTTGATTTTTCATAAGGATAGGGTATCTTTACGTACTAATCCTTCCTTTATGCCTAAGGTGGTTTCTAGTGTGGCTTTAAACCAAACTATTCATTTGCCTACTTTTTATGCAGATCCTCAAAAAAAGGGGGAAAAGATTTTGCACACTTTAGATGTACACAGGCAGTTGCGTTATTATTGGAGCAGGACTAAGGATTTTAGGCAGTCTCAGCAGTTGTTTGTTTCTTTTGCTTTGGGTTCGCAGGGCAAGCCTGTGTCAAAACAAACTATTTCTAGGTGGATTGGGTTTTGCATTGCATTTTGTTATTCCCATCATGGCAAGGAGATTCCAGTTGGGATTAGGCCTCATTCCACTAGGGCTACTGCCACTTCAACAGCATTTCTAAGGGGGGTGGCAACTAAGGATATTTTAGAGGCAGCTACTTGGAGTTCAGTGCATACTTTCTCTAAGCATTATCACCTTCCTCTCTACTCTAAGTCTAGGGCTGGTTTTGCCACAGCTATTTTGCAAGGCATGTTGTCAGTTCCTGCTTCCTTATGATTTGCCAGCCTCCCTTACCTCTGCTTTGGGATTCTACCCAATAGTTAGGACTGCAGCAATGTGGAATGAAGAACATAGTACAGTTTTGTACCTACCATAAATGTAGATGTTCGAGGATCCACATTGCTGCAGTCCAATTTACCCTCCCTCCTTCCCCTCTGTGTTTACGGGTGGTTGTGTAGGTGAGGTTATATTCTGGTAATTTTGTATATATTGTACATATTTTTGGTTCAGGTATGTTGGGAGTTTTTGGTTTTGGCCTTATCTTTTCAGGGTCTTCTGACATCTGGGGCAAGAAAAGACTGAGGATATGACGTCGGTCATGCGCATTAGTACCCTGACGTACTGACGTCAGTCTAATGCGCCCTGACCGACGTCAGCCATATACTTTGGTATTCGGGCCGACTGGACAGCGGACTACCCAATAGTTAGGACTGCAGCAATGTGGATCCTCGAACATCTACATTTATGGTAGGTACAAAACTGTACTATTCTGCACCTACAGCTTCAAACCCTGAACCTGGCAGCCTGGCTTAATTACCTGATCTCTTCGTTACCATCCCTCAGTACGCAAGTGTTGGATGTCACTTTGGAGGCAAGGAGGCCTAGTACTAGAAATCCTATGCTGAAAAATGGAAAAGATTCTGTTCCTGGAACCAAACTCAGGGGATGGGCACAGCAGTGCCCAATTTGCCTCAGATTCTTCAATACTTAAACCGAATGTTTCACAAGGGCATTTCTTTTTCCTCCATCAGAATTCACGCCTCACCCATTTCAGCTTATTACGGCACAGAACCACCCCTCTTCTCTCATCCACTGCTGAAGCAGTTCCTCACAGGGGTCAGAAATTTAAGACCACCCAGGAGAAGCCCCTACTCAAGCCTGGGACTTTAACTTTGTATTGGAAAACTCACTCTACCTCCTTTTGAGCCAGCTGCAAATGCACAGTTGCAATTCCTTTCTTGGAAAACAGCCTTCCTTTTAGCCATCACTTCAGCAAGAAGTGTGTCGGAATTACAGGCCCTCATGGCAGTGGAGCCTTTCATAATTTTTCATGCGGACAGGGTGTCCCTCAGGACCAATCCCTCCTTCATGCCTAAGGTAGTATCCAGTTTGGCCCTTAATCAGTCCATTCATTTGCCAGCCTTTTCTAATCCACAGAACAAAGGGGAATGAATACTGCACTCCTGAGATGTGCACAGACAACTTTTATTTGGACAGGACTAAACCTCAGGAAATCTGAACAGCTGCTGGTTGCATTTGCTGCAGGGGCAGAGGGGAAGGCCATTTCAAAGCAAACCCTTTCTAAATGGATAGGCCATTGCATTAATTTCTGCTATACGCACCATGGAAATCCTACCCCACAGGGGATTAGACCACATTCAACCAGGGCTGCATCTACAGCCTTTCTCAGAGGTGTCCCAACCAGGGACATCCTAGAAGCTGCTACCTGGAGTTCTGTAGATACCTTCAAGTGTTACCATTTGCCAATTTTCTCTAAATCCAGAGCTGACTTTGCCACTGCAGTCTTGCAGGGCCTTATAGCTTGTCCTAATGCTATCCAAGTTCCTCCTCCCATACTTAGCTTTGGGAATCTACCCAAATGTGATGACTGCAACAGTGAAACACGAAGAACATAGTACAGTTGTGTACACTTAACATAATTGTAGATGTTCAAGTGTATTCACTGTTGCAGTCCTATTTACCCTCCCTCCAGTCCCCGACTTCTATTGGCTATACCTCTATTCTTGCTTACTATGCTTAAAGCTTTTTGGTGTATTTGCTTTTTTGTTGGAGGTGTAACTTTGTACATATAATTGCTTCCCATTATGGGGGTACCTGACATCTGGGGCAAGAAAAACTAATGTAATGGTGTCGGCTGCATGCTTTATACCCCTGACTACCTGACGTCTTGGAAGATGAGACTGCAACCAGTGCAGGACCCAAGACTTTTGATAATCAGGCCGACTGAGGGCTACTGCAAGCAGATAACCCTAATGTGATGACTGCAACAGTGAATACACTTGAACATCTACATTTTTGGTAAATGTACACAACTGTACTCTATACCCCCTGTCCTGGATGTTGTGGATGATGTCTTCATGGAATCCAGTCTTACTCCAGACACTTTAACCCCAGCCCCTAGAAAACCTGACAGGTGGTAGCATCCAGTTTGGTACCTGATTCTCGGAAATTTCTCTTCAAGAATCCTACTGCGGATCCAGAGACCATTTTCCAGGGACCTAAAGGTATTAAGGCTACTAAAGCCAAAAACCCTACCCCTTCAGACAGGGATTCCAGAGCTTTAGACAGATGGGGGAAGAAGGTATATACCTCTGCAACTCTTGCCATCAGGGCACTGAATTGCCAGTTTCACATGTTGTAGTACCAGCAACATGTTATGGGACTAATTAAACAAAGTGGGATTACTTCCAGATTGTGCAGAAAATAAAGATTTGCATGAGTCAATGCATTCTGCAAACCAAGTTAGTAAGCATACTTTGCAGTGTGGCTTTGATGCCCTAGAAGCATCTCACAGAGTTGCAGTCACTGGGTCTGTACTGGGAAGGCATGCTTGGCTGACGGAGCAAACATTGCCAGATCACGTCAAATCAAAATTACTAGATGCTCCTTTAAATAAGGACCATTTGTTTGGCACCAAAGCAGAAGAGGTTCTTAAAAAGATGGAAGAAAAAGCTAAATCTATGCACACTGTTAAAGAATTTTTACAAGTGCAGCCACCTAGATTCAGTAGGCATTGTCCTTCTAAAAACTGGTCCTTTCCAGCCCCTTCCAGGCCTTCTCAGCCCAAACCCAGGGTAAACAGGCCACCCAGACTACAGTCTCAGGGTATGCAGAGATCTAAACAATGGAGTGCTCCCACCTCAAAAACAGGGAGTGGTAAGCCACCCCCTTATGGAAAAAGTTCACAATGACTTTTCAGTTATCCTTCCCAGCCATGCCTAATTACTTGTGCCCCTAGGAGGAAAACTTGCCCATCATGCAAAAAACTGGATGTCCATTACTAAGGACCAGTGGGTCCTAAACATTGTATCCCAGGGGTGCAGATTCTACTTCCATTCACTGCCAACCCCAAGCGGGTTTCCAGACCTTCCTCCAAACCAGTGGTCAGAGGCTCAAAAGCAAGTACTTTCCTTGCTCAATATCAGAGCTATTAAACATGGTTCCAGTAGAACAAAGAGGGCAGGGTTTCTACTCCAAACTTTTCCTGGTGTCCAGAAAAGTGGTCTCTTGGCACCCAATCCTGGATCTATCAATTCTCAACACCTTTCGGTGGTCCCAAAATTCAAGATGCTTACCCTGCAAAAGCTTCTCCCTATGCTAGCCAGAGATGCCTGGCTAGTCACTCTAGACTTAAAAGAAGCAGATCTGCACATCCCCATAAGGAAGTCATGCATGAAATATCTGCGCTTCAGGGCAGGCTCTGTGCACTGTCAGTTCTGTGCACTGTCAGTTCTCTGCACTTCCCTTTGGCTTATCTACTGTGCCCAGAGTATCCACAAAGTGCCTGGCTCCAGTCATTGCGTATTGCTGGCAGAGAAATATCCAAATTTTCCCATACTTGGACGATTGCCTGATTCAGGCGAACAGTCAGGAATTGCTGCTTCAGCACCTGGCATTTGTAAAAAACTTTCTCTCTTCATTGGGGTACACCATCAACGAAAAGAAATCACAACTTGGTGCCCAGTCAAAAGATTGTATTCCTGGGAGCAAGCTTGGACACAACTTCCTAGATGGCATTCCTCACTCCAGAAAAACAGGTCTGTCTGACCAAGTACTTCAAACAAATGGCCACCAGAGTCCAGCTATCTGCAAGGAAAATACTGCAAGCCCTAGGGTTCATGGCCTAATGTATTCTGCTAATTCCGTATGCAATACTGCATATGAGGAAACTTCAATGGTACTTAAAATTGAAAAAACAATCATTCCAATCGTACCTTGTCTAAGGGCAGAGTTCCTTTGGTGGGCAGAAGCATGCAACCACAACAAGGGACTGCTGTTCACTCAACCACTTGCTGCCAAACCCTGAAAACAGACACATCAGACTATGCATGGGGGGGCTCACATGGCAGTCAAATGCTTTCAAGGCTACTGGAGCCCAGGCCAAATTCTCCTACACATCAATCAAAAAGAGATGCTAGCTGTATAGAATGCTCTGACAGCCTTCAAATACCTAATCCTTCCAGGACAGCTGCTGATAAAAATAGACAACACCACATTTATGTGGTACGTAACCAAGCAGGGGAAAACCCATTCTTACCCTCTCTGCAGGTTAGCCATGGCCCTGTGGAACACAGCCTTGAGCAACCAAGTGCATCTACAAGCTGAATTCCTGCCAGGCAAACAAAATTCACTGGCAGATGACTTGAGCAGAAATCTCCTAGACCCACACGAGTGGAAAATGGAGACCAGCACCTTCAACCTTCTAATCCAGAGCTGGAGACACTGGAAGTGGACCTCTTTGCTTCCCCCGAGAACCACCAGTTGAGCAAATTCTGCACCAGGAAGCCTCTCAGCAGGGCCTGGAAGGTGGACGCCTTATCCTTCCAATGGGAAAAACCTCTGAATTTATGCCCCCCCCCCCCCCCGCCCTTCCTCTCAAAAGTACTACTCAAGATCAAACTGGACAGGCCAAGGGCAATTCTTATTGCCTCAGACTGGCCACGCCAGCACTGGTACCCACTCTTACACAGTCTGGCAACAGTGCCACCCTGGCACCTTCACCAGACTCCTACCCTGCTGTCTCAGCAGGAGGGACATATTTTGCATCCACAGTTGCAAACCCTTAACCTTGCAGCCTGGCTTATCCACTTAATGCACCACCAGCATCCCTCAGCAAACAGGTGCTGGACGTCATTCTTGAAGCCAGAAGGTCTAGTACTAGGAAATCCTATGATTTGTGAAAAGTGGAAAGTATATTGATGTTCATCGTGTTACACTGCTGCAGTCATTACACTTGGGTTATCCTGCAATCAGGTGGTCCCACAGTTGGCCAGAGTTCCAAAGTCTTGGTCCAGCGTCGGTTGCTGTTGCTTCTTCCCTGACGTCAGTGCGGCAGGGGTTTACAAGATGCATCCAACGACATTTTCTTCAGTCTTTCTTGCTGCACTGTGCCAGAAGCAGTTTGCAAGTGCCGGTCGGCCGACTCCTGAGATTTTCGAAGTCGAATTTCAGATCCGAAGTCTTCAATAAAGCTAAGTACCCCGTTGGGGAAAGTGTTTTCTTGCCTCAGACAGATGTCAAAAAAGTTAATTGTATTTCTTGTGGGAAGCAAATACCTCATAAGGGCTTCCACTCTTACTGTATTCCATGCCTAGGCCGTGATCACGACGTCACTAGTCAGTTTTGTGCTAGATTTAACAAACGCACTATAAAAAGACGTTTTGATTTTGCTTTGCACTACTTTGGCCGAAGGTTCAATTATATATACTATGCCGTCGGATCAACCGACGACCACAATACTGAAAAAACGCAAAGACAAGGATAAAGACAGGCATCCGAGGTCCAAAATAGACGACGAAACCTCTGCTAGGCCGTTCGCCGGTTCTCAGTGAGGTGCTTTCGCAGCCCCTGACACTCACTACCTCAGAGCCACAGGCCGCCTCTGACTCCCACGTGGAGACAACTAGGCCTCTGGAAACTCAAGGTATTGGGCCTACGGAAACTAATCCCTCAGATGGGTCCGGAGCTGCTGAGCAGGCATCGGCTTCTGAGAGTGTTTTCAGACCTTCACAACTTACCATTAAAGCAACAGCCAAGACAAAAGTACCATTAAAGACAAAGAAGCAAGTACAGCATTCTCCTGGACAGTCCTCCATGCCTAAGAAGCAGATGCTTAAAATGGCCGAAGACCTCATTACTCTAATCAGGGGTTCCAATCCCCCTCCTGAGAAAAGGCCTAGGCAGGATACAGACTATGATTCCTCTGATCAGGTTTCCATTTCCTCCGATTCCTCTTCAGACCAGGGATACTCTCTACCCCCCTATGAGGACTCTGATGCTGAAGAATCTATCCCTTCAGCCTCTCATCCTGAGGATTATTCTTTTGGGGAAACTTTACATACCATGAAGGGAGCATTTCCATTGGGAAAGTCAAGATTACTCAGAATCCAAGAAAAAGCTCAGGGATTTCCTTTTATTGCCTCAGCACAGGCCCCTGGCTATTCCGCCTGTACTAGACATTGTGGATGATGATTTCTCTGAATCCAGTTCATCTCCTGATTCTTTGCCCCCTGCACCAGTCAAGCCAGATAGGTATTAGTCCCTGACTCTCACAAGTTTCTTTATAAAAACCCTTCTGCTGATCCAGAGACTATTTCCCAGGGTCTGAAAGGGGTTAAGGCTTCCATTGCAAAAAATCCAGTACCCTCTGACAGAGATTCCAGAGCTTTGGATAGATGGGGGAAGAAAGTTTACACTTTAGCAGTAAGGGCTTTAAATTGCCAGTTTCACATGCTTAAGTACCAACAATATTTAATGGCTCAGTTAAAACAGAAAATGCTTGCAAGCTCAGAAGCTCCTGACTGTAAAGCAATGCAGGATTTATTGCATGCTGTTGAACAGGTGGGAAAACATACTCTGCAATGTGGTTTTGATTCTTTAGAGTCCTCTTGTAGAGCCGCAGTTACAGGTTCTGTGATTCGAAGACATGCTTGGTTAAAAGAACAGAGTTTACCTACTCATGTTAAAGCAAAATTATTGGATGCTCCTTTACAGCATGATACCTTGTTTGGTGTTAAGGCAGAAGAGGTGTTAAAGAAAATGAAGAATAAAACTAAATTTTTGCAAACAGTCAAGGATTTCTTACAGGTATAGCCACCTCGATTTAACAGAAATTGGCCAACAAAAAATTGGTCCTTTCCAGTGTCAGGCCACAGAGGCAGATACAGACGCCCAAGAGGCAGATCTCAACCCCAAGGCTCAAACAGACAATGACAGTGGGGCACCTCAACCCCAAAAGGAGGTGAAGACAAGTCTCAACCTTACAGGAAACAGTCCCAATGACTTTCCCCTTCGTACGCCAAGCGTTTCCCTTTTGGAAGCCCCCTTAGGGGGAAAACTAGCACTTTTTTCTCAAAGCTGGCAAACAATCACCCAAGACAAATGGGTTCTGAATATTGTGTCTCAAGGTTACAGGTTCCACTTTCATACTTTACCAAGGCTAAAAGGAATGCCAGACCTGCCACAAAATCAATGGGCAGAGGCACAAAAACAAATTTCAGCCCTCATGGACATGAGAGCTATTCAAAAAGTACCACAACCGGAACAAGGACAAGTCTTTACTCAAGACTCTTCCTGGTCCCCAGAAAGGACAAGGCCTGGAGGACCATACTAGACCTTTCAATTCTAAATAATTACCTGGATATTCCGAAATTCGAAATGTTGACATTACAGCAGCTTGTACCCATGCTGGGCAAGAAGGCTTGGCGTGTTACTCTGGACCTCAGAGGCATACCTGCATGTCCCTGTCAGGCAAAATTGCAGAAGATACCTCAGATTCAAAGCTGGTACAGTGCACTACCAATTCTCTGCACTGCCCTTTGGCTTATCTACTGCACACAGGGTCTTCACAAAGTGCCTGGCACCAGTATTTGCATTTTGCAGACAAAAAGGAATTCAAATGTATCCATACCTGGACGACTGCCTCATTCAAGCAGAGACAAAGGACATTCTTCTACAGCATCTGGCGTTTGTAAAAAGGTTGCTAATTTCTCTAGGGTACACAGTAAATGAAAAGTCAAAACTAGTGCCCTCACAACAGATTATATTCCTGGGTGCCAGCTTAAATACAACGGCCCAGATGGCTTACCTCACACCAGACAAACAACTTCAACTAACTCAATATTTTCAATTGCTGGCAAGAAAGTCCCATCTCCCTGCAAGAAAAATTCTGCAGGTCCTGGGATTCATGTCATCCTGCATACTACTAATACCATATGCCAGACTGCATATGAGGAAATTACAATGGTACTTAAAAAGTGTTTGGACTCAACACTCTCACAGCTTAGAAGCAGTAATACCAATGATTCCCTGCCTACAACTGGAGTTTCGATGGTGGGCACAGGCATGTCACCTAAACAAGGGTCAGCCTTTTACCCTACCCACAGCCAGGCAGACTCTAACAACAGATGCTTCGGATTACGCCTGGGGAGCACACATGGCAGGAAAATGCATTCAAGGCAAGTGTACCACAGACCAGATGCATCTTCACATCAATCAAAAAGAGATGTTGGCTGTTCAAAATGCCCTAACAGCTTTCAAGGACCTTCTGCATCCAGGACAATTATTATTAAAGACAGAACACCACAGTAATGTGGTACATAAACAAGCAAGGGGGCACTCATTCTTATCCCCTGTGCAGGCAAGCCATGACCTTGTGGAACACAGCTCTAACGTATCAAGTTCACCTGCAAGCACAATTCCTGCCAGGAAAGAAAAATACTCTGGCAGATGATCTAAGCAGAAATATCATGGACCCTCATGAATGGAAATTGAATCCACAAATCTTCAGCATGGTAACGCAAAAATGGGGATGCCCAGACATAGATCTTTTTGCCTCCCTACTGAATTGCCAACTACACAAATTCTGCACAAGGACTTATCACACACAAGCGTGGAAAGTGGATGCTCTCTCGTTCAGCTGGAAAAGTCTAAAAGTTTATGCCTTCCTGCCACTGCTTCTCCTTGGTACTCCTAAAAGCCAGACAAGAAAAACCACAGATGATCCTGATTGCTCCAGACTGGCCACGCCAGCACTGGTACCCAATCTTAAAGAACTTAGCTCAAGGCCCACCATGGATTTTGCCTCAAATTCCACACCTTCTGACTCAACAAGACAATCGGATCCTGCACAGTCAGCTCAAAACCCTAAACCTGGCTGCATGGCAGATTCATTAGTCAAACAGGCAACACCTCTCTCTAAAGCTGTTATGGATGTCATTTTGGAGGCCAGGAGGCCTAGCACCAGGAAAGCTTACTCAGAAAAATGGAAGAGATTCTGCACCTGGAACCAGGCTCAAAGCCTTGACCCTCTTGTCCTAAACATTCCTCAGATTTTACAATACTTAACTGAGATGCTGGACAAAGGCCTGTCCTTCTTGTCCATTAAGATCCACGCCTCTGCCATTTCAGCACATTACAACACGGATCCTCCTTTTTTCTCTCATCCCTTGCTAAAGCAGTACCTCAGAGGGGCTAAAAACCTAAGACCACCCCGGAGAGCACCAACACCAACTTGGGACCTCAATTTCGTTTTGGAAAAGCTGACCCTGCCACCTTTTGAGCCAGCCAATACAGCCGATCTAAAAATTTTTATCATGGAAAACAGCTCTGCTCCTGGCAGTAATTTCAGCACTGAGAGTCTCAGAGCTACAGGCATTAATGGCAGTGGAACCTTTTATAATTTTTCATCAGGACAGGGTTTCTTTAAGGACAAACCCCACCTTTATGCCAAAGGTGGTATCCAGTGTGGCTCTTAACCAAACCATCCATTTGCCAACTTTTTATCCAAACCCCCAGAATAAAGGGGAGAAACTTCTGCATTCTTTGGACATACACAGGCAGCTATGCTTCTACTTGGACAAAACAAAAGCTTTCAGGAAAACTGAGCAACTGTTTGTAGCATATGCTGCAGGATCACAGGGCAAGGCTATCTCAAAGCAGACTATATCCAAATGGATAGGACACTGTATTCGTTACTGCTACACACAGCATGGAAAATCAGTCCCAAATAACATTAGGCCAAATTCCACCAGGGCAACAGCCACTTCAACAGCCTTTCTCAAAGGTGTACCTACCAAGGAAATTTTGGAGGCTGCAACTTGGAGTTCAGTGCACACCTTTGCTAAGCATTACCACTTGCCTCTTTACTCTAAGTCAAGAGCAGGATTTGCCACCGCAGTTCTGCAGGGCCTCATAGCCAATCCTAACTCTTTATAGACCCAGCCACCCAACCTTAGCTTTGGGATTCTACCCAAGTGTAATGACTGCAGCAGTGTAACACGATGAACATAGTACAGTTTTGTACCTACCATAAATGTAGATGTTCGAGTGTTCACACTGCTGCAGTCCAGGTTACCCTCCCTCCATCCCCTCTGAACTAGATGGACTTATCTATACCTTTCTATCCTATACAACCTTTGTGGTGTATTTGCTTTTAACTGAAGGTATTGTTTATATTTCATATGTATATTTTTTATTAGCAATATGTATTGCCTACCTACGTGGGGGCACCTGACATCTGGGGCAAGAAAAACTGAAGAAAATGGCGTTGGATGCATCTTGTATACCCCCCTGCCGCACTGACGTCGGGGAAGAAGCGACAGCAACCAACACCGGACTAAGACTTTGGAACTTTGGCCGACTGCGGGACCGCCTGATGGCAGGATAACCCAAGTGTAATGACTGCAGCAGTGTGAACACTCGAACATCTACATTTACGGTCGGTACAAAACTGTACTTTCTTGGAATCAGTCTCAAGGAAAGGACACAATGGTGCCCTTCTTACCTCTAATCCTGGATTACCTAGCAGAGCTACTCCACAGAGGCCTATCCTTCTCCTCCATTAAGATTCATGCCTCTGCCATCTCAGCTCATTATAATACTGAGCCACCTCTATTTTCTCACCCTCTTATCAAACAGAGGGGCTAATGACTTAAGGCCCCCCTAGGAGAACACTTACCCTTGCCTGGGACCTTAACTTTGTACTGGAAGAGCTTACGCTTCCCCCTTTTGAACCTGCTGCTTCAGCAGAGTTAAAATTCCTCTCTTGAAAAACAGCCTTGCTTTTAGCAATAACTTCAGCAAGAAGAGTGTCTGAGTTACAGGTACTAATGGCTGTGGAACACTTCATTTATTTTCCATACTGACAGGGTTTCCCTCGGGACTAACCCATCTTTTATGCCTAAGGTGGTGTCCAGTATGGCTCTTAAACCAATCCATCCATTTGCCAACCTTCTTCCCTAATCCTCAGAATAAAGGGGAAAGGATCCTGCACTCCTTAGATGTGCACAGACAGCTCAAGTTCTACTTTGACAGGACTAAACCTATCAGAATATCTGATCAGCTTCTAGTCAGCTTTGCTTCAGGGGCGGAGGGCAAGACCATTTCAAAACAAACCATTTCCAAATGGATAGCACACTGCATCCATTTTTGCTACAAGCACCATGGAAAGCCCTACCCCACAGGGGATCAGACCACATTCCACTAGGGCTACTTCCACCTCTACAGCATTTCTCAGGGAAGTCCCTGCCAGGGACATTCTGGAAGCTGCAACCTGGAGTTCTGTGCATACCTTCACCAAGCATTACCACTTAACTATTTTTTCTAAATCCAGAGCTGGATTTGCTACAGCAGTCTTACAACACCTGTTAGCCAGCCCTAACACTTCTTGAGTGTGATGACTGCAACAGTGAAACACGAACAACATCGTATAGTTGTGTACACTTACCATAAATGTAGCTGTTTGAGTGTATTCACTGTTGCAGTCCTGGTTTTCCTCCTCCTAGTCCCCTGGCTTTCTCTATCCTTTCTACCTCCTCTCTCTCTGGCCATTTTTAATGGCAGTGGTATTTACTTTTTACTGGTGGTGTTCCCCACCATATACTAGCTTCCTGTTTGGGGGCTCCCGACATTTGGGGAAGAAAAACTGATGTAATGGCGTTGGCTGCCTGTTTTATACCCCTGACTACCTGACATCATGGAAGAAGCGACAGCATTCGACGCAGAAATCCCAAGACTATGGTATTTGGGCCGACTGAGGGCTACCTGCAGGCAGATAACCCAAGTGTGATGACTGCAACAGTGAAAACACTTGAACATTTACATTTATGGTAAGTGTACACAACTGTACTTTATCTGCAAGGAAAATCCTGCAAGCTCTGGGGTTCATGGCATCTTGCATTCTACTTATTCCATATGCCAGACTGCATATGAGGAAACTTCAATGGTACCTAAAAAACTTTTGGTGTCAACACTCCCAAGACCTGGTAACTGTTATACCAGTGATACCTTATGTAAGGAAAGATTTTCTTTGGTGGGCAGCAGCTTGCTCCCACAACAATGGACTACTTTTTGCTCCACCCCCTGCCACCCAGACCCTCAACACAGATGCATCAGACTATGCCTGGGGTGCACAACTGCATGACAGATGCATACAGGGCCAATGGAGCCCATAGCAAATCCATCTGCACATCAACCAAAAAAGAGATGTTAGCTGTCCACCATGCATTGACAGCTTTCTGGCCCCCTTCTCTCCTCAGGCGCTCTCCTGATCAAAACAGACAACACCACTGTGATATGGTACATCAACAAGCAGGGAGAGACTCTCTCCTACCATCTATGCAGGCTGGTCATGACCCTTTGGCGCACAGCCTCTGCCATGCAACTCCACCTGTTAGCACAATTCCTGCCAGGTTCTCTAAACTCTCTGGGAGACCACTTAAGCAGAAATCTTCTGGACCCACGAGTGGCAGCTAGACCAAAGAACCTTCACCCTAATAACTCAGAAATGGAGCACCCCGAAGGTCGATCTCTTTGCCTCCCACACCAACCATCAGCTCAGCAAGTTCTACACCAGGGAGCATCACTGCATGGCTTGGAAAGTGGATGCCCTATCCTTCCCCTGGGTCAGTCTCTCGGTTTATGCATTTCCCCCACTACCTCTCATCACCAGGGTATGACTCAAAATAAGGGAGGAAAAACCAAGGATAATTCTAATTGCTCCAGACTGGCCTCGCCAACACTGGTACCCAATGCTGCACAGCCTGTCCCCATTGCCACTATGGCATCTCCCTCAGATCCCAACCCTCCTGACCCAGAGGGAAGGAGTATTCATGTATCCCCAGTTGTAGACCCTCAAATTGGCAGCCTGGCTTATTCCCTGACCACTGATCAAGCTCCAATCTCAGTAAACAGGTTCTAGATGTTATACGTGAGGCTAGATGCCCTAGCACTAGAAAATATTATGCTGAAAAATGGAAAAGGTTCTGCACCTGGATTCAGGCTAGGGGAGCCGATACGGCACAGCCCTCCCTACATCTCATCCTGGATTACCTAGCTGACCTGCTACACAATGGTCTCTTTTTCCTCTATTAAAATTCATGCCTCTGCTATCTCTGCTCATTTCCACACTGAGCACCCCCCTTTTTTCACACCCTCTGATCAAAACCATTCCTAAGAGGAGCCATCAACTTGAGGCCACCCAGAAGAGCACCTACCCCAGCTTGGGACCTGAGCTTTGTGTTCAAAAAGCTTACCCTATGCCCTTTGAACAAGCATCTTCAGCAGAGTTAGTTTCTCTCCTGGAAGACTGCTTTTCTTCTGGCCATCACTTCAACCAGAAGAGTCTCCGAGCTACAAGCACTCATGGCTTTAGAGCCCTTCATCATCACCATGCTGACAGGGTGTCCCTCAGGGCTAACCCATCCTTCATGCCCAAAGTGGTGTCCAGTGTGGCTCTCAACCAATCCATTCATTTGTCCTTTTTTTCCTAACCCACAAAACAAGGGGGAAAGGATACTGCACACTCTAGATGTGTGCACACAGCTCAGATTCTATCTAGACAGGACTTAAATCATTCAGAAAGACTGATCAATTACTGGTCAGTTTTGCTGCAGGGGCAGAGGGCAAAGCCATATCCAAACAAACCATTTCCAAATGGATAGCACACTGCATCCATTTCTGTTACAAGCAACATGGAAAACCTCCCCCTAAGGGGGTCAGGACTCGCTCTACCAGAGCAGCCTCCACCTCTGCAGCTTTCCTCAGATGAGTCCCCACCAGGGACATCCTGGATGCTGCCACCTGGACATCTGTTCACACTTTGTCCAAGCATTACCACCTGACTATCTTCTCCAAATCCAGGGCAGGCTTTGTCACTGCAGTCTTTTAGGGCATCCTAGCCAGCCCCTTGTCTTCTTGACTTCCTACACCCTTTTCTTCAGCTTTGGGAATCACCCCAAATGTGATGACTGAAGCAGTGAAACACGAAGAACATAGTACAGATGTCCTTCATGGATGCATCTGCAGTCATAACAAGTGGGTTGTCCTGTCGTCAGGCAGCCCTGCAGTCGGATTCCAAAGTCCGGGTCCGGCCTCGCCTGACGTCGCACTCCACCCGACGTCATCTCTGTTGGTCTTCGGTATAAAGCATCAGCCGGCGCCATTTTCCCAGTCTTTCTTGCGGCGTGGCGCCCAAGCAGAAGCTGTTCGCAAGTGCGGTCGGTCGGATCCAGAGATTACTTCTACCGAATACTCTTCGAAGACTTCTAAAGCTAAGTACCCCGTTGGGGACTCTTTCTTGCCTCAGCCGATGTCAGAAAAAGTTACCAATTGTTTAACCTGTGGGAAACAAATACCTCATAAAGATTTCCACTCTTACTGTCTGCCTTGTTTAGGCCCAGCCCACGTAGCAGCCTGTTCGCCTGTGCCTCTTTCAACCGACGAGCGCTTAGGCGTCGGTCGGAGTTTGCAGAACAGTTTTTCGGTACTGATTTTGCGTACATTATGCCGTCGGATCCTCCGACTACCCAATCTTCAAAACGCAAAGATAAAGACCGACACTGCGGTCAGCGGTTTCGGCCAAAACCACGGCAAAGCAAACCGCGAGTGTCTCGGTTTCGGCCGCAAACCCGAAAACTGCTCAAAGTACAGCTGTACCTTTTTTTACAACTGAGGCCCCTGCTACAATTCTTGAATCGACCTCAGAAATTTTACCCACACGGTGGTTGACTTATCAGACACCATCCCTTGGATGTCTCTACCCCAGCACGTGGTGCTGCTAGGCCTCCAGCAGCCATGTCCATTAAGGCCTTCGCCAGGGCTAAAGCAGCCAAGACTACTAAATCAGTGCCTGTTAAACCCCCTCATCCAGGCCCTCTTCTAGTTCTCAAATGCTTTCTTTGGCAGAAGATTTAATTTCTTTAATTAGAGGATCTCAATCTCACCCAGACAGGGCCTCTCAGCCCCAGAGAAGAGACCTAGGGCAGAGCCCCTGAGCCAGTGTCTTCTGATGATTCTGCTGATGAATCAGACATAACTGACCAGCCTGAGGCTCCCTTCTCCAATTTTGAAGATTCTGATGCTGAAGAATCCATTCCAGCTGCTTCCCACCAGAAGAATTCTCCTTTGGGGAAACCTTGCATGCCATGAGAACAGTTCCAATGGCAGCAACAGGATTTTCAGACTCCAGAAAAGACTTAGGATCTTTCTGCACCTCCCACAGCACAGGCCCTTAGCTATACCTCCTGTTCTCTCTGTGGTGGATGATGCTTTCAATGATGTTTGCTCCGCTCCAGATTCGTTACCCCCAGCCCCTGCCAAACCAGACAGATTTTACAGGGTGCCAGATACTCATCACCACCTTTACAAGGCCCCACTTGCAGACCCAGAAACTATATCCCAGGGTCCCAAGGCAGTAGCCGCGACCACAGCTAAAAACCCTATTCCTTCTGAAAGGGAAGCAAGGTCACTAGACAGATGGGGTAAAAAGGTCTACACTTCAGCTACTCTCTCAGCTAGAGCTTTAAACTGTCAGTTTCACATGATACAATACCAAGAGTTTATGCTTGATCAGTTAACTAAAAACTAACTACTGATGAATCTCTTGATAAGAAATATGTATTAGAGATGGTAAATAACATACAACAGGTTAGCAACCATTCCTTAAAATGTGGCTATGATGCACTGGAGGCTTCATTTAGATCAGCCATGACAGGCACAGTGATAAGAAGGCATGCATGGCTAAAGGAACAAGCTTTACGGATCATGTTAAAGCTAAGTTGCTAGATGCTCCTATGGACAAGACAAGTTTGTTTGGTACACCTGCCCAGCAGGTTATGAAGAAAATGGAAGAAAAGGCAAAATCTGTTCAAACTGTTAAAGATTTCTTGCAGGTTCAACCCCCAAGGTTTAGCAGGAACTGGCCTGCCAAAATTGGTCCTTTCCTGACTCCACAAAATTTCAAAGGGGCAGGAATAGGCGTTCTAGAGGCAGAAACCAATCCAGAGGAGGTGCCTACAGAGGGACAGTGGCAAGGTAACAACAGAGGCACAGACACAGCCACTGCCACTACATCAGCACAACCACAGTGATTTAATCCAAAATCAGCCTACTAGGTAACAAATAGCAGCTCCTCTAGGCGGAAAGTTTACCTTATTTTCAAAGAACTGGCACTACATAACAAAAGACTAGTGGATTTTACAAACCATAGATCAAGGTTACGGTTTCACTTCCACACTTTACCAGTCAAAGAGGAATGCCAAATCTACCTCCAAATCAAAAACAGAGGCTCTACGCCAGATAATGGAGTTAGCAAACATGAGAGCTGTGGAAAGAGTGCCAACAGCAGAACAAGGAAAGGGTTCTACTCCAGACTATTCCTAGTTCCAAGAAAGGAAAAAGTTGGAGACCAATTCTAGACCTGTCCACCTTAAATACATACATCATTGTCCCAAAATTCAAAATGCTGACCCTACAGCAACTTCTTCCCATGCTGGGCAAGGAGTCTTGGCTGGTAACTCTAGATCTCAAGGAGGCATACCTGCACGTCCCCATTCGACCAATCTGCAGAAGATACCTCAGATTTCTTGCAGGATCAGAGCACTATCAATTCTCAGCATTGCCCTTTGGCTTATCTACTGCACCCAGAGTATTCACAAAATGCCTGGCATCAGTAATCGCCCATTGCAGACTACAGGGAATTCAAATTTACCCATACCTGGACGACTGCCTGCTACAAGGGACAACAAAAGCAAGCTGACAACAGATTTACAAAGGGTCATTTACTTGCTACAAGGACTGGGATACACAGTCAATTTACAAAAGTCAAGGCTGATACCATCCCAAACAAGGACATTCTTGGGCGCGGAATTGGACACAGTACAACAAATGGCATTCCTGACTACAGAAAAACGAAGAGAACTTCCTCTTTACTTCTTGGCACTAACAAAACTGAACAAGTTAACAGCAAGAAAATTTCTACAGGCCTTGGGCTTCATGGCATCATGCATAATCTTGGTCCCATTTGCCAGACTACATATGAGGAAACTACAGTGGTACCTAAAGAATTTATGGTCCCAACACAGACACAGTCTAGAAACAGAAATCCCACTAATTCCATGCTTAAAACAGGAGTTCCTATGGTGGGTTCAGGCATGCCAGTCAAACCCAGGCCTGCCCTTCCGCAGATGTCAACCAAGCCAGACCATCACAACAGACGCTTCAGACCTAGGATGGGGGCCCACATGCTAGACAAATGCGTGCAAGGATTGTGGACACAGGATCAACTTCACCTGCACATCAATCTAAAAGAAATGCTGGCAGTAAAACTGGCAATCCAAAAGTTCAAACCATTCCTCAAAGAGGGCCAGTTGATGATAAGGACAGACAACACCACAGTCATGTGGTACATCAACAAACAGGGAGGCACTCATTCATACCCCTATGCAGAATGACCTTGGAGCTGTGGACCCTGGCACTCAGCTACAACATTCAGTTACAGGCAATATTTGTACCGGGAAAGACAATACTCTAGCAGACATACTAAGCAGAACCACTTGGATGCCCACGAATGGAAGTTGCACCCGGACATCTTCAAGACCATCTCAAAGAAATGGGGAATGCCACAGATAGACCTATTCGCATCACCTCTCAATCACCAGCTCAAAAATTCTGCACAAGGACATTCCACCCACTAGCATGGAAAGTGGACTCACTCTCCTTCAACTGGAAAGGCCTAACAGCATATGCATTCCCACCTCTTCCTTTGATACACAAGGTACTACTAAAAATCAAGGAAGAACGTCCAAGGATAATCCTGATAGCTCCAAACTGGCCAAGCCAACACTGGTACCCACTACTGAAGAGCATGTCTCGGAACAACATGTGGCCAATACCCTGATGCCTTTGATGTTAACTCAGAACAACTACAGCATCATGCATCCAAACCTAAAACGCTGCAACTGACTGCATGGAACATCACATAGCAGCAGCTAATCCAGAACTTTCCCAAAGAGTTAAAGACATTATTCTTGAAACCGCAGACCTTCAACAAGAAAGAACTATGCTGGAAAATGGAAAAGGTTTGTCATTTGGAGTACGAAAGAGGAAAAGATGTGTCAAACATAGATATGCCTAACATTCTGGAGTATCTGGCGAACTTCTTCATTCAGGCCTGTCCTACTCCTCCATCAAGATACATGCATCAGCTATTTCAGCAGAATACACCTTTGATCCACCTGTGTTTTCGCACCCTTTGCTCAGGCAGTTCCTCAGAGGAATCAAGAATGTAAAACCTCCAATGAAACCACCATTACCAGCTTGGGACTTAAACTTTGTGCTAGAAAAGTTGACACTATCACCCTTTGAACCAGCAGCAACAGCAGACCTACAACACCTGTCATGGAAAACTGCTTTCCTACTGGCAATTACTTCAGCAAGGAGGGTTTCAGAACTACAGGCCTTAATGGCAGTGCAACCCTTCCTAATCTTCCACCAAGATAGAGTGTCCTTGAGGACTAATCCTACATTTATGCCTAAGGTGGTATCCAGAGTATCTTTAAACCAGGCAATCCACATACCTACCTTCTTTCCCAACCCACAAAACAGAGGGGAAGAATACTGCATACCTTGGATGTACATAGACAGCTACGCTACTACTTGGACAGAACAAAAATAGCAGAAAGACTGACCAACTCTTTGTAGCCTATGCAACAGGAAGGGAAGGAAAAGCTATTTCAAACAGACAATCTCCAAATGGATAGGAAATTGCATACGATACTGTTACTCCTTCCATGGAAAACCAATTCCACAGAACATAAGACCTCATTCTACAAGGGCAACAGCCACCACCACAGCCTTCTTACGAGAGTGGCAACCAAAGACATTATTGAGGCGGCTACTTGGACCTCCGTGCATACATTTGCCAAGCATTATAATTTGCCTCTTTATTCCAGATCCCGAGCAGGGTTTGCCACTGCTGTACTGCAAGGGATCCTAAACACACCATAATCTACCTTTTTCCTCCTCCCCTAGTTGGCTATGGTATTCTACCCACTTGTTATGACTGCAGATGCATCCATGAAGGACATAGTACAGTTTTGTACCTACCATAAATGTAGATGTCCGAACTGGATAGCATCTGCAGTCAGGATTACCCTCCCTCCTTCCCCTCTGTGGTACTCCTAGGGTGTTTACCCTCCTAATAGCTAGCTGTCGGGAGTCTTTTATGGTGTATTTGTTTGTATATATGTACATATATGCTTATTGTTGTGTTTACCTCTATCTATTTGGAAACATTGGCATCTATCCAAATTTTACCCTGCAAGAGGGCTACTGGCATCTGGGGCAAGAAACACTGAGGAAAATGGCGTCGGCTGATGCTTTTATACCCGAAGACCAACAGAGATGACGTCGGGTGGAGTGCGACATCAGCGAGGCGGACCGACTTTGGAATCCGGCCGACTGCAGGGCTGCCTGACGACAGGACAACCCACTTGTTATGACTGCAGATGCTATCCAGTTCGGACATCTACATTTATGGTAGGTACAAAACTGTACTTTGTGTACACTTACTATAAATGTAGATGTTCAAGTGTATTCACTGTTGCAGTCCTGGTTTCCCTCCCACTATCCCCTTCTTTTTCTCTCTGTCCTTACAAGGAACGTTTTGGTATTTACTTTCTACTGGTGGGGTTCTTCCACCGTATCTTGGCTCTCACTTGGGGGCTCCTGACAGGGCAAGAAAAACTGATGTAATGGCGTCGGCTGCCTTACTTTATACTACTGACGACCTGACGTCAGTCCTGAAGTGACAGCAACTAACTCAGAAATACTAAGCCTCTGGTATTCGGGGGCGGCCGAGGGCTACCCTGGCAGGGATAACCCAAATTTGAAGACTGCAACAGTGAATGCATTCGAACATCTACATTTATGGTAAGTGTACACAACTGTACTTTTTTCAGCAAGGCCCTTTAACCCTGAAATTATGAATCTCACCCCCAGTCTGGTGTTTTCCCCTCAACATTCAGAAATCCAGTGTCATTCTATTTCGGAGCATAATTTTCCATGTGCTTATTGTTAGGGGCACACTTCCTCTAGCCAGGGAGAGGAAGATTATGCTAGTAAGTGCCAAAGGGCTCTTGTATACTTGGCTTTAATCATTCTGTCCATACCTCTGTCCAAGCTGTATATGAGTAAATTCCAGAGGTATTTTAGATTGACCTGGAGCCAGCACATTCAATCCTGGAAGAGGCGATTCCAGTCTTACCCTGCATTCCCAGACAGCTAGAGTGGTTTTCAGTGCAAGGTAGCAAAAATGTTAGAGGAATTATACACACTGAGGCCTTCCTTCCACTATTACACAGGTGGGTGTTCCACCATTAGACTTGACGTGTTTGCATCACAAGACAACAGGCATCTAAAAAAATCCTGCTCAAGATCACCACGCAAGGAAGCTTGGGTAGTGTATGCCTTTTCCATCAACTGAACAGGTCTCTACTGCTTTTGTCTGATCTTGCTGCCAAAAGTAAGTAGTACTCTTGTGATTCAGGCAGCACTGGTTCTCCTTTTTCTTGGAGATATTGGGGACAGGGTTGTCAGTTGGACGTACTCGCACTGAACAAAGTTATATGCTGTTGCCTGAAGACTGACAGCCTGGATGATTTGCTGCTGCTGCTGCACTTCAGACACCAGTATACAGCAGACATGCTGCATATTATCAAGAAAACAGAGAAGTTGGCCACTACAAAATCCTGTCTATCTAGGTGGAAGAGGTTTTCTTCCTTGTTCCTGAGAAGGAGAGGACCCTAATGCAGAACAAGTGCCCATGTTTTTACAGTACCCTTGTAGAGTTTTTAGGATCAAGCTTAGCATACTCCCCTATTAATGTTCATCTCTCTGTCACTTCACCTGGCTTCCTTTAGATCTGCCCTTATCTGGCTTTGTTGCCCAGTAAAACGTTTCCATAATAGGAGATATTGCATTTGAGCGACACACGAGAGTTGCCCGCTACTCTCCCTGTGCTGAATTCTGCCTTATAGAAGCTTAGACAAGCTCCCCTTGAGCCTGCAGCAGCAACCCAGATAAGGCTTCCAACATGGAAAACTGGTTTGTTTGTAGTTTCCAGTAATGTAGGACAGTTTCAGAACTTCAAACTTTGATATGCAAAGAGCCCTTTCTAGTCTTTCATAAGGATAAGGGTGATCATGAGAACCAGTCTTTCATGCCCAAAAGAGTGACAGAATGCTCCCTGAACTAAGGTGTCCAAGTTTCTTTACCCTAAATATTAGAATATTGGAAAGAAATTTTGCATTCCTTTTCTGTTCACAGCCAATTAAGACACTGTTGGCACAGAAACAAGAGATAAGAGACTGTCAAGTCCAATAAGTTGTTTAATCTTTTTTGGCTAGTACAGTGCATGCATGTCTGCTATTCTTCCATTGGTAAGAATATGAAAAAGGCTTATAGTGCAAGGGCCACAAGATGAATCTGTGGCATTTTTTAAACGGGGTCAGCACATAAACTATTATGGACATTTCAGCAGATGTTTTTTTCAAAACACTACAGACTAAACATTGCCTCTTGGGCTAGAGCACTGTTTATTGAAACGATACTGTAGAACATGCTGTAACCCATCCGTCCCTTTCAGTCTACCTCCTTTTCATAGGAGTGAAGTAATCTGAACAACAGTTATGCAAGACTTAACATAGTTTGGGTAGATTGCTGTCGCAGTGCAATTTACATTCAAATATCTCCTTTTTTTCACCTTCCTCAACTTGAGGCAGTTTGTGGTAGGGAATACCTCTCTCCATAATACTTCCATTCCAGTCCATTCCCTTCCCTCCTTGTTAAGGCTTTGGGCTTGCTTAGGTCTGAGTAGCAATTTGGAAGCCCCGGATGTCCTTCAAGGATGCATCTGCAGTCATAACATATGGGATGTCCTTCAAGGATGCATCTGCAGTCCTTACAAATGGGTTGTCCTGTCGTCGGCCGGATTCCAAAGTCTGGGCCCGGCCTCGGCTGATGTCGCACTTCACCCGACGTCACAGCTCCTGGGGTATAAAGGCATCAGCCGACGCCATTTTCTTCAGTCTTTCTTGCCGCGCGGTGCCCGAAGCAGAAGCTGTTCGCAAGTGCCGGTCGGTCAGATCCAGAGATTTCAACTACCGAAGACTTCTAAAAAAGCTAAGTACCCCGTTGGGGACTCTTTCTTGCCTCAGACGATGTCAGACAAAGTAAATAATTGTTTAACTTGTGGGAAACAAATACCTCATAAGGATTTCCACTCTTACTGCCTTCCTTGCTTAGGCCCAGACCACGACGTATCGGCTTGTTTAGCCTGTGCTTCCTTCAACCGACGGACACTTAGACGTCGGTCGGAGTTTGCAGAAGAGTTTTTTGGCTTCGCTTTTGCATATAAAATGCCGTCGGAGACTCAGACTACACATTTAGCTAAAAAACGCAAGGAAAAGGACCGACACTCGCGGCCCGCGGTTTCGGCTGAAACCACGGTTAGGCCTACCGCGAGTGTCCCGCTTTCGGCTGAGACCGAGACCTCGGTTCTCCCTTCGGCCGAAAGCATGCCTCCGACAACCGAGGCCACACAGGCCATGACTGAGTCGGCTACAGAAATCCCTACTGAAGAAGCAGGCACACAAGATTTGTCCAACACTATTCCGTTGGACATCTCTACTCCTGCACGTGGGGCAGCTAGACCCCCTGCTTCTATGTCTATCAAGGCCTTTTCCAGGGCTAAAGCAACAAAACTTTCCAAGGCCTTACCTACAAAGGCTCCCTCTCACAGGCCTACTTCAAGTTCTCAGATTCTCAGCCTTGCTGAGGACCTTATTTCTCTGATCAGGGGATCCCAACCTCACCGAGACAGGGCCTCACAAGCCCCTCCTGAAAAGAGGCCTAGGACCGAACCCCCTGAACCTCTCTCCACTGACTATTCCTTCGATGGTTCAGATTTATCTGACCATCAGGAAGGCCCATACTCACCTTATGAGGATTCTGATGCAGAAGACTCCATCCCTTCAGCCTCTCCTCCAGAAGAATTTTCATTTGGGGAAACCCTACACTCTGAGGGAACACTTCCAATGGCAGGGTCAGGATTTTTCTGATTCTAGGAAAAGGCTAAGGACTTACACTTACCACAGCATAGGCCTTTAGCCATACCACCTGTACTATCCGTTGTTGATGATGCATACAATGATGCCAGTACTGCCCCTGATTCTCTTCCCCCGGCCCCTGCCAAACCTGACAGATACTACAGGGTCCCGGATTCTCACTTCCACTTGTATAAGGCCCATGCTGCAGACCCAGAAACCATATCTCAGGGCCCTAAGGGTGTTGCAGCTACCTCTGCCAAAAAAACCCTACCCTCTGAAAGAGAATCTAGAGCATTAGAGAGATGGGGTAAAAAGGTTTATACTTCTGCTACTCTTTCTGCCAGGGCTTTAAACTGTCAATTTCACATGATACAGTACCAGGAATTTTTGTTAGATCAGCTGAATAAAAAACTGGCCTCTCCTGAACCTTTAGACCGTAAGTCCCTTCAGGATTTGGTACACAACTCTCAGCAGGTCAGTAATCATTTCTTGAAATGTGGCTATGATGCACTGGAGGCTTAATTTAGATCAGCTATGACTGGGAGCAGTGATTCGAAGGCATGCCTGGCTTAAAAGAACAATCCTTGCCAGACAATGTTAAGTCAAAACTCCTAGATGCCCCTATGGAGAAACAAAGTTTATTTGGCTCCCCAGCACAGGAGGTTTTAAAGAAAGTGGAAGAAAAAGCAAAATCTGTCCAAACAGTCAAGGATTAAATCCGTGTATCAGGCACAGATCGCCTCTGAGCAGACGGTATGCCACTGAGTAGAGCTGGAGTTTCTTTAACAGGGCAGCATATGGCATCTGTTTGAGCCCTTTGATCCTCTTGGTGAGGTACTTTTGGGGTCTTTCCAGTTGCTGCAGGTGTCTGGTAAGGTACATCCCAAAAGGGGCACTGTACTCAATTATGGGCCTGATGAGGGATGAGTAAAGAGGCACGATGACCTCCCCTGATCTAGATGTGAATCCCTTCATGATTAGGTGGGCTATATAAAATGTTTTTCTAACCACTTTGGCCACGTGGTTGTCAAATGAGAGATTGCTATCAACTTGGGTCCCCAGGTCCCTAATTACTTCTTCTGTACTTAATGGATTACCACCTATGTGGTAATTTGTGGGCACTTTGTTTTTGCCAAAGGGGATGACTATACACTTTTTGGCATTTAGCTTGAGGCCATGGCTCTGGCACCAGTTGTCTGTTTCTATGAGGCCCTTTTGGAGGATGCTTGTGTCGGCTGGAGAGTTGATTATGATGCCCAGTTTGCAGTCATCGGTCAGCCAGAGTCCTACCGTGTTGGTCTGTACCTCCGAGAAATATATACCGAACAAGAGAGGTCCCAGGACTGAGCCTTGTGGGACGCCACTTGTAACTGGTTTGGAGTCTGACATGGCTCCAGCAATTCTAACCATGTGGGTTCTGTCCTTGAGCCAGTTTGCAACCCATCGAGTGACATAGGGGTTTATATTTAAGCTGGTGAGATTATCTATAATGCCTGAGTGGGGTACTGTATCGAAGGCTTTTGCGAGGTCCAGGTAGGCTGTGTGGACCACCTTTCCCCTCGTCAATGGCCTTGGTGACTGTTTCAAAGAAATAGACCAGGTTTACGTGGCAGGATTTGCCCTTAAAGCCGAACTGGGTAGGATCCAGTCTCTGTAGGTCCCCAATATCTTTATTTATGAGGTCTATGATGATCCTTTCCATAGCTTTGCAGACCAAGCTAGTCAGGCTTATGGGGCGATAGTTTCCAGGATCCGTTGAGGCACCACCTTTGTGGAGAGGGACCACTGTTGCTGTACGCCACTCTTTGGGTACATATCCTGTAGTAATGCTGAGATTGAACAGTAGATGTTAAGTTGTCAATCTCGCCTTCATTCTTGCTTGATGGGTTCGGAGCCGATCCTCGGCTCCGACTCGGCACTTGCTAAGCTCGAGAGTCACTTTTACCAGCTCGAGGCAGCCCCATATCCCATGATGCAAGGCGGTAAGTACCCAGATCTCGTTTGCCGCTTCGCTTATGAGGTCCTCCTTTTACCAGCTCCTGGTAAGTGATTCTATTTTTGAATATTAAGCCCCTTTTTTCTTAAAAAAACCCTTAATTGTTAGTAGTTAATTTTTTACCTTTTGTGACAGAAAATCCCTGTCTTTTCTATTTTATTTTAGTTAGATTTATCCCCTCCCATCCCCTCCCTGTTAGGGTGTGTGTGTTGTTTATAGAAATACCTTTTTGGTATTTTATTTAAGTTAATTTTTGACTGGTGTGTGTGTGTGTTTGTTTAAAGCACCATGTCAAAGGAGAGGGTCTCAGGTTTTAAGAAGTGTGACTCGTGCTGTCAGAAGATGTCTCTGACAGACGGTCACACTTCTTGCCTTTATTGCCTAGGCCCTCTTCACCTGCAGGACTCCTGTGCTATTTGTCATTCCTTCAGCCAGAGAGTCCTGCAGGAAAGAGTAATAAACTGATTCTTAGGGGCCTTCTTAAGCCGGAGGGCTCTCCGGCTAAGTCGGCTCCATCCAAATCAGTTAAACCTTCCAAGGCCCAGGCTTCTGTATCTAAGCCTGCGGCCTCGGCTCCGACTTCGTACTGAGTCGAGATCGGCTCCGGCTGGAGCCGATTCTGGCAAACAAAGCCTCGGCACCGATGGCTATCTGTGCGAATCTGTATTGACCGCCGATGTCGGCTCCGATCGGTTCCGACACCCATGTGGCACAGGCATCGGTGTCGGCTCCGATCGGCTCCAACACCGTTACTTTGGTGGCTGTATCGGCTCCGGCTGGAACCGATACATCGAGGCTTCCTGTCTGCTCCGAGAGGTCGGCTCCGACAGGATCTATAGTATCTGCTCCGATGGCTCATTCCAGGAAGAGGTCGAGGTCTCCTTCCTTGGAGCCGATACTTTCGGCTCCGGCTTCACCTCTTCTATCGGAACGGAGCCATCGGAGCCGATCTTCAAGGTCATCCAGGTTGTCAGATCATGACCTAGAGAGAGTGGTCAATAGATTACTTAAGTCACAGGTACTGGCCCAAATGTTACACAGTCCGTCTCAACAGACGACTGTTGGTCCACACCCCGTTACAGTTCCTCCTTCAACTCTACCCCAGAGCTTGGAGTTGGAGTCTTCGGGAATGGTTACTGCTACGGCTGGAGGACGGATACCCCCTTCTGTTCCTTCAGCCTCTACTCTTATCTCCTCTTGAGACCTTCCTTAGAGGGATTCGGTGGTCGGGCTTCCATGGTCTCCTCCGAGGGGTGAGTGGCATCGGACCCTTGTCGAACCCGCTCTTCCCCTTGGAGCCTCTGCCTTGGTGAGCTCGGCTCCGACATCTGCCTCGGAGACTTCCCTTCGGTGGTCCCTGGGTTCCTAGCTCTTGGAGCGGGTTCTCTCGGACCTGCCTGGGAGGGAGCATTCGAGGTGATGAAGAGTGTACTGGCCACTGGTATCAGTCAGCAGTCTGTTCCCGTAGCTCCTCCCTCTATAGTACCTGTTGACATCTCTGCCACTTCTCTTGCTACAGGACCCAGAGATCCTCCGCCTCAGGTTTCCCCATTGGGAATTTCCCCTCTTCCGAGGATTCTCCTGATGTTTCGGGAGATCCTCCTAGGAAGAGGACTTGTAAGAGGAAGCATGTAGACTCCCCGAGTCTGTCACTTCGGATACTGACTTTGATGAGTCAGAGGGATCCCTAGATCCCCTCTGAGGATGTCTCCTTCTCAGACATCCTAGAACTTCTGAAACAGAGGGGAAACTGGCCCACCAACAATCCCTCTGAGGATGAGTCAGTATACCTAGAGGCGTTTGGCTCTCGGCCCTCCACCTCCTGGGTGTCTCCGCCTTCGACCCCTTATGCAGGTTATTGCACGAAGGCGTGGGCAGCTCCTGACTCTGTAGAGCCAGTCCCTAGGAGGCCTTCAAAATTTATCACTGCTCCGAGTGACAAACAATTCCTTACTAAGGGTGTCCCCGCTGATGCCATGGTGGTGGCTGCGGCCACCAAAAAGGAACTTGCAGATCCTTCCGTGCCCGTCCATCCTCCTAATAAGGACTCTAGGACCATGGATAGGTGCGGTGGCGGATGTTTTCCTCAGCGACCTTTGCTATGCGTTCGCTGAATTACCTATGTCACTTCACCAGACTCCAGAGAGATATCCTGAAGGAGCTGGGAGAAGTAGTTCAGGATCCTACAGCTGCAGGGGCTCAAGAAAAAATTGCTTCGCAGCTAGGAACCCTCAATTCCATTGCAAACTCCTCCATGCGGCTAATATCTTATGCTGCGGATGGAGCGAGTAGAGCCGCAGGTACAGGTGTGGCTCTTAGGCGCCAAGCCTGGATGCGGCTATGTGATTTTGCGGATCCCTTTAAGGCGTCCTTCACAAATTCTCCCTTTGATGGGTCAGCTTTGTTTGGCCCTCAGGTGATGGAAACCTTGACCAGGTGCGAGCAGGACGGCAAGACTCTTTCTGCTGTTGGAGTCCGTTTTTCCACCCCTTCTAGACCTTATCCCAAAGGACAGAAGGGCGGGAAGATGTGGTTCCGTAAATCCCAAGGAGTCACGCCCGGATTCACGTGGTCAGTTTACCCCTAGAGGCAGAGGGGTAACAACAACAGGCGCTCTAGAGGCAGAGGGGGTCCGAAGAACCAGGGAAACAGGGAGCCTCTCTCTGACAAGCCCTTTCAGCATCCCTGAGGTGTTGCCCGGCTGTCCTTCCTTGGAGGCAGTCGGGGGAAGATTATCACTGTACCCAGAAGCCTGGCATTCCCTCACTCAAGACAGATGGGTACAGTCGATCATATCCAAGGGTTACATAATTCCTTTCGAGGAAAGTCCCTTCCCCTCAAGTTCCCTTCCAGATGTACCACCCGGTCTAAGGGAGATTGCAGAGTCAGAAATCGCAAAACTACTGCAAAAAAGAGCCATTCAGCCAGTTACAATAGACCATTCAGAGCTCGGAATCTACTCAAGGTTCTTTTGGTCCCCAAAAGGCGGAGACTGGAGACCAATATTGGATCTCAGCAGACTCAACAAGTCTGTCAGGAAGACAAGATTCCGAATGGTCACTCTTCAGTCAATTCTGCCCTTCTTACAGAAGGACAACTGGATGTGCTCAATAGATCTTCAGGATGCGTACTATCACATTAAAATTCACAGACGCTCCAGGAGATTTCTCCGCTTTCGGCTGGGGTCCAGTCATTTCCAGTTCAGAGCCCTGCCCTTTGGTCTCACTACAGCCCCCAGAGTGTTCACCAAATGCATGGCAGTGGTCACGGCTCACCTGAGACGTCAAGGATTCCAGGTGTTTCCGTATCTCGACGACTGGCTCCTGTCAGCCACCACCAGGCATCAGCTTATACAAGCCAGGGATTACACAATAGACCTTTGTTCTCATTTGGGCATCTCAATCAACTTGAAAAGTCATCCTTATCGCCCTGCCAGTCTATTACCTTCATAGGCAAACTTAAACACTGTTCGGATGTCAGCTACCCTTACAGAACAAAGAGTTTCAGACATTCAGACTCATGTCAGGATCATTCTGGCCAGCAAGAAAATACAGGCCAGAATGGTTCTAAAGGTATTAGGTCTCATGGCTGCGGCCATTACTCTTCTTCCCTGGCTCGATTCTACATGCGCCTTCTTCAGTGGATGCTGTTCACACAGTGGTCATACCAGCAACTTCCAATGCGTCACCAGATTCTGGTGACACAGACATGCAAAGAGCATCTTGCTTGGTGGATCACATCGTCTCAGGTTCACCAAGGCAGGTACTTTGTACCCCCATCCCCGATAGCCACTGTCACCACGGATGCCTCCCTGATCGGGTGGGGGGGGTCATTATCAGGGCAGGATGGTTCATGGGGCGTGGCAGCCGTTCGAGTACCATCTGCACATAAATGTCCTGGAGATGAGAGCAGTGCTTTTAACGTTGCAAGCCCTCAACGACTTTCTTCCCGTAGGGACAATTGCAGTCCACACAGACAACATGTCTGTAGTTTGGTATATCAACAAACAGGGCGGAACCAAGTCCTACCCCTTGTGTCGAGAAGCGCTCAGACTATGGCAATGGGCGATCTCCTCTCATCGGTTTCTGGTAGCAACGCATATCCCTGGGAAAACCAACATTATAGCGGACAGATTGAGCAGAGCTATCCTCATGCCTCACGAGTGGTCTCTCAAGCAATCTATAGCGGAAGAGATTTTTCTGGAATGGGGTCGTCCATGTTGCGATCTTTTGCTACTCCCCAAAACAGCAAATGTCCAGACTTCTTCAGCCTCTTCCCTCTATCAGGCCATCCCCCCAGAGACGCTCTGACCCAGGATTGGCCCCAGGGACTTCTTTATGCCTTCCTTCCATTTCCTCTGATCCCTCAGGTGATCCAGAAAGCTACCGTTTGAGAGCCAAATTGATTCTCATTGCCCCTTACTGGCCTCGACAAGTTTGGTTCCCGTTCCTCCATCATCACCTTTTGGTGCAGCCGTGGCATCTGGACCCAGTGCCAGACCTTCTGATTCACCAATCGGGTCAGCTGCACCGGTCAATCCCTTCTCTCAACCTCACAGCATGGTTGCTCCACTTCCTTCCTTAGCCAGGCTTCCTTTGATCTCTAACCCAGTTAGAGACATCATAGTAACCGCTAAAATCCTCTACCAGGAGGATTTATACAAGCAAATGGAAACGTTTCTCTTATTGGGCTAAGGCCCAAAATATTGATCCTTTTACTGCCCCTGTTCAGGCAGTCCTGGACTTCTTAGCATAGATTTTTCATGCAGGCTCCTCTTCTTCCACAGTCAGAGTTCAATTGGCTGCTATTTCTAATTTTCATGTCGGGATAGCAGATCATAATATTATGTCCCATAGGCTCTGCAGGGCCTTCTTGAAAGGAATTTTCCTACTAAAGCCTCCAATCAGGAATCCTCCTCCTCAGTGGGATCTAAATTTAGTGCTGACATCCTTGATTCTTCCCCTTCGAGCCAGCTGTTTCTTGTTCCCTGAAATATCTTTCTTGGAAAACTTTATTCCTAGTGGCTATTACATCTGCCAGGAGGGTGTCTGAACTTCATGCTCTTCGGTTCGACCCCTATTTGGTTTTTCACAAAGACAGAGTATCTTTGAGAACTAATCCATCCTTTTTACCTAAGGTCGCTCCAAAGAACAATCTGAATCAATCCATTGATCACCCTGTATTTTTCCTAACTATTCAGATAGAGCTGAACAAAAGCTACATTATCTTGATGTCCACCGTCAACTTAGATATTATTTGGACAGAACAAAAAATTTAGAAAATCTGATCAACTTTTTGTTTCCTATGCGGATAATAAAAAGGCCTTCCTGTTTCTAAAGTGACCTTGTCCAGATGGCTTTCTTGGTCATCTCGAATTTATACGCTCAGGGAAAACAGCTGTGCTCAAAACCTAAAGCACATTCAACTAGGAGCTTAGCTACTTCTACAGCCTTTCAAGCTAGACTTCCTTTAGACACTATTTGTGCAGCGCCACTTGGGCTACTCCTCACACTTTTGTTTCCCATTACAAATTGGACTTGGCCTCCAGGGACAGAGCCAGTTTTGGCTCTACAGTCCTCAAGAGTTTGTTCCATTGAGCCACCCATGATAGAGGTGCTAGGGGCCGGTCCCATCAAGCAAGAATGAAGGCGAGATTGACAACTTAACATTAAGAAGTTATGTACCTACCATAACGTTCCATGTTAGTTGTCTTCTCGCCTTCTTTCTTCGACCCTCCCTCCTTCCCCCTGGCCTGGACAAACCTTGTATAAGAAACTGTTATGCTGAAGACCATTCAGACCTGGTCCTTCTTCCATCTGTAAGTTTTCTTTCTTCCTTTGTGAAGTATTTAATGCTTGGTGCTATTGCCCTTTGTCAGCAAACGAGATCTGGGTACTTACCGCCTTGCATCATGGGATATGGGGCTGCCTCGAGCTGGTAAAAGTGACTCTCGAGCTTAGCAAGTGCCGAGTCGGAGCCGAGGGATCGGCTCCGAACCCATCAAGCAAGAAAGAAGGCGAGAGAAGACAACTAACATGGAACGTTATGGTAGGTACATAACTTCTTATTTTATGTTTGGGTTTAGCTCTTCTTTGGAGTTCATGTAGGACGCAGCCTGGGATACCATCTGGTCCCATTGATGCTGTGTTTTTTGCTTTGGAGAGGGCGGCTCTTACCTGAGCATCTGAGATGTCAGGGGGCAGCACTCTGCTGGGATAGATATTTGCCCTTTTGGTGGGGGGGGGGTGGAGTTTGCGCTGAACCTGTCAGCTAGGATGTTGGCAATGTCTGTGGGTTCGGTGTATTTTTTGTCATTTTGGACTAATTCTGAGCATATCTGGGAATTCCCACCCAGGTTCCTAACATAACTAAAGAAAGCCTTGTGATTATCCTTAGTGTCCTGTGCAATTTTTCTCTCGAAGCTGGCCTTAGATGATTTTATGAGTGCCCATAGTTTTTTGCTAATACTGATCAGAGATGCCTTCCCTTTTTGGGATTTTGCTCAATCATGTAGTAGCTTCCTCCTTCTATTGCATAGTTTGTTTATGGCTGGGGTCCACCAGACAGGACGTCTGCCTTTGGAGGATTGGGTCTTGGTTTTATTTGGGATTGCATGATCCATGCATTCCTGAAGGTGTTCATAGAATGAGTTTATAAAGGATTCTGCGGTCTGGGCCGTATTTTCCACAGGCCTGGGGGCTTTGAAGGATTCCACCTCGGTTTTGAGGAGTGTGAAATTTGCTTTAGAGAAGATTTTCACTGTGGTTTTCTGGGCAGGGGGTGGGGTCGGGATGTGAATATCCAGTGAGATTAGTTTATGGTCTGATCTTACCAGTGAGGGATACACTTCTGGTCTGGAGCAGAGAGTCCCCATGTTGGTGATGATCAGGTCCAGTATGTTTTCCCCTCTTGTGGGAGTGGTAACAAGTTGTTCCATAGCATTTGAGTTTATAAATTTTAGGCACCTTTGGGCTAGGGTGTTGGAGCTAGAGTAATGCTCCCAGTCTATGTTTGGGTAGTTGAAGTCGCCCAATATAATGGTGTTTGGAGAGACCTTCATATTTTCCAGTGTTCTCAGGAAGACAGAGTGGGGTTCCTGGGTTTGGGAGGGTGGTCTGTAGCAGGCTATAAACTGGAAGGCAGTTTTACCCACTGTTAGTTGCACATGGATAGTCTCTGATGCTTCGTGCTGTGCCACCAACCTGGAGGTGTGGGTATCTTTGACGAATATTGATACTCCCCCTCCTTTTGTGGTTCGGTCCAAGTTTTGGGGCCGAAAAGCATGGTATGAGGTATAACCTGGTAGTGCTGGGGTGCTCTCTGGAGCCTTGAACCAAGTTTCTGTTACTGCACAGATATCTATGTTCTCCATGCTCAGGAGAGTTTTGAGTGCGTGCATCTTGAGGTTTAGACTTCTGGCATTGAATAGCTTTACTCTTAGTTTCTTATCCCTTGTGATACCTATGAAGGTAGGTTTGTCTTTTGAGCCTTGACTAAAAAAGGCACTATGGGGGTAGCAAGAGCCTTTGCCAATATCTGAAAGCCCAGGGGTGACAGGTGCAAGCCATCCCTAGCGAAGCATCGTGGCTTGTCGAGCATGTCATCCCAGGCTGACAGGCATTGGATCCCCTTTGAATGACACCAATACTTAAGTCAATTGTTGAAATTGATCATCTTGTCTTCATATTGTGGCATCATTCTTGGTGAGGGTAAGATGCTACTCAAGGTCAGGGTCATATCGGCCTGGGCTACATGCTCAGAGAGCTCCACTATGTCTCTTTTCATGTAGTCCAGGGAGGTACGTCTCAGGACATTCACACCAGCATGGACAATGACAGAGTCATATTTGTGCTTGCCTTGGAGTGACCTGAGTGCTTGTGTTATGTGGCGGATCCTAGCGCCCGACAGGCAGCTCACAGTAACCTTTTCCTTGTTCAGCCTGGTGAGCGGGACGTCAGTGTGCCTGACAATAGAGTCACCTATTACAAGTGTATCAGGTGTGTTGTTTAGCCTTAAGGGCAGAGACTGTTCGGCACACTGGCTTTGTGAGCTATGCGTTGCACGTGTTTTGTTTTGGGGTAGTGGTTGCTTGGGTGTCTGCTTTGGAGGTCTCTGCTGCTTAGGCAGATTTTTATTTAGAGCCTCCGAGTATGTTTTTGTGTGTGTTTGTGTTTGGTTTGCTGTCGTGGTAGGTCTATGTGAGACTGGAATTGTAGTGAGTGTGGTTTCCTTCTCCTCCTGACTGGTTACGCCAGTACTGAGTTGAGAGAGCTTAGCTTCCAGTTTGGCTATATGGTTGCATCTCTCACATGTGTTAGAATTTGTTGGGAGTAGGAGAGGGTTGTCTGTGTACATGAGGCAGTTGTAACATTGCCTCAAGATTCCCAGATTCACCAGCTGGACCAGAGAGGAGATTGACAACTGACCTTTGGACATGCTAGAATAGTATTGGGAATTCCTTTATAATTGAAAAAAAGGGCCAATGGGGAACAAGGTACTCAAGGGGAGTTTGTGAGGGTGTAGTGATTTTAATTTTTTAGTGCTGACTTAGTGAGCAAGTGCCAGGTAACTTAAATGCAATGTGTTACAGGTAACTTAAATGCAAAAACGACAAACAGTAACTTTCTTTCAAGTGAAACAAGGAAATAACTATAGTAAGCAATGCAGATATCACTAGGGATCCACAGAAGCGCTGAAAAGCCGCGTTTTAGGTGAAATTAGCATTTCAGGGAAATAACAAGCAAACAAACAAGCATACAAACAAAGCTAGATTCAGCAGGCCTGGATCTAGTCTATGCTACAGCAAACAAGGTGTACCAATTTCAGTAAGAAACAGTTAAAATATGCAGGCACTATAAGCCTTTAACCAGAAATTCCCAGCTCAGAAGGGCAGAGTCCAGCCTCTCCTCCCACAAGAGTGCAGACCACAAACCTTCTTAATGTAAAATAAATAGAAGTTATGTTCTTACCATAACGTTCCATGTTAGTTGTCTTCTTCTTGCTGGATGGGTTCGGAGCCGGCCTCGGCTCCGACTCGGCCACTCTAAAAGCTCGAGAGTTGGTTCCACCGGCTCGAGACTCCCCTTATATCCCACAATGCTAGGCGTGAGTTACCTCAGATCTCGTTTGTAAGCTAACCCCAGCTTATAATAGTATCAGAATAACTATAAACAAAGTCCACCTCTAAAACCAGGGAGAAAGAAGGGTGACCTATATCCTCATCCAGGAAATATGCACAACAGCATATGCCTAATAAAAGAGGTGGTAGAAAGAGAGGTCACAATCACAACTCCTCTAGGTCTGTCCAGGCCAGGGGGAAGGAGGGTGGGACGCAAGAAGAAGGCGAGAAGAAGACAACTAACATGGAGCGTTATGGTAAGAACATAACTTCTATATGTTAAGTTGTCTATCTCGCCTTCATTCTTGCTGGATGGGACCGCGTCCCTAGCACCTTGTCCCGGGTGGCCTAACGGAACAGACTCCTGAGAACAGTGGAACCAAAGTTAGCTCTATGCCTAGAAGCTAAATCCAACTTATAATGAGAAATGAAAGTGTGAGGAGTAGCCCAAGTAGCCGCTGCACAAATGGTGTCAATAGGCAGTCTGTCTTGGAAGGCTAAAGAAGTAGCCAAAGCTCTGGTGGAATGGGCCTTAGGTTTATTAGGCAGCTTTTGGTGTCTAATTTCATAAACAAGGGAAATCAGAGATGTTAGCCATCTAGATAATGATACCTTTGAAACTGAAAGTCCCTTTCTGCCTTCTGCATAGGAGACAAACAGCTGGTCAGATTTTCTGAATTGTTTTGTTTTATCCAAATAGTACCTCAACTGACGATGAACATCTAGCCAGTGTAATTTTTGTTCAGACCTATTGGAATATTCTGGAAAGAAGACAGGGAGGTCAATGCTTTGATTTAGGTTTGACGTCGAGACTACCTTAGGCAAAAAGGACGGGTTGGTTCGTAAGGATACCCTGTCCTTATGGAACAATAGATAAGGAGGTCGACAGCTGAGTGCATGAAGTTCTGAAACTCTTCTAGCTGAAGTAATAGCTACCAGAAAGGGAGTCTTCCATGATAGCAATTTTAAAGAACAGGAGGCTGCAGGTTCGAAAGGGGGAAGAATCAAAGAAGTAAGAACTAAATTTAGGTCCCAAGGAGAAGGAGGATTTCTTATAGGAGGTCTGAGAAGAAAAACTCCTTTCAAAAAGGCTTTGCAAAGCTTGTGGGACATTAAGGCAGACTCAGAAATACCCACATGAAAGTTAGAAATAGCTGCCAATTGAACTTTAAGAGTAGAAGATGAACCTGCATGGAAGAGTTCAGCTAGAAAATCAAGGACTATTTGGATGGAAGCAGTGAAAGGATCTATGTCCCTTCCTTGAGCCCAATATGTGAAGCGTTTCCACTTACTCAAATAAATCTTCCGAGTGGAAGATTTATGGGAAGCCATCAAAATATCTCGAACAGAGTGAGATAATTGAGGAAGCCTGGCTAAGGTTGGAACTGGAGGAACCAAGCAGTGAGGTTCAGAGAGGGGAGGGAGCGATGAAACTGACCCGACTGATGGATCAAAAGGTCTGGAACTAGGTCCAGATGCCAAGGTCGCTCCAATAGAAATTGATGTAGAAAGGGGAACCACACCTGTCGAGGCCAGTAAGGAGCAATGAGGATCAACGAGGCCTTCTGAGCGATAGCTTTCTGTATCACTTGAGAGATTAGTGGGAAGGGAGGAAATGCATACAGAAGTCCCGGGCCAAACTTGGACTAGAGCGTCTCCGCTGGGTTGGCCTGGTAAAGGGAATAGAGTGAAATAATCTCTGCACTTGCTGTTTTGGGGAGTAGCAAAAAGATCGCAGCAAGGCTGACCCCACTTGAGAAAAATTTCTCTCACAACAGAGTCTTTCAGAGACCACTCGTGAGGCATGAGGATAGCTCTGCTCAACTTGTCCGCGATTTGATTGGACTTCCGGGGATGTGCGTTGCTATCAGAAACCGCTGAGAAGAAATCGCCCATTGCCACAATCTGAGTGCTTCTCGACACAGGGGGTAGGACCTGGTTCCGCCTTGTTTGTTGATGTACCACACTACCGACATATTGTCTGTCTGGATTGCAATCGTTCCCAAGGGAAGAGAGTCTTGAAGGGCTTGCAACGCTAAAAGCACTGCTCTCATCTCCAGAACATTTATGTGCAAGTGGCATTCGTCTGGTTGCCATGTGCCCTGGACCGTCCTGCCCTGATAATGCCCCCCCCACCCGATCAAGGAGGCGTCCGTTGTCAGAGTAGCAACCGGAGGGGGAGGAACAAAGGGTCTTCCCAATAAGAGTTGAGGGGAAGACATCCACCACATGAGATGATTTCTGCACGGCTGCGTGATCATAATGGTGTGGGACATTGGAAGTTGCTGGTATGACCATTGTGTAAAGAGCATCCATTGAAGGATTCTCATGTGGAATCTGGCTAATGGAAGCAGAGGTATGGCCGCCACCATAATTCCCAACACTTTCAGAACTAACCTGGCTTTGATTCTGTTGTTGTTGAAAAGGAGTGAGACCAGTTTGTGTATGTCTGTTATTCTCTGATCTGTTAGTCTCGCAGACATGTCTACTGTGTCTAGATTTGCGCCTATGAAGGTAATAGTATGACAAGGCGACAAAACAGACTTTTCGCAATTTATTGAAATGCCTAACTTTTGACAAATGCGAAAAGTGTAATCCCTGGCCATCAGAAGGAGATGCTTGGTGGGAGCTGTGAGGAGCCAGTCGTCCAAATATGGAAACACCTGGAATCCTTGTCGTCTCAGGTGAGAAGCTACCACTGCCATGCATTTGGTAAACACCCGGGGGGCAGTGGTGAGACCAAAGGGCAGGGCCCTGAATTGAAAACGACTGGTTCCCAGCCTGAAGCGGAGGAATCTTCTGGAGCGTCTGTTCATTTTTATGTGATAGTACGCATCCTGAAGGTCTATAGAGCACATCCAGTTTCCTTTTCCCAATACGGGAAGGATGGACTGCAGCGTGACCATCCGAAATCTTGTTTTCTTGACTGATCTGTTCAAGATACTGAGATCCAAAATTGGTCTCCAGTCCCCTGTTTTCTTTGGAACTAAAAAGAACCTTGAGTAGATTCCGGATCCTTGCTGGTCTGCTGGAACTGGCTGAATTGCTCTTTACGCAAGCAGCTTTGAAATTTCCAAAACCGCTAGATCCCTTTGAGCGGTGGAACATCTGGAAGGGATTTTTGATTGGTTTGGAATGCGAAGAAAGGGAATGGAATAGCCTTCGAAATGGACTGTACCCATTTGTCTTGAGTCAGGGATAGCCAGGCTTCTGGGTACAGTGACAATCTTCCCGACTGCCTCCGAAGGTGGGCAGTCGGGCAACACCTCAGGGATGCTGAAAGGGCTTATCAGAGAAGGCTTCTCGATTGCCCTGGTTCTCTGGACCCCTGCCTCGAGGCGGCGTCTACCATTGTTATTCCCGCCTCTGCCTCTGGCGGGAACCGACTCTGTCGTCAGGCGAAGTCCCTTGAGATTGTTTACGGAACCACATTTTCCCACTTTTCTGGCCTTTGGGGTAAGGCCTAGAAGGAGTAGAAAAACGGACTCCGACGGCAGAAAGAGTCTTGCCATCAGTCTCGCACCTAGTCAAGGTTTCTTTCACTTGAGGACCAAAGAGATGATCCATCGAATGGGGAATTAGTGAAAGACGTTTTAAAGGAGTCCGCAAAATTGCATAGCCGCATCCAGGCATGCCTATGTAAGGCCACACCTGTCCCTGCGGCCCTGCTCGCTCCATCAGCCGGATAAGAAAGGAGGCGCATGGAGGAGTTGGCTATGGAGTTCAGGGTAGCCAGCTGAGTGTTCATCTTATCTTGAAAACCCGCAGCTGTAGGATCCTTCAACATGTCACTCGCTTCTTTGATCAAGTCCCTTTGAAGACGAGTAAAATGGCATAGGTAGTTCAGTGAACGCATAGCAAATGTCGCTGACGAGAACATCCGCTTCCCGTACCTGTCCATGGACCTAGATTCCTTGTTAGGTGGATGGACAGGTACTGAAGGATCAGCTAGTTCCTTCTTAGTGGCAGCAGCAACCACCATAGCATCCACAGAAACTCCTTTTGTCAAGAACTGTTTGTCTGCTGGTGCCGTTATGAATTTTGAGGGTCTTCTGGGAGTGGGGTCCACTGAATCAGGAGCCGTCCATGCCTTTTTAGCTACCACCTGCATGAGGGGGTCAAAGGGGGGACACACCCAGGAGGTGGACGGACGAGAGCCAAACGCCTCAAGGTACACAGATTCATCCTCCGAAGGGTTGAGGGCTGGCCAATTTCCCCTTTGTTTGAGGATTTCTAGAATGTCTGCAAAAGAGACATCTTCAGAAGGGGAACGGGGGGAACCCTCGAAATCCTCTAAATCTGTGTCAGAGGTGACGGACTCAGGTGAGTCAATGTGTTTCTTCTTACACTTTCTCTTCCGAGGGGGCTCTTCTGCCAAATCAGGAGAGGCCTCGGAAGAGGATGAGATCCCTACAGGGGGTTCCTGAGGAGCTGGCTCTCTGCGGTCCGGGATGAGGGAGTGAGTCGACTTGACCTGAGGCACCGTAGAGGGAGGGGCGGACGGAGCCAACTGTGGAGTAGAGCCAGGTTCTAACACACTCCGCATGACCTCGCACGCACCCCTGTCAGGCAGAGCCAGAGATCCACGCTCCGAGAAGCTGAGAACCTCCCTCGGCACCGACAGTGTTGGCTCCGAGGCCGATGTCGGAGCCGAACTCACCAGCGCCGAAGCTCCGAGAGGAAGAGCGGGGTCGGACAAGGGTCCGATGCCACTCACCCCTCGAGTCGACAGGGAAGTCGCGCCGAGATTCTTGAAGAAGAAATCGGAGCCGACGACGCAGCCGAAGACACCTGTATCGGCTCCGACGCTACCACAGTCTCGGTTCAGCGCCCGGCTCCGAGCTCAACGGAGTCGGAGGAGGAACATATTGATGGACTGGGGCAGGCATCGACTGATGAGTCGGGCTCTGAAGCATTTGGGCCAGTGCCTCGGACTTAAGAAGTCGACTCACTACCCTCTGAAGGTCATGATCCGACAGCCTTGATGACCTAGAGGAGTGAGATTTATGGCTCCGTTCAGACAACAGAGGAGATGCTGGAGCCGAATGAACGGAGCCAAGGGATGGTGACCTAGATCTCTTCCTAGATGTCGGCTCCGAAGGTCTGGTCGGAGCCGACAAGGGAATTTCTAATACCTCGGCTCCAGCCGGAGCCGAGGGAACCACAGAAGCTGTAGACTCATCGGCTCCAGCCGGAGCCGATGCAGACGTAGGTTTAGTAGCCTTAGGTCTCGGCTCAGTAGCTGGAGCCGATGACCTAGAAGCCTTGGAGGGCTTCCCAGAGACAGAGAGGGAATCCTCAGGCTTAAGTAGACCCCTTAGGATCAGTTTGTTCTTTCTTTCCTGCAGGACCCTGGGACTGAAGCCGTGGCATACAGCACAGGAGTCCTGCAGGTGCAAAGGCCCCAGGCAGTAGACACAAGAAGTGTGACCGTCTGTCAGAGACATTTTCTGACAGCAGGCATCACACTTCTTGAAGCCTGAGACCTTTGTGTCTTTAGACATCTTAGAACAAGAAAGTGTAACCACACACACTCAGTCAAACACACTGATTACACCTTATCTTATTTTTTAAAACTCAAAAATAAAACAACTATCAATGTTTTAATTAAGAGAAGCAACACACACACACCACTAGGGAATGGAAGAAAGGCCTGAAGGCCCGAGGGAGAACTTTTAAGTTCTTATGGGGAAGAAATGGGATTTTGTGAAAAAAAGGGTTAGAATTCCACTAAACTAAGGGAAAATGTAGTTAAAATTAAAAATAAAGGGGTTTAAGTATCCTAACTTTACTGAAAGTTTACTTACCAAGAAGCCGGTAGAAAACCAACACCTCGATCGCTGTAGCGGCAAACGAGATCTGAGGTAACTCACGCCTAGCATTGTGGGATATAAGGGGAGCCTCGAGCCGGTGGAACCAACTCTCGAGCTTTTAGAGTGGCCGAGTCGGAGCCGAGGTCAGCTCCGAACCCATCCAGCAAGAATGAAGGCGAGATAGACAACTTAACATCTGGCCTGAAGCCCAAGTGCTTAAACCAGAACTAATACACTTTTAGAATAACAGACACTGAGCGCTCAATCAGCAGTTCCCAACTTAGAAGGATGTAAGCTACCTGTCCTGCCACCACCGTGCAGGCCACAAACCTTCCCTAATGTAAAACAACTGGTCTAAAGCCCAAGTGCTTAATCCAAAAGACTTAGAATGATAGCTACACTTTAATCAAGTTACTACCAAGCAGTAATAAATACAATTGAATACTTTAAAGAATGCCTGGATTAGTGCTTACATTATACAAACAAAGCTAGATTCAGCAGGCCTGGATCTAGTCTATGCTACAGCAAACAAGGTGTACCAATTTCAGTAAGAAGCAGTTCAAATATGCAGGCACTATAAGCCTTTAACCAGAAATTCCCAGCTCAGAAGGGCAGAGTCCAGCCTCTCCTCCCACAAGAGTGCAGACCACGAACCCTCAATGTAAAATAACTGGCCTGAAGCCCAAGTGCTTAAACCAGAATTAATACACTTTTAGAATAAGACACTGAGCCCTCAATCAGCAGTTCCCAACTTAGAAGGATGTAAGCTACCTGTTCTACTACTACAGTGCAGACCACAAACCTTCTTAATGTAAAACAACTGGTCTGAAGCCCAAGTGCTTAAACTAAAAGGCTTAGAGAATGAGTTACACCAAGCAGTAATAAATACAATTGAGTACTTTTAAGATGACGCAAAAGCAAAATAAAGTAGGAAGAAACACAAATACAGTAAAAGCAGATAAAAAAAAAATTAAGTGGAAAGAGAGAAAGGAGTAGCAGAAACTAAGCTGATTGGCCTTCTCAAATGTTCTCCCTGCACTGGGTAGAATGAGGTAATGACACTAGACTGGGAGGAGGGTCCCAGATCAAATTTACACTAGGGGCGGGCAACTGCAAAGCCACCAACTATAAAAACACTATACCAAACAGGGAGGGAGCGTGGGAAACAAACTGCAGAAATGTTTCTCACAGATGAAAAGCAGCAGTGAGCCTTTAAATGAAAGTTTTAAACAGCTAAAGGAGCCTCTAGAAAAAAGAGTTTAACTGCAACAAGTTATTAGAAACAAACAACCCAACAGATGCTAAATAAAAGTGGACAATTTCCAGTTAATACCTCACACACAGTGAAACTAGCTAGAAAAATACACAGTACACAAAGTGCTATAAATAACAAAGAAATAAAGAACAAAATAAACAGCAACAACTGCAATCAAGCATTTGCGATAACTGGCAATGGGTCTTTCACATCGCTGTTGTGGAATTTTGGTCCACTCTTTGCAGAATTGTTTTAATTTAAGCCATATTGGAGGGTTTCAGAGCATGAACCACATTTTTAAGGTCATGCCACAGCATCTCAATTGGATTAAAGGCCGGACTTTGACTAGGCCACTCCAAAACCTTCATTTTGTTTTGTTTTTTTTTTTTTCTAAGTCATTCAGAGGTGGACTTGCTGGTGTGTTTTGGATCACTGTCCTGCTGCAGAACCCAAATGCACCTCAACTTGAGGTTACCAACTGATGGCCAGACATTCTCCTTCAGGATTTTTTGGTAGAGAGCAGAATTCATGGTTCCATCAATCACAGCAAATCATCCAGGTCCAGAAGCATCAAAGCAGCCTCAGACCATCACACTACCACCACCATGTTTGACTGTTGTCATGGTGTTCTTTTTCTGAAATGTTGTGTTACTTTTATGCCAGATGTAACGGGACGCACACTTCCCAAAAAGTTCAACTTTTGTTTAGTCAGTCCACAGAACATTTTCCCCAAAGTCTTGGGGATCATCAAGATTTTTTTTTTGGCAAAGTGATTTTGGTCTTTGGATTTTTGGTCAGCAATGGTTTTCGTCTTGGAACTCTACCATGCATGCCATTTTTGTCCAGTCTCTTTCTTATGGTTGAGTCATGAACACTGACCTTAACTGAGGCAAATGAGGCCTGCAGTTCTTTAGATGTTGTTCTGGGTTCTTTTGTGACATCTTGGATGAGTCATGGCTGTGCTCTTGGGGTAATTTTTGTAGGTTGGCCACTCTTGGGAAGGTTCACCACTGTTCCACGTTTTCGGCATTTGTGGACAATGGCTCTCACAGTGGTTCGCTGGAGTCGCAAAGCTTTAGAAATGGCTTTGTAACATTTTCCAGACTGACAGATGTCAATTACTTTGTTTCTCATCTGTTCCGGAATTTCTTTAGATCACGGCATGTCGTCTTCCTTTTAGGATCTTTTGACCTACTTCACTTTGTCTGACAGGTTCTACTTAAGTGATACCTTGATTCAACAGGTCTGACAGTAATCAGGCCTTGGTGTGGCTAGTAAAATTGAACTCAGCTTTCCCAAAAAAGTGATTAACCACAGTTACTTCATGATTTAACAAAGGGGGGGGGGGGCAATTACTTTTTCACATAGGGCCATGTAGGTTTGGGTAGTTTTTTTCCTTAATAAATAAAATCATTACTTAGAAAATGCATTTTGTGTTTACTTGGGTTATCTTTGTCTAATATTTGTCTAATATTCAAATTTGTTTGATGATCTGAAACATTTAAGTATGACAAACATGCAAAAAAAAAATAAGAAATCAGGAAGGGGCAAATATTTTCTCATTCCACTGTATCTGAAGGCTGATGCCTTGTACCCACGATTAGGAACTACTTTACCAAATGTCAGACTAACAGAGGGGCCTAACAAATTTATTTGTTAGGCTCCAGTCTTACCAACTGTTAGAGTATGTCAGGAATTTCTTAAGTTTCACAAACAAGTAGTGAAATCAAAATTTTAGAGGTGTAGACATCTAAAGGATCAGAACAGGTGGGAACCTGACAGACACACAAGGTGTGAGACAAGGTGCACATTAGTCAGAGACTCGTGGAGTCAGATGTCTACAGGACTGGCAAAGTCACTGAGGCCTTTCACTAGATTCTTGAGGGGTCCTTAATTGAAAGCTTCTCAAGTTGCTCTATTCTTCTGACTTGTCTAGTCTGTCGGCCACTGGTGGAGCACTGTCTATGAACACTGCCAAACTGACAAAGCCTCAAAACATTTTGTGATCCAGATAGGATCTGATTTCTAGCCTCTCTTCAAGGTCTTATTCCTAAAAGCAGCACAGCACTTAAAATACCCACTAATACTTCTTAAAGTAAAACATGTGAAAGAAGACTTTTGGCATACTCTGACTTCAACAAGCACACCTACTAGACTGATTTTTCAATGTCATAAACCTTGAAAACAATCCGAAAAACACAATTTTCAAGCCAAACCAGATTCATTTTCTAGCAACACGATCCAATAAATAAAGGGGGGGGGGTCCCACACTAGGTACCTATTGCCTGGAAATGACAGCCAGACGGACTTATGATTGATCATTTCTTATGGCAATCAAAAAACAAACAATAGCAGAAGCAACTCTACCTTTTAAACTACATGTCAGACTGACAACAGAGAAGGAAAAGAAGCTCAGCTTACTGCAGATGCCTGTGACAGCTCTAGATGTTAAGACTACAAAGGAGGATGTCAGCCATCAGCTAATTCCATTGGATCAGGAATTATACTGCAGCAGTGATCCTAAAAATGAACATACTGCACTTGTGTAGATAATTTACCATAACAGTAGATGTGTGAATAGGATCGCACATACAATGCTAACTGCTGGAATTTCTGTAGCAGAAGGCCCAATGTCCTGCCTGACTTCCACAGCTGCTTAGCACCCATCCCCTACCGGGGCAGGCAAATTTCTGCATCTCTGGGATGTCAGCAAACTCCAAGTACAAAACAGATACCTGCCTACACTGCTTTTTTTCTTTTTTTGTTACCCATGAAGCAAAGCATAGGGGACTCCACATCTGGCCTTTGGGAAAAGTCATATCCACTAGTAAAAGCTACCCACAATCCACCACCCGAATGTTTATGCCATAGGTGGCAGAAAGGCCACTGGAACCTGGGCGACCTCAACATATCCAGACCCAAGAGGGTAAAAGGCCCTCTGACAAGGGCAGATGTGGGTATCTGGGAGGGGAAAGGACAACAGTCACAGCCCACATGTAAGATGCCTCAAGGAAAGAGAATAAAAAGGGCAAAGAACAAATGACAGCAAAAATGATCTTCATCAAATATACTACTATGGTTAACTCCTTACACAACTAACACATTAATTGCATAGCTTATTGCTATAGTACTGCTAACTCTAGGAAGATTACCAGGGCTTACAAGGATTTGATGGTGGTTACTTTGAGATAGGAGGTTGCAGGAAATCCCGCAGAATGGTTATGGCAAATCTTGCTCTAAAAATTATGTCCCACTTATAATGCTTTGCAAATGTGTCGAGAGAGGACCAGGCAGCTGCATCTAGTATGGGTTGTATATGCACCCCTCTTACAAATGCAACAGTGGCTGCAGTGCCTCATGTGTGTGATCCTGAGTGCCCCTTCCAGTTTCTTGTCATGAGTCAAGTAGCAAAAAAAACAACACAGTATGCCAAACATTTTTGATCTGCCTTCCTTTTAGCTCCAAAATATTCAAACAAAGCCTCATATGATCTTGGCTCTGTCAAGATAGTATTTCAGTTTCCTATAAATAATGAGCAAACACTGTTCATCCTTTGACACTAAAGAGAAAATCTCTTCCATTTAGCCAAGTTAGACTTCCTGGAAGAAGGCTTCCTAGATTCCCACAATGTTAAACAAATACTCTGGGAAATTCTGCCAAAATGGGAAGAGGATCATACTGTTCCCACTGTTAACTACAGTGTTGACAGATACAGACATATCAGGGACCTTTCCCACACACACTGCACTGGGTAAAGAGGTCAAGTTTAGAAGGCAGTTTACCTGCAGAGGTAGGATGAACATATGTTTTTCCTTTATGTCAGAGAGGGTGGAAAACCAATGTTGCCTGTGCCAAATTGTGCTATCAGTAGCATTACTAGCCACCTCTTCCTTTGCTCTCAAGATCACCCCAGGGAATAGAAGGACTGGAGGCACGGTGCCAAGTAACAAGGCAGCCCAAATGAAGGAAACTACCATTAAATAAATTAGATAAATTAGTTAAAGCTTACTTTATTTCACCGGTAGTTAGTCGTCCTAGCCCCCTAGTGTCTTTGGGTACTACACCCTGTAATAATTGTAATATATGTTTTCATATAATACTGAGTTTTCCCAGGATTAATGGGAAAATATTTAGACCACAATTATTTTTCATGTGATACAGCAGGTGTAATATACTGTTTGAAGTGTACCTGCAACCTTTTCTATATTGGGGAAACCAAGAGGAAATTTAGAATCAGGTTGCAGGAACACATAAGAGACATTAGGAAACAGAGACAGGAAAGTCCTATAGCATCTCATTTGTTGGAAAAACATCATAATGATGCTAATTTACTACAAGCTACAATTCTGGAAGAAGTATTTATCAGGAAGGGGGATGAAAGATTAATTAAAAATGTTTTATTATATAAAGAAACTGTTTTCATATTGAAGTTTGACACATTTAACACAAGAGGTCTGAATAGAGAAGTAAATTGGAGAAGATGTTCTTCATTCCACATTGCTGCAGTCCTAACTATTGGGTAGTCCGCTGTCCAGTCGGCCCGAATACCAAAGTATATGGCTGACGTCGGTCAGGGCGCATTAGACTGACGTCAGTACGTCAGGGTACTAATGCGCATGACCGACGTCATATCCTCAGTCTTTTTTGCCGCATGGTCCGATGCAGAAGCAGTTTTGCGAGTGCAGGTTGGCGTTCTGAAATTTTCTGAAGTCGGAGTTTCAGACCGAATCAAAGTTGGCTAAGTACCCGTTGGGGAACATTTTGTTTTTCTTGCCTCAGTATTTAACCGGATGTCAGAAAAGTGAATAACTGTATTTCTTGTGGGAAACAGATACCTCATAGGGATTACCATACCTTGTGTATACCTTGTTTAGGGCCTGAGCACGACGTTGTTGGATGCCGCTCTTGTGCTAGATTTAACAAACGCACTATTAAGAGAAGGTTAGACTGTGCCAGGTTAGTGTTTGGGAAGCGTTGTAATTATAAAATGCCGACGGATGCACCGACACACGCTCCCGCCAAAAAGCGCAAGGACAAAACAGCGAAGCCTAGGGTTGATGAACCGGCAGTCCTGGACGTCGGTTCTTTGGAAGGCTCAGTGGAGCCAGAGGTTTTGCCAGGAGTTTCTTTGGAGTCTCAGGCAGAGACTTTACTGTTACAGGATGTGCCTTCTCAGGAGGTAGGCCAGGCTGATGGGCTTCTCAGGTAACTGTTCTTCCCTCTCTTCCCAAGGTAGTTAGAGCCTCTCCTTCTGTTTCCAAAACTTCTTTGAGAGGTAGGCCAAGTTTAGCTTCAGTGGGGCTTCTCCTAGCACTTCAGGTTCTGTGCCTAAGAAACATATGCTTAAAATGGCAGAAGATTTGATTACTATGATTAGAGGTTCTATGCCCCCTCCTGATAAGAGGCCTAGGGTGGAACCTGAGTTTGAGAGTTTTGAACAGTGTTCAGAGGCTTCTGAGTCTTCTGGAAGACTTGCAGGAGTATCCTCCTTATTCTGATTCTGATGTGGATGATTCCACTCCTACAGCTTCTCCTCCTGAGGATTTCTCATTTTCAGAGACTCTGCATTCCATGAGGGAGCACTTTAAATGGGAAGGCCAAGATTACTCTGATTCCAGGAAAAGGCTTAGGGAATTCTTGTTTTACCCCAGCATAGGCCCTTAGCTATACCTCCTGTGTTGAATGTGGTGGAAGATGTTTTTGCAGAGGCTTCCCTGAACCCTGATTCTTTGCCTCCTGCACCTGTTAAACCTGATAGGTACTATAGGGTGCCTGAAGCTCATAAGTATCTTTTTAAGAGTCCTAGGGCTGACCCGAAAACTGTTTCTCAGGGACCTAAAGGTGTTAAGGCCTCTGTTGTTAAAAACCCTGTTCCCACTGATAAAGAGGCAAGGGCTTTGGATAGATGGGGAAAGAAAGTGTATACTTCTTCCACTTTAGCCATGAGGGCGTTGAATTGTCAGTTTCACATGCTAAAATATCAAAATTATCTCCTTTCACAATTGAAATCTAAGGTGGATGCTTTGGCGGAAGGTATTGAGTGTAAAGAGTTGCTGGATTTAGTTCATGTGTCTGAACAAGTGGGTAAGCATTCTTTGCAATGTGGTTTTGATGCTGTACAGGCCTCCTCGAGGGTGGCTGCCACTAGTTCTGTTCTTCGCAGGCATGCCTGGTTGAGGGATCAGAATTTAGCTGAGCATGTTAAGACAAGGATTTTGGATGCTCCTTTACAGTCTGATGTGTTGTTTGGTTCGCCTGTGGAAGCAGTTTTAAAGAAAATGGAGGACAAAGCTAAGTCTATGCAAACTGTTAAAGATTTTTGCAGGTGCAGCCACCGAAGTTTAGTAGAAATTGGCCTACTAAGGGATGGACATATCCTGCTTATGATTCCCAGTCTAGGGGTAGGTCTAGACGTGGTAGGGGCAGAGCTCAAGGTTCTTTTAGGCCTAGAACAGGGAGTTCACCTGCTCAGACTTCTGGTGAGGGCAGGGGTCAGTCCTTTCGTAAACAGACCCAATGACCTGCCTTTTCAGCTGCCAGTAGATTCTCGTCTGGCAGCTCCTTTGGGAGGAAGACTGTCTCTTTTCAAAGAAAATTGGGATTTAATTACTCAAGACAGATGGGTGTTGGATATCATTCACCACGGTTACAGGTTTTATTTCCATACATTACCCCTTTCAAAGGCATGCCAGACGTTCCTCCTCCACAAAGGAAAGAGGCTCACAAGCAAATTTCTCTGTTACTCCAAATAGGGGCCATTCAGCCAGTCCCTGTATCAGAAAGGGGCCTAGGATTTTATTCTCGCCTGTTCCTAGTACCAAAGAAGGGGGACACGTGGAGACCAATTTTGGATTTATCTATCCTCAACACTTATCTGGACATTCCCAAGTTCAAGATGTTGACGTTACAACAGCTTTTACCTCTGCTGGGCAAAGATCACTGGATGGTAACTTTAGATCTCAAGGAAGCTTACCTTCATGTGCCTATAAGACTAAGTTGCAGGAAGTATCTGCGTTTCTGAGGTGGAAATTCTCATTATCAGTTCTCTGCATTGCCCTTTGGCTTATCTACTGCCCAGAGTATTCACAAAGGTTCTGGCTCCAGTGATAGCTTACTTCAGGCTAAAAGGAATTCAAATCTATCCTTACTTGGACGACTGCCTGATTCTGGCTCAAGAAAAGGAAGACCTTCTACAGCATCTGGAATATGTTATAGCAGTGCTAAGATGCCTAGGGTATTCTGTGAACGAAATAAAGTCCAGTCTAGTACCCTCTCAAGACATGTGCTTTCTGGGTGTGAGACTGAATACAGCAGCCCAGATGGCCTTTTTAACCCCGGACAAACAAAAGAGTCTATCCCTTTACTTCCATCAACTATCTCATCAGTCCTTGCTGACTGCAAGGACAGTCCTTCAAGCATTAGGGTTCATGGCATCTTGTATTCTGGTGCTTCCCAATGCCAAACTGCATATGAGGAAGCTGCAATGGTATCTCAAAAATGTATGGACACAGCACTGCCAGGATTTGGACACTGTCATTCAAATAATACCTTGCCTTCAAAAAGAATTTTTGTGGTGGGCTCAGGAATGTCACCTAAACAAGGGACTCTCTGTGACCCGGCCAGAGGCGAGTCAGATTTTAACGACAGATGCCTCGGACATTGCTTGGGAGCTCATCTAAATGGAAAGTGGATACAAGACAAGTGGCCTGCCAGACTACAGCATCTACATATCAACATGAAGGAGATGTTAGCAGTCCAGTTTGCATTAATGGCTTTCAAGGAGTTACTTCTTCCAGGGCAGGTGTTGATTCTAACAGACAACACAACTGTCATGTGGTACATCAACAAACAAGGGGAACACATTCTTATCCTCTATGCAGGCAAGCAATGATTTTATGGGAGACTGCGCTCAGCTTGCAACTAACTCTTCAGGCAAGGTTTCTGCCGGGAGCACAGAACTCCTTAGCAGATGTGTTAAGCAGACAAATCATGGATCCCCACGAGTGGAAACTGGATCTTCATGTATTTCAGAAATTGACAGTGTCATGGGGAACTCCAGACATAGATCTGTTCGCTTCTCCACTAAACCACCAGCTGCCAAAGTTTTGCACAAAGGGGTTTCATCACACAGCTTGGAAAGTGGATGCTCTGTCTTTCAGTTGGAAAAATCTTCGTGTGTATGCCTTTCCACCTCTGCCTCTTCTTCCAAAGGTGCTCTTAAAGGTCAGATAAGACAAGCCAAGGATGATTTTAATAGCTCCAGATTGGCCTCGGCAACACTGGTACCCACTACTAAGGAGTCTGGTAAGGAAGCCTCCATGGCCTTTACCTTTGATTCCACATCTGTTATCTCAGAAGGACGGTCATCTGCTCAATGTCAAGCTTCACTCTCTTCATCTAACAGCCTGGCATATTCTGTGTTGAAACACAGCAGGTCTCAACTTCCTCAACAAGTTTTAAATGTGATTATGGAAGCTAGAAGACCTAGTACAAGGAAAGTGTACGCAGAAAAATGGAAGAGATTTTTATTTTGGAGTACAGCAAAGAATTTGGAGATTTCTGAGCCTAATTTGAGTGTGGCTCTTCAATATCTTACTGAGTTATTGGACAAAGGTTTGTCCTTCTCTTCCATTAAGATTCATGCTGCAGCAATTTCAGCTCACTATGATTGTGACCCACCATTGTTTTCGCATCCTTTGTTCAAGCAGTTTCTTAGAGGGGCAAAGAACATAAGACCCCCACGTAGAGCTCCTACTCCTGCTTGGGATCTCAATTTTGTGTTGGAAAAACTTACTCTACAACCTTTTGAGCCTGCGGCTACTGCTGAATTGAAATACTTGTCATGGAAGACTGCTTTTCTGTTGGCTATTACTTCTGCAAGAAGGGTGTCTGAGTTGCAGGCCCTTATGGCAGTAGAGCCCTTTTTGATTTTCCATAAGGATAGGGTATCATTACGTACTAATCCTTCCTTTATGCCTAAGGTGGTTTCTAGTGTGGCTTTAAACCAAACTATTCATTTGCCTACTTTTTATGCAGACCCCCAAAATAAAGGGGAAAAGATTTTGCACACTTTAGATGTACACAGGCAATTGCGTTATTATTTAAGCAGGACTAAGGATTTTAGGCAGTCTCAGCAGTTGTTTGTTTCTTTTGCTTTGAGTTCAGGGCAAGCCTGTGTCAAAACAAACTATTTCTAGGTGGATTGGGTTTTGCATTGCATTTTGTTATTCCCATCATGGCAAGGAGATTCCAGCTGGGATTAGGCCTCATTCCACTAGGGCTACTGCCACTTCAACAGCATTTCTAAGGGGGGTGGCAACTAAGGATATTTTGGAAGCAGCTACTTGGAGTTCAGTGCATACTTTCTCTAAGCATTATCACCTTCCTCTCTACTCTAAGTCTAGGGCTGGTTTTGCCACAGCTATTTTGCAAGGCATGTTGTCAGCTCCTGCTTCTTTATGATTTGCCAGCCTCCCTTACCTCTGCTTTGGGATTCTACCCAATAGTTAGGACTGCAGCAATGTGGAATGAAGAACATAGTACAGTTTTGTACCTACCATAAATGTAGATGTTCGAGGATCCACATTGCTGCAGTCCAATTTACCCTCCCTCCTTCCCCTCTGTGTTTAGGGGTGGTTGTGTAGGTGAGGTTATATGCTGATAATTTTGTATATATTGTACATATTTTTGGTGCAGGTATATTGGGCCTTGTCTTTTTAGGGTCTTCTGACATCTGGGGCAAGAAAAGACTGAGGATATGACGTCGGTCATGCGCATTAGTACCCTGACGTACTGACGTCAGTCTAATGCGCCCTGACCGACGTCAGCCATATACTTTGGTATTCGGGCCGACTGGACAGCGGACTACCCAATAGTTAGGACTGCAGCAATGTGGATCCTCGAACATCTACATTTATGGTAGGTACAAAACTGTACTTTTGCTTTAAATTTTAAAGTATCTGTTTGATTGATTAATTTATTAAATGATTGCTGTATAAATAGGGGAATGTGTTTTTTTGTGCTTTCATACTCTTTGAAGGCTGTTGTGGCTGATGCGCTAAGTCAGTGTAATAAATTTTACCGTGGAACTGAATCCCATTGTCGTTTTTTCTGATTTTGTTGCTGGTTGTATCGTACGATGAACATATGTTTTTCCTTTGTTATGTCAGAGAGGATGGAAAACCAATGCTGCCTGTGCCAAATGGTGCTCTACCATTCAAGCCTCTGCGCTTGATGCTCCAAGGCAAAACTTGTTCAGCTATCTGTTGCTCATAGAAGCAAGAAGTCTACTTCCTGTACATCCCATCTGTGGATGAACTGGAGAAAAACATCCCTGTTTAGCATCCATTCACCAGGCTTTGTTTCTGCTCTGTTTGGCTGATTTGACAGGGAATTTTGCTTTCGTTTGACAAATGATGCCTTTATGTGCATGTCTGACTCCAAGGTCTTCGCCCAAGGAAGGGGGTTATGATTGAGTTTTTCCATGCTGTTAATGTACTGCATCACCATTGTGTTGTCTGTTACTAGGAAAATTCCATTTGCTCTTGAAAGCCCAGAGGGCTTGAAACAGTACCATCATTTTTTTTTTTTTTTTTTTTTTTTTTTTTTTTTACACTGGCATGCATCTTGCTTTCACTGCTGTCCCAAGTGTCCTGGACGGCAGGGCTCCCAAGGCCGATTCACTGGAGCCTTTTTGAACGGAACCCTGTTAGAGTGCACCTACTGTATCCTCCCTTCAAACGTATGCCACATGCATGACAGGATAGGGATTATTTCTTTCCTAAACTGAACACATTGAATTTAGGTGCTGCAGAGAACACTGGAGATTCATCATATGCTAGTCTTACGATCTATATAAACTCCCTTGCATTAATGGACTTACTGGAAACATCCTGAAAGCAAATTACAACAGACTCTACTCTGGGTGGTCAAGTTAAGGTAAGACCTTAGGGAAGTGTGTTTGTATATTTATTTATTAGCTGTATGTAATACCTATATCTGCACCTTGGTATGTTCTTGCAGAGGCTACAAACTGGGACTGCAGCTTCTGACAACCAACTATCAGGTGGTCACCTAGGATGTTGCACCTACACCATAATAATCTCATTTGACGGCATGTTTTTCAACCTTTGAACCTACATGTGTTAATTCTGAGCACCAATACCCTCCCCTATTTTTGTCCACAACTCATCAAGGAGCTCACCCTGATATCACAAGAGTGTTGACAATTTTAATCTTGGGTTTTCTACAGCGTAAACTTTCTTTCCAAAATGGTCAAGAATCTTATCCTGTTGGTTGTTAAGAAGCACAAAGAGCTAAAATCAATTTTTATCCCCTCTTTGGAACCATGGGCACCATAGCAGGATATGTTATGGAGTTCTTAAACAAGTACTCTTGGGATAACTGAACCCTGTAAAAGTCTTGAGGCTCCCTTGCGGCAAGAGTGGTTATATGGATGCAGCAAGAAACATATCCTATAAAGCCTCTAGGACAGGCAGTATAGTTACTGCTTTCAGAGTATCCAAGTACTAAAGATCAAAGTAACATTTCTGGGCATCAAAGGCATTCTTTGCTTCCACTTGAAGCAATCATTCATTCTATGTAAGGTATCACCAAATGCTACAGAAGGGCATGGTGTCTTCTGTGTCTTCAGTCAAACTCAAGAGGAGAAGACATCTGGGAAGTGGAGGCCAAATCTTCCTCCTCAATATCTGAAGAATCTTATTGCCTGGCAGAAAAATGTTCCCACTTCCTTCTACTGAATAAAAATGCATAAAAAGTTCCAAGGCAACATGAACCAATCCTAGTGGGAAATCAGTGATGAGGTTAGTGAAGACTCACCTGTTACCTTGGGTGACAAGCAATGGGAAAGGAGCATGACTGAGCAGACATCCAATGTTCAAATGCATGTACCCTTTGAGGCCGTCTCAGAGGTCTGGGTTAGTGAATGGGCATCCCTGACCTCCACTACCTACAGATATCCTCATGATAAAGGACCAAAGTCATTCCACCTTTTTCTTTGGTAAGCCTTGCATTAACCGCAGACTCCTGTAGAGTGGCATCTAGACAGACTTCTTGTAAAAGGCTTTTAAATCTAGGAGACATGCTAGATTCTGCAGGTACAGTCACCTCCTGAGAGGAAATGTCAGAGGCATCAAGTAATATGGGTGCCTAGGCCAGGGTCACTGAAGCTGTCCACTGGACCTGGTACCCTTCAGTCTAGTAGGACACTCAGGGGCTGAAGAATTATCCCTCGTCACTCCTTTGTTCCTTTTTCTTTCAGATGCTTCTCATCAAAGTTTTCTTTTTTAAGGGGAACATCTGTTACTGTTAAAGAAACGACGGAGGACATGGTAGTGGCAAGGGCCAAGACCTCAAGCCTCTTTTTAACACTCCCCTCGCCTAATAATCTTTCTACTAAAATAAACACAAATATTACAACTGTCATCGCACTCTAATCCTAGCTATAAAACAGCCTGAATATGAATCTCTATAAAGAATTCATCTGTTGCATGCATTCTTCTTACCTTTATCAGCAATAGACATAACTTAAGGATGTGCCAGTCATCCATCGTTAAACATGGAGTAATAATTCACCATATCTATAATAATAATAATAATAATAATAATGATAATAAAAGAGTTACTCAATGGGGTCAACTGTCAGCAAGCTCTAGAACAAGCCAAAAGACTAGACTGATGATGACATGCACAAAAGTCTTGCAAATTGAACTGCAGCAAGAAAGCACAGCTGTGTAAAGTCTTAATATAACTGTAGATGTCCCCCTCTTTACTGCTGCAGTATTTCTTACAATAGGGATCCCCTGCCAAGGACGAACTACATCCAGCTAATATACCAAAGCCTTTAAATTGCTAAAGGGTATGCCGTATGTTACACACATGCTCACTGCTGAAAGTGTAGGGCAGTGATGGTGAACCTTTTGGGTTAGCGTGTCAAAAATTCAAAAAATGCCTAACTTGACTCTGCTGGTGTCACCCACCTCCCAAACAAAAATAAATTAAAAAAATAAATAAAACAGCATAGCTCTCAATGCATTAGGGAAAAATCTAGAAATAAGAGACATGAACAGTTTTAAACGACTCTTCTTTCGGCTGCTCCCGTCAGGGGTCAGCCACAGCAGATAAACTGTTTCCATTTCTTCCTGTCCTCTGCATCTTGCTCTGTCACATCAACCACCTGCATGTCCTCTCTCACCACATCCATAAACCTTATCTTAGGCCTTCCTCTTTTCCTGTTACCTGGCAGCTTCATCCTTAGCATCTTCCTCCCCAATATACTCTGCATCCCTCCTCAGCACATGTCCAAACCAACATAATCTTGCCTCTCTGGCTTTGTCTCCAAACCTTCCAACCTGGGCAGACCTCTAATACACTTATTCAAAATCCTGTCCATCTTCGTCACAATCTTAACATCTTCAACTCTGACACGGCAAGCTCTGACTCCTGCCTTTTTGTCAATGCCACTGTCTCCAACCCATATAACATAGCTGGTCTCACTACCCTCTTGCAGACCTTCCCTTTCACTCTTACTGGTACTAGTCTGTCACAAATCACTCCTAACACTCTTCACCCACACTCCATCCTGCCTGTACTCTCTTCTTCACCTCTCTTCCACACTCACCATTACTCTGAACTGTTGTTCCCAAGTATTTAAACTCATCCACCTTCGCCACCTCTACTCCCTGCATCCTCACCATTCCGCTATCCTCCCTCTCATTCACACACATATATACTTGTCTTAGTCCTGCCGACCCTCATTCCTCTCCTCTCTAGAGCATATCTCCACCGTCTCCTCCACCTGTTCCCTACTCTCACTACAGATCACAATGTCATCTGCAAACATCAAAGTCCACGGGGACTCCTGTCTGATCTCGTCTGTCAACCTGTCCATCACCATTACAAATAAGCAAGGGCTCAGAGCTGAACCTTGATGTAATCCCACCTCCACCTTAAACGCATCCGTCTCTCCCACCGCAGACCTCACCGCAGTCACACTACCCTCGTACATATCCTGTACCACTCTTACATACTTCTCTGTTACTCCTTACTTCCTCATACAATACCACAACTTCTCTCTAGGCACCCTGTCATATGCTTTCTCTAAATCCACAAAGACACAATGCAACTCCTCCTGACATTCTCTGTATTTCTCCATTAACACTCTCAAAGCAAACATCGCATCTGTAGTGCTCTTTCCTGGCATGAAACCATACTGCTGATCACTAATCACCTCCCTTCTTAACCTAGCTTCCACTACTCTTTCCCATAACTTCATGCTGTGACTGATCAATTTAATCCCTCTGTAGTTACTACAGCTCTGCACATCACCCTTATTCTTAAAAATCGGTACCAAAACACTTTCTCCATTCCTCAGGCATCCTCTCACTTTCCAAGATTTCATTAAACAATCTAGTTAAAATCTCCACTGCCGTTACACCTAAACACCTCCATGCTTCCACAGGTATGTCATCTGGACCAACAGCCTTTCTGTTCTTCATCCTCTTCAAAGCTATCCTTACTTTCTCCTTGCTAATCCACTGCACTTCATGATTCACTATCCGCACATCATCCAAACTTCTCTCCCTCTCTTTCTCTTCATTCATCAGCCCCTCAAAGTACTCTTTCCATCTGCTCAACACACTCTCCTCGCTTGTGAGTATGATGTTCTTCGTTCCCCATTGCTGCAGTCCTTACTATTGGGTATAGTCCGCGTCCAGTCGGCCCGAATACCAGAGTATAAGGCTGACGTCGGTCAGAGCGCATTAGACTGACGTCAGTACGTCAGGGTACTAATGCGCATGCCCGACGTCATATCCTCAGTCTTTTTTGCCGCATGGTCCGATGCAGAAGCAGTTTTGCGAGTGCAGGTTGGCGTTCTGAAATATTTCCGAAACCGGAGTTTCAGACCGAAACAGAGTTGGCTAAGTACCCCGTTGGGGAACATTTTGGTTTTTTCTTGCCTCAGTATTTAACCGGATGTCAGAAAAAGTGAATAACTGTATTTCTTGTGGGAAACAGATACCTCATAGGGATTACCATACCTTGTGTATACCTTGTTTAGGGCCTGAGCACGACGTTGTTGGTTGCCGCTCTTGTGCTAGATTTAACAAACGCACTATTAAGAGGAGGTTAGACTGTGCCAGGTTAGTGTTTGGGAAGCGTTGCAATTATAAAATGCCGTCGGATGCTCCAACGCCCGCTTCGTCCAAGAAGCGCAAGGACAAAACAGTGAAGCCTAGGGTTGATGAACCGGCAGTCCCGGACGTCGGTTCTTTAGAAGGCTCAGTGGAGCCAGAGGTTTTGCCAGGAGTTTCCATGGAGTCTCAGGCAGAAACTTTACTGTTACAGGATGTGACTTCTCAAGAGGTAGGCCAGGCTGAGGGGGCTTCTCAGGTAACTGTTCTTCCCTCTCTTCCCAAGGTAGTTAGAGCCTCTCCTTCTGTTGCCAAAACTTCTTTGAGAGGTAGGCCAAGTTCAGCTTCAGTGGGGGCTTCTCCTAGCATTTCGGGTTCTGTACCTAAGAAACATATGCTTAAAATGGCAGAAGATTTGATTTCTATGATTAGAGGTTCTATGCCCCGCCTGATTAGAGGCCTAGGGTGAAACCGTAGTTTGATAGTTTTGAACAGTGTTCAGAGGCTTCAGAGTCTTCTGCGGAAGACTTGCAGGAGTATCCTACTTATTCTGATTCTGATGTGGATGATTCCACTCCTACAGCTTCTCCTCCTGAGGATTTCTCATTTTCAGAGACTCTGCACTCCATGAGGGAGCACTTTAAATGGGAAGGCCAGGATTACTCTGATTCCAGGAAAAGGCTTAGGGAATTCTTGTTTTACCCCAGCATAGGCCCTTAGCTATTCCTCCTGTGTTGAATGTGGTGGAAGATGTTTTGCAGAGGCTTCCTGAACCCTGACTCTTTGCCTCCTGCTCCTGTTAAGCCTGATAGGTATTATAGGGTGCCAAGCTCATAAGTATTTGTTTAAGAGTCCTAGGGGACCCAGAAACTATTTCTCAAGGGCCTAAAGGTGTTAAGGCTTCTGTAGTTAAAAATCCTGTTCCCACTGATAAAGAGGCAAGGGCTTTGGATAGGTGGGGAAAGAAAGTGTATACTTCTTCCACTCTAGCCATGAGAGTGAATTGTCAGTTTCACATGCTAAAATATCAGAATTATCTCCTTTCACAATTAAAATCTAAGGTGGATGCTTTGGCGGAAGGTATTGAGTGTAAAGAGTTGCTGGATTTGGTTCATGTGTCTGAACAAGTGGGTAAGCATTCTTTGCAATGTGGTTTTGATGCTGTACAGGCCTCCTCGAGGGTGGCTGCTACTAGTTCTGTTCTTCGCAGGCATGCCTGGTTGAAGGATCAGAATTTAGCTGAGCATGTTAAGACAAGGATTTTGGATGCTCCTTTACAGTCTGATGTGTTGTTTGGATCGCCTGTGGAAGCAGTTTTAAAGAAAATGGAGGACAAAGCTAAGTCTATGCAAACTGTTAAAGATTTTTGCAGGTGCAGCCACGAAGTTTAGTAGAAATTGGCCTGCTAAGGGGTGGACATATCCTGCTTATGATTCCCAGTCTAGGGGTAGGTCTAGACGTGGTAGGGGCAGGGCTCAAGGTTCTTTTAGGCCTAGATCAGGAGTTCACCTGCTCAGACTTCTGGTGAGGGCAGGGGTCAGTCCTTTCAGAAACAGACCCAATGACCTGTCTTTTCAGCTGCCAGTAGATTCTCGTCTGGCAGCTCCTTTGGGAGGAAGACTGTCTCTTTTCAAAGAAAATTGGGATTTAATTACTCAAGACAAATGGGTGTTGGATATCATTCACCACGGTTACAGATTTTATTTCCATACAATGCCCCTTTCAAAGGCATGCCAGACGTTCCTCCTCCACAAAGAAAAGAGGCTCACAAGCAAGTTTCTCAGTTACTCCAGATAGGGGCCATTCAGCCAGTCCCTGTATCAGAAAGGGGCCTAGGATTTTATTCTCGCCTGTTCCTAGTACCAAAGAAGGGGAACACGTGGAGACCAATTTTGGATTTATCTCTCCTCAACACTTTTCTGGACATTCCCAAGTTCAAGATGTTGACGTTACAACAGCTTTTACCTCTGCTGGGCAAAGATCACTGGATGGTAACTTTAGATCTCAAGGAAGCTTACCTTCATGTGCCTATAAGGCTAAGTTGCAGGAAATATCTGCGGTTTCGAGCTGGAAATTCTCATTATCAGTTCTCTGCATTGCCCTTTGGCTTATCTACTGCGCCCAGAGTATTCACAAAGGTTCTGGCTCCAGTGATAGCTTACTTCAGGCTTCAAGGAATTCAAATCTATCCTTACTTGGACGACTGCCTGATTCTGGCTCAAGAAAAGAAGACCTTCTACAGCATCTGGAATATGTTATAGCAGTGCTAAGATGCCTAGGGTATTCTGTGAACGAAATAAAGTCCAGTCTAGTACCCTCTCAAGACATGTGCTTTCTGGGTGTGAGACTGAATACAGCAGCCCAGATGGCCTTTTAACCCCGGACAAACAAAAGAGTCTATCACTTTACTTCCATCAACTATCTCATCAGTCCGTGCTGACTGCAAGGACAGTCCTTCAAGCATTAGGGTTCATGGCATCTTGTATTCTGGTGCTTCCCAATGCCAAACTGCATATGAGGAAGCTACAATGGTATCTCAAAATGTATGGACACAGCACTGCCAGGATTTGGACACTGTCATTCAAATAATACCTTGCCTTCAAAAAGAATTTTTGTGGTGGGCTCAGGAATGTCACCTAAACAAGGGACTCTCTGTGACCCGGCCAGAGGCGTCAGATTTTAACGACAGATGCCTCGGACATTGCTTGGGGAGCTCATCTAAATGGAAAGTGGATACAAGACAAGTGGCCTGCCAGACTACAGCATCTACATATCAACATGAAGGAGATGTTAGCAGTCCAGTTTGCATTAATGGCTTTCAAGGAGTTACTTCTTCCAGGGCAGGTGTTGATTCTAACAGACAACACAACTGTCATGTGGTACATCAACAAACAAGGGGGAACACATTCTTATCCTCTATGCAGGCAAGCAATGATTTTATGGGAGACTGCGCTAAGCTTGCAACTAACTCTTCAGGCAAGGTTTCTGCCGAGCACAGAACTCCTTAGCAGATGTGTTAAGCAGACAAATCATGGATCCCCACAGTGGAAACTGGATCTTCATGTATTTCAAAATTGACAGTGTCATGGGGAACTCCAGACATAGATCTGTTCGCTTCCCACTAAACCACCAGCTGCCACAGTTTTGCACAAAGGGGTTTCATCACACAGCTTGGAAAGTGGATGCTCTGTCTTTCAGTTGGAAAAACCTTCATGTGTATGCCTTTCCTCCTCTGCCTCTTCTTCCAAAGGTACTATTAAAGGTCAGACGAGACAGGCCAAGGATGATTTTGATAGCTCCAGATTGGCCTCGGCAACACTGGTACCCACTACTACGGAGTCTGGTAAGGAAGCCTCCATGGCTTTTACCTCTGATTCCTCATCTGTTATCTCAGAATGATGGTCATCTGCTCAATGTCAAGCTTCACTCTCTTCATCTAACAGCCTGGCATATTCTGTGTTGAAACACAGCAGGTCTCAACTTCAACAAGTTTTAAATGTGATTATGGAAGCTAGAAGACCTAGTACAAGGAAAGTGTACGCAGAAAAATGGAAGAGATTTTTATTTTGGAGTACGGCAAAGAATTTGCAGGTTTCTGAGCCTAATTTGAGTGTGGCTCTTCAATATCTTACTGAGTTATTGGACAAAGGTTTGTCCTTCTCTTCCATTAAGATTCATGCTGCAGCAATTTCAGCTCACTATGATTGTGACCCACCATTGTTTTCGCATCCTTTGTTCAAGCAGTTTCTTAGAGGGGCAAAGAATATAAGACCCCACGTAGAGCTCCTCCTGCTTGGGATCTCAATTTTGTGTTGGAAAAACTTACTCTACAACCTTTTGAGCCTGCGGCTACTGCTGAATTGAAATACTTGTCATGGAAGACTGCTTTTCTGTTGGCTATTACTTCTGCAAGAAGGGTGTCTGAGTTGCAGGCCCTTATGGCAGTAGAGCCATTTTGATTTTCCATAAGGATAGGGTATCATTACGTACTAATCCTTCCTTTATGCCTAAGGTGGTTTCTAGTGTGGCTTTAAACCAAACTATTCATTTGCCTACTTTTTATGCAGACCCCCAAAATAAAGGGGAAAAGATTTTGCACACTTTAGATGTACACAGGCAATTGCGTTATTATTTAAGCAGGACTAAGGATTTCAGGCAGTCTCAGCAGTTGTTTGTTTCTTTTGCTTTGAGTTCACAGGGCAAGCCTGTGTCAAAACAAACTATTTCTAGGTGGATTGGCTTTTGCATTGCATTTTGTTATTCCCATCATGGCAAGGAGATTCCAGCTGGGATTAGGCCTCATTCCACTAGGGCTACTGCCACTTCAACAGCATTTCTAAGGGGGGTGGCAACTAAGGATATTTTGGAAGCAGCTACTTGGAGTTCAGTGCATACTTTCTCTAAGCATTATCACCTTCCTATCTACTCTAAGTCTAGGGCTGGTTTTGCCACAGCTGTTTTGCAAGGCATGTTGTCAGCTCCTGCTTCTTTATGATTTGCCAGCCTCCCTTTCCTCTGCTTTGGGATTCTACCCAATAGTAAGGACTGCAGCAATGGGGAACGAAGAACATAGTACAGTTTTGTACCTACCATAAATGTAGATGTTCGAGGATCCCCATTGCTGCAGTCCAATTTACCCTCCCTCCTTCCCTCTGTGTTTAGGGGTGGTTGTGTAGGTGAGGTTACATGCTTATATTTTGTATATATTCTTGTATATATTGTACATATTTTTGTGCAGGTATTTTGGGCCTTGTCTTTTAGGGTCTTCTGACATCTGGGGCAAGAAAAGACTGAGGATATGACGTCGGTCATGCGCATTAGTACCCTGACGTACTGACGTCAGTCTAATGCGCTCTGACCGACGTCAGCCTTATACTCTGGTATTCGGGCCGACTGGACGCGGACTATACCCAATAGTAAGGACTGCAGCAATGGGGATCCTCGAACATCTACATTTATGGTAGGTACAAAACTGTACTTTTCCCTCATTATCCTTTATCACCCTAACCTGTTGCACATCTTTACTAGCTCGGTCCCTCTGTCTAGCCAATTGGTACAGGTCCTTTTCTCCCTCCTTAGTGTCCAACCTTTTATACAACTCATCATACGCCTTATCCTTAGCCTTCGCCACCTCTCTCTTTGCCATGCACCTCATCTCCTTATACTAGTCTACTTTCTTCACCTGACAATCCCACTTCTTCGCCAACCTCTTTCTCTGTATACTCTCCTGTACTTCTTCATTCCACCACCAGGTCTCCTTGTCCTCCTTCCTCTTTGCAGATGTCACACAAAGCACCTTTCTAGTCATCTCTCTTACTAGCTCTGCTGTAGTTAGCCAAATATTCGGTAACTCTTCACTGCCACCCAGTGCCTGTCTTAACTCTTCCCTGAATATCACCTCACAATTACCATTTTTCAATTTCCACCATTTGATCCTTGGTGCTACCCTCACACTCATCCTCCTCTTCTTGACCACCAATGCCATCCTACAAACCACCATCCTATGCTGCCTAACTACACTTTCCCCTGCCACCACTTTACAGTCTCCAATCTCCTTCAGAATGGCCCTTCTACATAAGATATAATCCTCATGGGTGCATCTTCCTCCACTCTTGTATGTCACCCTATGCTCCTCCCTCTTGTTAAAATACGTATTTAACACAGCCATGTCCATCCTTTTCGCAAAATCCACTACCATCTGACCTTCTGCATTCCTTTGCTTAACACCATACCTACCCCATCACTTCCTCATCCCCTCTGTTCCCTTTACCAACATGCCCATTGAAATCTGCTCCAATCACCAGTCTCTCACCCTTGGGTACAGTCATCACCACTTCATACAACTCGCTCCAAAATTTTTCTTTCTCATCCATCGCAAACCCAACTTGTGGAGCATATGCACTAACAACATTCATCATTATACCATCAATTTCCAGCTTCATAAACATCACTCTATCCGTTTTAAACTACTAGTACTATTAATTTGAGACACTGACAGAAAAAATGAATGTGAATTAAAATACATTTTCTAAAGTAAAACAAGTATAAAAATCTAACTGACATTAAGTGTAAACAGTCACCACTTTTAGGAGGGATTAAGAGGGACAGTTGAGAAGAATGTAAAACCGCACACACTTAGAAATGCAGATTACTTGCCCTATGCAGAAGTGCAACAACAAACAGAAAAAGTACAGTGTTGTACAATTACCATAAATGTAGATGTTAGAGTGTATTCACTGTTGCAGTCATCACATTTGGGTTATCTGCCTGCAGGTAGCCCTCAGCCAGCCTGAATACCAGAGTCTTCGGATTTCTGCGTCAGGTGCTGTCGCTTCTTCCATGACGTCAGATCGTCAAGGGTATAAAACATGCAGCCGACGCCATTACATCAGATTTTCTTGCCCCAGATGTCAGGTGCCCCAACAATAGGAAGCAATTATAAGGTAAGGTACACCCCCATCAAAAAGCAAATACACAAGAAAAAATATATACACCAAACAAGAAGGAAATATAGAGCCAAGAGAAGTCAGGGGGCTGGAGGGAGGGTAACCAGGACTGCAACAGTGAATACACTCTAACATTTGCATTTATGGCAAGTGTACACAACTGTACTATGTTCTTCGTGTTTCACTGTTGCTGTCATCACATTTGGGTCGATTCCCAAAGCTAAGGAAGGGAGGAAGTAGTTAAAGAGCTATTAAGCCCTGCAAGACTGCTGTGGCAAATCCAGCTCTGGATTTAGAAAACATAGGCATGTGGTAATGCTTGGTAAAGGAATGTACAGAGCTTCAGATAGCTTCCAAGATGTCCCTAGTAGGGACTCTGAGAAATACCACAGACGCAGATGCAGCGCTGGTGGAATGTGATCTTATCCCCTGTGGAGCAGGTTTTCCATGGTGCTTGATGCAGAAATGAATGCAATGGGCTATCCATTTGGAAATGGTTTGCTTTGAAATGGCCTTCCCCACTACCCCTGCAGCAAAGCTAACTAGCAGCTGTTCAGATTTTCTGAGAGGCTTAGTCCTGTCTAAATAGAATCTAACTTGTCTGTGCACGTCCAGAGAGTGTAGTATTCGTTCCCCTTTGTTTTGTGGATTAGGGAAAAAGGTAAGCAAATGAATGAACTGATTTAGGACCACACTAGAAACAACCTTGGGCATAAAGGAAGGGTTAGTCCTGAGGGGAACCCTGTCCGCATGGAAGTTAATGAAGGGTTCCACTGTCATGAGAGCCTGTAATTCAGACACACTTCTTGCTGAAATGATGGCTAGAAGGAAGGCTGTTTTCCAAGAAAGGAATTTCAACTCTGCTGTTGCAGCTGGCTCAAAGGGGGGTGGGGGGAGTGAGGTTTTCCAATACAAAGTTAAGGTCCCAGGCTGGAGTGGGAGCTCTCCTGGAGGGGGTCTTAAATTTTTGGCCCCTCTAAGGAATTGTTTTAGCAAGGGGTGAGAGAAGAGGAATGGCTCAGTATTATAATGTGCTGAAATGGCAGAGGCATGAATTTTAATTGACGAGAAGGATAGGCCCTTGTGGAGCATTTCTGTTAAGTACTCTAGAATATGAGGTAAGCTGGGCACCGTTGAGCCCATCCCCTGATCCTGGCTCCAGGAACAGTATCTTTTCCCCTTTTCAGCATAAGATTTTCTAGTACTAAGCCTCCTTGCCTCCAGAATGACACCCAGCATCTGCTTACTGAGGGATGCTAGAGGAGAGCTCAAGGAATTAGCAAGGCTGTAAGGCTCAGGGTTTGAAGCTGAGGGTGCAGAATCTGGCCTGCCTGCTGGGACAGCAAGGAAGGGGTCTGAGGCAGGTGCCATGGTTGTAGCAGTGTCATACTGTGCAAGAGGAGGTACACCAGTGCTGGCGTGGCCAGTCTGGTGCAATCAGTATTGTCCTTCGCTTGTCCTATTTGATCTTTAGTAGAACCTTCGAGAGGAGGGGCAGAGAGGGAAAGGCATAAACCGATAGGCTTTCCCAGGTAAAGGACAGGGCATCCACTTCCCAAGATTGACTGTGGGGAGTTCTTGTGCAGAATTTGTTCAATTGGTAGTTCTGAGGGGAGGCAAACAGGTCTACCTCTGGAGTCCCCCATTTGTTCCTCAAGAGATTGAACATTTTGGGTTCTAGTTTCCATTCGTGTGGGTCCATGAGATTTCTGCTCAAGTCGTTTGCTAGTGAATTTAGTTTGCCTGGCAGGAATTGTGCTTGTAGGTGTACTTTGTAGCTCAAGGCTGTGTTCCACAGAGCCATGGCTGGTCTGCAGAGATGGTAGGAGTGGGTTCCCCCTTGCTTGTTTGTGTGTCACATAACTGTGCTGTCTCTTTCCTGATAGTTGTCCTGGAAGAGAACGGTCTTTGAAGGCTGTCAGAGCATTCTGTACAGCTAACATTTCTTTTTGATTGATATGCAAGTGCATCTGTCTCGGGTTCCATTTGCCCTGAATGCACTGCCCTGCCATGTGAGCCCCCCCATGCATAGTCTGATGCATCTGTTGTTAGGGTTTGGGTGGCAGGGGGTAGAGTGAAAGGGAGTCCCTTGTTGTGGTAGCAGGCCTCTGCCCACCAAAGGAACTCTGTCCTTTCCAGGTCCTGAGAATGCTGACACCATGGGCTTTTTTAGATACCATTGGAGTTTCCTCATATGTAGTCTTGCATATGGAATTAGCAGAATGCAAGAGGCCATGAACCCCAGAGCTTGCAGTATTTTCCTTGCAGATAGCTAGGTTTTTTGTGGCCAACAGTTTGAAGTAGGTTGTCAAATACACTTGTTTCTCCGGAGTGAGGAATGCCATCTGGGAAGTTGTGTTCAAGCTTGCACCCAGGAATACAATCTGTTAGCACGGTACTAGGTGAGATGTCATTTCGTTGATGATGTACCCCAGTGAGGTTAGAAATTTCTTTATGAATGCCAGGTGCTGTAATAGCAAGTCCTGGCTTTCTACCTGAATCAGACAATCGTCCAAGTATGGGTAAACTTGAATATTGCTCTGCCTGCAAAATGCAATGCCTGGAGCTAGACACGTGCAGTAAATAAGCCAAAGGGAAGTGCAGAGAAAGTACAGTTGTGTACACTTACCATAAATGTAGATGTTCGAGTGTATTCACTGTTGCAGTCATTACATTTGGGTAATCTGCTGGCAGGGTGCCCTCAGTCGGCCTGAATAACAAAGTCTTGGGTCCTCCGTTGGTTGCTGTCTCCTCTTCCATGACGTCAGGTTGTCAGGGGTATAAAACATGCAGCAGACGCCATTTTAATCAGTTTTTCTTGCCCCAGATGTCAGGTACCCCCCAAATGGGGAGCAAATATATATATATATATATATATATATGGTTTACTATTGAAATTGCGATCGAACTTAGTCGAACGGCCACTTCTGCGACGTATTTACGCGAACCGAAACCGCAAAACTTGTTTGCAACAGACAGGCATTCGACGTTCGACATTACCGGCCGCACAACACCTCCACACTCATGCTACCATGGCTCATGCAGCGGTGAGGATCTGCCGTTCGCACAATCGGATTCGACTGCAGTGACATTCGCTCTTGGTTCGCAAGTCGAGTCGCACACAGTCGGTTCGGCATTTTAATAGTAAACCTATATATATATATATATACACACACACACACACACACACACACACACACACATGTAATTTAGAACACAAAAAATTTACCTCCATCTAAAAGTAAATACACCACAAAGGCTTTTGAGCATAGTGAAGGAAAAAAAGAGGTATAATAATAGAGAAGAAAGGGGGCTGGCGGGTGGGTAACCCGGACAGCAAAAGTGAATACACTTGTACATCTATATTTATGGTAAGTACATTTATGGCAAGTACATTTATGATAAGTGTACACAAAGTACAGTTGTGTACACTTACCATAAATGTAGATGTTCGAGTGTATTCACTGTTGCAGTCATTACATTTGGGTAATCCTGCTGGCAGGTTGCCTTCAGTCAGCCTGAATTCCAAAGTCCTGGGTCCTGCGTCTGCTGCTGTCGCTCTTTCCTGACGTCAGGTCGTCAGGGGTATAAAAGATGCGGCAAACACTATTTTCTTTAGTTTTTCTTGCCCCAGATGTCAGGTGCCCCCTAAAAGGGTAGCCAAAATTTATATATATAAATACATGCACCAATATAAACTTTACCTTCACCTACAAGCAAATACACCACATAGGTTGTATAAATCAGAGAAGGAAAGATAGGTTCCATCAGAAGAAAAACGGGGGACTGGTGGGTGGGTAACCTAGACTGCAACAGTGAATATACTTGAACATCTACATTTATGGTAAGTGTACACAACTGTACTATGTTCTTCGTGTTTCACCATTGCAGTCATTACATTTGGGTAGAGTCCCAAAGCTATGGATGGGAGGCTGGAGCTAAACAGCATTAGGAGCAGCTATGAGGCCCTGCAGAACTGCAGTGGCAAAGCCTGCCCTGGATTTAGAGTAGAGTGGCAGATGATAGTGCTTTGTAAAGGTGTGCACTGAACTCCAAGTAGCAGCCTCTAAAATGTCCTTGGTTGGTACCCCCTGAGAAAGGCTGTAGAAGTGGCTGCAGCTCTGGTTGAATGTGGCCTAAAGACATTGGGCTCTGGCTTGCCATGGTGTAAGTAGCAGAAATGAATGCAGTGGCCTATCCACTTTGAAATAGTCTGCTTTGAGATAGCCTTTCCTTGTGATCCTGCAGCATATGCTACTAGTAATTGCTCTCTCTTTCTGAAAACTTTGGTTCTTTCCAAGTAGAATCGAAGCTGTCTGTGTACATCCAAAGAATGCAGAATTCTCTCCCCCTTGTTCTGAGGATTTGGATAAAAAGTTGGCAGATGAATAGTTTGAGCCACACTGGACACCACCTTAGGCATAAATGTTAGGTTTGTACTCAGAGAACCTGTCTGGATAAAAAATGATAAAAAGGATCCACAGCCATGGGTGGCTGTAGCTCTGAAACTCGTCCTGCAGAGGTTATTGCTAGGAGCAGAGTTGTTTTCCAAGATAAAAACTTTATATCAGCAGTAGCAGCTGGCTCAAAAGGAGGCAGGGTGAGTTTTTCCAAGACACAGTTGAGGTACCATGCAGACATTGATGACTTCCTTGGAGGCCTTAAATTTTTGGCTCCTCTGAGATACTGTTTTAATAAGGGATGAGAAAAGATTGGTGGCTCTGTATTGTAATGAGCCGAAATGGCAGAGGCGTGAATTTTAATAGATGAAAAGATAGGCCTTTGTCCAGCATCTCAGTTAAGTATTGTAAAATCTGAGGAATATTTGGCACAGCTGTATCAGTCCCTTGTGCCTGGTTCCAAGCACAGAATCTCTTCCATTTTCCAGCCTAAGATTTTCTAGTACTAGGCCTTCTGGCTTCCAAAATGACATCCATCACAGCTTTACTGAGAGGTGTGTTTTGTATGACTACGTTATCAGCCATGCTGCCAGGTTTAAAGTCCAGAGTTGGCTGTGCAGGATCTGATTGTTTTGCTGGGACAGCAGATGAGGTTTTTGAGGTAAGGTCCAAGCTGGGCATTGAGACAAGTTCCTTAGTATTGGATACAAGTACTGGCGGGGCCAGTTGGGGCAATTAGTATCATCTTTGGCTTCTCCTGTCTGACCTTTAGGAGTACCTTGGGTAGGAGAGGTAGTGGGGGAAAGGCATATACTGATAGGTTTTTCCAGCTGAAAGATAGGGCGCCCACTTTCCATGCTGGTCTGTGATGAATCCTTGTGCAGAATCCGTTTAGTTGGTAGTTGTGAGGAGGAGGCAAATAGATCTATGTCCAAGCATCCCCATTTCCTTGTTATGCTGAAGATGTTTGGATTCAGCTGCCACTCGTGGGGATCCATGAGGTTTCTGCTTAGTTCGTCTGCCAGAGTATTTTCCCTTCCTGGCAGGAATTGTGCCTGCAGATGCACTTGTTAAGTCAATGCTGTGTCCCACAAAGTCATGGCTAGTCTGCAAAGGGGGTAGGAATGTGGGCCCCCCTGCTTGTTTATATACCAGATGACCATGGTGTTGTCTGTCTTTATCAGTAGTTGTCCTGGATGAAGTAGTTCCTTGAAGGCTGTCAGGGCATTTTGAACAGCTAGCATCTCTTTTTGATTGATATGTAGATGCATTTGGTTTGAGGCCCAAGTGTCCTAAATGCATCTTCCTGCCATGTGGGCCCCCCAGGCATAATCTGATGCATCCATTGTGTCTGCCTGGCTGGGGGGTAATGTGAATGGCTGTCTCTTGTTTGGGTGACAAGCCTTTGCCCACCATCGAAACTCCTGTTGCAGGCAGAGAATGAGAGTAACCATTGTTTCCAGGCTGTGGCAATGTTGAGTCCAAACACTTTTTAGGTACTATTGTAGTTTCCTCATATGCAGTCTTGCATATGGAATTAGCAGAATACAGGATGCCATGAAGCTCAAAGCCTGCAGAATTTTTCTTGCAGATAACTGGGCCTTTGTTGCCAACATTTTGAAATAGGAAGTCAGTTGCCTTTGTCTGGCGTGAGATAAGCCATCTTGGCAGTCCAGGAATATTATCTCTTGAGAGGGTACTAGTTTTGATTTCTTTTCATTGACTGTGTACCCTAGACATGTTAGAAGTCTTTTCACAAATGCCAGATGCTGTAGAAGAATGTCCTTGTTCTCTGCTTGAATTAGACAGTTGTCCAAGTAAGGATATATTTGTTTTCCTCTGTTGGCAAAATGCAATTACTGGTGCCAGGCACTTTTGTAAAGACCCTGGGTGCAGTTGATAAGCCAAAGGGCAGTGCAGAGAATTGGTAATTCATTGAGCCAGTTTGAATCTGAGGCATCTTCTGCATATTTGTCTGATAGGGACATGCAGGTATGCCTCTTTAGGTCTAAAGTCACAAGCCAAGCATTCTTCCCAGCATGGGCAGAAGCTGCTGCAAAGTCAACATCTTGAATTTTGGTATATCCAGGAATGTGTTCACAATAGATAGGTCCAGTATTGGCCTCCAGGCCTTGTCCTTTCTGGGTACCAAGAACAGTCGAGTAAAATCCTTGTCCCTGCTCTCGCTCTGGTACTTGTTGAATTGCCCCCATGTCCATGAGGGATGAGACTTGTTTTTGTGCCTCTGCCCATTGATTTTTTGGCAGATCTGGCCAGCCGTTTGCCTTTGGCAGGGTATGGAAATGAACTTGTAGCCTTGTGACACTATATTTAGAACCCACTTGTCCTGGGTTATAATGTGCCAATTCTGAGAAAAAAGTGCTAATGTTCCCCCCTAAGGGTGCTGCTATGAGATAAGTGCTTGGTGCAGGCAGGGGGAAGTCATTGGGACTCTTTCCTGCATGGTTGAGATTTGTCTTCAACAACTCTGGAGGTAGAGGCACCCCACTGCCTTGACCTGTATGAACCTTGTGCCTGGAATCTGCCTCTAGGGCGTCTGGGTCTGCCCCTTTAAGGTCTGTCTGACACAGGAAAGGACCAATTCTTTGTTGGCCAGTGTCTACTAAACCTAGGTGGCTGTACTTGTAAAAAAATTTTTGACAGTTTGCATAGATTTAGCTTTGTCCTCCATTTTCTTTAACACCTCTTCTGCCTTAACACCAAATAAAGTATCATACTGTAAAGGTGCATCTAATAATTTAATTTTGACATGATCAGGCAGATTTTGTTCCTTTAACCAAGCATGCCTCCTAATTACAGAACTCAGAATCATGCCCTGCAGGAGGCCTCCAAAGAAACAAAACTCACCTGGTCGGAAGATTCATAGGCTGTGTCCTGTCTGGGCCTTTTATCAAGAGGGGGATGGGACCCCCTGATCAGTGTGATTAGGTCTTCGGCCATTTTGAGCATTTGTTTCTTAGGCATATAAGCCTGTCCTGGAGAATGCTGTATCTGTTTCTTTGTTTTTAAGGGGGCCTTAGACTTAGTAGAGGGTTTAATGGTTAATTGGATAGGTCTGAAGACACCCTCTGAGGCTGTGGATTACTCACCTACTTCGGTTCCCTCAGAAGGGGTAGATTCGGTAGGCTGAAAACAGAGCTCAAGGCACAGCCAGCTCCACGTGGGAGTCTGATGCGGTCTGCGGTTCTGTGGAAGCGGTTGTCAGGGGTTGCGTAGGCTCCTCGCTTAAAACCAGAGAACCAGCGACCGCCCTAGAAGAGGCCTCATTGTCAGTTTTGGGCCTCTGATGCCTGTCCTTGTCTTTGTGCTTTTTATGTAATCCTGTCGGGAGTTCCGACGGCATGGTGTAGTTCAATTTTCTGCCAAAATAATGTCGGGCAAAATCAAACAGACATTTAATAGTGCGCTTGTTAAACCTAGCACAAGACCGACAACCAGTGATGTCGTGGTCTGGGCCTAGGTATGAAATACAATAGGAGTGGAAATCCTTATGAGGTATTTGCTTCCCACAAGAAATACAGTTATTAACTTTTACTGACATTGGTCTGAGGCAAGAAAAAGTTTCCCCAACGGGGTACTTAGCTTTGTAGAAGACTTCGGTTCTGGATTCGGAATGAAAATCTCAGGAGTTGGCCAACCGGCACTTGCGAACTTGCTTCTGATTCGGGCACCGCGCGGCAAGAAAGACTGGAGAAAATGGCGTTGGATGCATCTTATATACCCCTATCACACTGACGTCAGGGAGGAGGCGGCAGCAACCAAAGCCGGACCAATACTTTGGAACTCAGGCCGACTGGGGAACTGCCTAACGGCAGGATAACCCAAGTGTAATGACTGCAGCAGTGTAACAAGATGAACATCCACATTGCAAAGTATGCTTTCCAACTTGCTCAGCTGCATGCAACAAATCCTGCATTTCCTTGTTTTCTGCACATTCAGAGTTTAATAACATTTTCTGTTTAAGCAATGCCATGACATGTTGCTGACATTTGAGCATATGAAACTGACAGTTTAAGGCCCTTATAGCCAAGGTAGCAGATGTGTATACCTTTTTCCCCATCTATCCAGTGCCCTAGAATCTCTGTCAGAGGGGGTAGGGTTTTTTGCAGCGGAAGCCTTAACTCCCTTGGGACCCTGTGAAATAGTTTTGGGTCTGCAGCAGGGTTTTTAAAAAGGAATTTATGAGAGTCAGGAACCCTGTAATATCTGTCAGGCTTAGCAAGAGCTGGAGGTAAGGAGTCAGAGGTAAGACTAGACTCTGAAAACACATCTACAATGTCTAACACAGGTGGAATGGCTAGTGGCCTGTGTTGAGGTAGTAAAAGGAAATCCCTGAGATTCTTTTTAGATTCTGAAAAATCTTGGCTCTCCCAGTGGAAATGCTCCCTCATGGTATGTAAGGTTTCCCCAAAAGAAAAGTCCTCTGGAGGAGAATCTGAAGGTATGGATTCTTCAGCATCAGAATCCTCATAGGGGGGGAATAGAATATTCCTGGATGAGGAGTTTTTCCCCATATTTTTTTAATTTCCTTTTGGCCAATTTATTTTGGAATTAGCAGAATGCAAGAGGCCATGAACCCCAGAGCTTGCAGTATTTTCCTTGCAGATAGCTAGGTTTTTTGTGGCCAACAGTTTGAAGTAGGTTGTCAAATACACTTGTTTCTCGGAGTGAGGAATGCCATCTGGGAAGTTGTGTTCAAGCTTGCACCCAGGAATACAATCTGTTAGCACGGTACTAGGTGAGATGTCATTTCGTTGATGATGTACCCCAGTGAGGTTAGAAATTTCTTTATGAATGCCAGGTGCTGTAATAGCAAGTCCTGGCTTTCTACCTGAATCAGACAATCGTCCAAGTATGGGTAAACTTGAATATTGCTCTGCCTGCAAAATGCAATGCCTGGAGCTAGACACGTGCAGTAAATAAGCCAAAGGGAAGTGCAGAGAAAGTACAGTTGTGTACACTTACCATAAATGTAGATGTTCGAGTGTATTCACTGTTGCAGTCATTACATTTGGGTAATCTGCTGGCAGGGTGCCCTCAGTCGGCCTGAATAACAAAGTCTTGGGTCCTCCGTTGGTTGCTGTCTCCTCTTCCATGACGTCAGGTTGTCAGGGGTATAAAACATGCAGCAGACGCCATTTTAATCAGTTTTTCTTGCCCCAGATGTCAGGTACCCCCCAAATGGGGAGCAAATATATATATATATATATATATATATATATGGTTTACTATTGAAATTGCGATCGAACTTAGTCGAACGGCCACTTCTGCGACGTATTTACGCGAACTGAAACCGCAAAACTTGTTTGCAACAGACAGGCATTCGACGTTCGACATTACCGGCCGCACAACACCTCCACACTCATGCTACCATGGCTCATGCAGCGGTGAGGATCTGCCGTTCGCACAATCGGATTCGACTGCAGTGACATTCGCTCTTCGGTCTTCGCGCAAGTCGAGTCGCACACAGTCGGTTCGGCATTTTAATAGTAAACCTATATATACACACACACACACACACACACACATGTAATTTAGAACACAAAAAATTTACCTCCATCTAAAAGTAAATACACCACAAAGGCTTTTGAGCATAGTGAAGGAAAAAAAGAGGTATAATAATAGAGAAGAAAGGGGGCTGGCGGGTGGGTAACCCGGACAGCAAAAGTGAATACACTTGAACATCTATATTTATGGTAAGTACATTTATGGCAAGTACATTTATGATAAGTGTACACAAAGTACAGTTGTGTACACTTACCATAAATGTAGATGTTCGAGTGTATTCACTGTTGCAGTCATTACATTTGGGTAATCCTGCTGGCAGGTTGCCTTCAGTCAGCCTGAATTCCAAAGTCCTGGGTCCTGCGTCTGCTGCTGTCGCCCCTTTCCTGACGTCAGGTCGTCAGGGGTATAAAAGATGCGGCAAACACTATTTTCTTTAGTTTTTCTTGCCCCAGATGTCAGGTGCCCCCTAAAAGGGTAGCCAAAATTTATATATATAAATACATGCACCAATATAAACTTTACCTTCACCTACAAGCAAATACACCACATAGGTTGTATAAATCAGAGAAGGAAAGATAGGTTCCATCAGAAGAAAAACGGGGGACTGGTGGGTGGGTAACCTAGACTGCAACAGTGAATATACTTGAACATCTACATTTATGGTAAGTGTACACAACTGTACTATGTTCTTCGTGTTTCACCATTGCAGTCATTACATTTGGGTAGAGTCCCAAAGCTATGGATGGGAGGCTGGAGCTAAACAGCATTAGGAGCAGCTATGAGGCCCTGCAGAACTGCAGTGGCAAAGCCTGCCCTGGATTTAGAGTAGAGTGGCAGATGATAGTGCTTTGTAAAGGTGTGCACTGAACTCCAAGTAGCAGCCTCTAAAATGTCCTTGGTTGGTACTCCCCTGAGAAAGGCTGTAGAAGTGGCTGCAGCTCTGGTTGAATGTGGCCTAAAGACATTGGGCTCTGGCTTGCCATGGTGTAAGTAGCAGAAATGAATGCAGTGGCCTATCCACTTTGAAATAGTCTGCTTTGAGATAGCCTTTCCTTGTGATCCTGCAGCATATGCTACTAGTAATTGCTCTCTCTTTCTGAAAACTTTGGTTCTTTCCAAGTAGAATCGAAGCTGTCTGTGTACATCCAAAGAATGCAGAATTCTCTCCCCCTTGTTCTGAGGATTTGGATAAAAAGTTGGCAGATGAATAGTTTAAGAGCCACACTGGACACCACCTTAGGCATAAATGTTAGGTTTGTACTCAGAGAACCTGTCTGGATAAAAAATGATAAAAAGGATCCACAGCCATGGGTGGCTGTAGCTCTGAAACTCGTCCTGCAGAGGTTATTGCTAGGAGCAGAGTTGTTTTCCAAGATAAAAACTTTATATCAGCAGTAGCAGCTGGCTCAAAAGGAGGCAGGGTGAGTTTTTCCAAGACACAGTTGAGGTACCATGCAGACATTGATGACTTCCTTGGAGGCCTTAAATTTTTGGCTCCTCTGAGATACTGTTTTAATAAGGGATGAGAAAAGATTGGTGGCTCTGTATTGTAATGAGCCGAAATGGCAGAGGCGTGAATTTTAATAGATGAAAAAGATAGGCCTTTGTCCAGCATCTCAGTTAAGTATTGTAAAATCTGAGGAATATTTGGCACAGCTGTATCAGTCCCTTGTGCCTGGTTCCAAGCACAGAATCTCTTCCATTTTCCAGCCTAAGATTTTCTAGTACTAGGCCTTCTGGCTTCCAAAATGACATCCATCACAGCTTTACTGAGAGGTGTGTTTTGTATGACTACGTTATCAGCCATGCTGCCAGGTTTAAAGTCCAGAGTTGGCTGTGCAGGATCTGATTGTTTTGCTGGGACAGCAGATGAGGTTTTTCAGGTAAGGTCCAAGCTGGGCATTGAGACAAGTTCCTTAGTATTGGATACAAGTACTGGCGGGGCCAGTTGGGGCAATTAGTATCATCTTTGGCTTCTCCTGTCTGACCTTTAGGAGTACCTTGGGTAGGAGAGGTAGTGGGGGAAAGGCATATACTGATAGGTTTTTCCAGCTGAAAGATAGGGCGTCCACTTTCCATGCTGGTCTGTGATGAATCCTTGTGCAGAATCATTTTAGTTGGTAGTTGTGAGGGGAGGCAAATAGATCTATGCCTGGGCATCCCCATTTCCTTGTTATCATGCTGAAGATGTTTGGATTCAGCTGCCACTCGTGGGGATCCATGAGGTTTCTGCTTAGTTCGTCTGCCAGAGTATTTTCCCTTCCTGGCAGGAATTGTGCCTGCAGATGCACTTGTTAAGTCAATGCTGTGTCCCACAAAGTCATGGCTAGTCTGCAAAGGGGGTAGGAATGTGGGCCCCCCTGCTTGTTTATATACCAGATGACCATGGTGTTGTCTGTCTTTATCAGTAGTTGTCCTGGATGAAGTAGTTCCTTGAAGGCTGTCAGGGCATTTTGAACAGCTAGCATCTCTTTTTGATTGATATGTAGATGCATTTGGTTTGAGGCCCAAGTGTCCTAAATGCATCTTCCTGCCATGTGGGCCCCCCAGGCATAATCTGATGCATCCATTGTGTCTGCCTGGCTGGGGGGTAATGTGAATGGCTGTCTCTTGTTTGGGTGACAAGCCTTTGCCCACCATCGAAACTCCTGTTGCAGGCAGAGAATGAGAGTAACCATTGTTTCCAGGCTGTGGCAATGTTGAGTCCAAACACTTTTTAGGTACTATTGTAGTTTCCTCATATGCAGTCTTGTATATGGAATTAGCAGAATACAGGATGCCATGAAGCTCAAAGCCTGCAGAATTTTTCTTGCAGATAACTGGGCCTTTGTTGCCAACATTTTGAAATAGGAAGTCAGTTGCCTTTGTCTGGCGTGAGATAAGCCATCTTGGCAGTCCAGGAATATTATCTCTTGAGAGGGTACTAGTTTTGATTTCTTTTCATTGACTGTGTACCCTAGACATGTTAGAAGTCTTTTCACAAATGCCAGATGCTGTAGAAGAATGTCCTTGTTCTCTGCTTGAATTAGACAGTTGTCCAAGTAAGGATATATTTGTTTTCCTCTGTTGGCAAAATGCAATTACTGGTGCCAGGCACTTTTGTAAAGACCCTGGGTGCAGTTGATAAGCCAAAGGGCAGTGCAGAGAATTGGTAATTCATTGAGCCAGCCTTGAATCTGAGGCATCTTCTGCATATTTGTCTGATAGGGACATGCAGGTATGCCTCTTTTAGGTCTAAAGTCACAAGCCAAGCATTCTTCCCAGCATGGGCAGAAGCTGCTGCAAAGTCAACATCTTGAATTTTGGTATATCCAGGAATGTGTTCACAATAGATAGGTCCAGTATTGGCCTCCAGGCCTTGTCCTTTCTGGGTACCAAGAACAGTAGAGTAAAATCCTTGTCCCTGCTCTCGCTCTGGTACTTGTTGAATTGCCCCCATGTCCATGAGGGATGAGACTTGTTTTTGTGCCTCTGCCCATTGATTTTTTGGCAGATCTGGCCAGCCGTTTGCCTTTGGCAGGGTATGGAAATGGAACTTGTAGCCTTGTGACACTATATTTAGAACCCACTTGTCCTGGGTTATAATGTGCCAATTCTGAGAAAAAAGTGCTAATGTTCCCCCCTAAGGGTGCTGCTATGAGATAAGTGCTTGGTGCAGGCAGGGGGAAGTCATTGGGACTCTTTCCTGCATGGTTGAGATTTGTCTTCAACAACTCTGGAGGTAGAGGCACCCCACTGCCTTGACCTGTATGAACCTTGTGCCTGGAATCTGCCTCTAGGGCGTCTGGGTCTGCCCCTTTAAGGTCTGTCTGACACAGGAAAGGACCAATTCTTTGTTGGCCAGTGTCTACTAAACCTAGGTGGCTGTACTTGTAAAAAAATTTTTGACAGTTTGCATAGATTTAGCTTTGTCCTCCATTTTCTTTAACACCTCTTCTGCCTTAACACCAAATAAAGTATCATACTGTAAAGGTGCATCTAATAATTTAATTTTGACATGATCAGGCAGATTTTGTTCCTTTAACCAAGCATGCCTCCTAATTACAGAACCCGTAACTGCGGCCCTGCAGGAGGCCTCCAAAGAAACAAAACTCACCTGGTCGGAAGATTCATAGGCTGTGTCCTGTCTGGGCCTTTTATCAAGAGGGGGATGGGACCCCCTGATCAGTGTGATTAGGTCTTCGGCCATTTTGAGCATTTGTTTCTTAGGCATATAAGCCTGTCCTGGAGAATGCTGTATCTGTTTCTTTGTTTTTAAGGGGGCCTTAGACTTAGTAGAGGGTTTAATGGTTAATTGGATAGGTCTGAAGACACCCTCTGAGGCTGTGGATTACTCACCTACTTCGGTTCCCTCAGAAGGGGTAGATTCGGTAGGCTGAAAACAGAGCTTCCGAAGGCACAGCCAGCTCCACGTGGGAGTCTGATGCGGTCTGCGGTTCTGTGGAAGCGGTTGTCAGGGGTTGCGTAGGCTCCTCGCTTAAAACCAGAGAACCAGCGACCGGCCTAGAAGAGGCCTCATTGTCAGTTTTGGGCCTCTGATGCCTGTCCTTGTCTTTGTGCTTTTTATGTAATCCTGTCATCGGGAGTTCCGACGGCATGGTGTAGTTCAATTTTCTGCCAAAATAATGTCGGGCAAAATCAAACAGACATTTAATAGTGCGCTTGTTAAACCTAGCACAAAACCGACAACCAGTGATGTCGTGGTCTGGGCCTAGGTATGAAATACAATAGGAGTGGAAATCCTTATGAGGTATTTGCTTCCCACAAGAAATACAGTTATTAACTTTTACTGACATTGGTCTGAGGCAAGAAAAGTTTCAACGGGTACTTAGCTTTGTAGAAGACTTTGGTTCTGGATTCGGAATGAAAATCTCAGGAGTTGGCCAACCGGCACTTGCGAACTTGCTTCTGATTCGGGCACCGCGCGGCAAGAAAGACTGGAGAAAATGGCGTTGGATGCATCTTATATACCCCTATCACACTGACGTCAGGGAGGAGGCGGCAGCAACCAAAGCCGGACCAATACTTTGGAACTCAGGCCGACTGGGGAACTGCCTAACGGCAGGATAACCCAAGTGTAATGACTGCAGCAGTGTAACAAGATGAACATCCACATTGCAAAGTATGCTTTCCAACTTGTTCAGCTGCATGCAACAAATCCTGCATTTCCTTGTTTTCTGCACATTCAGAGTTTAATAACATTTTCTGTTTAAGCAATGCCATGACATGTTGCTGACATTTGAGCATATGAAACTGACAGTTTAAGGCCCTTATAGCCAAGGTAGCAGATGTGTATACCTTTTTCCCCATCTATCCAGTGCCCTAGAATCTCTGTCAGAGGGGGTAGGGTTTTTTGCAGCGGAAGCCTTAACTCCCTTGGGACCCTGTGAAATAGTTTTTGGGTCTGCAGCAGGGTTTTTAAAAAGGAATTTATGAGAGTCAGGAACCCTGTAATATCTGTCAGGCTTAGCAAGAGCTGGAGGTAAGGAGTCAGAGGTAAGACTAGACTCTGAAAACACATCTACAATGTCTAACACAGGTGGAATGGCTAGTGGCCTGTGTTGAGGTAGTAAAAGGAAATCCCTGAGATTCTTTTTAGATTCTGAAAAATCTTGGCTCTCCCAGTGGAAATGCTCCCTCATGGTATGTAAGGTTTCCCCAAAAGAAAAGTCCTCTGGAGGAGAATCTGAAGGTATGGATTCTTCAGCATCAGAATCCTCATAGGGGGGGAATAGAATATTCCTGATCAGAAAAGGAATCAGAAGAAATGGAAACCTGATCTGAAGATTCATAGTCAGTCTCTTGCCTATGCCTCTTATCAGGAGGGGGATGGGAACCCCTGATCAAGGTAACCAAGTCTTCGGCCGTTTTGAGCATCTGTTTTTTGGGCATAAAGGCCGGTCCATGTGGCTCTTGAGTTTGTTTCTTTGCTTAAGAAGGTGCTTTAGTCTTTGCCTTTGAAGCTGAAGTCTGCTTAATATAAAGATGTTGAGGTCTGAATACACCCTCAGAAGCTGGTGCCTGCTCAGCGGCTCCAGACCCATCTGAAGGAATAGTATCCGAGGCTCCAATACCTTGAGTTTCCAGTGGGAGTTGGTAGCGGCCTGCGACTCTAAAGTAGCGAGCGTCAGGGGCTGCGAATGCGCCTCACTGAGAAGTGGAGAACCCGCGACTGGCTTAGGTGAAGCTTCATCGGTTTTGGGCCTCGGTTGTCAATCTCTCTCCTTCTCTCTGCATTTTTTGTGAACTCCGGTAGTCGGATGGCTATCAGACGACATTTCTGGATAATTGAACTGGCGTCCAAAATAGTTTAAAGCAAAATCATACCGGTGCTTAATAGTGCGTTGGCTAAATCTAGCACAAAACCGACAACCAGAAACGTGATCAGGGCCTAGGCAAGGAATACAGTAAGAATGAAAATCCTTAAGAGGCATTTGCTTTCCACAAGAAATACAATTATTTACTTTTTCTGACATCGGTCTGGAGCAAGAAAAAAGTTTCCCCAATGGGGTACTTAGCTTTATTGAAAACTTCGTATCTGAAACTCGAACATGAAAATCTCAGGAGTCTGCCGACTGGCACTTGCGAACTGCTTCTGCTTCGGGCACCGCGTGGCAAGAAAGACTAAAGAAAATGGTGGCGGCCGCATCTTTTATACCCCTGACGACCTGACGTCAGGGAAGGGGCAACAGCAGCAGACGCAGGACCAAAGACTTTGGAATTCAGGCCGACTGAGGGCAACCTGCCAGCAGGATTACCCAAATGTAATGACTGTAATAGTGAAACATGAAGAACATCGGTACTATGTTCTTCGTGCTTCACTGTTGCAGTCAATACATTTGGGTAGAATCCCAACGCTACGGATGGGAGGAAGGGATTAAAACAGCATTAGGAGCAGCTATAAGGCCCTGCAGGACAGCAGTGGCAAAGCCTGCCCTGGATTTAGAAAAGGGAGGTAAATGGTAATGTTTTGTGAACGTATGAACTGAGCTCCAAGTAGCAGCTTCTAGAAGGTCTCTGGTAGGAACCCCTCTGAAAAAGGCTGCAGAAGTAGATGAAGCCCTGTTGGAATGGAATCTGATCCCCTTGGGGACAGGTTTACCATGGTGCATGTAGTAGAAACAAATACAATGGCTTATCCATTTTGTAATAGTCTGCTTTGATATAGCCATCCCCTCTGTTCCTCCAACAAATGCCACCAGTAGTTGCTCAGACTTTCTTAGAGATTTTGTCCTGTTTAAGCAGGATCGTAGTTGTCTGTGTACATCCAATGAATGCAGGATCCGCTCCCCCTTGTTCTGCGGATTTGGGAAAAAAGTTGGAAGGTGAATGGTCTGGTTAAGAGCCACACTGGATACCACCTTAGGCATAAAAGGAGGATTGGTCCTGAGGGACGCCCTGTCCAGGTAAAAGGTAATGAAACGCTCCACTGCCATGAGAGCCTTTAGTTCTGAAATCCTTCTAGCTGAAGTGACTGCTAAAAGAAAGGCGGTCTTCCAAGAAAGAAATTTTATGTCTACAGTAGTAGCTGGTTCAAAAGGAAGTAGGGTTAGCTTTTCCAGCACAAAATCGAGGTCCCATGCAGGAGTCGGTGCTCTCCTGGGAGGCCTTAAATTTTTGGCCCCTCCGAGGTACTGCTTTAGCAGGGGATGAGAAAAGAGAGGAGGCTCTGCATCGTAATGAGCCGAGATGACAGAGGCATGGATTTTTTACAGAAGAAAAAGATAGGCTCTTGTGAAGCATCTCAGTTAAATATTGCAAAATCTGAGGAATATTGGGCATTGCTGTGTTTATTCCTTGTGCTTGGTTCCAAGCACAGAATCTCTTCCATTTATCAGCATAAGATTTTCTAGTGCTAGTCCTTCTAGCCTCCAAATTACATCCATCACAGGTTTACTGAGAGATGTGATTGTTGAAATTAGTTGATTAGCCATGCTGCAAGATTCAGAGTTTGGAGCTGAGTGTGCAGAATTTGATAGTTCTGCTGAGACAATAGATGCGGTGTTTGAGGCAAGTACCACGGAGGAAGGTGTGACATATTCCTTAAAAGCAGATACCAGTGTTGGCGAGGCCAGTCCGGAGCAATCAGAATCATTTTTTTGGTTTTTCCTGTTTGACTTTTAGTTAAACCTTGGAGAGCAGAGGCAGGGGATGAAAGGCACAGACTGATAGTTTTTTCCAGCTGAAGGATAGAGCATCCACTTTCCAAGCTTTTTTTGTGATGAGTTTTTGTGCAGAATTTGTCCAACTGTTAGTTTTGGGGAGAGGCAAATAGATCTATGTCTGGGCTCCCCCATTTTCATATCAACATGCTGAAGATTTGTGGATCGAGTTTCCATCCGTGTGGGTCCATAAGATTTCTGCTTAGGTCGTCTGCCAGAGTATTTTGCTTTCCTGGCAGGAACTGAGCTTGAAGATGTATTTGTTAAGTCAAGGCTGTGTTCCACAAGGCCATGGCTAGTCTGCAAAGGGGGTAGGAGTGGGTACCCCCCCTGCTTGTTTATGTACCACATAACTGTGGTGTTGTCCATCTTTATCAATAGTCCTGGATGAAGGAAGTCCTTGAAGGCTGTCAGAGCATTCTGTACAGCTAGCATTTCTTTCTGGTTGATATGTAGGTGCATTTGATTTGGGTTTCATTCGCCCTGAATGCATCTCCCTGCCAGATGGGCCCCTCAAGCATAGTTTGATGCATTTGTAGTCAGGGTTTGGGTGGCAGGGGGTAGAATGAATGATAGTCCCATGTTTTGGTGACATGCCTCTGCCAGGCCAAAGGAACTCCTGTTGCAGGCAAGGAATGAGAGGAATCCTTGTTTCCAGGCTGTGACAATGTTGACTCCATAAGCTTTTTAGGTACCATTGAAGTTTCCTTATATGCAGTCTTGCATAAGGAATTAGTAGAATGTGGGATACCATGAACCCCAAAGCCTACAGAATTTGTCTTGCAGACAGCTGGGCTTTTGTTGCCACTTGTTTGAAGTATGTTATCAATTGAATTTGTTTGTCTGGCGTGAGGTAAGCCATCTGCTGTAGAAGAGTGCCCTCGCCCTCTGCCTGTATTAGACAATCGTCCAGATATGGATAAATTTGAATGTTTGTCTGCAAAATGTAATTACTAGTGCCAGGCAGTTTGTGAAGACCCTGGGCACAGTAGATAAGCCAAAGGGCAGAGCAGAGAACTGGTAATGCAAATAGCCTGCTTTGAAGTGGTGGTATCTTCTGCAAGATTCCCTGATTGGGATATGCAGGTAAGCCTCTTAAGTCTAGAGTTACCAACCAGGCATTCTTGCCTAGCATAGTCAGTAGCTGTTGAGTCAGCATCTTGAACTTTGGAATGTCCAGTAAAGTATTTAGAATGGAGAAGTCCAGAATTGGACGCCGTGATTTGTCTTTTCTGGGTACCAGTAAAAGTCTTGAATAAAAAACCTTGTCCTTTTTCCTTTTCTGGTACTGGTTGAATAGCCCCCATATCCATGAGGGGCATGACTTGTTTTTGGGCCTCTGCCCACTGATTTGGGGGCAGATCTGGCCATCCGTTTGGAATTGGCAATGTGTGGAAATGAAATCTGTACCCCTGGGATACTATATTTAAGACCCACTTGTCCTGGGTAATCAGATGCCAATTTTGAGCATGAAGTGCTAGTTTTCCACCAAAAAGTGCTGCCAAAAGATAAGTGCTTGGAAATGGCAGAGGAAAGTCATTGAGACTGTTTACCGTAGGGCGGTGCTTTGCTACTTCCTGATTTGGAGGTGGAGGCACCCCATTGTTTTGTCCTGTAACATCCTTGTGACAGAAACCTGGAGCCTTTGGAGTGTCTGAGTTTGAACTGAGCGGCTCAGTTGGACACTGGAAAGGACCAATTCTTAGTAGGCCACTGACTACTGAACCTGGGTGGCTGCACTTGCAAGAAATCTTTTACAGTTTGCATAGATTTAGCTTTGTCTTCCATCTTTTTTAAAACCTCTTCTGCCTTATTACCAAACAGACTGTCCTGCTGTAAAGCAGCATCCAACAATTTAGCTTTAAACATGATCAGACAGATTTTGCTCCTTGAGCCAAGCATGCCTTCTTATCACAGATCCAGTTACGGCGGCCCTGCAAGAGGCCTCCAAGGAATCAAAACCACATTGCAAAGTATGCTTTCCAACTTGTTCAGCTGAATGCAATAAATCCTGCAACTCTGCTTTGTACACAATCAGAAATCAACATCATTTCTGTTTCAGTAAGCCCATGACATGCTGTTGATATTTAAGCATATGAAATTGACAGTTTAAAGCCCTGATTGCCAGGGTTGCAGACGTATAAACCTTCTTACCCCATCTATCCAGCGCCCTGGAGTCTCTATCAGAAGGGGTAGGATTTTTGGCTGTAGAAGACTTAATACCCTTGGGACCCTGAGAAATAGCAGTAGGATTTTTGAAAAGAAATTTGTGGGAGTCAGGAACCCTGTAATATCTGCCTGGCTTACTAGGAGCCGGAGGCAGGGAATCAAGAGCCATGCTGGATTCTGAGAAAACATAATCAATAATGTCTAAAGCAGGAGGTATAGCCAAAGGCCTATGCTGAGGAAGAAGAAAATCCCTAAGCCTCTTTTTGGATTTTGAAAAGTCCTGACTCTCCCAATGAAAATGTTCCCTTAAGGTATGCAAAGTCTATCCAAAAGAAAAATCCTCAGGGGGAGAAGCAGAAGGGATGGATGTCCTTCATGGATGCATCTGCAGTCATAACAAGTGGGTTGTCCTGTCGTCAGGCAGCCCTGCAGTCGGCCGGATTCCAAAGTCCGGGTCCGGCTTCGGCTGATGTCGCACTCCTCCCGACGTCATCTCTGTTGGTCTTCGAGTATAAAAGCATCAGCCGACGCCATTTTCCTCAGTCTTTCTTGCCGCGTGGCGCCCGAAGCAGAAGCTGTTCGCAAGTGCCGGTCGGTCGGATCCAGAGATTACTTCTACCGAATACTACTTGAAGACTTCTAAAGCTAAGTACCCCGTTGGGGACTCTTTCTTGCCTCAGCCGATGTCAGAAAAAGTTAACAATTGTTTAACCTGTGGGAAACAAATACCTCATAAAGATTTCCACTCATACTGTCTGCCTTGTTTAGGCCCAGCCCACACGTAGCTGCCTGTTCGGCCTGTGCTTCTTTTAACCGACGAACGCTTAGGCGTCGGTCGGAGTTTGCAGAATAGTTTTCGGTACTGATTTTGCGTACATTATGCCGTCGGATCCTCCGACTACCCCCAAAAACGCAAAGATAAAGACCGACACTTCGCGGTCCGGTTTCGGCCGAAACCACGGTAAAGCAAATCATGAGTGTCTCGGTTTCGGCGAAACCGAGAAACTGCTCAAAGTACAGCTGAACCTATTCTAACAACTGAGGCCCCTGCTACAACTCTTGAATCGACCTCAGAAATTTTACCCACTACGGTGGTTGACTTATCAGACACCATCCCTTGGATGTCTCTACCCCAGCACGTGGTGCTGCTAGGCCTCCAGCTGCCATGTCCATTAAGGCCTTCGCCAGGGCTAAAGCAGCCAAGACTACTAAATCAGTGCCTGTTAAACCCCCACATCCAGGCCCTCTTCTAGTTCTCAAATGCTTTCTTTGGCAGAAGATTTAATTTCCTTAATTAGAGGATCTCAACCTCACCCAGACAGGGCCTCTCGGCCCCTGAGAAGAGACCTAGGGCAGAGCCCCTGAGCCAGTTTCTACTGATGATTCTGCTGATGAATCAGACATAACTGATCAGCCTGAGGCTCCTTCTCCAATTTTGAAGATTCGGATGCTGAAGAATCCATTCCAGCTGCTTCCCCACCAGAAGAATTCTCCTTTGGGGAAACCTTGCATGCCATGCGAGAACAGTTCCAATGGCAGCAACAGGATTTTTCAGACTCCAGAAAAGACTTAGGACCTTTCTGCACCTCCCACAGCACAGGCCCTTAGCTATACCTCCTGTTCTCTCTGTGGTGGATGATGCTTTCAATGATGTTTGCTCCGCTCCAGATTCTTTACCCCAGCCCTGCCAAACCAGACAGATTTTACAGGGTGCCAGATACTCATCACCACCTTTACAAGGCCCCACTTGCAGACCCAGAAACTATATCCCAGGGTCCCAAGGCAGTAGCCGACCACAGCTAAAAACCCTATTCCTTCTGAAAGGGAAGCAAGGTCACTAGACAGATGGGGTAAAAGGTCTACACTTCAGCTACTCTCTCAGCTAGAGCTTTAAACTGTCAGTTTCACATGATACAATACCAAGAGTTTATGCTTGATCAGTTAACTAAAAACTAACCACTGATGAATCTCTTGATAAGAAATATGTATTAGAGATGGTAAATAACATACAACAGGTTAGCAACCATTCCTTAAAATGTGGCTATGATGCACTGGAGGCTTCATTTAGATCAGCCATGACAGGCACAGTGATAAGAAGGCATGCATGGCTAAAGGAACAAGCTTTACCGGATCATGTTAAAGCTAAGTTACTAGATGCTCCTATGGACAAGACAAGTCTGTTTGGTACACCTGCCCAGCAGGTTATGAAGAAAATGGAAGAAAAGGCAAAATCTGTTCAAACTGTTAAAGATTTCTTGCAGGTTCAACCCCCAAGGTTTAGCAGGAACTGGCCTGCCAAAAATTGGTCCTTTCCTGACTCCACAAAATTTCAAAGGGGTAGAAATAGACGTTCCAGAGGCAGAAACCAATCCAGAGGAGATGCCTACAGAGGACGACAGTGGCAAGGTAACAACAGAGGCACAGACACAGCCACTGCCACTACATCAGCACAACCGCAGTGACTTAATCCTAAATCCGCCTACCAGGGAACAAATAGCAGCCCCTCTAGGCGGAAAGTTAACCTTATTTTCAAAGAACTGGCACTACATAACAAAAGACAAGTGGATTTTACAAACCATAGATCAAGGTTACGGTTTCACTTCCACACTTTACCAGTCAAAAGAGGAATGCCAAATCTACCTCCAAATCAAAAAACAGAGGCTCTACGCCAGATAATGGAGTTAGCAAACATGAGAGCTGTGGAAAGAGTGCCAACAGCAGAACAAGGAAAGGGGTTCTACTCCAGACCATTCCTAGTTCCAAGAAAGGAAAAAAGTTGGAGACCAATTCTCGACCTGTCCACCTTAAATACATACATCATTGTCCCAAAATTCAAAATGCTGACCCCACAGCAACTTCTTCCCATGCTGGGCAAGGAGTCTTGGCTGGTAACTCTAGATCTCAAGGAGGCATACCTGCACGTCCCCATTCGACCAATCTGCAGAAGATACCTCAGATTTCTTGCAGGATCAGAGCACTATCAATTCTCAGCATTGCCCTTTGGCTTATCTACTGCGCCCAGAGTATTCACAAAATGCCTGGCATCAGTAATCGCCCATTGCAGACTACAGGAATTCAAATTTACCCATACCTGGACGACTGCCTGCTACAAGGGGACAACAAAAGCAAGCTGACAACAGATTTACAAAGGGTCATTTACTTGCTACAAGGACTGGGATACACAGTCAACTTACAAAAGTCAAGACTGATACCATCCCAAACAAGGACTTTCTTGGGCGCGGAATTGGACACAGTACAACAAATGGCATTCCTGACTACAGAAAAACAAAAGAACTTCCTCTTTACTTCTTGGCACTAACAAAACTGAACAAGTTAACAGCAAGAAAAGTTCTACAGGCCTTGGGCTTCATGGCATCATGCATAATCTTGGTCCCATTTGCCAGACTACATATGAGGAAACTACAGTGGTACCTAAAGAATTTATGGTCCCAACACAGACACAGTCTAGAAACAGAAATCCCACTAATTCCATGCTTAAAACAGGAGTTCCTATGGTGGGCTCAGGCATGCCAGTCAAACCCAGGCCTACCCTTTCGCAGATGTCAACCAAGCCAGACCATCACAACAGACGCTTCAGACCTAGGATGGGGGCCCACATGCTGGACAAATGCGTGCAAGGATTGTGGACACAGGATCAACTTCACCTGCACATCAATCTAAAAGAAATGCTGGCAGTAAAAATGGCAATCCAAAAGTTCAAACCATTTCTCAAAGAGGGCCAGTTGATGATAAGGACAGACAACACCACAGTCATGTGGTACATCAACAAACAGGAGGCACTCATTCATACCCCTATGCAGAATGACCTTGGAGCTGTGGACCCTGGCACTCAGCTACAACATTCAGTTGCAGGCAATATTTGTACCAGGGAAAGACAATACTCTGGCAGACATATTAAGCAGAACCACTTCGGATGCCCACGAATGGAAGCTGCACCCGGACATCTTCAAGACCATCTCAAGAAATGGGGAATGCCACAGATAGACCTATTTGCATCACCTCTCAATTACCAGCTCAAATAATTCTGCACAAGGACATTCCACCCACTAGCATGGAAAGTGGACTCACTCTCCTTCAACTGGAAAGGCCTAACAGCATATGCATTCCCACCTCTTCCTTTGATGCACAAGGTACTGCTAAAAATAAGGGAAGAACGTCCAAGGATAATCCTGATAGCTCCAAACTGGCCAAGACAACACTGGTACCCACTACTGAAGAGCATGTCTCGGAACAATATGTGGCCAATACCACTGATGCCTTTGATGTTAACTCAGAACAACTACAGCATCATACATCCAAACCTAAAAACGCTGCAACTGACTGCATGGAACATCACATAGCAGCAGCTAATCCAGAACTTTCCCAAAGAGTTAAAGACATTATTCTTGAAGCACGCAGACCTTCAACAAGAAGGAACTATGCTGGAAAATGGAAAAGGTTTGTCATTTGGAGTACGGAAAGAGGAAAAGATGTGTCAAACATAGATATGCCTAACATTCTGGAGTATCTGGCGAACTTCTTCATTCAGGCCTGTCCTACTCCTCCATCAAGATACATGCATCAGCTATTTCAGCAGAATACAGCTTTGATCCACCTGTTTTTCGCACCCTTTGCTCAGGCAGTTCCTCAGAGGAATCAAGAATGTAAAACCTCCAAGGAAACCACCATTACCAGCTTGGGATTTAAACTTTGTGCTAGAAAAGTTGACACTATCACCCTTTGAACCAGCAGCAACAGCAGACCTACAACACCTGTCATGGAAAACTGCTTTCCTACTGGCAATTACTTCAGCAAGGAGGGTTTCAGAACTACAGGCCTTAATGGCAGTGCAACCCTTCCTAATCTTCCACCAAGATAGAGTGTCCTTGAGGACTAATCCTACATTTATGCCCAAGGTGGTATCCAGAGTGTCTTTAAACCAGGCAATCCACCTACCTACCTTCTTTCCCAACCCACAAAACAGAGGGAAAGAATACTGCATACCTTGGATGTACATAGACAGCTACGCTACTACTTGGACAGAACAAAAATAGCAGAAAGACTGACCAACTCTTTGTAGCCTATGCAACAGGAAGGGAAGGAAAAGCTATTTCCAAACAGACAATCTCCAAATGGATAGGAAATTGCATACGATACTGTTACTCCTTCCATGGAAAACCAATTCCACAGAACATAAGACCTCATTCTACAAGGGCAACAGCCACTACCACAGCCTTCTTACGAGGAGTGGCAACCAAAGACATTATTGAGGCGGCTACTTGGACCTCCGTGCATACATTTGCCAAGCATTATAATTTGCCTCTTTATTCCAGATCCCGAGCAGGGTTTGCCACTGCTGTACTGCAAGGGATCCTAAACACACCATAATCTACTTTTATCCTCCTCCCTAGTTGGCTATGGTATTCTACCCACTTGTTATGACTGCAGATGCATCCATGAAGGACATAGTACAGTTTTGTACCTACCATAAATGTAGATGTCCGAACTGGATAGCATCTGCAGTCAGGATTACCCTCCCTCCTTCCCTCTGTGGTACTCCTAGGGTGTTTACCCTCCTAATAGCTAGCTTTTGGGGAGTCTTTTATGGTGTATTTGTTTGTATATATGTACATATATGCTTATTGCTGTGTTTACCTCTATCTATTTGGAAACATTGGCATCTATCCAAATTTTAGCCTGCAAGAGGGCTACTGGCATCTGGGGCAAGAAACACTGAGGAAAATGGCGTCGGCTGATGCTTTTATACCCGAAGACCAACAGAGATGACGCCGAGGAGTGCGACATCAGCCGGACCCGGACTTTGGAATCCGGCCGACTGCAGGGCTGCCTGACGACAGGACAACCCACTTGTTATGACTGCAGATGCTATCCAGTTCGGACATCTACATTTATGGTAGGTACAAAACTGTACTATTCCTCTGCATCAGAGTCCTCATAAGGGGAATAGAAAATTCCTGATCAGAAGAAATGGAAACCTGATCTGAAGATTCATAATCAGTGCCTTGCATAGGCCTCTAAGCAGGTGGGGGGGGGGCCCTGATCAAGGTAATTAAATCCTCAGCCATTTTGATAATTTGTTTTTTAGGCATAAGGGCCTGAGCACATGGCTCATGCGTCAGTTTTTTAGACATAGCAGTTGGTTTTGGCCTTGTTTTTGATGATGGTGTTGGGTTAATATACAAGTCTTTAGGCCTGAAAACACCCTCAGAAGCCAGTGCCTGCTCAGCGGCTCCAGACCCATCCAAGGGAGAGACATCCGCGGGTTCAATACTTGAAAAATCTCGCGGCATACCGGATGGGTCTTGGTAGAGGCCTGCGACTCAGAAGTAGCAGGCATCAGGGGCTGCGAAAGCACCTCACTGAGTACCGGTGAACTGGCGACTGGCTTAGGAGAAGCTTAGTCGGTTTTGGACCTCGACGGTCTGTCTCTTTTTCTTTGCCTTTTTTGTGAATCCGGTAGTCTGATTCCTAACAGACGACATTTCAGGATAGTTAAATCTTGAACCAAAGTATTTAGAAGCAAAAATATACAGACGCTTAATAGTGCGTTGATTAAATTTAGCACAAAACCGACAGCAAGGCACGTTGTGATCAGGGCCTAGGCAAGGAATACAGTACAAATGAAAATCCATATATGTGGTATTTGCTTCCCACAAGTAATACACAATTAACTTTTACTGACATCGATAAGGAGCAAGAAAAAGTTTCCCCAACAGGGTACTTGGCTTTAATTTGAAGACTTCGGTTCTGAAACTCGAAAACGAAAATTTCTAGAGTCTGCTGCCCGGCACTTGTGAAAGTACAGTTGTGTGCCTACCATAAATGTAAATGTTCGAGTGTATTCACTGTTGCAGTCATTACTCTTGGGTTATCCTGCTGGCAGGCTACCCGCAGTCGGTCTGAATTCCAAAGTCTAGGTCCGGCGTCGGTTGCTGTCGACTCTTCACTGATATCAGTGTGCCAGGGGCATAAAAGATGCAGCCGACGCCATTTTCTTCAGTTTTTCTTGCCCCAGATGTCAGGTGCTCCCAAAATGGTAGGCTAAAAAAAAAATTTATGCCAATAATTATGCATGCAGTAAAATAAACATTTCCTTCATCTACAAGCAAATACACCACATAGGTTGTATAAGATATAGAAGTATAGGCAAGTCCCAGCAAAGAAAAGGGGGATGGTGGGTGGGTAACCTGGACTGCAACAGTGAATACACTAACATCTACATTTATGGTAGGTACACAACTGTACTATGTTCATCGTGTTTCACTGTTGCAGTCATTACTCTTGGGTTGAATCCCAAAGCTGAGGTTGGGTGGCTGGGCCTAAATAGGATTAGGAGAGGCTATAAGGCCCTGCAGAACTGCAGTGGCGAAGCCTGCTCTGGATTTAGAGTAGAGAGGTAAATGGTAGTGCTTTGTAAAAGTGTGCACTAAACTCCAAGTTGCAGCCTCTAAAATGTCTTTGGTTGGTACTCCTCTGAGAAAGGCTGCTGAAGTGGCTGCTGCCCTGGTAGAATGAGGCCTAATGCCCTTGGGCACTGATTTGCCATGTTGTGAGTAGCAGAAACGAATGCAGTGGCCTATCCATTTTGAAATAGTCTGTTTTGAGATAGGCTTTCCTTGAGATCCAGTAGCATATGCCACTAAAAGTTGCTCAGTTTTTCTGAAAGCTTTAGTTCTGTCCAAGTAGAAGCGTAGTTGTCTGTGTATGTCCAAAGAATGCAGAAGTCTCTCACCCTTATTCTGTGGGTTTGGATACAAGGTAGGCAGATGAATAGTTTGGTTAAGGGCCACACTGGACACTACCTTAGGCATAAATGTTGGGTTTGTCCTTAAAGAAACCCTGTCTGGATGGAAAATGATGAAAGGTTCCACAGCCATGAGTGCCTGTAACTCAAACTCGTCTTGCAGAGGTTATCGCTAGGAGCACAGGTGTTTTCCAAGATAAAAACTTTATATCAGCTGTATTGGCTGGCTCAAAAGGTGGCATTGTGAGTTTTTCCAAGACATAAGTGAGGTCCCATGCAGGTATTGGGGCTCTCCTTGGAGGTCTTATGTTTTTGGCCCCTCTATGGTACTGCCTTAGCAAAGAATGGGAAAAAATAGGAGGTTCCGTATTGTAATGAGCTGAAATGGCAGAGGCATGAATCTTAATTTTTGAAAAGGATAGGCCTTTGTCCAGCATCTCAGTTAGGTATTGTAAAATCTGAGGAATACTTGGTAAAGATGTGTCAATTCCTTGTGCCTGGTTCCAAGCACAGAATCTTTTCCATTTTTCTGCATAAGATTTTCTGGTACTGGGCCTCCTGGCCTCCAAAATAACATCCATCACTACTTTACACAGAGGTGTGTCTTGAATGGTTACATTATCCGCCATGCTGCCAGATTTTGGGTCCTGAGTTGGCTGTGCAGAATCGGATTGTTTCGCTGGGTCAGTAAGTGAGGAATTAGAGGCAATGTCCAGGCTGGGCCTTGAGAGCAACTTTTTAGGATTGGGTACCAGTGCTGGCATGGCCAGTCTGGGGCAATCAGAATCATTCTTGGCTTCTCTTGTCTGACCTTTAGGGAGTACCTTGGGGAGGAGAGGCAGAAGAGGAAAGGCATATACTGTTAGACGTTTCCAGCTGAATGACAGAGCATCCACTTTCCATGCTTGCTTGTGATAAGTCCTTGTGCAGAATTTCTGTAGTTGGCAGTTGTGAGGGGAGGCAAATAGATCTATGTCTGGGCATCCTCATTCCTTTATCATGCTGAAGACCTGTGGATCCAGTTTCCACTTGTGGGGATCCATGAGGTTTCTGCTTAGTTCGTCTGCCAGAGTATTGTTCTTTCCTGGCAGGAATTGTGCTTGCAGGTGTACTTGATAAGTCAATGCTGTGTTCCACAAAGTCATGGCTTGTCTGCAGAGGGGGTAGGAATGTGTGCCTCCCTGCTTGTTTATGTACCACATGACTGTAGTATTGTCCGTCCTTATCAGTAGTTGTCCTGGATGGAGTAGATCCTTGAAAGCTGTCAGGGCATTCTGAATAGCTAGCATCTCTTTTTGATTGATATGTAGATGCAATTGGCTTGTGGACCATGTGCCCTGAATACATTTTCCTGCAATGTGTGCTCCCCAGGCATAATCTGATGCATCTGTTGTTACTGACTGTCTGGCTGTGGGTAGAGTGAATGGCTGTCCCTTGTTGAGGTGACAGGTATGTGCCCACCATCGAAACTCCTGTTGCTGGCAAGGAATGAGGGTAATTAATGCTTCCAGGCTTTGACAATGTTGAGTCCAGACACTTTTTAGGTACCATTGAAGTTTCCTCATATGCAGTCTGGCATATGGAATTAGGAGAATGCAGGATGCCCTGAAGCCCAAAGCCTGCAGAATTTTTCTTGCAGATAATTGGGTCTTTGTTGCCAACATTTTGAAGTAAGAAGTTAGTTGCCTTTGTTTGTCTGGCGTGAGATAAGCCATCTGGCCAGTTGTATTTAAGCTTGCACCCAGGAATATTATCTCTTGAGAGGGTACTAGTTTTGATTTATTTTCGTTTACTGTGTACCCTAGGCAAATTAATAATCTTTTTACGAACGCCAGATGCTTTAGTAGAGTGTCCTTGTTCTCTGCTTGTATAAGGCAGTCGTCCAAGTAAGGATATATTTGAATTCCTCTTTGTCTGCAAAATACAATCACTGGTGCCAGGCATTTTGTGAAGGCCCTGGGCGCAGTAGATAAGCCAAAGGGCAGTGGAGAGAATTGGTAGTGCATTGAGCCAGCTATGAATCTGAGGTATCTTCTGCAAGATTGTCTGATTGGGATATGCAGGTATGCTCTTTTCGGTCCAAAGTTACAAGCCAAGCCTTCTTGCCCATTATGGGCAGAAGCTGCTGCAGAGTTAACATTTTGAATTTTGGAACGTCCAGAAATGTGTTTAGAATGGACAGGTCCAGTATTGGTCTCCAGGCTTTGTCCTTTCTGGGTACCAAGAAAAGTTGAGTAAAATCCTTGTCCCTGCTCTTGCTGTGGTACTTGCTGAATGGCGCTCATGTTCATAAGGGACGTAACTTGTTTTTGTGCCTCTGCCCATTGATTGTGTGGCAGGTTTGGCATACCTTTTGCCTTTGGCAGGGTGTGAAAGTGGAACCTGTAGCCCTGAGACACTATATTCAATACCCATTTGCCCTGGGTGATCATGTGCCAATTTTGAGAGAAAAGTGCTAGTTTTCCCCCTAAGAGGGCTGCAAGAAGACTGGTGCTGGCAGAGGCAAGTCATTGGGACTGTTTCCTGTATGGCTGTGCTTTGTCTTCCCCACTTTTGGAGGTAGAAGCGCCCCACTGTTTAGGCCTGTATGAGCCCTGGGGCTGGGATCTGCCTCTGGGACATCTGTATCTGCCTCTTTGTGGCCTGTCCGACACTGGAAAGGACCATTTCTTTGTAGGCCAGTTCCTGCTAAATCTTGGTGGCTGAACCTGTAAAAAATTCTTTACTGTTTGCATAGATTTTGCTTTGTCCCCCATTTTCTTCAAAACCTCCTCTGCTTTAACACCAAATAAAGTATCATGCTGTAAAGGAGCATCTAATAATTTTGCTTTAACATGATCGGGCATATTTTGTTCCTTTAGCCAAGCATGCCTCCTAATGACAGAACGCGTAACTGTGGCCATGCAGGAGGCCTCCAGAGAATCAAAACCACATTGCAATGTATGCTTTTCCCACATGTTCAGTTGCATGCAATAAATCCTGTATTTCCTTATTTTCTGCACAATCAGAATTGACCAACATTTTCTGTTTTAACAGTGACATTAAGTATTGCTGATATTTAATCATATGAAATTGACAATTTAAAGCCCTCACAGCCAAAGTAGCAGAAGTGTAAACCTTTGTCCCCCAACTGTCTAGTGCCCTTGAATCCCTGTCAGAAGGGATAGGGTTTTTTGCAGTAGCGGCCTTAACCCCTTTGGGACCCTGAGAAATAGTTTCTGGGTCAGCAGCAGGGTTTTTATAAAGAAATTTATGTGAATCCGGAACCCTGTATTATCTGTCTGGTTTAACAGAAGCTGGAGTGAAGGAGTCTGGAGAAAGGACGGACTCTGAAAATACATCATCCACAATGTCTAGCACAGGGGGAATAGCAAGAGGCCTGTGCTGAGGAAGTAAAAGAAAATCTCTAAGCCTTTTCTTTGAGTGAGTAATCTTGGCTCTCCCGGTGGAAGTGCTCCCTCATGGTATGCAGGGTTTCCCCAAACGAATAATACTCAGGAGGAGAGGCTGAAGGAATGGATTATTCAGCATCAGAATCCTCATAGGGAGGAAGAGAGTATTCCTGTACAGAAGAGGAGTCAGGAAATGGAAACCTGATCTGAAGAGTCATAGTCTGTCTTCTTGCCTAGGCCTCTTGTCAGGAGGGGGATGGGAACCCCTGATCAAGGTAATAAGGTCTTCGGCCATTTTGAGCATCTGTTTCTTAGGCATGGAAGTTTGTCCTGGAGAATGCTGTACTTGTTTCTTTGTCTTTAAAGCTGCTTTAGTCTTTGCTTTTGAAGCTGAAGTAGACTTTACATATAGCTGTGTAGGTCTGAAAACACCCTCAGAAGCCAATGCCTGCTCAGCAGCTCCGGGCCCATCTGAGGGAATGATTTCTGAGTGTCCAATACCTTGAGTATCCAGAGGCCTAGATGGCTCCACGTGGGAGTCGTCAGCGGCCTGTGGTACTGAGGTAGCGGGCGTCAGGGGCTGCAAAAGCTCCTCACTGAGAACCGGTGACTGGCTTAGCGGAAGCCTCGTCGTCGGTTTTGGATCTCGGATGCCTGTCCTCCTCATTTTCCTTGCGTTTTTTTAGAAACTCCGGTCATCGGCTGTTCCGACGGCATTATATAATTGAATTTTCGACCAAAGTAATGAAAAGCAAAATCAAACCGACGCTTAACAGTGCGTTGGTTGAATCTAGCACAAAACCGACAGCTAGCAATGTTATGATCAGGGTCTTGGCAAGGAATACAGTAAGAATGAAAATCCTTATGAGGTATTTGCTTCCCACAAGAAATACAATTGTTAACTTTTTCTGACATCGGTCTGGAGCAAGAAAAAAGTTTCCCCAACGGGGTACTTAGCTTTAATGAAGACTTCGGATCTGAAATTCGTCTGTGAAAATCTCAGGAGTCGGCCAACCGGCACTTGCGAACTGCTTTTGCTTCGGGCACCATGCGGCAAGAAAGACTGAAGAAAATGGTGTCGGCTGCATCTTTTATACCCCTGGCGCACTGATGTCAGGGAAGAGGCGACAGCAACAGACGCCAGACCTAGACTTTGGAATTCAGGCTGACTGCGGGTAGTCTGCCAGCAGGATAACCCAAGAGTAATGACTGCAACAGTGAAACATGATGAACATCTGCTTCGGGCACCGCACAGCAAGAAAGACAGATTAAAATGGCGTAGGCTGCATGTTTTATACCCCCGACGACCTGACGTCATGGAAGAGGAGACAGCAACCGACGCCGGACCCAAGACTTTGTTATTCAGGCCGACTGAGGGCAACCTGCCAGCAGATTACCCAAATGTAATGACTGCAACAGTGAAACACAAACACATCTGAAAGTGCATGGATCCCGCCCTGAAACGTAGGTATTGTCTGCAGGATCCTCTTATTGGGATGCACAGGTAAGCTTCCTTTAAGTCGTGCGTTGCTAGCCAGGCATCCTTGGTTAGCATAGGAAGAAGCTGTTGAAAGTGTTAGCATTTTGAATTTTGGAACCACCGGAAAGGTGTTGAGAATAGAGAGGTCCAGGATAGGACGCCAGTTGTTGTCTTTCCTGGGTACCAAAAAAAGTCTTGAATAAAAACCTTGTCCCCTTTGTTCTGCTGGGACAGGCTGAATAGCCCTAATACTGAGAAGAGAGAAAAACTGCTGCTGGGCCTCTGCCCATTAATTTGGGGGGGGGGCCTTTGGCCAACTATTTGGGGTTGGTAGTGTGTGGAAGTGGAATCAGTATCCTTGGGAAACTATGTTCAAAACCAATTTGTCCTGGGTAATGAGTTCTCAGTTTTTTGCATGCAGGGCGAGCTTTCCTCCTAAGGGAGCAGGTAGTTGAGCAGGGCTTGGAAGGGTTAAGGTCAAGTCACTGTGCCATTTTTCCGTAGGGGGGGTGGTTTTCTACTCCCTGCTTTGGAAGTGGGAGCCCCCAACTGCTTAGATCTGTGCGTAGCCTGAGACTGTAGACTTGGTGGTCTGCTGTTCCTGGGTTTGGACTAAGATGGCCTGGAAGGGACTGGAAAAAAAGCAGTTCTTTGAAGGCCAATGCCTGCTGAATCTGGAAGGCTGTACTTATTAGGAAATCTAACAGTTTGCATAGATTTATCTTTTTCCTCCATCCTTTTGAGGACTTCCTCTGCTTTGTTGCCAAAAAGGCGGTCTTGGTTTTAGGGAGCATCTAGTAATTTAGCTTTAACATGATCTGGCACGTTTTGTTCCTTAAGCTAAGCATGCCTTTTAAGTACAGACCCAGTGACAGCAGCCCTGCAAGATGCTTCTAAAGCGTCAAAACCACATTGCAAAGTATGTTTAGCAACTTGTTCTGCAGAATACATTAAATATTGCAATTCTTTGTGTTCAGCACAGTCAGGAATCAGCATCATTTTCTGTAAGTAGTCCCATAACATACTGTTGATACTTTAACGTATGAAACTGGCAATTTAAAGCCCTAATGGCCAAAGTAGCAGAAGTGTATACCTTCTTACCCCATCTGTCTAAGGCTCTAGAATCTGTATCAGAAGGGGTAGGCTTTTTGGCAGCAGTAGCCTTAATGCCTTTTGGTACTTGGGAAATGGTCTCTGGATCTGCAGTAGGATTCTTGAAGAGGAACTTGTGAGAGTCAGGTACTCCGTAGTACCAGTTAGGTTTTCTGGGAGTTGGAGGTAAAGTGTCTGGGGTAAGGCTAGATTCCCAGAAAGCATCATCTACAATGTCCAGAACAGGAGGGATAGCTAAAGGCCTGTGTTGAAGCAGGAGTAAGAATTCCCCAAGTCTCTTTTTGGGCTCAGAATAGTCCTGGCTTTCCCAGCAGAAATTCTCCCTAAGGGTATGCACAGTTTCACCAAAAGAAAAATCTTCTGGAGGGGAAGCCGAGGGAATGGAATCCTCTGCATCAGAATCCTCATAACTAGATAAGGGCAAATTCTGGTAATCAGAAGGAGCAGAGATATCAGATTCCTGATCAGAAAAATCAGAAAACAAAATCAGTTCTAGGTCTCAGAGGGTGAAGGCTGGCTTCCCCTAATTAAGGTAATAAGGTCTTCAGCCATCCTAAGCATTTGTTTTTGAGGCATATGGGCCAGAGTCTGCGATTTGGTCATCGGTTTTCTAAGCATACTGCGAGTTTTTGGCCTGAGGAATTCAGTACTTCTGGATGGAAACGATGACGTCCATTTAATAAGAATGTCTGCAGGTCTGAATACACCCTCAAAAGCCAGTGCCTGCACAGCGGCTCCTGTCCCATACAAGGTAGAGGCCTCCGCAGGTTCCATCGTTGAAGCATCTTGCGGCATACCGGACTCTGAATGGGTCTCAGTAGAGGCCTGCAAATCTGTAGTAGCGGGTATCAGGGGCTGTGAAAGCACCTCACTGAGTACCGGTGGACTGGCGACTAGCTTAATGGAAGCATCTTCGGCAGTTTTGGACCTATGCTGTCTCTGTCTTTATCCTTACGTTTTTTTCGGAAGACCGGTAGTCGGATGGCTTAAAGCCATTTCGGAGTGCAGAGATTGAGAACGAAAGTATTTTGCTACAAAAATAGCCCTACGATGAACAGTACGGGTGTTGAACTAGGCACAAAACTGACAGCGAGGGACGTCGTGGTCTGGGCTTAAACCAGGGAATGCAGTAAGAATGAAAATCTCTGAGGTACTTGCTTTCCACGGGCAAGACAACTGTTAACTTTTACTGACATCGGTGAGAGCAAGAAAAAAGGATCCCCAACGGGGTACTTACCTTTTTTTGAAGACTCTGAAAGGTCTGAAACTCAAAAAAGAAAATTTCAGGAGACGGCCGACCGGCACTTGCGAACTGCTTCGGGCACCGCACGGCAAGAAAGACTGATGAAATGGCGTCGGCTGCATGTTTTATACCCCTGACAACCTGACGTCATGGAAGAAGCGACAGCATCCAACGCAGAAATCCGAAGACTCTGGTATTCAGGCCGGCTGAGGGCTACCTGCAGGCAGATAACCCAAATGTGATGACTGCAACAGTGAAACACGAAGAACATCAATGTCAACACTGCCCTTTGCAGACTCCATCGAAAAAGTATACAGAAATAGTCTGAGGTTAACAGCTTCTTTACCTCTGCAGCAGTGTTGTTGAACTGGCTCCTGGCACAAAATAATTCAATGCACTTCACACGAGCAATGAATGAAAAAGCAGTGCCTTTGGAAAATCGGGTATTGGTGATTACTGGCATGTCGCCCAAAATGTTGTAGTGCGTCACCTTTGACACGAGTGTCATAGGCTCACCATCACTGGTGTAGGACATATAAAGGGGACATCCAGATGTACTATCCTTAGAACTGAGAGTGCACCAGTAAGAACATCAGTTCAAGGATTAGAGAGGTAACAAGCACATCCAGAAGGGAAAAGTAAGTACAGTTGTGTACACTTACCATAAATACAGATGTTCGACTGTATCCACTGTTGCAGTCATCACACTTGGGGGTTACCTGCCTGCAGGTAGCCCTCAGTCAGCCCGAATACCAGAGTCTTGGGATTTCTGCATCAGATGCCATAGCCTCTTCCATGACGTCAGGGGTATAAAACATACAGCCGTCGCCATTACATCAGTTTTTCTTGCCCCAGATGTCATGAGCCCCCAAAATAGGAAGCTATTACATGGTGTGGAACACCTCCAGTAAAAGGTAAATGCCCCTGCCATAAAAGATGGCCATAAAGAGGTTAGGTAGAAAGGATAGAGAAAGACAGGGGGCTGGAGGGAGGGAAACCAGGACTACAACAGTGAATACACTTGAACATCTACATTTATGAGTAAGTGTACACAATTGTACTATTTTCTTCGTGTTTCACTGTTGCAGTCATCACACTTGGGTTGATTCCCAAAGCTGAGGAAGGGTGGAGGCAGTCAAGAAGTGTTAGGGCTGGCTAGCAGGCCTTGTAAGAGTGCTGTAGCAAATCCAGCTCCGGAGTTTAAAAAAAAAATAGATAAGTAGTAATGCTTGGTGAAGGTGTGTACGGAACTCCACGTTGCTGCTTCCAGGATGTCCCTGGTAGGACCTCCCATGAGAAATGCTGTAGAGGTTGAAGTAGCTCTAAGCGGAATAGGGTCTGATCCACTGTGGGGTAAGGTTTCCATGGTGCTTGTAGCAGAAATGGATGCAGTGTGCTATCCATTTGGAAATGGTTTGCTTCAAAATGGCCTTGCCCTCTGCCCCTGTAGCAAAGCTGACTAGCAGCTGGTCAGATTTTCTGAAGGGCTTAGTCCTGTCACGGGTAGAACCTGAGCTGTCTGTGCACATCCAAGGACTGCAGGATCCTTTCCCCTTTATTCTGACGATTAGGGGAAAAAAGTTGGCAAATGGATGGATTGGTTTAAAGCCACACTGGATACCACCTTGGGCATAAAGGATGGGTTAGTCCTGAGGGAAACCCTGTCAGCATGGAAATCATGAAGGGCTCCACCGCCATTAGTGCTTGTAACTCGGACACTCTTCTTGCTGAAGTAATAGCTAGAAGTAATGCTGTTTTCCAAGAGAGGAATGTTAACTTTGCTGAAGCAGCAGGTTCAAAAGGGGGGAAGTGTGAGCTTCTCTAATTCAAAGTTAATAGGTCCCAGGCCGAGGTGGGAGCTCTCCTAGGGGGCCTTAAATTGTTAGCTCGTCTCAGGAACTGTTTGATGAGAGGGTGAGAAAAGAGAGGTGGCTCAATATTATAATGAGCTGAGATGGCAGAGGCATGGATGAGAAGGATAGGCCTCTGTGGAGCAGCTCTGCTAGGTAATCAAGGATTTGAAGTAAGGTGGGCAGAGCTGTCTCCTTTCCTTGAGACAGACTCCAAGAACAATATCTTTTCCACTTTTCAGCATAGGATTTCCTAGTACTAGGCCTTCTGGCCTCGAGGATGACGTCCAGCACTTGTTTGCTGAGGGAAGCTGATGGTGTATTTAGGGGATAAGCCAGGCTGCAAGGTTTTGGGTTTGCAGCTGTGGATGCAAAATCTGTCCCTCCTGGTGAGACAGCAGGGAAGGTGTTTGATGTAGGTGTCAGGGTGGCACTGTTGTCAGACTGCGTAGGAGTGGGTACCAGTGCTGGCGTGGCTAGTCTGGTGCAATAAGGATTGCCCTTGGCCTGTCCTGTTTGATCTTGATTAGTACTTTTGAGAGGAGGGGCAGAGGAGGGAAGGCATAGGGCCATCCACCTTCCAGGCTCTGTTGTGAGGATTCCTGGTGCAAAATTTGCTCAATCGGTGGTTTTGGGGGGAGGCAAAAAGGTCCACCTCCAGTGTTCCCTACCTTTGGGTTAGAAGTTTAAATGAGTTGGGTTCCAGTTTCCAGTCATGAGGGCCCAGTAGATTTCTGCTTAAGTCATCTGCCAGTGAATTTTGCTTGCCGGGCAGGAATTGAGCTTGTAGGTGCACTTGGTTGCTCAAAGCTGTGTTCCACAAGGCCATGGCTAACCTGCAGAGTGGGTAAGAATGTGTCGTCGTTGTCCCCCCGCTTGTTTAGGTACCACATATAACTGTGGTGTTGTCTGTCTTTATCAGCAGCTGTCCTGGAAGGATAAGGTATTTGAAAGCTGTCAGAGCATTCTGTACAGCTAGCATCTCCTTTTGATTGATGTGCAGGGGAATTTGTTCTGGGATCCATTTGCCCTGGATGCATTTGCCTGCCATGTGAGCCTCCCATGCATAGTCTGATGAGTCTGTTGTCAGGGTTTGGGCAGTAAGGGGTTGAGTGAAAGGATGTCCCTTGTTATGGTTGCATGCCTCTGCCGATCAAAGGAACTCTGCCCTTAGACAAGGTATGACAGGAATCACTGTTTCCAGGTCCTGAGAATGTTGACATCAGAGACTTTAAGTACCATTGAAGTTTCCTCGTATGCAGTCTTGCATACGTAATTAACAGAATGCATGAGGCCATGAACCCTAGGGCTTGCAGTATTTTCCTTGCAGATAGCTGGGTTTTGGTGGCCATTAGTTGAAAATAGTTTAGGTTCATACTAGGCTATCTGCCCTAGGGCATTTATAAGCCTAGCCAGAGTGTGTATGGCTTTCGCCACCCATATTAAATTTATTTTGCTATGCCCTTTTTCAAGGTTAGTATACTGTGCCTCTGTCTAACAGTGACACACAAGTGATACCCGGGGTAAACCTACGATCTCCCATCCACTCATCAAGATTCCTCTTGAAGAGAGTCAATGTTGTCAAATGGACTTGCTTTTCTGGAGTGAGGAATGCCATCTAGGAAGTTGTGTTCAAGCTTTCTACCAGGAATACAATTTGTTGGCTGGGCACCAGTTGTGATTTCTTTTCGTTGATGATGTATCCCAGTGAAGTTAGAAGTCTTTTTACAAATCCAAGGTGCTGAAGTAGCAATTCCTGACTGTCCGCCTGAATCAGGCAATCGTCCAAGTATGGGTAAAAAAATCTGCATATTTCTCCGCCTGCAGTATGCAATGGCTGGAGCCAGGCACTTTATGAATACCCTGGGTGCAGTAGATAAGTCAAAGGGAAGTGCAGAGAACTGACAGTGCATACAGCCTGCCCTGAAACATAGATATTTCCTGCAAGACTCCCTTATGGGGACAGCATCCTAGGCTTAAGCATAGTGAAGCTTGTGGCCACTAAGCAGCTTTTAGGAATTTACTGACACAAAGGTGAAATTTTGAATTTTGGCCAAGCCAGAAAGGTAAAGTCTCTGTAGATAACAGTCCAGAACATAGAAACCTAGACTCCTTTGTTGAGCTTTCTTCTATAGAGAAGAAAAATACCTTCCTCTTACTGGTCTGACCTGGCTACTCTGCCTTTCCTGAGGGAGCCAACTGTTCTGGAGGAAGGTCTGGACTGCTGCTTGGAGTGGTTGCTTTTCCCAAGTAGAATCTGCATCCCTGGGATACAATGTTTAGAACCCATCAGTCCTGAGTAATTGGAAGTCAGGTTTTTTGGAAAGGGAAGTTTCATCCCCTTGAAGGGTGTAAGGAAACTTGGGTGGGATTTTATTAAATTGGTTTTACACTTGAGTTTTAAAGGGAGATCTTAGTACTTTTTTGTTTTTTTTTTGGGGTGGTAAGTTGTCATTGTTTCTGCACTTTTTGAGACTGTTGACTTGGTCTCTGGGTTCTCTGACTGAACTGAGACTGTGGTCCTGGGCCCCTTTGAACGGAGAAGGAAGGCCTGAGAGGACTGGGAGAAGATGATGTTTTTCTGCTTTATGTCGGTTATCTTAGCAGTTTGCATAGATTTAGCTTTTTCTGGCATCTTTTAAGAACTTCTGCTTTTGTGCCAAACTTTTCTTGGAGCATAATTGAGTTTTCTAGTGCTTGATTTGAAGACACATTCCTTCAGCAAGATTTGCTTTTGACAGCCACCCTAGAGTAGTGACAGTCAGCATCAGGTCTAAGTCAGTCAGTATAAAGATACTTCTACAGCATTGCAAGATGCTTGCACTATATGCTGCAAAACTTTGTTTTCAAAATGCAACTTTATTTGTAACTGCATTAAACTCTTTTAAAATTTTCTTTTCTGTAATTTAAGGCCATATGCTGTCACTAATTCAAAGCTGGTTTCTCAAAATGTGAAGCTGAATTGGCAAAAAGCTGAGCTGGTAAGTTGCAGACCCCCCCAGTCTTACCTGCAGAGTCTACCTTTCCTTGATTCTGTCTGTCCTTGAGGGCTGGAGCCTTAATGCTAGGTAGGGCCTGGAAATGGTCTCTGGATCCATGATGAGATTTAGAGAGATGGAGTGGGCCCCTTTGTGAGTTCTAGTAGCGTCTGGCCTTTAGGCCGTCTAGTGTGTCTGGGTGGTAGAGTGAGACTGGATTCCATGAAGACATCATCTACAATACATAGACTTGGACAGGACAGGAGCAGGCAGCTGAAACTCCTGTAAAAAAATCTAGACTGAGGTTTCTGAGGAGAATCTTCTAAACTAATCCTGGGAAGCTGAGACTGAGGCCTAAGCTGAGAAAAATCTAAACTAAAAAAAAAAAATTGAGGGGGGAGAGGAGGAGGGAATGGATTCCCTAGGAGGCTGTAGGTGTATGAGGTGGGTGAATCAGGGTAATCAGAAAGGGCAGAAGTCCTGGTAGGTTGAATCCTGGTCTTTAGAATCATTTGGTATTTTTAGAAGGCTGGCTTCCCTAGCAGAAGGCTCAGGTCTGTAATTAGTTCTAAGCATTTGTTTTGTGGCATGGGCATTTGAGCATGCACTTTAGACGCTGGTTTCTTTAGAGCAGGGACTTTAGGGCCTGTACTAGTCGGTGTGGAGAGTGGGTTAAAATGAAGATGTGAGTGCTTGAAGATGTCAAGAGTTAGTTAATAATAAGTAGGTCGGAATCCACTGACACCAAGCTCTATGCGCCTGCATTGCTGCTGAGATGGACCCATTCGAGTTGAGATATCCGCCAGGGTTCCAGCATTGAAGAAAGACATCTCAGCATGTGCACAGACGGAGCCGGGTGCACCAGAGGGGTGCGGATGGGTGACTAGCAAGGAGAACTGGCCGTCGGGACTGGTAAAGGAATTCATGGTCTCTTCTTTTGATTTTTAGTGTCTCTCTGTAGTTTTTGAAGATCAGAAGTTTTGGATGGCTTATGGAATGAGAACTTAAAATGGATGAAGAGAAAAAATAGCCAGATGACGAAAAAGCCACCAGACAAATGGAAAACTGATTACATTAAACACATCATGGTCTGGACATAAACATCATCATACAAAAGGCAAAAATCTGAGGAGTAATTAGGAATCCACAGGCAACACAACCATTTGCCTTCCACACAACTGTTAAAGCAAGAAAAGACAGCAAGAAAAAGAATTAGAAAAAAGAAACTTCTTAGGATGACTTACTGAAGATTTCTTTCATTCAGCAAAATTCCAGGCGCAACTGCTGCAAACTTCTTCTGCTTCGCTCTTGCTGGGCTTCAAGACAGTGTAATGGTGTCGGTGGCTTTTACACCCCTGGCCATGTTGGCGGCCCCATCTGCAGCAACAGAAATCCACAGACTCTGGTATTGGTATTCAGTCCTGAGGGCTGAGGGCCGGCTGAGGGCAACCAGCTCAAGTGATGACTGAGTGTGTGAAACACACAAAGAACATCCAGGGGAGGCGAGAGGGAACAGGGCAAACAGTGAAATGGAAGGACATCTACTATTATGTTATTTTTTTTACATGTACTATGTCCTTCCATTCCATTGCACTGCTGCAGTCTCTTACAGGGGAGGGGAGTGCAAAAGCTCAGAAGGAAGAGAGAGAGGAAGAAGGACCAGCAACCCCTCTAGGACCCCATGAAGGATGACGCTAGTAAATCGCTAAAGTCCTTCGTCCTGCTCCAAAGAACCTCCATTGCTGCCCACACGAAGTCTTTCTCACCACTAGCTACAAAATAACATTCAAAAACTTGTTAAACTGGGAAGCTGAACTCCTCCAGGGAAAAAAACAAAATAATAGGCAAAAAGGATATGACTGAATATCCCAGAGTTGAAGTGTGATTGCCCTATGGACAAAAAAGAAAGAGAATCAAAGGCAGAGAAAGGCCATGGGGGTGTGAAACTAAAAAGCACTCAAAAGTGGGAGTTGTGTATGCACATCCCGGCGCTATCAGAATCATGGATGGCTTGTCTATTCTGGCCTTCAGGAGTACCTTTGGGAATGAGAGGCAGATTGGAAACCTCTTATCAGGAGGGGCATAGAACCTCTAATTAAAGTAATCAAATCTTCTGCCATTTTAAGCATGTGCTTTTAGGCACAGACCCTGAAGTACCTGGAGGGACACCAGAGGAAGGCAAAACAGACCTGCCCTTAGAAGAAGCCTTAGAAATAGTAGCAGAAGGCCTAACCACCTTAGGCATAGAAGGGAGAACAGTAACCTGAGAGGCCCCTTCAGCTTGACCTGACTCCTGTGAGGCCACATCCTGCAAAATCAAAGTTTCCCCCTGAGACTCAACAGAAACTTCAGCCGGATCCACCTGCTCCACTGTAGCTTCTGCAGGACCAGCGTCCGAAACGGACGAATCAACCTGTCTAGGTTTCAAGGATTTGTCTTTGCGCTTCTTCGGAAGCGGGCCGGAGGATCCGACGGCATATTATAATTACACCGCTTACCAAAGACTAACCTAGCACAATCTAACCTTCTTTTTATAGTGCGCTTATTAAACCTAGCACAAAACCGACACCCGACTACGTCGTGGTCCGGTCCCAAACAAGGAATGCAAAGAGAGTGAGAATCCCTATGCGGTATCTGTTTCCCACAAGAAATACAATTATTCACTTTTTCTGACATCCGGAATTAACGGAGGCAAGAAAAAACAAAAATATTCCCCAACGGGGTACTTAGCCCAACTTGGTTTCGGTCTGAAACTCAGAATACGAAAATTTCAGAACGCCGAACGGCACTTGCAACGCTGCTTCTGCATCGGACCATGTGGCAAAAAAGACTGAGGATATGATGTCGGTCATGCGCTTTTATACCCTGACGCTCTGATGTCAGATCTGAGCGCCCATGACCGACGTCAGCCTAATACTTTGGTATTCGGGCCGACCGAGGACAGCGGACTACCCATATGTAAGGACTGCAGCAATGTGAGATGAAGAACATCTAGATGTTAAGGGGATAATAAACGCAGACAAGCAGAAGTAGCTGATAAGAGGGCCTTAAGACAAGAATATGCCAACCCAGCATTGAGCAGGTCACACAGATGAGAGAACCAAAGGAACATTCGCAGAAAGTGGATCCAGGTTACGAAAAAGACACCAAACAGAAAACCTCTTCCATTTGGACGATGAACGAGAGATCCCCTGTCTTGTGTGAGTACGTCCACCCTGTAAGGTAACTTATGATGACTGCTCTTGGCTAAATACTGAAGAGGAGGGAACCAAAGCTGTCAGGGCCAAAGGGGAGTCACCAGCAAGATTTTAGGACCATTCTGCTTTATCTTGAATAGGACTTTTGGAATGGGAGGGAAGGCATAAAGAAACATCCCCCTTCCAGGTAAAAGAGAGCCATCCAGCTTCTAGGCCAGAGGACATGAGGCTCTAGCACAAGAAAGAGGAAGTTGCCTGTTTGGGGGAGGCAAATAGACCTACTTGAGGAGTACCCCATTGATGGACAATGTACAGAGACACATCGCTGTGAAGTATTGATTCTTGGGACTGTGATATGGACCTGCTCAGTCTGCCACAATGTTCTGACCTGAGGGAATGTAAACCGCATGAATTGGCACTTGATACAGGATAGCTAGCTCTCACACGAAGTGCAAACCTGCAAAGGAGACAAGGTTTTGTGCCACCCCCCCGTGCTTGTTGACATACCACATCACTGTGGTACTACCTTTAAGTACCCTGAGTGGCCCTAGAGTGTAAAGAAGACGAAATACCAGAAAAGCCAGCAGGAGAGCTCCCATATATTTGACAATGATATAGTCTTTTGTTGAAGCGTCCAAAGGACCAGTACTTTTAGAGAGCTGAAGGAAGCCTCTACCCCTACATCTGAAGGGCCTATGACCATCTCCTGAGAGGGGAGTGGAGGTTGAAAAGAAGTCCCAGATTGAGTAACAATGGCCAAATCCACTACTGAAATTCCAGCTTGAAGCATGAAAGAAGAGGTACTAGGAAATCTACAGGATGAGTGTGCTGAAGCCAAACTGACTTTAGGAAAGCACTGAAGCTTTCTCATGTGGAGTTTGGTTAGAGGGAGCATAGGAATGGTGGAGGCCATGAAACCCAGAGCTCTCAAAAATTCCCTGGCTGTGACCGAGGCCAGAGGAAGAAGGGATTCAAAGAAGGGAATGAGAGTTAAGGCCTAGGGAGGAGGCAGGGATGCCAGCATTGGAACAGTTTGGATCCTGCAACCCAAATAAACATGATCCTGTGGAGTCAGGAAGGACTTTTAGAAATTTTTTAGTGAACACCAGGCTTTGCAGGAGAGAAATGGCAAAATAAAGATGCTGCAGTAGAATCTCTCTAGAGAGGAGGTCTGAAAAAGCAGGTCTAGGTAGGGGACGACCTGTAACCCCCTTAGCCTACAAAAAGCAATCACAGGATTGAGGCATTTGGTTAATACCTTTGGGGCAGTAGAGAGTCCAAAGGGTAAAGCAGACAACTGGAAATTCCAGGAAGCAACAGAGAAACATAAAAACTTCCTGAAAAGGGGGTGGATAGGGATATGAAGATAAGCATCCATGAGGTCCAGAGAAACTAAAAAAGCCTGAGGAAGCAGCAGAGAACAAGGTCTGAAGGGACAACATCCAAAAGGAAGGTACCTTCAAAAAAATGTTTAGGTGAGAAAGATCCAGAATGGGTCTCTAAGTGCCCTCTTTCCTTGGGACCAAGAACATTCTGGAATAAAATCCCTTCCCCTTTGAGAAACTGGAACTTGTTGAATTGTTCCCCTAGTCAATAGACCTTGAATCACTTCTGAAAAAAAAGGGTAACTGTTCCTGAGAGGACTAAGGAATGCCTAAGAAAGGGGAAAAAGATTTCCAGACCATGTAGTATTCCTTGGTGACTAATGGAAAGAACCCAGGAATCTTGAGTAATCTAACCAAATAGGAAGGGATATGTAAAGACAAAGAGAGAGAGAGAGGGATATTGCTGAGAACGGGATATTCAGACAGTACCTGGTTTGTCAGAAAAAGGGGATTTCTGAGATAAAGAAGTCTGGGTAGCCTTAGCAGGAGGGGCCCTTCTACCATCACCCTTCTTACAGTCGGGAGGAGGGTGAGACTGCCCACAAACAAACGTCAGCTTATTAAGGTAATTCCTTTAGAATTTAAGTACAGGAGAAAAAAATGTGTTTTAGATCCTTTAAGGCATTACCCTTTTCCTGCAGGAATTTAATTTTGCAGCAGCACCAAACAAATGTTTGTTATCCAGAGAAGCATCCATCAATGCAGCCTTAACATCATCAGGCAAAGGTTGAAACCAGATCCAGGAATATCTCCTCAGCACAGAGCCAAAAGCAGCAGCCATAGAAGAATCATCTGCTGCATCATAACTGGATTTAACAGAATGGTGTGCCACCTAGGAAAAAGTCCCCAACAAAGAGAGCAGAAATTTCCCCCTCAGTCAGGAAGGTCAAAAATAACCTGACAGGTCTCACATAATAGAGCCAAAATATACCTTGTCATATGGGTCTGATATTTTACAACCCTAAAAGCAAGGGCAGCAGAAGTATATACCGTCTTAACCAGTCTTTCCATAGTTCTGCTATCTTTATTAGAAGGAAGTAACTTGGAATAAGGCAGTAACTTTGATGGCTTGTCAGATGCCAAAGAGACTACAGAAGGGTCAGCAGAGGGGTACTTGCAATCATCAGGCACCTTATAAAATCTATAAGGCTTTTTGGGAGCAGGGGAGTGGGAATCAGAAGCCTGAGATGCAGTAAAAAAGGCAGCCAGATGATCAGGAAAGGCAGAAGGCCTAGGAGATTCCATTTGCAGAAGCTCATAATACCTCTTCTGAACTTCAGACAGCTAGGAACAATCCTATTTGAAAAATTCCATCATACTGAAAATTGTGTCCCCAAAAGAAATCTCCTTCAAAAGGAGAGTCAGGACTAGTAGAATCCTCTTCCTCAGACCCATAGTCTAAGGGGGAAGAAATCTGGGAAGAATAAGCAAGAGATTTCCTCATCCAAATCCTCCTCCTCCGAGGAATTTTGCTCCCTAGGCCTTTTAACAGGAGTATAAGACTGAACGGGAGCTGGTATAGAAACCACTCGAGGAGGCTTCAAATCCATAAGGGCATTAAACAGAGTGAAATTCTGCCAGAGTACTTAGGAGAAACAGGTTTAGTTTTTTGTTTCTTCTTTAAAGGGACATCATCCTTGTAAAACTTAGAAGACTCAGACCCCGCATGACAATCTATAATGGCAGTCAGTACCTCCTTCCTAACCAAAATCCACCCCTAGGCCTTTCAATAATTATCAGCCGTGGATCCCCCCTGAACATCCAAAGCAGACGTCTGCAAGGCCTCCAAGGACATGCATGAAGCCAGATCCATGCCAGCCACAGAAGCAGTTGCGGCAGATGAATCCAACAAAACAGCCAGGTATTCTCGTGGGCTTTCCTAGTGTTGAGAGAGACCTCCGGCAGAGGTGGTACAGCCAAAGAATCAGACCTCACTTTCTTGCTCTTCTTCACAGACAGCTGACCCGTAGACCAGAAGTTCCTTTCATGGCTTCTGCCAAAAGCTTAAGACACTGGTTTTCTAAGCATATGGCCAGACAGGAAAAGCAGACTAAGCAGAGTCTTCAGGACAAAAGCCTGGCAAATAGAACAGGATGTATGGTCATGTGAAGCACTTACACAAACACTGCTCATGATGATCTTTATGGGGAATCTGTCTCCTGCAAATGCATTTACCCTTTCTGGATGACATGAACCCCACAAGCAGCAACAACACCGAAAAAAGATAAGAACAAAACCTGAAACAGGGCACTTATACGAAAAACAGCTTCGAACCAGCAAATGAAGCGAGTGCTCAGACTGACTATCGAAGTTGGCATTCGGATGAGCAGGAAAGAAGTTCTGAGGATGGTATGTCCGGATGTCACCTTTAAGCCCCACATTATGCATAGGGAGTGTGTGTGTCACATAGGGCGTACCCTTAGCAACCTAAAGGCTTTGGTATACTGGCTGGATGTCAAGCCGCCCTTGGCAGGGGATCCCTATTGTAAGGAGTACTGCAACAGTAAAATGGAAGGACATCTATGATGTGAGTGAATATCTGTTTTACACTAGGAAAGCACTGACACTACTGGGATACTGAAAGTCGGCCCATACAAGAAGGGGAAGATTACTAAACTCTACAAGCTGGGTTAGACCAACAAGCGTTATATGGGAAAAGTACCAGTATTTAGCCCATAATACAATAATCCATACAAGCATCTTTTATTGTGCATTTTGCTCAGGTCACGGATTAATGGGGTCTGGATGGACCACTTCCACTGTCCACCCACCCACTTATCAGTCATTCATTCAATAAATAAGTAAATGCCAACCACAGTTCACTACTCTTCTTTGGCCAATCAGTTCAGCTCTCAATTTCTTTCTCCTCATTCCATTATTCTTGTTTTTCCCTTCCCCAACTTTCTTTCTGCTAACTTACTTCATCACTCTTTTTCTTGTTTAGCTATATTCTTTTAAGTACTTTTTCTGCACTTTCATTCCTCCTTTAATGGTTTATCTTCTTGCCTTTCCAACCCCCTTATCCAAGACATTTCCTGGCTTCAAAATTACCAGCAATACCTATATTCCTTTGCTGAGTGTATATACTATATACAATTAGAGTAATTCAGCCTCCTACAGGAGCATACAAGGCCGAATGCTGAGTTTCTTTGTAGACTGCCAGAGTATTCTAGTTTGACCAAGACATCCCCTTGTAATCCTGAAATGAGTGTTTAAATTGCGATTTTTGCAAAGGCGGTATTAGACATACCTAAAACTAATACATAAGTGTACACTTGCATGTAGTATGTATCTGTACCACATAAAACAGTGCATCCACAAGGATTTCTCACAGTAAAAAGTGATCTGTCAATTTGATGCGACATGTAATTTAATTATACAGATCCTGTCAGAATCAGTTTATCCTTTGTTATGAAAGCAGGGCTCTGACACTTAAACATGACTAAATCTGCCCCTCTGTTTTAAAGTAACTAAAGAAAATCATTTGTGTGGCACATTTAAGACTCATAGCACCAGTACGTGTTCCCACATAAAACTCTCTCTTCATTGCTCTTGACTTTTAGCATCCAATCGCATCTCTGAATTCCAATGCTGCGTGTAAATAAGGCTGATCAGGAGTTGCAGAGATGTAAAAAATCAGTGCCTTAACAAGATTCAGTCTGTTAATACACAAGATCCTTTTCTTGGTACACTGCTCCTCACTGCTTTTGAGCTCAAAACAGTAAGAAACAAGGCACTACGGAGACTTGTGCAGCTTAGAAAACAAACATCTGTTAACCAATTGTCAGTGTGGAAGACAAGTGACAGAGCAGGACACAGGCCACTTCTCTGAAGAAGCCTCGCACCTAAAAAGTGCAGATCGGTTACATTTGAGTGGGTGAACATGTATAAATGCTTGTGTGTAAGTCTGCATTTGCTTCCACTCAACAATTGTTTATTACCCATTATGTATTGTGTGTGTGTGTGTGTGTGTGTGTGTGTGTGTGTGTGTGTGTAAAATGCAAATGTGCATGTCTGTTTACTGACTCAATGCAGTAGGCACTGCTACTAAAACTAAACCGCTTTCTCGTGACATCTCTCAACTCTACCTGATTTTTGCCTCATATTTTTGTTCCACTACTTATAAAATGTGCGTTTTTCTGGCAAAATCTGTTACTCCATTTAAAATTACAAAGCTTCAGTTACACATTTCCCAATTTTGTATTTCTCATTTTTAAACAGTTCTTTAGTATCAGAATGTGCTACATGTACACATTTTACCATAAATATATTTGGTTGTTCTTGTAGTTGGGTAGCAGTTACAGCTAGACAAAATTCATAACTATTTCCACTTTCAAAATGGAGTATTCACAGTCATTTGTTGCATTGGTGGGACATATCACCAATTGCTGTCAGGCAGATCCTGGGTTAAGAAGCAAGGTAGAATTTGCATGTTGACAAGACATGGAATGCACCTTCAATAAAAAGACATCACTGGAATGGACAGCGTTAGAGCCGATAAAGACTGTTTGCAAGATGTTATGAAAAATCTGAAATATTTTACATATTTACACTAATAAAAAAATGGAGGGCGACACTGTGTAATGGAAAGGCATATGCAAGCAGTGTGTTAAAAAATTACTGGTCAAACTGAAGCAAGACAAAACAGATATATAAAGTATTTGTTTGAGGTATACTAATGTCTTTCGGCTTTTTCCGGTTAGGGGTCGCCACAGCGGAACTCCGGTCTGCTAATGATTGGCATTGGATTTTTACAGTGCCGAGGTGGCAGCCTGTCACCCAACCTTCAAAGGCGGCACACCCATTCATGCACGCACCTACCTGCATGTCTTTAAATGTCACTCAACCGCGGGGAGAACATGCAAACTCCACACAGAAGGCGCTCCAGCCGAGAATCGAACCGGAGAACCTCTTGCTGCAAGGCAACAACGCTAACTGCTGCACCACCACTGCCTATTTGTTTGAGGTATACTGCATTAATATTAACAATACTCAATACTAAGCCTAACTTTTCATGAAAGGTACGTCATTCATAGCAAATTAAGACGCCATCTAAAAGTTACTATGATTTGCTGGCCAGGTACAGTGAAACACGGTGTGGGATGGACCGCTCCAGTTAAGTAAAGCTTGCAAAACGGCTATAAAAACATGACATTTTTCATCAGCATCGTCAACCCTCTTTTTCCCACTTTTTTTTTTACATGGGGTCAGGGTGTTGTGTTAACTGTCACCATCTCTCAATTCAATGCCACACACCTGCCTTCTTCAACTTTCATGCCTGACTGTTGCAGATCTTATCCAAGACAATTCGTCCACCTCTTTGCTGGATGCCCTCATTTCCTCTTACATTCTTCCTGTCTGTCCCAAATCTTCTTCACCAGATTGTCTTCTGCTTTTATGCAAATGTGCCCGAAATGCAGTAATCTGCTCTTTTTGATCTTTTCTGCAATTGGCGCTACTTTGGCTTCTGCTCTTATGTCCTCATTTCTCCATCTGTCCCACAGTGTGCATCCTACTGCCTTTCTCAGGCATTTCATTTCCATCACTTCTAGCTTTCTGATCTGCTCTGCCTTTACTGTCCAGGTTTCAGTGCCATACAGTAGTACTGGTCGCACCACTGTTTGTACACCTTATTTTTCAGCTTATTTGGCATTCTACTCTCAGACACTACACCTGACACACTATGCCAGTTGGCTGCAGCCTCTATTTCTAGCTTTGACTCCTTCATTCACTTCCCTTTTCCTTGACCACCCCTCCCAGATACTTGAAGCTATTAACCTGTTCCACTATCTTCCTTCCTATCTCAACTGTCAGTTTCTTCTGATTTCCCCAATTTGCTTTCATTCCTACTGTTTTATGTGCACTTAGTTTCAACTCACGTGCCTTCAGTTTTGCATTCCATTCCCCATCCTTTGCTGAAGTTCTTGCTCAGAGTCTGCCTGTAATGCCACATCATCTGCAAACAGCAACTTTGTTAGGTCCCCCTCCAACCTGTTTGCTAACGTAGTTCATCACCAGCATAAACAGCAGTAGGTTCAGAGATGAAGCCAGGTGCACACCCACTCCCACTGGGAACCCATCTGTGAGACTGAACACACTGGTCATACTTGAGTCATTGTGTGCCTGTACATAGCTTACATTAATTCTACCAAAGTTTCTGGGACTTCAAATCACTGCAGCACTGCCCAAATCAGATTTCTTGGGACCGTGTCAAGTGCTTTCTCAAAGTCTAGGAATGCCCAGTTTACATATTTCAACTCTAACTTCTTCGCCACTATCTGTATCACTGCAAACATCAGGCCAGTTGTGCTGCATCCTGATCTGAATCCAAACTGCTCATTTATTCTGGGTATCAGTTTATCAATCACCCCCTTCAGAATTCTCATGCAATGTGACAGGAGTCTGATACCTCTATACTGTCCACAGTTGTGGATGTCCCTTTGTTCTTGTACATCGGCACGAGCATGCAAATTCTCCTGCCATCAGGGATGCCCCTCTCTCTCCACACTGCTATGAGTACCCTCAGGAGCCATTTCTCCCCATTTCACCCAGCATCTTTACCATGGAGCTGTTTGGTTAGGTTTTGCATACCCTACATCAACTTTGTTACAAGCTGAGATAAGTACAAACTTGCAGTGTTATAAGACAGTACTGAATATTATTTTTTCTGTTTATTGTTTCATTGAATATTGTGTTAAAAATAGAACTGCATTTATCTGCTTGTTTACTGAAAATTGTGAGCTCTCTCTCTGTTCTCCCCTTGTCTGCAGTTAGTTTATTCTTCTCACTTCATTGTTATTCGATGTAGAAGTCTTAGCCTAGAGGGATTCTCTGTGCTTTAACGTCTTATTCCCTTATCTCCGAAATTATTTCTGCTGAATAGTTGCATACTGGTTAGCTGTTGCATACCCTACATCAACTTTATTGCAAGCTGAGATAAGTACAAATTTGTAGTGTTATAAGCGAGTACTGAATTTAATTTTTTCTGTTTACTGTTTCATTGAATATTGTGTTAAAAATAGTACTGCATTTATCTGCTTGTTTACTGAAAATTGTGAGCTTTCTCGCTCTATTCTCTCCCTGTCTGCAGTTAGTTTTACCCACCCACCCTGCCTGTTCTTGTTGTGGTATTAATCTTGGTGGCTTTGGAATTGACCGCCCCTCCTGTAAATTTATGTTTGAACACTCCTCCTGGGCCCATCTCATTTGCTCACTCAACCGAGTAACAGTGAGATCATATTTTGATTTCAGACACTTCTACCATTCCCATCTGTTCAGCCCTATCCCAGCTCTATCCTAGTCTAGTCTCATTAGCTCATCCTGCCTAATACAGAGAGAACATTTGAGTAGGCATACCCACTTTGGCCCTGAACTTGTCTGATTGAAGACTGCTGGAACAGGGCTCAGTTACGAGTTTTTTTTACCGGTTAATTGGGTAATTTGTTCAAATTAATTTGTTTTTTTCTACTGTTTATATATATATATATATATATATATATATATATATATATATATATATATATATATATATATATATATATATATATATATATATATATATATATATATAAACAATTTGCACTTTATCTGCTTTTACTGTATTTGTGTCTATTACTACTTTATTACCTTATTTTGCTTTTGCATCTTCTTAAAAGTACTCAGTTGCGTTTATTCTGCTACATTTATTACTGCTTGCTAGTAGCCTGACTAAATTTTAACTGTTATTCTAAGTCTTTTGGTTTAAGCACTTGGGCTTCAAACCAGTTGTTTTACATTAAGGTTTGTGGACTGCATTGCTGTGGCAGGACAGGTAGCTTACATCCTTCTAAGTTGGGAATTGCTGATTGAAGGCTCAGTGTCTTATTCTAAAAGCGCATTAGTTCTGGTTTAAGCACTTGGGCTTCAGGCCAATTATTTTACATTAAGAAGGTTTGTGGTCTGCACTTTTGTTAGAGGAAAGGCTAGATTCTGCCCTTCTGAGCTGGGAATTTCTGGTTAAAGGCTTATTGTGCCTACTTATTTGATCGGTTTCTTTCTGAAATTTATGCGCCTCGTTTGCTGTAGCCCAGAAGTTAGTAGTTTATTGGCCATTTTGGGCTAATTTCTCTTTCATTTCCCTGCTATAAAAGCTGCATTTGAGCGGTTTTGCATGCTGGGCAGTGCCGGTTAGCTACGGTTCAAGTATTCCCAGCTCCACAAAGTCTGCTCTTCAATTTTTCCCTTGGAACTAGACAAATTTTCAAGTGAAGCACTCAAACCATTCATTTCACAGCCCAGCACTTGCTCAAAACAAGCACTAATTAACCCTAGCACTAGAACCCCTACACTGTCCAAAAGGACAAGGCTCTCTCTATTCGTCCCTACCAGCTAATCAGTAAAACAGCTCACTTTACCTTTTCAGCCATGTCCAAAGGGCAGTTCCAGGTGTACTCTCCAGTCCAACTGGTGAATCTGGGCATTTTGAGGCAATGTTACAAATGCCTCATGTACACAGACAACTCTCTCCTCCTACCACCAAATACTAATATATGCGATAGATGCAATTATACAGCCAAACTGGAGGCAAAGCTCTCTCAACCCAAGACTGGAACTGACAGTCAAGAGGAGAAGGAAAATACTTGCAACACACCACCAGTCTCACATAAACCAACTAAACCAACACCGGCAAATAACACACAAATACACAAAAACATACTAGGAGGCTCTAAATAAAAATCTGCAAAAGCAAGAGACCTCCAAAGCAGACACCCAAGCAACCTCCACAGCCCATCACAAACCATGAAACACATACTTCACATGATCAGTGTGCCACGCAATCACAGCCCTTAAGGAAAAATAACATACCCAACACACTAGTAATAGGCGACTCTATAGTCAGGCACACTGATGTCCCACTAACTAGGCTGGACAAGAAGGTTACAGTTAGCTGCCTGTCGGGTGCCAGGATCCGTCACGTAACACAAGCACTCAGGTCACTCCAGAACAAGTACAAATACGATTCTGTCATTGTCCATGTTGGTGTAAATGACCTGAGACGTACCTCCCTGGACTACAAGAAGAGAGACATGGAAGAGCTCTCTGATCATGAAGCCCAGGCTGGTATGACCCTGACCAGCATCCTGCCCTCACAAGAGATGGCTTGCACCTGTCACCCTTAGGCTTTTGCCGCCCCCATAGTGCCTTTTTTAGGCAAGGCTCAAGAGACAAACCCACCACTGTAAAAAGCACAAGTAACCGAAAACAGAGGATAATGCTACTCTACGCCAGAAGTCTAAACCACAAAATGCATGCACTCGAGGCATTCCTCAGTATGGAGAACATTGATATCTGTGCAGTAACAGAAACCTGGTTTAAGGCTCTAGAGAGCACCCCAGCACTACAAGGTTTTAATTCATACCATACTTTTCGGCCACAGAACCAGGACCGAAACACAAAATGTGGGGGTGTATCCATATTAATCAAGGATTCCCACACCTCCAGGTTAGTGGCACAGCACAATGCCTCACAAATCATCCATGTGCAACTAACAGGCAAAACTGCAATTCAAATTGTAGCTTGTGACAGATCATCCACCATAACCCACGACCCCCATTCCAAGTTTCTGGAGACACTGGAAAATATGAAGGTCCTACCAAACACCCTAATACTGGATGATTTCAATTACCTAAACATTAACTGGGCGAACTAAAGTACTAACTCCTTTGCCCAACGCTTCCTAGAATTTATAAACTAAAACACCCTGGATCAACTGGTCAACTCCCCAACCAGAGGTGACAACATACTGGACCTGGTCATCACCAACATGGGTGACCGGTGTTCTACACCGGAGGTCAAACCCTCGCTGGTTAGATCAGACCATAGACTAATCAGTCTGGATAGCCACATTCTGCCCCCACCCCCAATCAAGGAAACCACCGTGAAAAACTTTTCAAAAGCAAACTTCACGTTACTTAAGACCGAGGTGGAAAGGTTCACAGCCCCCATGCTAAAGGACAACACTGTCCAAGCTGCTGAATCCCTTACAAAGGCACTCTATGAGCACCTGCAAGAATGCATAGATCGTGCTATCCCATCAGGTCATGACACAGAAAGGTTGCAACCAACTGAGGTTGCATAAGGTTCTTGGTTAAGTACATTCAAAGAGGAGCACCAGCTGAGAAACTTGGAAGGGGGAAGGTGGGAGGAATGCTGAAAATAGACAAAAAGACAACACAACTCTATCGTTATGAGTACATAACTTTCATACCAAATGTCTTTTTTTTATCCAAGTCAATTTGGAATAGATTAAATAGCTACCAAAAAGTACTTGGGAGATATTAAAAGAGTATATTTCTGAGAAGGTGGAGCCAAAACACATATGGGATCTTGATTATAGAACATCCAGCCATATTCGATAAACCAAAGGATGAATCAGATGGAAAAAAAAAAAGACAACGGATAATAAAGTACAGCTGTGCAAGATCTTACCCATAACTGCTGATGATCAAGTGTACCACTATTGCAACTGCCTTAACTGTTGGGACTTCATACACTATCTCTGATTGCCCATGCCGACTTGTACAGCTTGAACTCCTTCCTACTCAGCATAGTAGATTCCATCCCCTGGGACATCAGGACATTCCCAGTATAAATCAGCATTCCCCCCTAGGCCATCTTCATGCTTTCTTGCCCAGTGTACCACACTTGCACCCTTGAAATAGTGCATTGAGCCTAGAAGGCTGGTGTACCTCCCTGGACTACATGAAGAGAGAGATGGAGGAGCTCTCAGATCTTATAGGCCAAGCAGGTATGACCCTAGCCCTGAGTAGCATCCTGCCATCACCCAGAATGACACCACAGTACAAGGAAAAAATGATTAACTTCAACAATTGGCTGAGCTTCTGGTGTCATTTTAAGGGGGATCCAGTATCTGTCTGCCTGGGATGACATGATCGAGAGACCACGATGCTTTCCAGAGATGGCCTGCACCTGTTGCCCTTGGGATTCCAGATACTGAATAAGGCTCTTGCCACCCCTATGGTGCCTTTTTTAGGCAAGATTCAAATGACAAATTCACCACTGTAACAGGTACAAGCAAGCAAAATCTGAGGGTAATGATACTCAATGCTAGAAGTCTAAACCTCAAAATGCACTCACTGGAGGCACTCCTTAAAATCCAAATTAGCGTACAAAAATAAAACTATAACACCAAACTGGATGCGTTCCGGACCAGTGGGTACAGTTCAAAAATACGATAGCACAATAGCGAAGTAACAGTCCAGTAAAATATCCAAAATACCGCACTCTATTTAAAGCTCTATTTACAGGCTTTTCGTCAGCCACACGCTGACTTCTTCAGAAAAACATAAAACAATTGTAATATCAACCACCTGGTTTAAATACATCCTTAAAAGTCACATGATTACTACCATTTAACCTAACATTTAAACTTTTGTATAGTCCCACAACAATTAAAATGTAACGTGAATGCACAATAAATCTTGGATGTACCTACAACAGGAACGCTAGTTATAGCATATCACATGTACCTAATAACAACCAAAGCAGTGTTTACAAAACAATTCTATAAAGTTATAATACACCGCTAAAAACAGAAAAAAGCAGTGGTTTTACTTGGGTTGTATCCTAAAATTGCAGATTGTAAACAATCTGATTAGACTCACCCAAGTCAACAGTTCAGTTAAGCTCACGGCTTTTGTATTTATAAATAAACCAATATAGAACTTGGTCGATGCTAAACTTTATTGTCGTAGTACAACTCCTGTGGGGAAATTAACTTCCTCCCCTTTTGTTTATAGACACGGCTGCATACAAATAAAGATAAAGGAACTGGCAGGTACCTTCTCGATGTTAGTCACAATGAAAATATTAAAAAGAATGAGTTATACTATGAAGGTGTATTTCGCCTACACCATCTGAAGATGAAATGTACTCCTAGACTAACACATTTATAATTGATAAAAACATTATGATATATAAGTACAGTAAAAATACTTTTAACAACTGCACTAAGAATAATTTAAAAGATAATAAAATAACAAAATAATGAAGAACAAAAATACAGGTGCAGGTACCCCTAAATGTGAAATATGTAACCTCCCTATATTTCTATCACTGTAACTAAATAGGTCCAAGGAAAAATTACAAAAAATTCAAAGGATATTCCAAAAATAATGGCAAAATACTGGCTTATAAATCACAACCAAAATAAGTAAACAAGAGGTTAACAATTTGTGAAGTACCAGGTATAATCTGTATAGTAGCAAAACACCAAACAGCCAGTACTTTCTTCTCCTTTAATGTGAAATGATCTGGTACCTCGGCAGTTCGCCTTCAAGGATCACAATCAATTACTGCATAATAGCAGCTTTTATAATAATATCCAAAGAATCAATTATTCAATTAACTAATGAACATCACAATAGGAGAAACAAGAATACTTTTTTTTAAAGTGATCAAGTGAGTTAGTGAATTTCATAAATAAATACATATTATTTTATCATTCACAATAATAAATACTTCATAAATTTATACAATATAAATACAAAGTTCATAACTTGTGTTCAAAAATGTTTACAAAATCATAAATAATTCATTAAATGAACTATTTCAGATGCCCAGTTCTAAATTTAAACCAAAAGGTTTTAAAGTGTTGAATTTTAGGATCATCCTGGTTTCCAGCTCTAATAGCTTCTCAGAAACATTGTCACCACTCTTAATGAAAGGTTTCCCCAAAACTCCATATTTTAAACTGTCAATTTTCCCTTCATGAAATTCAAAAAAATGCTTGGCTACTGGACTAAGTAAATTTAAATTTCGAATGTCCCTCAAATGTTCCAAAATCCTGAGTCTGACCATTCTCTTAGTTTGTCCAATGTACCAAACGCTATTACAACTACAAGTTAATGCATACACAACCCCAGTAGATTTACAATTAAAATAATGCCTAGTAGCATGATAGATATTATTAATAGAGTTAATATTAATTACTCTATTACAAAGACTACAAGAACCACATCTGAAGGTTCCTACACTAATGGCATGAGAAACTTTGTTGTAACTACAATTGTTATTTAATATTTCTTTTAATTTTTTTCCTTTTTTAAAAGAAAATGTAATGTGGTATGGAAAAAATTCACCTATGCCTTCATCCTCACTGACCAAGTACCAAAACCTCTTGATTAAAGAAATGAATCTTTCAGAAAAAGAGGTGTACTTTGTCACAAAAAATATGTCCTCCACATTTCTTTCCTTCTTTAAAGGATCCGATTTACACTTAATGGCATGTCCGACCTTATTCTTGTTCATCACTTTATCCATACCATCTAACAACTGCTTTTTATCATACCCTCTTTCAATAAGCCTCGAATAAACCTCATGTAACTCATAACCCAACTCACATTCCAAACTAGTATGTGAATGTATTCTTTTAAATTCACCAAAAGGTAGAGCTTTCAACAAATGAGGGGGATGCATGCTGGTAGCATGCAAAAACATGTTAACAGAAGTGCTCTTTCTGAAAGGTCTGAACTCAACAACATCATCTCTATTAAATAAAGTTAAATCCAAATAATTTATTTCATTTCTATTTATTTCATAAGAAAATGAAAGATTATGTTCATTATTGCTCAGAAGTTCAAAAAAATCACAAAATTCAGACATGTCCCCTTTACAGATAAAAATTAAATCATCAATGAAACGCTTGTATAAGACTACCTTATGCTTGAAAAAATCAGTAGGATATAAAAATCTCTTTTCAAAAAAATCCATGTATAAAACAGCATAAGTAGGAGCATAGGCAGCTCCCATTGCTGTTCCCTTGATTTGTAAAAAAATATTCATTATTGAACATGAAGTAGTTATGAGTTAAACAAAACTCCAATAGTGTAATCAGAAAGTTAGTCCTAGGACCTTCACCTAACATGCTATGAATAGCCTCAAGTCCCCACCTCTTGTCAATGTTCGTGTACAAAGATTTGACGTCAATGGTCACCCAGTAATATTCATAATTCCAACTAATCTTAGAAATGATATCTATCAATTCTTGGGTATTACTAATGTGAGCACTAACCTTGTTTAAATGAATTTTTAACTGAAAATCCAAAAAAATGTTAACATTCTCCACAAAAGAGCCTATCCCTGAAACTATCGGCCTTCCAGGTGGCTGAACCAAATCTTTGTGGACTTTGGGTAGGGCATATAGTATAGGTGTGGTGGGGTCTTTTACATACATTTTTTTAATGTCATTTTGTGAAAAAAATCCTAGTCGTTCTCCCCTTTCCAATAAAAATAACAGTTTATCATTATAACCTTTGAGAGGGTCACAGTCAAGTTTGTGATAATCTTCACCATTAGAAAGTAGTCTATAAACCATCCTACAATAATCGGGTCTGTTCAAAATGACCCAATTACCTCCCTTATCAGCACACTTAAAAATGTAATGATGTTTTAAGCCTTTAAGATTTTTTAAGGCTTGCCATTCCATTCTATTCAGATTAAAGTGTTTTTTCTCCCTACAAAATTCCTTAAATGATGCCTCCGTTTCTTTCAGAAGCACCTTCTGAAAAGTTGTGATAGCAGGAACCGAAATGACTGGTGTGAAGCTGCTTTTGACATTTTTAAATTTAGGCATCTTCAACTTACCATAACCAGTCAAATAGTTCACATCAGAAATAGTATCAGAATCGGAACAAACAGAACAGTCATAATTATATATGGACAAATTCATTAAACTCTCATCAAACTCAGTTTCTTCAAAAGAGTCATCATGAGCTTCATTTAAAACATTCAAATGCTTCTTCGTATTCACATTGACAAATTTTTTAAAATATACTCTCAGCAAAAGCTTGCGAATAAATGCCCTAATTTCTAGATAAATGTCAGCAAAAGTCGGAAAAAACGTAGGAACAAATTTGCTCCCTTTGCTCAAGACATTAAACATATCATTATCCATACATAAATCAGATAGATTAACACATTTTAAAGTGATGAACAAGAATAAGGTCGGACATGCCATTAAGTTTAAATCGGATCCTTTAAAGAAGGAAAGAAATGTGGAGGACATATTTTTTGTGACGAAGTACACCCTCTTTTTCTGAAAGATTCGTTTCTTTAATCAAGAGGTTTTGGTACTTGGTCAGTGAGGATGAAGGCATAGGTGAATTTTTTCCATACCACATTACATTTTCTTTTAAAAAAGGAAAAAATTTAATAGAAATATTAAATAACAATTGTAGTTACAACAAAGTTTCTCATGCCATTAGTGTAGGAACCTTCAAATGTGGTTCTTGTAGTCTTTGTAATAGAGTAATTAATATTAACTCTATTAATAATATCTATCATGCTACTAGGCATTATTTTAATTGTAAATCTACTGGGGTTGTGTATGCATTAACTTGTAGTTGTAATAGCGTTTGGTACATTGGACAAACTAAGAGAATGGTCAGACTCAGGATTTTGGAACATTTGAGGGACATTCGAAATTTAAATTTACTTAGTCCAGTAGCCAAGCATTTTTTTGAATTTCATGAAGGGAAAATTGACAGTTTAAAATATGGAGTTTTGGGGAAACCTTTCATTAAGAGTGGTGACAATGTTTCTGAGAAGCTATTAGAGCTGGAAACCAGGATGATCCTAAAAATTCAACACTTTAAAACCTTTTGGTTTAAATTTAGAACTGGGCATCTGAAATAGTTCATTTAATGAATTATTTATGATTTTGTAAACATTTTTGAACACAAGTTATGAACTTTGTATTTATATTGTATAAATTTATGAAGTATTTATTATTGTGAATGATAAAATAATATGTATTTATTTATGAAATTCACTAACTCACTTGATCACTTTAAAAAAAAGTATTCTTGTTTCTCCTATTGTGATGTTCATTAGTTAATTGAATAATTGATTCTTTGGATATTATTATAAAAGCTGCTATTATGCAGTAATTGATTGTGATCCTTGAAGGCGAACTGCCGAGGTACCAGATCATTTCACATTAAAGGAGAAGAAAGTACTGGCTGTTTGGTGTTTTGCTGTTATTTTGTTCTTCTGTTGCTGTGTTTTGCTATAATCTGTATAGTTACTGTGGTGGTGGTTTAGAAATCAAACCTATCTAAACAAAATATTCAGCAGTAATATAAATTCCAGGTGTAGCCTATTTAAAAGGTAGAAAATATCATCTATTCAGCCTCTTTAATTTTAAAAGGTAAGTTAAAGACAAAGTGCCATTAATGCCAGGTGTATGGCACGCATCCAATCTTAATTGCCATACCAACTCCCTGTATTCCAAGAGGAGGGATATCGGACCTCCTCTACCATCAGATTTGACCTGGTCTAGAACATAAAACTTAAAGATATGATTTGGATTTTCCAAAGTATGTTTAGCTAAGGCATTCTCCTTTTTGCCTTTTCTCATGGCATATAAATGCTCATATATGCATTTGTGCAATTTCCTGTGGGTTTTCCCCGACATAGAACGCTGGACAACAAGAACATTGAGATATATATACCACTTGTGTGCTTAGACAGTTGTATTTTCCCCTGATGTAATATAACGAATCTATTATTACATATCTAGAACCTGTCTTGACATAACTACAGTACCGGCACATGTTGCATTTAAACGTGCCATCCCTGGTACTGAGTGTTGGCAGTTTCTTCTGTAAGATACCCTTAAGGCTGGAACTCCTTCTAAACACTATTCTTGGTCGTTCAACCATTGATCTACTAAGCGAGGGGAGCAGTGCAAACATCATTAAATGCATCATCCACAACAGGCAGTACAGGAGGTATAGCTAAGGGCCTATGTTGTGGTAAGTGCAGAAAAGTCCTAAGCCTTTTTCTTGAATCTGAGAAATCTTGTCCCTGCCATTGGAATTGTTCTCTCATGGCATGTAAGGTTTCCCCAAAGGAAAATTCCTCTGGTGGAGAGGCAGCTGGAATGGATTCTTCAGCATCGGAATCTTCATAAGTAGAAAAAGGAGCCTCTGGCTGGTCTGTAATGTCTGAGTCATCCGCAGAATCATCAGTGGACACTGGCTCGGGGGGCTCTGCTGTAGGTCTTTGCCCTGTCTGGGTGAGATTGGGATCCCCTAATTAAGGATATTAAATCTTCTGCCAGAGTAAGCATTTGGGAACTAGAAGTGGGCCTGTGTGAGGGGAGCTTAACAGGCACTGATTTAGCAGATTTGGCTGCTTTAGCCCTGGCAAAGGCCTTAATAGACATGGCTGCAGTAGGCCTAGCAGCACCACGTGCTGGGGTAGAGACATCCAAAGGGATGGTGTCTGATAAATCACTAGGAACCACAGTTGTAGGCAAAATTTCTGAGGCCGATTCAAGTAAGGTAGCAGGAGCCTCAGTAGTAGTCATGGATTCAGCTGAAGATTGACCAGTTTTCTCGGTTTTGGCCGAAACCGAGACACTCGCGGCTTGCTTAACCGTGGTTTCGGCCGAAACCGCGGACCGCGAGTGCCGGTCTTTTTCTTTGCGTTTTTTAATAATTTGGGTAGTCGGAGGATCCGACGGCATAATGTAAGCAAAATCTGAGCCGAAAAATTGTTCAGCAAACTCCGACCGACGCCTAAGCGTTCGTCGGTTGAAGGAAGCACAGGCCGAACAGGCTGCTACGTCGTGGTCTGGGCCTAAGCAAGGCAGACAGTAAGAGTGGAAATCTTTATGAGGTATTTGTTTCCCACAAGTTAAACAGTTATTGACTTTTTCTGACATCGGCTGAGGCAAGAAAGAGTCCCCAACGGGGTACTTAGCTTTTTAGAAGTCTTCGAAGTAGTATTCGGTAGTAGTAATCTCTGAATCTGACAGACCGGCACTTGCGAACAGCTTCTGCTTCGGGCGCCACGCAGCAAGAAAGACTGAGGAAAATGGCGTCGGCTGATGCCTTTATACCCGAAGACCAGCAGAGATGACGTCGGGTGAAGTGCGACATCAGCCGAAGCCGGACCCAGACTTTGGAATCCGGCCGACCGAAGGGCTGCCTGACGACAGGACAACCCATTTGTTATGACTGCAGATGCATCCATGAAGGACATCTACAGTACCGGCACATGTTGCATTTAAACGTGCCATCCCTGGTACTGAGTGTTGGCAGTTTCTTCTGTAAGATACCCTTAAGGCTGGAACTCCTTCTAAACACTATTCTTGGTCGTTCAACCATTGATCTACTAAGCGAGTCATCCTGAAGTATTAAATTCCAATTTTTCAGTATAATGGAAAATAATTCTTTGGCGTCCATACTGTACGTCAGTATAAAACTGTTAAACATTGGAGTTACTAGAACTCTATGCATAACATTAGTATCTTGCTCCAAGGAATCTTGACTCAAAATTGGTGTATAAACCCCGGTAGCCCTCTTGTTCTGGACCTCTCCTACTAGGTTATTGATGAGATCTATTGGATAACCCCGGTTTAAAAACAGGTTGGACATAAAAGAACAATTCCTCCAAGAAATCACAGTCTCGGGTTACCATACGGGCAGCCCTGACCAATTGTCCTTTGATAGCTGACCTTTGAGAGAATGGGTGGCAACTGTTAAAGTGGACATAGCTATTCGAAAAAGTCTCCTTTCTATGAATCTTGGCTATGAAACATCTTTTTTCTTTATCCTTCACAAGGTCAATATCCAAGTAGGCTACCCTGTCGGTAGTGAAATTGTGGATGAACCGGAGAAATTCTGTAGATGCATTAAACAACTCCATTAGTTTGTTGACTGACTCAACGTTACCCTTCAGGATGATAAAAATATCATCCAAAAATTGGGTACACAAGGAGACTTTATCCATAAATAGGGGGTTGGATAAAATGTAGCTGACCTCCCAATATGCCATAACCAAATTGGCTCCACTGGCTCCACAAGGGGAACCCATCAGCACCCCTATTAACTGATAGAAAAATCTATTGTTAAAACATACATAATTATGAGTCAAGATTATATCCAATAGTTCACTAACCATTTGGATTTCATTCACTGGAGCTTTTTTTCTTGTTAACATGACTGGAAGCCAATCTAGGGCTACTGAGTGAGGGATGGAGGAATAAAGATCCTTCACATCGACAGTTAAAAAATTACTATCCTCACTGTAAGTAGTCTGGTTGATCCAAGAGAGGAAAGACCAAGAATCTTTTGAAATCTGAGACTCACTGGTCACATACTTCTGAAGAAGAGTATCTACTACTTTTGCACAGGCATAAGTGATACTGCCCCTGGCACTAACCAGTGGGTGCATAGGTGGATTGGAAGAGTCCTTGTGGATCTTGGGAGATCCAAAGATGGTAGGAATTCTATATGTAGGTAAGGAAATATAATTTAGTAAATCCAGGTCTATGGTTCCATTAATGAACATAGCTCTAAAATAACATGACAATCTGGAATTACCTGTGTTGAATTCATTTCTGGATATGTCAGTATATGTGTCGCTACTGAGAATATTTTCCATTTTCCTAATATAAACTTCCTCATTCATAACTACCAACCCTCCTCCCTTATCAGGTTGCATGACTCTTACTGAAGAGTTGGTTAGTGAATCTAAACACTTTTTCTTCCTTAATGATGTTGGGTTTATTGCTTTGATTTGGTAAAGGACGGTTTAAAGTATGGCGCATGTCTAATTCACACACTTGTTCGAATACATTTAAAGATGGGTGTAGAGGGGGGTTATAGGTACTTGAAATAAAGAAATCGCCTTTAACCCTGGAAAGGTTACCTAAAAGTACCTGAAGGTTTAATTTTCTAACAAATAATTCTAGGTCAAAAACAGATGATGCCAAATCAGCTTCTTTAGAAGGGACAAAGGAGAATCCTTTTGCCAACAAGTCCACTAATTCCTGTTCAAAGTGGAAATCCGAGAAATTATATATTCTGAAATCCCTTCCAGTATTGTATACAATGGTATTGGATCTCAAAATGCTATAGTCAATGCCCTGTAGAGGCAAAATTAATTCCTCCTGTTCCTGGACCGGTTGTTGGCTTTCCGGACCTGGTCCAACGGTGGAGACTAGGCTGGGTCCTGAAAATTTGGACCTTCTATTTCATCAATGGAATTGATGGACTTTTGCTGGCCAGCTAATCTTTCACTACGTCTAACTGGATCCATGGTCTCCAGAGAGTCAACAGAAGGGGTTTCCAAGATACTGGGTCCTTTTCCTCTGTCCGTCTCAACGGACCTGGTAGAATTACTTCTCTCCGGTCTCCATGCTTTAAAGGACAGAAAATTGCCCTGGGATGCTGGAGGTTTTGGGTAGGCCATACCCTCTTATAGACTTTAACATCTCTATTTAATTTTTTAATCTTTGTTGCTGTTAGTTTCGTTATTTGTTCATCAATACTGGTATAGGTCCGAATCGAACCTATACCTGTGGAAATTAAAGTCACTTTTAATCTCCCCATCCAATATGATTATGTCCAGTGTCAAATTTTCAGCTGCCAGTTGATCATGTTTACCAATAAGGTCCATGAGCTCAAACCCATGTCTATCAAACAATTGAGTTAACTCAAGATGGAAAAGGGACCCCTCCCTCCAGGCCTGTAGGATATTGCCAGGATCGAAGTCCTTTTGGGACCACACCTGCTCATTTGCATTCACCAAAATAAGCAATTTCTAACTGAATTTTTCTTAACTTCATGAGATAATGATCAAAAACGTTGAGTTTAGAAGGCAAGTCAGATACTCCTTCGATACCTTGATCGTATGCAGCTTTCTCGCCATTGTTCAAAAAAGAAAGAACAATTTAACCATACATTTAAAATAGGCATACTTTGTACGTTAGATACAGATAAAGAACCACTGCCTGTTTGTATAGGTAACAGACCATGAACCAACCTTCCAGTGATAACCTGGGTGCCCGGATGGTGGTCGTCGGTTGATGCAGGAACAAGCCTACCTATTGTAGGAAGTATCTTTTGAATCAAATGTCACTTTAGGTGCAACAGAAGGGCTGCCTCTAACATGCCCCCCATTGTCCAACCCATGAAGATTAGATGCCTGTTGAGAGCTCAAAACCTCATCCAGACGGGATGAAAGGTTAACATTCTGAGACAATAACTCGATAAGCTTAAAATGGAGAACATCGACATCTGTGCAGTGACAGAGACCTGGTTCAAGGCTCCAGAGAGCACCCCTGCATTACCAGGCTATAATTCATACCACACCTTTCGGCCACCTAACCTGGACCAAAACACTAAAGGTAGAGACTTGCCCATATTCATTAAGGATATCGACACCTCCAGGCAAGTTGCTCAACATAATGCATCTGATATTATCCAAGTGCAACTAACTCTGAGCAAGACCACAATCCAAATTGTAACTTGCTACAGATCCCCCACCATGCCCCAGGATTCCCACTCCTCATTTTTTGATGTACTGGAAAATATTAGGGTACAACCCAACACCCTAATAATGGGCAATTTCAACTACCCCACCATTAACTGGGAAAACTACTTATGTACCAACTCTTTTGCTCAACATTTTCTGGAATTCATAAATTCCAACACCTTGGATCAACTTATCCACACCCCCACCAGTGACAGCAATATCCCAGACCTAGTTATTACCAACATGGGAGAACGGTGTTCCACACCAGAGGTCAATTCCTCATTCGCCAGATCCGACCACAAGCTAATCACCCTAGACATCCACATCCTGCCCCCACCCCCCCATTAGGGAAACCACCGTAAAAAATTTCTCCATAGCAAACGTCATACTTCTTAAGACAGAAGTGGCAAACTTCACAACACCCATGCAGACGGACAATAGAGGTACAACTGCTGAATCCTACACAAATGCACTTTATAAGCACGTACACGAGTGCATGGATCGTGCTATCCCTAACAGAACCAAGATGCTGTTCTCCAAAAAAAGGAAACCAATCTGGTGGTCCCCTGCCATAAACAAACTCTACAACAGAAGAAAGAAACTGAAAAGAGTAAAATCCCAGGATTGGAGGAACTCCCTGGTCAACCTCAGTAAGAAGCGGAGATCCCTCAAAATCCTCCAAAGCTAGTTACGAAAACAAAATTGTCACGGATTCTAAAGACAACCACAAAGCATTCTATACCTGTGTCAAGCATCTCAATGGCAACACTCAGATCTGCTTTGAGTTGCAGTACAATTGCACTAAATATACAGAACTAACTGATATTGCCAATATCCTGGCACATAGTTTCAGTGCTAACTTTACCCCCCACCCCACCCCCTAAAGGGCCCATCTCCATACCGGAAGAATGCAAAGTTCCTGTAATCACGACTGCACAGGTAAAAGCCACACTCTCCAAAGCGAAGAACACAGCATCCATGGGACCTGACAACATCCCAGGCTGCGTTTTACACGAACTACAGAACGAACTGGCACCTCACCTAAACATGATGAATCATAGCCTCAGCTCAGGCTTTGTGCCCACTGAATGCAGCACTGCGATGGTTATCCCACTCCACAAAGGGGGAGCCACCACGGACCCCAGGAACTAGCACCCCATTAGCCTGAAGAGCCTGGTCTGCAAGGCCATAGAACATATTATCATGGAACTTAACAAAGACATTGGTAATCTCCAAACTCTGGACCCCACCCAGTTCGGGTTTGTAAAAGGCAGATAATGTCTCCTAAACCAGATAGATTTCTTTGAAGCGGTCACCAAAGCTATAGAAGAGGGTAAGGTGATTCACACAGCCTATCTAGATCTCGCCAAGGCTTTTGACACCATCCCCCACTCTGGAATTATAGGTAAACTCACTAAACTAGGTATAAATCCGTATGTCACAAGATGGGTAGCCAACTGGCTCACTGACAGAACCCACACTGTGAAAGTAGCAGACTCCAAATCCGACTTCAGACCTGTGATAAGTGGAGTACCACAGGGTTCGGTCCTGGGTCCTCTCCTGTTTGGTATCTACTCTGAAGTACAGGCTAACAGAAGATCTTTGGCGAATGGCGAATGAAGTTTGCAGATGACTGCAAACTAGGAGCCATAATTGAAACTCCTAACTATGTAGACATCTTACAAAAGGGCCTCACTGAGACAGATGTCTGGTGTCAAAGCCATGGCCTCAAGCTCAATGTCAAAAAGTGCACTGTCATCCCCTTTGGTAAAAACTCTGTACCCATGAACTACCACACAGGTGGTAGTCTACTTAACAAAAGTGTGATGAGACCTTGGGAAACAGGTGGACAGCAGTCTCTCCTTTGATAATCACATCGCCACAGTAGTCAGGAAATCCTTCTATGTGGCACACCTCATCACAAAAGGTTTTTCATCCAAGAAAAAAGAGGTCACTGTTCCCATCTACTCGTCACTCTTTAGACACCCATTATAGGAGTACAACGCCCCTTTAAGTATATACATCACAAGACATCTACAACTGGAAAGGCCGCAGAAATACCTCACAAAGAGGATTACCAGCCTCAAAGAGGTAACCTACGCAGACTGTCACAAAAAACTCCAGCTTTCCTCTGTCACATATCACCTACTCAGAGGCGATCTCTGCCTAACATACAAAGCTACGTCAAACTCAGAGCTGTTGGACATGCTCCACTTAAAAAAAAAAATTCCAATTCCTCTGAGCTACACGCTCTAGGGACCTAAACTTTTTCACCACAATAAACAGAACATGCTGGAGGGATAGATTTCTGTCCCAGAGGCTTCCCATACTCTGGAACAAACTGCCTATCTATATCAAACAAAGCTCCTCATTAGCACTCTTCAAGAAAAATCTTGATGACTGGATGGGAAATAGGAAATTCATCCTGGGGATCACCTCTGTGGCTCTGGTCGACAGGGGCACAGGAAAATCATTTTCTTGGGTGGCAAAAGCAACGGTACCTTTTTGGCTAGGCTTATATAGGCCCTAGGGCCAATAGCCTAGTACCTACTCATGAACTTATGAACCTAAGAAACAAAATGAATACATTCACTAAATTAGGAAAGGGAGTAAGAAGAAAGTACAGTTTTGTACCTACCATAAATGTAGATGTCCGATAGGTATGCATCTGCAGTCATAACATATGGGTTTGTCCTGCCTCAGGCAGCCCTTCGGTCGGCCCGATTCCAAAGTCTGGGCCCGGCCTCGGCTGATGTCGCACTTCACCCGACGTCACAGCTCCTGGGGTATAAAGGCATCAGCCGACGCCATTTTCCTCAGTGTTTCTTGCCCCAGATGCCAGGTGCCCTCAAGGAAGGCTAAATTTGTATAAAAGCAGCAAATTTCAAACAGTAGAAAACAAAAAGTATATATACATATATACATACAAACAAATAAACCATAATAGATTCCCCCAGCTAGCTAAGAGAGGGGTAAGTACCCTAGGAATACCACAGAGGGGAAGGAGCGTGGGTAATCCTGACTGCAGATGCATACCTATCGGACATCTACATTTATGGTAGTTACAAAACTGTACTATGTCCTTCAAGGATGCATCTGCAGTCATAACATATGGGTAGAATACCATAGCCAAACTGGGGGAGGAGGCACTAAGATAATGATGGTGTAGTTAAGATCCCTTGTAAAACAGCAGTTGCAAAACCTGCTCGGGATCTGGAGTATAAAGGAAGATTGTAATGCTTGGCAAATGTATGCACGGAGCTCCAAGTAGCAGCTTCTAAAATGTCTTTGGTAGCCACTCCTCGTAGGAAAGCTGTAGTGGTGGCTGTAGCTCTTGTGGAGTGAGGCCTGATATTTTCAGGAGTTGTCTTTCCATGAAATGAGTAGCAGAATCGAATGCAATTTCCTATCCATTTTGAGATTGTCTGTTTTGAAATTGCTTTCCCTTGCACTCCTGTTGCATATGCTACCAGAAGCTGGTCAGTTTTTCTGCTGGCCTTAGTTCTGTCCAGATAGTAGCGCAGTTGTCTGTGTACATCCAAAGTGTGTAGTAGTTTTTCCCCCCTGTTCTGTGGGTTGGGGAAGAATGTAGGTAAATGAATAGCTTGGTTCAAGGATACCCTGGATACCACCTTTGGCATAAAAGTAGGATTGGTTCTCAGAGACGCTCTATCCTGGTGAAAGATGAGAAAAGGCTGAACTGCCATTAATGCCTGTAACTCGGATACCCTTCTTGCTGAAGTGATTGCTAGCAGGAAGGCAGTTTTCCAAGATAAGAACTGTAAGTCTGCTGTTGCTGCTGGTTCAAAGGGAGGAAGTGTTAATTTTTCTAGCACAAAATTGAGATCCCATGCAGGTAGAGGTGGTTTCCTTGGAGGTTTTACATTTTTGATCCCTCTCAAAAATTGTCTGAGGAAGAGGATGAGAGAACACAGGAGGATCCATGTTGTACTCTGCTGAAATTGCTGATGCATGAATCTTAATGGAAGAATAGGACAGGCCATTGTGGAACAGTTCTGCTAAGTATTCTAGGATGTGTGCTAGGTTTGCCAGTGTGACATTTGTTCCCTTTGCTGCACTCCAAATGAGGAATCTCTTCCATTTGGCTGAATATGTTTTCCTTGTGGAGGGTCTGCGAGCCTCCAGGATAATGTCCTTAACCCTCTGAGATAAAACAGGTTGGTTTTGTGTTATGCAATTTTCCAAGCAGTTAGCTGCAGTGTTTTTAAGTTTGGATGCAGGATCCTGTAGTTGTTCTGCGTTAGAAGTAAAGGACATAGAGGTAGAGGCCATGAGTTCGTCCGAGACATGCTTCTCAGTAGTGGGTACCAATGTTGCCTTGGCCAGTCTGGAGCTATCAGAATTACCTTTGGCTGTTCCTCTCTGATCTTCAATAGAACTTTGTACATCAATGGGTGAGGTGGAAAGGCATATACCGTTAGGGCCTTCCAGCTGAAAGAAAGGGAGTCCACCTTCCAGGCTAATGGGTGGTATACTCTTGAGCAGAGTTTCTTCAGTTGGTGGTTGAGTGGGGAGGCGAACAGGTCTATTTCTGGCATTCCCCATTTCTTTGTTATGGTTTTGAAGATGTCTGGATGCAGCATCCATTCGTGAGCATCCGTGGTAGTTCTGCTTAAGCTGTCTGCTGTCTGCTAGTGAATTCTCTTTTCCTGGTACAAATCTGGCCTGCAGTTGGATGTTGAGATTCAGGCCTAAGTTCCAAAGGTCCATTGCCATCCGGCATAGGGGGTATGGATGTGTGCCTCCCTGTTTGTTGATGTACCACATGACTGTGGTATTGTCCTTCCTTATCAGCAGGTGTCCTTGCTGGAGGAATGAACTGAATGCCTCGAATGCATGCTTCACTGCCAGCATCTCCTTTAGATTTATGTGTAGATTCAGCTGGTCTTGGGACCATAGGCCTTGGATACACTTGTCTTCCATGTGTGCCCCCCAGTCTAGGTCTGAGGCGTCCGTGGTAATGGTCTGCCTTGGATGTGGTTTGTGGAAAGGCAATCCTCTGTTTATCTGGCAGGCCTGAGCCCACCACAGGAATTCTTTGTGCAGGCATGAAATGATTGGCATCAGGGCTTCTAGACTGTGCTTGTGCTGAGATCATACATTCCTCAGGTACCATTGTAGTTCTCATATGCAGCCTGGCATGCGGGATCAAGATTATGCAGGATGCCATGTAACCCAGGGCCTGCAGGACTTTCCTTGCAGTAAGCTGAGTTTGTTTTGTTAATGCCATGAAATAGACTGGTAGTTGCTTTTGTTTTTCCTCTGTGAGAAAAGCCATCTGAGCTATTGTGTCCAGTTCTGCACCCAAAAATGTTATCCTTTGGGATGGCACTAGTCTTGACTTTTGTATGTTGACTGTGTATCCCAAGGCTTGCAGCAGTTGTATGACATAGGCCAAATCCTTTATTATTTTTGTCTTGTTGTCCGCTTGTATTAGGCAGTCGTCCAGGTATGGGTAGATTCGAATTCCCTGAAGCCTGCAATGAGCAATTACTGATGCCAGGCATTTCGTGAATACTTTGGGCGCAGTAGATAAGCCAAAGGGCAATGCTGAGAATTGATAATGCTCTGATCCTGCAAGAAATCTGAGGTGTCTTCTGCAATCTGGTCATATAGGGACGTGCAGGTATGCCTCCTTGAGATCTAGAGTCACCAGCCAAGACTCCTTGCCCAACATGGGAAGAAGTTGCTGTAGGGTCAGCATTTTGAATTTTGGAACAATGAGATATGTGTTCAGTGCGGACAAGTCGAGAATAGGCCTCCATTGATTTTCTTTTCTTGGTACAAGGAATAGTCTGGAGTAAAATCCTTGGCCTTGTTCCATAGATGGTACCTTTTCTATTGCTCTCATCCTTAGTAAGCTGATGATTTGTTTTATAGCCTCTGATTTCTGGCTTGGTGGAATGTTTGGCATTCCTCTCTTTTTTGGTAGAGTGTGGAAGTGAAACCTGTAGCCCTTGTCTATTGTTTGCAAAGTCCATTTGTCTCCTGTAATACAATGCCAGTTTTTTGAAAATAAAGCTAGCTTTCCTCCCAAGGGTGCTTCCAGTTGTTCCCTGGTAGGCGGAATCAGAGTCAAGTCATTGTGTCTGTCCTGTGGAAGTAGTTGCAGTTGCAGCTGTGGCGGCACTTCTCTGGTTGGCAGGTTGCCACTGACGACCCCTGTAGGCACCCCTAGATTGACCTCTGCCTCTTGGGCGCCTATTTCTGCCTCTCTGTGCTCTAGAGGTGTCTGGAAAGGACCAGTTCTTTGAAGGCCAATTTCTGCTGTACCTCGGAGGTTGGACCTGCAGGAAAGCCATGTCCAACCCGGAATTAATGGACATGCTGCACCTCAAAAAAATCCAAATCCCATCGAGCTACGCGCTCGAGAGACTTGAACCTCAGCACTGAAATAAATAGGACATGCTGGAGGGACAGATTCATAACCCAGAGGCTCCCTTCACTCTGGAATAAAATCCCAGTCCAGGTTAGGCAGAGTCTCTCATTGACTCTCTTCAAGAGGAATCTTGAGTGGATGGGAGATCGTAGGTTTATCCCGGGTATCACTTCTGTGTCACTGTTAGACAGAGGCACAGTATACTAACCTCGAAAAAGGGCATAGCAAAATTAATTTAAAATGGGTGGCAAAAGCCAAACAGACTCTGGCTAGGCTTATAAATGCCTAGGGCAGATAGCCTATTATGAACCTATGAAGGGTGGCACAACTAGTTATTAGGTTTTAAGGGGCAATTACTTTTTCACATAGAGCCATGTAGGTTTGGATAGTTTGTTTTTTCCTTAATAAATAAAATCACTTAACTGCATTTTGTGTTTACTTTGGTTATCTTTGTCTAATATTTACTTATTTGTTTGATGATTTGAAACATTAAGTGTGACAACCATGCAAAAAAATAAGAAATCAGGAAGGGGGCAAATACTTTTGCATTGCACTGTAGATACATGAGATAGCTTTTGATTACAGAAGGCTTGCAGAGGAGTGTGCTGCAGCCTGGCAAAGGATAACTTCAGCAATGCCCTAGCACTTTATTTAGGGAGCACCCTCACCACCAAGGAAAGAGAAATTCTTCCCACTGTCTTAAGTCTCTGAGGGGAAGATTTGGCATGTCCTTTCTAGAGATCCTTGCCAATAGGATATCTGCTTTGGAGATGCCTTAAACCTTGTGTGTGAGCATTTTAAATGGGGTTCCTAGGAGGTTTCCAAATCCAAAATATGCTACCTAGACCTGTTGAGCATGGATAAATTCAAACCCCTTTTGAACTGACATCCCTTGAGCTTGTTTCCCAAACAAGCTAGCAAGCTTTGTACGGTCCTAGATGTCTGCAAGTATGTGTGTAAAATCTCCGTGGCAAATCCAATGATTAATTTTTGGAATCTACAGGTGGCTTTTTCCAGTGCCAGAGCTGAATACACACACCAAGTAGTAAGAGAAGTCAGGTCATGCAGTGTTTTGGAAAAACGTATACCTCTGTTACAAATAAACTGCCAGGTGTACGTTATCAAGTGCCACAGAGCAGGCAAATGGAAGACCCTGTCATGGAGGTTTTTCATAAAGAATTAATGTAAAGATTGTACAAACTGAACCAAACTGTCTTCATGTTGGATGAGCACACATTTAAATTTAGGGGCAGTGCAGCAGTCATTTGCAGTTGTAAGAAATGTGAATAGGCAGAATGTATCCTAATTCAGATTGCTGTACATAAGACTATTCTTCCTACTATGAGGTGCACAGATCTTGGATTTAGTGTGTATTAGTCGCAGGAAGGTGAGGAGATTGCCCCACCTGCAAAAGTGCTTTAAAATGCTTTAAATGTTTAACTGTGAGTTTCGCCATTTGCTACTTTTTATCTCAGTATCTTCTACATTTTCAAGTTGTTGGGACTTGCATTATTGAGTCTTAACTTCTGACAGAGAGAGAGTTGAGCAGCAACTACTAGGACTGTGTTATGAAGGTGTACTTGGGTTAGATTATAGCAAGTGCCAGTAGATATCTATGGACAGCTTCTAGATGCACCATTAGTTAAGAATTTGCTGTTTTGGTCCTTCCTGTTAAGAGATCTTTAAAAAGCTAGTGGAGAAGGGTGTGAATGTGGAACTGGTGAAAGAATCCATTCCTTAACAAATGAAAATGTGCCTAGCTAAATAAATGCATTTTAGAGAAGCCAAACAAAAGCATAGAAACTATCTGGTAAGCATTTATCTTTTTTGTCGAAAAACTAAAGCAGATTAGTCTAAGCATAGGAAAGCATTTGGCTAAAGACCAGCTTGGGTAGGCTGGCAGGGGCATTGATTGGCATCAAGGTAGGTGATGAAGAGGCAAGTCCCATCACCCACAGTACTCCTATGCTGCAGAACCTCTCCTACCCCTTATTCTGCTGTAGCCTTAGCTATATAGCTAGGCTGTCTAATTTCAGGAGGAACTGTTTCAGACTGACCTCTAACAGATGGTTGAAGGAGATTATATCCGAGGGTTGCATACCCATGCTACATGGCTGTGTGTACAGCTTCGTGTGACCACACTGGTAGTGTGGAGAAGCTGATTGCATACTGAGTGGTAGAAAAAGTATTTTGCAGAAGACAAGGGAGAGGGGTTCTATTCTAAGCACTTCCCAGCCTCAAAGAAGGATGGCCAATGGACTTCTGTTTTTGGCCTATCTAGGCTGAAGAAATTCCTGAAGATAATCCAATTTAGAATGGTAACCTTCTAATTTCTGCTGGTTCTGTTGATTTCAGTGGGCTTCTTGGTCATTTCGAACATGAAGGATGTCTACCTATACCTTCCCAACCACAGAATGTACTTAAGATTCAAAGTAGGTAAAAGTAATTTCCACTTTGCCGTCCTTACTTCTTTGCTGTCCACAACATCCCAGATGTGCACCAAATGCCTGGCCAAAGTTTTTGCATTGTTGAGGTTGCAAGGTATATATTCACACAAGTATACGTTGATTTATTGAAATCCACTAGCATCATCAGAAAGGACAGCCATTCATCCATACTAGGGCTGACTGCCTTGCCCAGTCCCCATCAGTGGAAGGGGTAAAAAATTGCTAATGCTTGCCATGTATTAACTACTCAGCTTGATTTTCTGTTTAAATCTCCCAAAATTAGAATTTGGCTCTAGAAGAATCAAAGATTTTCTTGGAGGCTGAATTAGACTTGGACAAGGGACACTTTTTGCCTACCAAGTAAAGTGCCCTTCAACTGAAAGATTTCTGTGCCCGACTTTCAAAGAAAACCAGAGAGCTCTTGGGAGCTGTGGCACACTGGTCCTCATTAGTTCTAATAGTTACACCAGCCAGGCTGCATGTGATGAAAATCTAATGGTACCTCAAGAATCTGATGGCATCATCACCACCCCTTGCATCAGATGAAGCCTGTCCTTCCTTCCATTAGGTGGAAGTTCGCCTGTTGGGTCCATAGGGTATAGAAGAGTCAGGGCAGGCACATGTTAGTCCCACTGGGGAAGTAAATTCTGACTGTGGATGCCTTAGACATTCCGTATGGGGAACACTTGGAGCAGCTGAAGCTCCAGAGGGCTTTGAGTAAAGCCATTCTATATAACCACACCTATTTCAAGCAGTTGATGACTTTGTATTAGGTCAGAAGTGCTTCTATGTCATCCCTAATGCTATGAATGTCTTAAGTTTGGAGACAGAAAACACCACGGTGGTGGTGTAGATAAACGGGAGGTAACTCATTCTTAACATCTTTCAGGTTGGCTTTGCTGGTATAGAAATTGGCCCAACTGGGGTTCCATCTGTGCATTTTGCAAGCCCTCTCCCCAGAATGTAATGGCAGGCCAATGATGCTGGTGTCAACACTCATAGATGCTGATACCAAAGTTTTCCTTTCACTTATACAGTAATGTTTTTTTTCAGTAGTGGACAAGTACCACCAGCTGCAAACCTTTTGTTCCAGTTTCCCATACCCCCCAGCTAGTTAGAGTAACCTAGATTTAAAAACTGGATGTGCATGAGTATTTCGCAACTTGACAAGACAGTTAATATATGGGCTGTTTGGCAAAGATGACTAGAGCCCTGTCTGGATCCCAGGAGATGTGGGTTCTGCTAGCAGCCTTGCCTCCTGAGGAGTCATCTAGGGGTAGGGAGGGTCCTTTAGTTGAGGATGGGGGAGATTGGCATTCATGACAAAAAGCTTGGAGATGCATTGGCAGAAATTTGTGGGATTCCACATTTATCTCATTGCACATCAGTGCATGGCGCCTGGAGTAAAGACTAGGGTATTCATCATCATCAGCCCTTTTCCCCCCATTTTTCTACATGGGGTCGAGGTATCGTGTTAACTGTTGCCAACTCTCTCAATTCAGTGCCACACTCCTGCCTTCTTTAACACTCATGCCTGACTGTCACAGATCTCTCACACAATCCATCCACCTCTTTACTGGATGTCCTCACTTCCTCTTACCTTCTTCCTGTCTTTCCCAAAAAATCTTCCTCACGAGATTGTCTTCTGCTTTTCTACACATGTGCCCAAACAACCATAATCTGTTCTCTCTGATCTTTTCTGCAGTTGGAGCTACTTTGGCTTCTGCTCTTATGTCCTCATTTCTTCATCTATCCCACAGTGTGCATCCTTCCACCTTTCTCAGGCACTTCATTTCCATCACCTCTCGCTTCTTCAACTGTTCTGCCTTTACTACCTAGGTTTCTGTACCATACAGTAGTACTGGTCTCACCACTGTCTTGTACACCTTACTTTTCAGCTTCTTTGGCATTCTTCTGTCATAGACTGCACCTGATACTCTATGCCAGTTGGCTGCATCCCCTTTGATTGTAGCTTTGACCTTTTCATTCAGACTACCCTTCTCCCCAACTACTCCTCCCAGATACTTCACGCTGTTTACCTGTTCCACCATCTTCCCTTCTATCTCTATTCTCAGCTTCTTCTGATTTCTCCAACTTGCTGCCATTACCACAGTCTTATCTTTGCTTAGATTCATCCCATGTGCCTTCAGATTTGCATTCTATTCTCCTATCCTTTGCTGAAGTTCTAGCTCAGAGTCTGCCTGTACTGCCGCATCGTCTGCATACACCAGCTTTGTTGATCTGTCCCCTCCAACTGGTTTGCTAATGTAGTCCATCACCAGTATGAACAGCAGTGGGCTCAGAGCTGAATCTAGTGTACACCCACTCCCACTGGGAACCCCTCTGTGAGGCTGAACACTGTTCGTACTTGCATCTTTGGATCCTTGTACATAGCCTGCACTAATTCTAGTAATGTTTCTGGGACTCCTACCACCTTAGTACTGCCCAGATCAGATTTCTTGGGACCTTGTCATATGCTTTCTACAAGTATAGGAATGCCCAGTTGGACACACTCCTCATCTCTAGCTTCTTCTCAAGTATCTGTCTTAGTGCAAATATCGGGTCATTTCTGCTGCATCCTGATCTGAATCCAAACTGCTCATCTCCCATCTTACATTCTACTACTCTGCAGAGTTCCTATTACATGAACAAACTTTTCAAAGTTTGAATGTCATATGGTCGACACCATATGATTTAACTTTGAAAAGTTCGAAGGTTAAATGTAACTGCGCCAAATTTCCATTTTCTGCACTGAAGTGCGATCTCTGAGTTGGTATATTTAAGTTGGGGGGGTGCAGGGGGGCTTGTCCCCCTGCTCAGAGCATTAAAGTAAGTTTTATTTATTTATTTTAAGCTTTATTATATATTCAAAGTTTCAAACTTCGATCATATGTTGTCCAACATATGGGATTCGAAGTTTTGAAACTTTGAATATATAATAGACCCACTCTGCGTATCCATTTATCCGTCACCCTCTCCAGAACTTTCATGCAATGTGATGGGAGTTTGATGCCTCTGTACTGCCCACAGTTGTGGTTGTCCCCGTTGTTCCTGTACACTGACACGAGTATGCTTATTATCCAGTCATCTGGGCTACGCCTTTCTCTCCACACTGCTATTAGTATCCTTAGGAACCATTTCTCCACTTTCTCACACAGCATCTTTATCATGTCTGCTGTGACCTCATCTGAATCTGCTGCTTTCCCTGACTTCATCTTCCTTAGTGCTGTTCTTACTTCTTCTAGGGTGGGCTCCTCTTCTTTTATTGTTGGCTGTTTTTGGGGCAGTACAGCTTCTTTGGGGTTATCTTCATTCAGAAGCTGCTGGAAGGGATAGGGTATTAAAAAAATAAAAATTAAAAAAAAATCTCTCTAGCAGCAGTGTGATGTTACACTGGAGATGCCTCAGTTTCCTCTCCAAGCCTAAATAACAGATTAAACCCTGTTTTGGGAATCTGGAGCTCAGGAAAGTGCTACAGGAGCAGCTAATGTTCAGCTGTGAGGGAGAAGCAAAAATATTTTAAAAAATTCTGTTGATTTAACTGATACAAGAGTAATGCGTCTTAGTAGCGCCATGAAAGTAGTTTTCCACATGTTTAAGGGAAGGGGAATGTTCTAATAGTTCTGTTGTGTTGCCATGGATTTTTCTTAGATTGTTTGCATCTTCATCTGTGGACTGTGAAGAGGTGAGAGTACTGTTATAAAACTAGTGCATTGGTTCCCCACTAATACTATAAACTGAGCCTTAAGTGATGAATATTCAAAGCTTTTGCAGTGTATAGACTAATATTTATTGTCTTCTTTTGATACAACCTGCAGTAACAGTAAAACAATGCATTTGCCATTCTGAATCGCAGATGCAGCCATACTAATTCATTGTTATTAAAATAACTTGTATTAAACCTTACCCAACTGCATGCTACATCCAAATCTTATACCTTTAATTAAGAACTTCCATTTTAAGCCCTCATTTCATAGTATGCCTAACTTGTATTGTACTGAAAAGTAATGTCTAATGCTTTCAACCCTTACCTTGCATAGTTATTCACCTTTAAGTTATAGTAGCAAATTAGAAGGCATAAACTTTGGATAGTCTCATTATTGTCTTTTTAATACAGTGATATATTTCTGTGCATTTCCTAACACTTCTGTTAAAGCAAACAAAAGAAATGCAAGTGGCAGCCTGATAAAAGTGCTCTATACAGATTGAATGAATAGAGAGTTGTGTATGTCTGAAGGACTGGCCTTTTTGATTTTTATTCAGAGACTTGAGAGGCTGGTACTGCTAATGACAGCTTCTGCAGCTGAGGCATGAAAGTTTGTGTTTTACGTTTGTCAGCGCACTACAGTGTACTTGTACTTAGCAGCAGGTAGCTCATTGCAAAGCCAAGCTATTTTTAATGCTTCATTTAATTCATTTTAATGATGGTGAGAATATGGCTCTCTTTTTAACAGATACTTGCAGGAGGTGGGTTACAGTGACACAATACTGGATGTGAAGGCAAAACGGGTACGGACTTTACTGGGTCTCTCTGGTGATGTGTCAGACAGAGCACAGGAAAAAAGTCCAGAGCGGATGGTTAATGGCACTGAACTTATAGTAAAAAGCCCAGGATTGTTAGGGTAAGTACTTGCATTTTATTTTATAACACCCCCCCCCCCCCGGTTCCTAATAAAGTGGTATTAAATGGAAGTAAAGAAAGTTAATATTGAAATGCTAAATATATTTTTTCCACAGTTAAAACAGAAGTAATTATTTTTCAAGAGTTCTTTATATAAAAAAATTTGTAATAACGATTCATACTGTTTCAAAGATGTGCTGGATTACTGTATCATCAAACCCTACATTATATAGCAAAGTAGTATTACATACGTGCTTTAGGACAGGTAGGAGATTTTTCATATAAAAATAGATCAAGCAAGTGGCGTTTCTTTTATGTGAATTGTAAATCTGGTAATACATTAAACTAAACTTGTGTGTGAAGACTACATAACCTCTTTGTGGTGAGTAAAGTTAGTTTTGTATTGTTTAGCAGAAACCCAAAAATGTTTCCTGGAGCCATATTGCAATTCATAGATGTTAATATGAAGTTGCTTTTGTTTTGCAGTAGTATTCCTTTGTCAGTCTTTTGTTTTTTGTTTTTTTAAGTAAATGTTATTTTTCTTTTTCTTAAAAGCTGCTTTGTAAAAAGATTAGCATGTGACCCTGTTCCCCTCCTTTTGGGTAAAGTTTAGTGAAGCAGCAGTAGGTGCACTATATGTGGATGTGGGTGAGCACAGTAAAAGTAACGTGTATTTGAGTGCTGCAGAAGTTGTAGGCCTGCAAAATGAACACGGCTTCCATTCAGCTTGTGTGAGTTATTCTAACCTAACCACTGCTTTTAGCTTTCTTTTTTTGTCAGTGGCAGGAAAGCTAGTAACAGTTGCAGACTAGTGAAGACAATCTAATACCACTTCAGATTGTGGTGATAAATGAGCTAGAAAATCATATCTATCTTGTTTAGATTTCTCTGAGTCAGAGCAAGACTATCACTGTAGTAAAATAGTTGATAATCTATGCTGCAGGATTTCTATGTTTAGGAGGCATAAAAGCCACTTACAAGACTATTTTGTATTGTCATTAAAAAAAAAGTCAGTTATGCTGCAATCAGAATTTCAGATTTAGGGAAGATTTTCAATTGTCAAAAAGCTTCCAAGGCATGTGTCGTGTAGAAATTGTTGCAGTAAAACAGCTAGATGCAAACCTTATATTGCAGCCCTGATTTCATAACTGGAAATAAATGAAGAAAGCCAGGCTGTCTATGTATGCAGTTTTAGAGGATGCATGGAAAATAGTCTCGTTAGCATGTCACCATACAGGAAGTGACACCACTTGCAGGCCATTTGCGTGTCTGCTTCAGTAGTGGATTCAGAATAGAGGAGTCCTCCACTTTTGACTTTAAATATTTGTGTACATCTCCCCCTTCTTTTGCTTGACTGCAGTTTTGAGAAGAAAGGCTTTGACTGATCCTAGTCTCACATTGGTATTCCAGGATTGTCTATTTCAGACATTGTATCTTCTTGCTATGCCAGAGATCATTCTAATCCAGACATGCATACTTGCATAATTACATATTACATTACATACATACATACAAATGTAGTTTGGCATGAGAGAAAGTATGATGGAGCATCCAGTGGGCATTTAATTGGTGATGTCATGCACAATGGTACTGGTAGGTGGAAATATTTCTCCATCTGGGATAAAAAGTATCATCTTCTCTGACATTTGATGAATTTGCAGATTATTTTGGCCTACCTTCAACCCCTGTTTAATTTGGGCCTCTGGTATGCTTAAGTCATTTTGCAAGCCTCTTCCACCTAGGTAGGATATAGTCATGTGGAAAGAAATATTTCCTGGACAGGTTGTATCAGATGTTCTTCGTGTTTCACTGTTGCAGTCATTACATTTGGGTAATCTGCTGGCAGGTTGTCGTCAATTGGCCTGATTAACAAAGTCTTTGCTCCTGCGTCAGTTGCTGTCCCTTCTTCCATGACGTCAGGTCGTCAGGGGTATAAAACTTGCAGCCGACACCATTACCTCAGTCTTTCTTGTGGTGCGGTGCCCGAAGCAGAAGCAGTTCGCAAGTGCCGGTCGGCCGCCTCCTGAAATTTTCGTTTTCGAGTTTCAGAACCGAAGTCTTCAACTTAAAGCTAAGTACCCCATTGGGGAAACTTTTTCTTGCTCCTTACCGATGTCAGTAAAAGTTAATAATTGCATTACTTGTGGGAAGCAAATACCTCATAAAGATTTTAATTTGTACTATATTCCTTGCCTAGGCCCTGACCACGACGTACCTTCCTGTGGGTTTTGTGCTTTATTTAATCAGCGCACTATCCGTTGTCGGTACATTTTTGCCTATAAATATTTTGGTTCTCTGTTTAATTATCCAGAAATGACGTCGGTTAGCCATCTGACTGCCGGAATTTCAAAAAAACGCAAAGAAAAAGAGACAGGCCGTTGAGGTCCAAAACTGCAGACGACGACTCTACGCCAGTCCGCCGGTACTCAGTGAGGCACTTTCGCAGCCCCTGATACCCTCTACTTCTGACTCACAGGCTTCTATTGAGACCCATTCGGAGTCTGGTATGCCGCGAAATGCTTCACCTATGGTACCCGCAGATGTCTCTACCTTGGATGGGTCTGGAGCCACTGTGCAGACACCCACTTCTGAGGGTTTCAGGCCTACAGACTAGTATATTAAACCGACTCCACCTTCTATTCTAAGGCCTAAATCTCCATGTATGTCTAAAAAACCGACGCCCAGGCCACATGTTCAGGCCCCTATGCCTAAAAAACAAATGATCAAAATGGCTGAAGATCTTATTACTCTAATCAGGGGTAGTCAACCCCCCCCCCCTTCAAAGAGGCCTAGGACTGACCTTGACTATGAATCTTCTGATCAGGACTCTGATGTTCTTCATCTCACATTGCTGCAGTCATAACCTGTGGGTAGTCCGCTGTCCTCGGTCGGCCCGAATGCCAAAGTGTTAGGCTGGCGTCGGTCATGGTCGCTCAGATCTGACGTCAGTACGCCGTGGTACTAAAGCGCATGACCGACGCCATATCCTCAGTCTTTCTTGCCGCAGATGTCAGAAGGCCTTAAAAAGAAAGGCCATAGCCAAAAATAGAAAAATACCCAATCACCAAAATAGCAACAATAGGTACACCACAAACCACACAGTCACCCCCAACTACAGAGGGGAAGGTGGGAGGGCAAATTTGACTGCAGCAATGTGGATCTTCGAACATCTACATTTATGGTAGGTACAAAACTGTACTATGTTCTTCATCTCACATTGTTGCAGTCATAACCTGTGGGTAGAATCCCAAAGCAAAGGTAAAGGGAGGTTGGTAAAATCAGATAGCATTAGGAGCTGCTAACACGCCCTGTAAAACTGCAGTGGCAAACCCAGCCCTAGATTTTGCTGAAGACTTTTTTGGCGATAAATACTCTTATAACATGCCGTCGGAACAACCGACACCACATATTTCCAAAAAACGGAAAGACCAGGACCGACATTCTCGGCCCGCGACTTCCTCCGATTCCACGCCAAAAACTACCGCGAGTGCATCTGTCTCTTCTGAGACTACACCGCTTTACCGATCACTCCGGCCCCGGAGCCTGCACCGGTGCCGGTTGTTGATTTTCCCCCCGAAACCGAAGCCCAGGATTTGCCTGAGACCATACCTGTGGGCAAGGTGACTCCAGCACGTGGGGCAGCTAGGCCCCCTATGTCTATGTCTATCAAGGCCTACACACGTGCCAAGGCTGCCAGCCAGGCTAAGTCTCACCCTCCTAAAGCTTTGCCTCAGCCCACTTCTGATAGACAAATTATGACTTTAGCTGCAGATTTAATTTCCTTAATCAGAGGCTCCCAGGCCCATCCTGACAGAGGTTCTCAGCCACCTTCTGACAAAAGGCCCAGGGCTGAGCATACAGACACCCTTTCTTCAGATGAAGCCTCTGGTGACTCTGATCACTCAGATACCCAGGAAGAGTCCTTCCAGGTCTACGAGGATTCTGATGCGGAGGAATCTTTTCCTTCTGCCTCTCCTCCTGAGGATATCTCTTTTGGGGAAATTCTCCACTCCATGAGAGAGCATTTTCAGTGGCAAGGTCAGGAATTCTCCGACTCCAGGAAGCGGCTGCGTACCTTCCTTAAGCTTCCCCAACACAGGCCTTTAGCTATCCCTCCAGTGTTAGATGTACTGGATGATGTGTACTCAGATTCGAGTGCTTCTCTTGATTCTCTCCCCCCTGCTCCTGTCAAGCCGGACAGATACTACAGGGTTCCTGAAACTCTCAAACATTTATTTAAGGCCCATTCTGTTGATCTAGAAACAATTTCCCAGGGGCCCAAAGGGGTGGCCACATCCACAAAAATCCTTTGCCCTCAGACAGGGAAGCTAGGTCCCTGGAGAGGTGGGGGGAAAAAAGTTTATACCTCATCCACTCTTGCCATGAGAGCCCTTAATTGCCTTTTTCATATGTTTCAGTATCAGGATTTCTTGATGGATGATTTGCAGAAAAAGTTAACCTTTCCTGAGCCTTTAGACAGGCCTTGCAGGATTTGGTCCATAACATTCAGCAGGTTAGCAATCATTTTCTTCAGTGTGGTTATGATACATTGGAAGCTTCATGTAGGGCAGCTATGACAGGGGCAGTCATTCGTAGACATGCATGGTTGAAAGAACAGGCATTGCCAGATCATGTTAAAGTAAAGCTTCTAGATGCACCTCTGGAAAAACAAAAGCTATTTGGTGCTAATGCTCAGGATGTGTTGAAATCAATTGAGGAAAAGGCTAAATCAGTGCAAACAGTCAAGGATTTCCTCCAGGTTCAGCCACCAAGGTTCAGCAGGAATTGGCCTTCTAAGAATTGGTCCTTTCCAGACACTGACAAGTTTCAAAGGGGAAAAAACAGGCGTACCCAAGGAAGAGGGCAATACAGAGGCTCCTACAGAGGGTGCCAATGGCAACCGACTAATCAGAGAGGTGGCGCAGGGACATCCCCTGCTCCACAGGGACAATCACAATGACTTGACTTTTACACCGCCGACCAAGGCTCAAAGAGAAGCACCTTTAGGCGGAAAATTATCCTTATTTTCAAAAAATTGGCACATTTTAACAAAGGACAAATGGATTCTGGACATAATAGACCAAGGCTACAGGTTCCACTTCCATACTTTACCAACAAGACAAGGCATGCCAAGCCTGCCACAAAATCAAAGGGCAGAGGCATTCAAACAAGTTTCAAAGCTGATAAAAATCAATGCAATAGAAAAGGTTCCTCCTCAGGAACAAGGCCAGGGATTTTACTCAAGGCTGTTCCTTGTTCCAGGAAAAGAAAAGCAATGGAGACCTATACTGGACTTGTCAGCTCTAAACACTTTTCTCATTGTACCAAAATTCAAAATGCTGACGCTACAGCAACTCCTTCCCATGCTGGGCAAGGGGTCTTGGCTGGTTACTCTGGACCTCAAAGAGGCATACCTGCATGTCCCAATCAGACAGTTGCAGAAGATACCTCAGATTTCTTGCAGGGTCAGAGCATTATCAATTCTCAGCATTGCCTTTTGGCTTATCTACTGCGCCCAGAGTATTCACGAAATGCCTGGCATCAGTAATTGCACTGCAGACTCCAGGGATACAAATATACCCTTACCTGGACGACTGCCTTATACAAGCGGACAGCAAGCAAGCCTTGACAAAAAACTTGAATTATGTCATTTACTTACTACAGGCTTTGGGATACACAGTCAACTTACAAAAATCAAGACTACTGCCATCCCAACAAATAATTTTTCTAGGAGCCAAACTAGACACAGAATCACAAATGGCTTGCCTCACAGAAGAGAAGCAAGAACAATTACCACATTACTTCAAAAGCCTAGCAAAGCTCACCCAGATGACTGCAAGGAAAATCCTGCAGGCCCTGGGTTTCATGGCATCTTACATTCTACTGATTCCGCTGGCAAGACTACACATGAGAAAACTGCAATGGTACCTAAAAAGTCTATGGTCTCAACACAGCCACAACTTAGAAGCAATTATCCCACTCATCCCATGTCTAAAAAGGGAATTTTTGTGGTGGGCCCAAGCAAGCCAGTCAAACAAAGGTATGCCTTTCAACAGAACTCAAACAAGCCAAACCATTACAACGGACGGCTCAGACCATGGATGGGGGGCGCACATGGAGGGCAGATGCATTCAAGGGCAATGGACCACCCAGGAAGTACATCTACACATCAATCAAAAAGAGATGTTAGCAGTAATTCATGCAATCGAGGCCTTCGGAAAATATCTTCAACAAGGCCATCTGCTAATAAAGACAGACAAACATCACTGTTATGTGGTACATAAACAAGCAGGGAGGTACTCATTCTTACCCCCTTTGCAGACTAACAATGACTCTTTGGGAAAAGTCCCTGAAAGTGAACATACAGCTGCAATCCCAGTTTGTTCTGGGCAGGGACAACGTTCTGGCGGCCAGTCTAAGCAGAAACATCCTGGACCCGCACGAATGGATATTGCATCCAGACATTTTTGCTCAAATAACTCATGCATGGGGGAGGCCGGACATAGATCTCTTTGCCTCCCACCTCAATCATCATCTGAAAAAGTTCTGCTCGAGGACACAGCATCCACAAGCCTGGAGAATAGATGCTCTCTCATTCAGCTGGAACTCACTAACAATCTATGCATTCCCACCTCTACCATTAATGACCAAGGTGTTACTGAAGATCAAAGCAGAGCAACCGAAAGGCATTTTAATAGCTCCAGATTGGCCAAGACAGCACTGGTACCCATTACTAAGGAGCATAACTTGCACCAATCCATGGCCCCTGCCGCTGTTGTCTCTACTCTTGACTCAGCACAATTACAGGACGGTTCATCCCAACCTGCAAACTCTGCAGCTGACAGCCTGGAGGGTTCCATGATTTCTACCCATAGCTCTCTTTCCAAGGAAGTTCAACAAATATTATTGGAAGCACGCAGACCTTCCACCAGAAAGACTTATTCAGCCAAATGGAAGAGATTCAACATCTGGAATACCAACAAGGGACAGGATGCATCAGTATTAAGCATCCCACAGATATTGGAATACTTGGCAGAAATGCTGCATAATGGACTTTCCTATTCTTCCTTAAAAATACACGCTTCAGCAATTTCAGCATCATACAACACTGATCCTCCTGTGTTTTCACATCCTTTACTAAGACAATTTCTAAGAGGGATAAAGAATATCAAGCCTCACAGAAAACCACCAGTGCCTGCATAGGACCTCAACTTCGTGTTGGAAAAATTAACTCTTCCTCCTTTTGAACCAGCAGCATCTTCAGAATTGCAATTTCTTTCCTGGAAAACAGTTTACCTGTTGGCAATTACCTCAGCAAGGAGAGTTTTGGAGATACAGGCCCTCATGGCAGTACCTCCAGTTCTCATTTTCCATCAGGACAGGGTTTCTTTAAGAACCAATCCTTCGTTTATGCCAAAAGTGATATCCAGGGTGTCTCTAAATCAAGCAATTCACCTTCCCACCTTTTTCCCCAATCCTCAAAATAAAGGGGAAAAGCTGCTGCACACTTTGGACATACACAGACAACTACGCTACTACTTGGACAGAACAAAGGAGAACAGGAAGTCTGACCAACTGTTTGTAGCATACGCTCCGGGAGTGCAAGGAAAGGCAATTTCCAAACAAACAATTTCAAAATGGATTGGACATTGCATCAGATTCTGTTATCCTTTCCATGGAAAGGGTGTGCCAGCCAATATCAGGCCACACTCCACCAGAGCTACAGCCACCTCCACAGCCTTCCTAAGAGGGGTGGCTACAAAGGACATTCTAGAAGCTGCTACATGGAGCTCCGTGCATACATTTTCCAAGCACTACCACCTGCCCTTTATATTCCAGATCCCGAGCAGGCTTTGCTTTGGCAGTCCTGCAGGGCATTCTAGCTACACCATCCTTATCTTAGAGCCTACCACCCCCAGCTTGGCTATGGTATTCAGCCCATATGTAAGGACTGCAGTTGCATTCTTGAAGGACATAGTACAGTTTTGTACCTACCATAAATGTAGATGTCCGATAGATATGCAACTGCAGTCAGGTTTTCCCTCCCTCCTACCCCTCTGTGTATTGGGTCCACTTCCCTCCTTTTATACTTAGCTGGGATATCTGTTATGGTGTATCTGTTTGTTGCTATTGTTTGTCTGGAATTTTCATCCAGTTCTAAATTTAGCCTTCCTTGGAGGGCACCTGGCATCTGGGGCAAGAAACACTGAGGAAGATGGCGTCGGCTGATGCTTTTATACCCCAGCCGCTCTGACGTCGTGGAGGAGGCTACATCAGCCGACGCCGGACCCAGACTTTGGAATCCGGCCGACCGAGGGCTGCCTGAGGCAGGACAACCCGTATGTAAGGACTGCAGTTGCATATCTATCTGACATCTACATTTATGGTAGGTACAAAACGGTACTTTCTTTCCCTCTTAAACATGAGGGCTATTCAACCAGTACCAGAAGAAGAAAAGGGAAAAGTTTCTATTCCAGGCTTTTCCTGGTACCCAGAAAAGACAAATCTTGGCGTCCAATTCTGGACCTGTCTACCCTAAACACCTTTCTGGATATTCCAAAATTCAAGATGCTGACTCTTCACCAGTTACTTCCTATGCTAGGCAAAGATACATGGTTGGCAACTCTAGATTTAAAATAAGTTTACTTGCATATCCCAATCAGGGAATCTTGCAGAAGATACCTACGCTTCAAAGCAGGCTATTTGCATTATCATTTTTCTGCACTGCCCTTTGGCTTGTCTACTGCGCCCAGGGTATTCACAAAGTGCCTGGCTCCAGTAATTGCATTTTGCAGATAAAGAAATATTCAACTATATCCATACCTAGACGATTATCTAATTCAGGCAGAAAACCAGGCCATATTTATAAATCATCTGGCGTTTGTAAAAAGGGTTCTAACTTGCCTAGGGTACACCATAAACGAAAAGAAATCACAACTGGTACCCTCGCAACAGATTACATTCCTGGATGCAAGCTTGAATACAACTGCCCAAATGGCTTTCCTCACGCCAGAAAAGCAAATTCATTTGGTAACTTACTTCAAACAAGTGGCCACAAAAACCCTGCTATTTACAAGACAAATACTGCAAGACTTGGGGTTTATGGCCTCCTGCATTCTTCTAATTCCATATGCAAGACTGCATACGAGGAAACTTCAATGGTACTTAAAAAGTCTATGGAGTCAACATTGTCACAGCTTGGAAACAATGATTCCTATCATACCTTGCCTACGCCTGGAGTTCCTATGGTGGACAGAGGCCTGCCACCAAAACAAGGGACTGCCATTCACACTACCCCCTGCCACCCAAACCCTAAAGACGCATCAGACTATGCAAGGTGGGGCTCACCTGGTAGGGAAGTGCATTCAGGGCAAATGGATCCCAAATCAAATGCACTTACATATCAATCAGAAAGAAATGTTAGCTGTACAGAATGCTCTGACAGCCATCAAGGACTACATTCATCCAGGACAACTAATGTTAAATACTGACAACACCACGGTTATGTGGTACATAAACAAGCAGGGGGGTACACATTCCTACCCCCTGTGCAGACTAGCCATGGCATTGTGGAACACGGCCTTGAGCTAACAAGTGCAACTACAAGCTCAATTCCTGCCAGGAAAACTGAATGCACTGGCAATCTGACTAAGCAGAAATCTCATGGACCCACACGAGTGGAAACTGGAACCACGGATTTTCAACATGTTGACAAGCAAATGGGGGAGCCCAGACATAGATCTTTTTGCCTCCCCCCCCCCCCCCACAACTACCAGTTGGACAAATTTTGCACAAGGACTCCTCACGAAAAAGCATGGAAAGTGGATGCTCTGTCATTCAGCTGGAAAAACCTATCAGTCTACGCCTTTCCCCCTCTGCCTCTGCTTTCCAGAGTTCTGCTAAAAGTCAATCAGGACAAACCCAGAATGATTTTGATTGCTCCAGACTGGCCACGCCAACACTGGTACCCACTCCTGCGCAGTGTGTCACAAATTTCTCCATGGCACCTGCCTCAGACACCTTCCTTACTGTCTCAGCAGGCGAATCAAATTCTGCACCCTCAGCTCCCAACATTGAACCTTGCAGCTTGGCTATTCACTTCAATTCACCCTTAGCATCCCTCAGCAAACCAGTGATGGATGTCATCTTGGAGGCGAGAAGACCTAGTACTAGAAAATCTTATGCTGACAAATGGAAAAGATTCTGTGCTTGGAATCAGTCTTACAGGATGAGCACAGCAGTGTCCAATTTACCTCAGATTTTACAATACTTAACTGAGATACTTCACAAGGGCCTGTCTTTTTCCTCCATTAAAATTCACGCTTCAGCTCCCCCACTTGTCTCATCCTCTGCTCAATCAGTACCTCAGAGGAGCCAAAAACTTAAGACCACCCAGGAGAGCTCCAACCCCTGCCTGGGACCTTAACTTTGTATTGGAGAAACTCACTCTACCTCCTTTCGAGCCAGCTGCTACTGCAGACTTAAATTTTTTTTCTTGGAAAACAGCCTTCCTTCTAGCAATAACTTCAGCTAGAAGGTTATCTGAGTTACGGGCCCTTATGGCAGTGGAGCCTTTCATCATCTTTCATGCGGACAGGGTGTCACTCTGGACCAATCCATCCTTCATGCCCAAGGTGGTTTCCAGTGTGGCTCTTAATCAGTCCATTCATTTGCCAACTTTCTTTCCCAATCCACAGAACAAAGGGGAACGGATTCTACATTCATTGGATGTACACAGACAACTTAGATTTTACTTGGACAGGACTAAACCTCGAACAAAATCTGAACTGCTTGTAGCATTTGCTGCAGAGGCAGAGGGAAAGGCTATTTCAAAGCAAACCATTTCTAAATGGATAAGCCATTGGTAACTTACTTCAAACAAGTGGCCACAAAAACCCTGCTATTTACAAGACAAATACTGCAAGACTTGTATTCATTTCTGCCATAAGCACCATGGAAAACCTATCCCCCAAGGGATCAGATCTCATTCCACCAGGGCTGCATCTGCTTCTGCAGCGTTTCTCAGAGGTGTTCCTACCAGGGATATTCTAGAAGTTGCTACCTGGAGTTCGGTTCATACTTTCACCAAGCATTAGTTACCAATTTTCTCTAAATCCAGAGCTGGCTTTGCCACTGCTGTCTTGCAGGGCCTTATAGCTGGTCCTAATGCTGTACAACTCCATCCTCCCAACCATATATTTGGGAATCTACCCAAATGTAATGACTGCAACAGTGAAACACGAAGAACATAGTACAGTTGTGTACACTTACCATAAATGTAGATGGTAGAGTGTATTCACTGTTGCAGTCCTGGTTACCTTCCCTCCAGCCCCCTTTTTTCTCTTACTATACCTCTACTTTCTTTTACTATGCTTAAAATCCTTTTTGGTGTATTTGCTTTTGGCTGGAGGTATATTTTTGTGTGTTAATTTTATTTTGCTCCCCATTAGGGGGCACCTGACATCTGGGGCAAGAAAAACTGATGTAATGGCATCGGCTGCATGTTTTATACCCCTGACGACCTGACGTCATGGAAGAAGGGACAGCAACCAACGCAGGACCCAAGACTTTGTTAATCAGGCCAACTGAGGGTAACCTGCCAGCAGATTACCCAAATGTAATGACTGCAGCAGTGAACACAGCATCTGCATTTATGTTAAGTGTACACAACTGTACTTTGTATCAGGTGATGAGCCTGTCACTTGTTGGAACCTGATCTTCATGGTTGATGGAGTTAAATTTTTCATTTTGGAAGGCCTTGTTCCTAGTGATCACACCTGTCAGAACTTCAGACTCTTGCATTTAGGGAATGTAATCTAGTTTCCAAATGGAAAGAGCCTTCCTTAGGTAAACTTCTTGTATCTGATGATGTCCTTTTCATTCTTCCTCAGCCCATGGGTTCGGATCCATTCCTCTATTCTGACTTGGCCGCATACTTAAGACTTCAGATCCAGCTGTCTAGCTCCTCCCTGTACCCATAATGCCCTATTCAATCCCCATTACCTCCGATCTCGTTTGCCTCTATTGCGAACAGGAGCAGGTTTCTCTCTCAAGCTTTAGCAGGATTATTTCAATGACATTTTAGAGATCCTCAAGCAAAAAGGTGGCTGGTCTTCTAAAAAACCCTCTCCAGAAGAATCTGTATTTTTGGAAGCTTTTGTTTCTGGCCCGTGTATGTGCCCCCCACCGTGGATAAACCTGGCTCCTGCTGGGCATAGAAGGAACCGGATGCCATCAAAACTGTCCCAAAAAGGCCTGACAAGTTCTTAGCCCCACTGAAAGACAGACCCCACTGGAGCAAAGGGGAGTATAGGCCACTGGACAGATTCAGAAAGCGAGTCTTTGTCTTGATAACCTTTGTAGTGAGGTCTCTTAATTACCTGGCACACTTCACAAGGCTTCAGAGAGATTTGACCAAAGAGCTTTCAAATTCTTATTACATTTGTGGAAGCTGCCCAGGAATCTCCAGTTGGTATGTCCACGGAGGTTACTCCAACGTTGGCTTCAGCTGATGTCGAGGGGGGAACCGGGCTTCACCAGACAGCCGCCCATACAGCCAGAGCAGGACTCTTCTACCACAGGACAGATGACCGATCCTAGGCCTGCTCCATCTCTAACTACCACTAAGACTATTCCTCTTAAGAGGAAACAAAAAAACAAGCACCTAACTACTCCAGCTGAGGAACAGCCAGACTAGCAAACTTTTACCCAGTCTTTGGTACAGGCCTTTATGGCCCTTAGGCCTACAGCTTCACTTGCTCCTACCTTGCCTGCTCTCAGCCCCAGGCCTGCTTCATCTTCTTCCATTCCCCCCTACTCTCCCTCCTCTTCTGAAGAATCTTTGACTTGCACATCCCAGCTAGCTTCCCCCCTGGATTACTACTCCCCAGATGAGAACTCCCTGGAAGGAGACTTCCTACATGAAGGTATTTCTTTTGCGGAGACCATCTCCAAAGTGAGAGAGTATTTCAAATGGGACGCCACACAGATGACTGATGTACATAAGAGGCGCTTTGAGTTGCTTCAGATGGAGTCACCCTCTCCCTCTGCTATCCCCCCTGTGATTCCAGATTACCTGGGTGCATTTGCTTCAGGCTCCAAGACCCCTGAATCATAGCACCCAGCATCCGAGAGACCTGACAGTTTTTTTTATAAAGTACCTGATGACCACAAGTACTTCATCAAGGCACCTATGGCAGACCCTGCTGTCATTGCAATGGCCCCAGATAAATAAACCTAGACAAATTCCCTCTTCCTCCCCTTTGCCGTCCGATAAGGACATGGACAGACTGGTAAAAAGATTTACACATCTTCCACTCTAGCCTTCAGTTTCCCAGGCAACTTCATTACTTTTTTCCCTGCATGAATCACCAGACAAAACACAGGTAGCTTCTAAACTGTCATTAGCAGCACAGGTTGCCAGTCTGTAAAGTGCAGCTGTGATGCTGCTTGAGGCTTCAGCTCTCCCCTTTGCTGTCCGATAAGGACATGGACAGACTGGTAAAAAGATTTACACATCTTCCACTCTAGCCTTCAGTTTCCCAGGCAACTTCATTACTTTTTTCCCTGCATGAATCACCAGACAAAACACAGGTAGCTTCTAAACTGTCATTAGCAGCACAGGTTGCCAGACAGTCTGTAAAGTGCAGCTGTGATGCTGCTTGAGGCTTCAGCCAGATCTGCTGCTTCAGCTCTCCCCTTTGCCGTCCGATAAGGACATGGACAGACTGGTAAAAAGATTTACACATCTTCCACTCTAGCCTTCAGTTTCCCAGGCAACTTCATTACTTTTTTCCCTGCATGAATCACCAGACAAAACAGGTAGCTTCAAAGCTGTCATTAGCAGCACAGGTTGCCAGACAGTCTGTAAAGTGCAGCTGTGATGCTGCTGAGGCTTCAGCCAGATCTGCTGCTTCTGCTTCTGTACTACACAGGTATTCCTAGCTCCTACTACAGCCACTTCCTGATGACTTTAAAAACAAAATCTTGGATGTACCCCTAGACAATAAATTTCTGTTTGGCAAATAATCTGCTGAACTGTTCAAAGCCTCCCGGAAAAAAGTCAAGGACTCCAGGACCTCAAAAATTTATTGGTCTCACCTGTTCCAAAGTTTTATAGAAACTACCCAGCCAAGCCCAACTTTTTCAGGAGGGCTCCTGCCCCACCTTCCTCCTCCTCTTCGAGGCACAGGAAAGGATTTAGAAAGGCTACCCCACCCCTAGGGCAGCCTCTTCTCAACCTACCCCCAGACAGAAACAAGTGTCTGACTGCCTCAGCCACCTACTCCTCTCCATCCGCCTCTCTCACTGTCTACCCTTTTGGAAAGAGGTCACCTCAGACCACTGGGTATAAGCAGTAGTGGAAAAAGGGTAATTTATGACCTGGCAGGAAAACCCCCAACCACAAGTCATACTTTTTTTTCCCCCCTAAAAAAACAACTACACCAAATCCCTCAGACTATCCAAGGTCTACTATCACTAGGGACTATAGAAAAGGGTATCCTGAGGGCAAGAAGGTCAGGGGTTCTTCTCCAGACTTTTCCTAGTACCAAAAAAGGATGACCCTTTGAGGCCCATTCTGGACTTGTCCCAGGTAAACCCTTTCCTGCAGGTCCCTTCTTTCAGAATGTTATCCCTCCAAATCCTATTTCCACTACTGCCACCTAGGGTGTTCATGGCCATCTTGGACCTGAAGGAGGCATATCTCCACATTCCTGTTCACTCAGATTACAGAAGGTATTTATGCTTTGCTGCACCCTACTCTCACTTTCAGTTTACTGCCTTGCTCTCTTTGGTTTATCTGCTGCACCAAGGGTCTTCACAAAGTGTCTTACTCCAGCAGTAACTTACTGCCAAACAAGAGGCATACAAAATTATCCTTACCTGGATGCCTTATTCTAGCAGAAGAGAAAAATCCTCACAGGACCCACTTAGAATTCACTTTGTCCCTGCTAAAGAGCTTAGGGTTCACCCTCAACCCAACAAAGTCCTCCCTCACCCCAACCCAAGACCAAACCTTCATGGGGCTGCAGGATAAGAACAGACCTGATGAAGGCCTTCCTTCCCCAGGAGAAAGTCTACTCCCTAACCAACTTTTTCCAAGAACTGTTTCTGGTCGGCCACATTTCTGCCAGGCAGGTCCTCAGTCTTCTAGGCCTCATGGCAGCTACGCTTCCCATACTACCCCTAGCCAGGCTGCACATGAGGAAGTTCCAGTGGTACTTGAAAATTTTTTGGTCACAACACAATCACCCCCTGGAATTTAGGTGCCCTTCCTACGCTGCCTAAAGACAGAGTTGAGGTGGTGGATCCAACAAGTAAACCAGAATCCAGGCCTATCTGTGCAACTCACCGAACTGGTTTAATTCATGCACACAAATGCCTCTGATGTAGGATGGGGGCCCACTATGAATGGTCTCGAGGTACAGGCTGAATGGGAGCCTTCCCTCCAGAAAAAACAAATTAACGTGAGGGAAATGACTGCTCTCCTTCTAGCCCTACAGACCTTCCTTCCTCTAACTCAGGCAAGTCCTCTACAAATCTTCACATTCAACACAACTGTGATGTGCTACATCAACCCAACAGGGGAGGGACCAGATCCTGTTTATTCTGCTACTTGCAATACGGGCATGGGAGTTAGCCACCCAGTACAATGTCTCTAGATTCCATCCCAAGACATCAGGTGGATGCCCTCAGCAGATCCTTCTCTCAACATCACGAGTAGGTGTTACACAGAGATGTGTTCTTAGACCTTGTCCATCAGTTGGGCACACCACTGATCTGTTTGCCTCCCCTCAGAACAGACAACTGCAGATATTCTGCTCCAGAGAACCCCCCCACTAGCTTGGAGAGTGGATGCATTTTCAATTTCTTGGAAGGGACTGTTCCTTTATGCCTTCTCACCCTTCCCATTCATTCAGAAAGTCCTGCTGAACATCCGGAAGGACAAGCCAGAAATCTTGCTGGTTAACCCCCTATTGGCCAAGGAAGCATTAGTTCCCCCTTCTATCTCTAGCCAAGGGCAGTCACCACAAGTTCCCTCACAAGCTGGACTTGCTCACACAGCAGAAGGGATCTCTGATTAACCCACACCAGGGAACACTCAGCCTAACACTGTGGGTTATAAACTTCTGATTCCTTTCAGACACCTATACTCAGAGAATGTGCTAGCCATCCTGTAGGAGGCCAGGTAACACACTACCAGGAGATCCTGTGTTTCCAAATGGAAAAGGTTCTCCATTTGGTGTTTCCAAAGGCAACTAGATCCCTTCCAAGCAGATGTACCCCCTAGATGTCCTTCAAGAATGCAACTGCAGTCATAACATATGGGTTGTCCTGCCTCAGGCAGCCCTCGGTCGGCTGAATTCCAAAGTCTGGGTCCGGCGTCGGCTGGTGTCGCCTCCTCTCAGACGTCACAACGGCTGGAGTATAAAGGCATCGGCTGACGCCATCTTCTTCTGTCTTTCTTGCAGCGCGGTGCCCGAAGCAGAAGCAGTTCGCAAGTGCCGGTCGGTCAGCTCCTGTATTTTCAGTACCAAAGTCATCTAAAAGCTAAGTACCCCGTTGGGGAACATTTATTCTTGCCTCAGCCGATGTCAGAACAAATTGAGAAAGTTAACAATTGTTTGTCTTGTGGTAAACAAATACCTCATAAGGACTTCCATTTTCTCTGCCTTCCTTGCCTGGGCCCAGACCACGACGTCTCTGCCTGTGCTGCCTGTGCTTGCTTTAATAAGTGCGCACTCAGGCGCCGGGCAGAATTCGCCGAGGACTTTTTCGGTGAATCCTTTGCGTATATCATGCCGTCGGATCAACCGACAACCCAATCTGCTAAAAAACGCAAGGACCGGGACCGGCATCCACGGCCCGCATCCACTACCGATGCTACTCCCAAATCCTCGGATAGCGCTCCGGTCCCCTCGGAAGTGGTAGATCAACCGCTCCAGGCCGGCGACACAGCGTTAACATGACCTTCGGTCTCGGAGATCTCTCCGGTGCCGGTTGTGGATTTTCCCCCGGAAACCAAGGTTCTGGATCTACCCAACACCATTCCTGTGGACAAGGTAACGCCTGCACGTGGGGCTGCTAGGCCTCCTGTTTCCATGTCCATCAAAGCCTTTGCATGTGCTAAGGCCGCCAGTCAGGCCAAGGCCCATCCTAAACCTGCCCAGGCCTCTTCATCTGATAAGCAGATCATGTCTCTGGCTGCAGATCTTATTTCCCTTATCAGGGGGTCTCAGCCTCATCCGGACAGGGGTTCTCAGCCACCTGCAGAAAAAAGGCCTAGAACTGAGCAGGCGGACGACCTCTCCTCGGATGAAGCCTCTGGGGATTCAGAGCATTCTGATGCCCAAGAAGAACCCTTCCAGGCCTACGAGGACTCTGATGCTGAGGAATCAATTCCCTCTGCCTCCCCTCTAGAGGATTTCTCTTTTGGTGAAGTCCTGCATTCCATGAGGGAACATTTTCAATGGCAGGGTCAGGAATTTTCTGACTCCAGGAAAAGGCTTCGTACTTTCCTCAAGCTTCCTCAGCACAGACCCTTGGCTATCCCTCCAGTTATGGATGTTTTGGATGATGTTTACTCTGACTCCAGTGCCAACCCTGATTCTCTTCCTCCTGCTCCTGTCAAGCCGGACAGATATTACAGGGTCCCTGACACTCACAAGCACCTTTTTAAGGCTCACTCTGTGGACCTAGAAACTATTTCACAGGGCCCCAAGGGAGTGGCTTCCTCCTCTGCCAAAAACCCACTGCCAGCTGACAGGGAAGCAAGGTCCCTGGAGAGATGGGGTAAAAAAGTATATACCTCTACTACTTTAGCCATGAGGTCTCTTAACTGCCTTTTTCACATGTTTCAGTACCAAGATTTTCTCCTAGATGATTTACAGAAAAATTTAGCCTCTCCTGAGCCTTTTGATAAAAAGGCACTGCAGGATCATATTCATAACAGTCAGCAGGTTAATAACCATTTTCTGCAGTGTGGTTATGATGCACTGTAAGCTTCATGTAGGGCAGCTATGACTGAAGCTGTAATATGTAGACATGCTTGGTTGAAGGATCAGTCTTTGCCTGAGCATGTTAAAGTAAAGTTACTGGATGCACCATTGGAAAAACAAAAGCTTTTTGGTGCTACTGCACAAGACGTATTGAAATCCATAGAGGAAAAAGCAAAGTCAGTACAGACAGTCAAGGATTTCCTTCAGGTTCAGCCACCCAGATTCAGCAGAAACTGGCCCTCCAAGAATTGGTCCTTCCCCGGCTCTGACAGGTTTCAAAGGGGAAAAAGCAGACGTGGCCGAGGTAGAGGGCAAAACCGAGGATCTTACAGGGGACGCCAATGGCAACCTCCAAATCAAAGAAGTGGCGCAGACAATTCAGCTGCCCCACAAGGGCAATCACAATGACTTGACTTTCGTACCGCCTACAAAGGTTCAAAGAGAAGCACCTTTGGGCGGAAAATTAGGCTTATTCTCACAAAACTGGCATATCTTAACCAAGGACAATTGGATTCTGGATTTGATAGACAAAGGTTACAGATTCCACTTCCAAACATTACCAATAAAACAAGGCATGCCAAACCTGCCACATCATCAAAGGGCAGAGGCACTCACTCAAGTTTCCAAGCTATTAAGTATAAAAGCAATAGAAAGGGTTCCTCCTCAGGAACAAGGCCAGGGATTTTATTCAAGATTGTTCCTTGTTCCAAGAAAAGAAAACAAGTGGAGACCCATACTGGACTTGTCAACTCTAAGCACTTTTCTCATTGTGCCAAAATTCAAAATGCTGACGTTGCAACAACTTCTTCCCATGTTGGGCAAGGGGTCTTGGCTGGTCACTCTGGACCTCAAGGAGACATACCTGCATGTCCCAATCAGACAAAGCTGCAGAAGATACCTCAGATTTCTTGCAGGGACAGAGCATTATCAATTCTCAGCATTGCTGTTTGGCTTATCTACTGCGCCCAGAGTGTTCACGAAATGCCTGGCATCAGTAGTGGCACACTGCAGACTGCAGGGGATTCAAATATACCCCTACTTGGACGACTGTCTCATACAAGCTGACAACAAACCTTAAAAGGGAATTTGGACTATGTCATGCATCTACTGCAGGCCATGGGATGCACAGTCAACATTCAGAAGTCAAACTTACTACCATCCCAACAAATTATATTCCTAGGAGCCAAACTGGACACGGAAAAACAAATGGCCTACCTCACAGAGGAAAAACAGCAGCATTTACCAGAGTGCTTCAAAGGCCTAGCAAAGCTTTCCCAACTGACTGCAAGGAAAATCCTGCAGGCCCTGGGCTTCATGGCATCTTGCATCCTTCTGATACCTTTGGCAAGACTTCATATGAGAAAGCTGCAATGGTATCTAAAAAACTTATGGTCTCAACACAGCAACAGCCTAGAGGACATAATCCCACTTATTCCATGTCTGCAAAATGAATTTCTATGGTGGGCTCAAGCCAGTCAACTAAACGAAGGCATGCCTTTCAACAGACCTCAAGCAGACCAAATGATAACAGACGCCTCAGACCATGGATGGGGGGCGCACATGGAGAGCAGATGCATTCAAGGTCTTTGGACGCCAAAGGAAAGACATCTGCACATAAACCAAAAGGAGATGTTGGCAGTGATACATGCCATCAAGACTTTCGAAAAAACACTATGACAGGGACATCTGTTAATAAGGACAGACAACACTACTGTCATGTGGTACATAAACAAGCAGGGAGGCACTCATTCTTACCCCCTCTGCAGACTAACAATGCTTCTCTGGGAAAAATCCCTGAGCTTGAGGATACATTTACAATCCCAGTTTGTACCAGGCAAGGACAATGTACTGGTGGACAATCTGAGCCGAAATTTCATGGATCCACACGAATGGATGCTGCACCCTCACATTTTCTCTCAACTGGCAAGGACATGGGGAAGACCAGACCGGGCGTAGATCTTTTTGCTTCCCACTTAAATCACCACCTGGAAAAGTTCTGCACAAGGACTCACCACTCTCTAGCTTGGAAAACGGATGCTCTCTCCTTCAGCTGGAATTCTCTAAAAATTTATGCATTCCCTCCCCTGCCTCTGCTGACCAAGGTGATACTGAAGATAAAGCAGAACAACCAACAGGCATCTTGATAGCTCCAGACTGGCCGAGGCAACACTGGTACCCATTGCTATTGACCATAACCCGGACCAAGCCATGGCCTCTGACCCTATGGCCCCTGCTCCTAACTCAACACAATTACAGGACTGTACATCAAGACCTGAAAACATTGCATTTGACAGCCTGGAGGCTACCATGACTTCAACACCAAACTCTCTTTCCAAATCTGTTCAAGAGATCTTGATGGAAGCACGCAGACCTTCCACCAGAAAAACCTATTCAGCCAAGTGGAAGAGATTCAGTATCTGGAATGCCAACAAGGGTCAGGACACAGCATTACTGAGTATACCTCAAATATTAGAATACTTGGCAGAACTATTTCATACTGGACTCTCATACTCCTCGATAAAGATTCATGCCTCAGCAATCTCAGCAAAATAAAACTGTGACCCTGCAGTTTTTTCGCATCCTCTGCTAAGACAGTTTCTAAGAGAGATAAAAAATATTAAACCTCCCAGAAAACAGCCAGTACCTGCATGGGACCTCAACTACGTGTTGGAAAAACTAACTCTCCCTCCATTTGAGCCAGCAGCAACCTCAGAAATGCAATTTCTGTCATGGAAGACGGCCTTCTTATTGGCAGTCACCTCTGCAAGAAGAGTTTCGGAGATACAGGCACTCATGACAGTGCCCCCCTTCCTCATTTTTCATCAAGACAGAGTCTCTCTAAGAACCAACCCTACATTCATGCCAAAAGTAATTTCCAGGGTGTCTCTAAACCAAGCTATTCATCTACCTGCATTATTTCCCAATCCTCAAAATAAGGGGGAAAAACTTTTGTATACTTTGGACATACACAGACAATTACGCGACTACTTGGACAGAACTAAGGCCACCAGAAGGTCTGATCAGCTGTTTGTAGCCTATGCTGCTGGAGTACAAGGAAAAGCAATCTCCAAGCAAACAATTTCAAAATGGATTGGACATTGCATCAGATTTTGCTACTCTTTCCATGGAAAAGGTGTGCCAGCCAACATCAGGCCACATTCCACCAGAGCTATAGCCACTTCCACAGCTTTTCTAAGAGGAGTGGCAACAAAGGACATTTTAGAAGCTGCTACATGGAGCTCCATGCATACATTTACCAAGCACTACAACCTGCCCTTATACTCCAGATCCCGAGCAGGCTTTGCTTCGGCAGTCCTGCAGGGGATTTTAGCTACACCATCCTTATCTTAGTTCCATCCACCCCCAGCTTGGCTATGGTACTCAACCCATATGTTATGACTGCAGTTGCATTCTTGAAGGACATAGTACAGTTTTGTACCTACCATAAATGTAGATGTCCGATAGATATGCAACTGCAGTCGGATTTTCCCACCCTCCTACCCCTCTGTATCCTTCTTTTTGGGTCCCTACCCCTCTTCCCTTCAGCTGGGGGTATCTCCTATGGTGTATCTGTTTATTACTGTTGTGCATGTTTTGGATTATTTTATCCATTTACCAAATTTAGCCTTCCAAGGAGGGCACCTGGCATCTGGGGCAAGAAACACTGAAGAAGATGGCGTCGGCCGATGCCTTTATACTCCAGACGTTGTGACGTCGGAGAGGAGGCGACACCAGCCGACGCCGGACCCAGACTTTGGAATTCGGCCGACCGAGGGCTGCCTGAGGCAGGACAGCCCATATATTATGACTGCAGTTGCATATCTATCGGACATCTACATTTATGGTAGGTACAAAACTGTACTTTCTAGCCTATGTTCGTGAGCTCCTAAAATCAGAACTTTCATACTCCAGTGAAAGTCCACTTTTCCATCTCAGCCTACTTACCTATGGAACCTCCCCTCCTTTCCAGATCGGAGGACAACCTTTTCCTGAAGGGGGTTTTCCACATGAGACCACTGAGGGAAACCTATACCCTCACCTTGGGATTTGAACTATGTACTGGAAAAACTCACGCTTGCCCCCTTCGAACTGGCAAGCTCTGCCTCTCTGCAGATGTGTACCTGGAAGACTGTCCTATTAGTAGCCCTTACATTAGCTAGGAGAGTCTCTGAGCTGCAAGTTCTCATGGCTTTCCCACTCTGCACTATCTTCCACAAAGACAGGGTAACTCTTTGCACCAATCCTTCAAGCCTAAGATGGTCAATGAGCTGTCCCTCAACCAGTCTATTCATTTACCCACCTTCTTCTCTTCACCTCAAAATGACAGCGAGAGAGTGCTGCACTCCCTTGATGTCCACAGGCAATTAAGATTTTTCCTGGACAAGACTAAGATCATTAGAAAGTCCAGTCAGCTCTTCGTATCCTTCCACCCCAGGGCCCTGGGGAAAGCTGTATCCAAACAGACAGTCTCCCGGGATATGAAAAACTATTGCCTTCTGCTGCTGCTTTCATGGCAAAAAACTTACCCTACAAGGTTAAAGCCCATTCTGCTAGAGCAGTGGCCTCTTCAGGAGCCTTCCTCAAAGGCCTGGATACACCCACCATATTAGAGGCAGCCACATAGTCCTCTGTACACTTTTACCAAACATTACAAATTGGACAATATATCCAGAGCCAAGGCAGGATTTGCAAGAGCCATCTTCCATGGTTTCCTGGAGACTGTTGCTTCTTCCTTCACGCTTTCCTCTTCTTGAGCTGTGGTGTACTTCCACAATGAGAATACTGCAACATGAGAATAGAAAGAGACAGATGAGTTGTGTAAAATCTTACCATAACCATAGCTGTCCTTCTCTTATGTGTTGCAGTATTCCTGCCCTCCCTTCTATCCCCCTTCATCACATTTACTTTTTATGAATGACGTCATTCTTGTTCTCCTTAGGCTTTTGTCCGACTGGGCAAGTCAGTTCTGAGCTCTGTGCATGTAGATGTCACATTTAAGGCCCGTGGTTTGGTGCCCTGTGTGTGATGTTGCAGCTGACAGCAGCCAGGCTTAAGTTTTTGCATAGGAGACTGGTGTTCAGGTCACCTGAGGTGGAGGATCCCACAGTGAAAATACTGCAACATGGAAGCGAAGAACATCTATGGATGTTCGTGTTTCACTGTTGCAGTCATTACTTTTGAGTTATCCTGCTGGCAGGCTACCCGCAGTCGGCCTGAATTCCAAAGTCTTGCTCCAACATTGGTTGCTGTCGCCTCTTCCCTGACGTCAATGCACCAGGGGTATAAAAGATGCAGCTGATGCCATTTTCTTCAGTCTTTCTTGCCACGCGGTGGCCAAAGCAGAAGCAGTTCGCAAGTGCCGGTCGGCTGACTCCTGAGATTTTCGTGTTCGAATTTCAGATCCGAAGTCTTCATTTAAAGCTAAGCACCCCATTGGGGAAACTTTTTTCTTGCTCCAGACCGATGTCAGAAAAAGTTAGTAATTGTATTTCTTGTGGGAAGCAAATACCTCATAAGGACTTCCATTCTTATTGTATTCCTTGCCTACGCCCTGATCACGACGTTGCTAATTGCAGGTTTTGTACTAGATTTAACCAACGCACTATTAAACGTCGGAACGATTTTGCATTTCATTACTTTCGCCGAAGATTTAATTACACGATGTCGCCGGATAGCCTTCTGACTACCGCAATTCACAAGAAACGCAAGGAAAAGGACAGGCATCCGAGGTCCAAAACTGACGACGAGGCTTCTTCTAAGCCAGTCGTCTGTTCTCAGTGAGGGGCTTTCGCAGCCCCTGACGCCCGCTACCTCAGAACCGCAGGCCGCTTCAGACTGTGGAGCAGACTAGGCCGCTGGAAACTCAAGGTATTGGACACTTGGAAAATATTCCCTCAGATGGGTCCAGAGTCGCTGAGCAGGCATCGGCTTCTGAGGGTGTTTTCAGGCCTACACAGTTATATATAAAACCGACTACAGCTTCAAAGGCAAAGACTAAAGCACCACTAAAGACAAAGAAACAAGTGCAGCAAGCCCATGAACAGGCCTCCATGCCTAAAAAACAGATGCTCAAAATGGCCGAAGACCTAATTACTTTGGTCAGGGGTTCCCATCCCCCTCCTGATAAGAGGCCTAGGCAAGAGACAGAATATGAATCTTCAGATCAGGTTTCCATTTCCTCTGATTCCGATGCTGAAGAATCTATGTCTTCAGCCTCCCCTCATGAGGATTATTCTTTTGGAGAAACCCTGCATACCATGAGGGAGCACTTCCACTGGGAGAGCCAAGACTACTCAGAATCTAAGAAAAGGCTCATAGACTTTCTTTTACTACCTCAGCACAGGCCTCTTGCTATGCCTCCTGTTTTAGACATTGTAGATGATGTAATTTCAGAGTCCGGCCTGTCTCCTGACTCTCTACCCCCTGCACCTGTTAAGCCAGACAGATACTACAGGGTTCCAGATTCACATAAATTTCTTTATAAAAACCCTGCTGCTGACCCAGAAACTATTTCTCAGGGTCCCACAGGGGTCAAGGCTTCCACTGCAAAAAACCCTATCCCCTCTGATAAGGTTTCAAGGGCACTGGACAGATGGGAGAAAAAGGTTTACACTTCTGCTACCTTGGCTGTGAGGGCTTTAAATTGCCAATTTCATATGCTTAAATGTCAGCAATACTTAATGTCACTGCTTAAACAGAAAATGTTAAATTCTGAATGTGCAGAAAACAAGGAAATGCAGGATTTATTGCATGCAACTGAACAAGTGGGAAAGCATACTTTGCAATGTGGTTTTGATTCTCTGGAGGCCTCTTGCAGGGCGGCTGTTACGGGTTCTGTCATTAGGCGGCATGCTTGGTTAAAGGAACAGAATCTGCCTGATCATGTTAAAGCAGAATTATTAGATGTCCTTCAAGGATGCATCTGCAGTCATAACATATGGGTTGTCCTGCCTCAGGCAGCCCTTCGGTCGGCCGGATTCCAAAGTCTGGGTCTGGCCTCGGCTGATGTCGCACTTTCCCCGACGTCAGAGCATCTGTGGTATAAAAGCATCAGCCAACGCCATTTTCCTCAGTCTTTCTTGACGTGCGGTGCCCGAAGCAGAAGCTGTTCACAAGTGCCGGTCGGTCAAATCCAGTGAATTCAGCTACTGAAGACTTCGAAAAAGCTAAGTACCCTGTTGGGGACTCTTCCTTGCCTCAGCCGATGTCAGACAAAGTAAATAATTGTTTAACTTGTGGGAAACAAATACCTCATAAGGATTTCCATTCCTACTGCCTTCCTTGCTTAGGCCCAGACCACGACGTATCGTCCTGTTCAGCCTGTGCTTCCTTCAACCGACGAACTCTTAGACGTCGGTCGGAGTTTGCAGAGGAGTTTTTTGGGGCCACTTTTGCATATAAAATGCCGTCGGAGACTCCGACTTCGCATTTGGTGAAAAAACAGAAGGACAAGGACCGACACTCGCGGCCCTCTGTTTCGGCTGAAACCACGGTAAGGCCAACCGCGAGTGTCTCTGTTTCGGCCGAAACCGAGTCCTCGGAGATTCCTTCTTCTGAACAGATTCAACCAACCACCACGGCCCGGGAGGCCCCGGCTGAGTCGGCTACCGAGCTACCTACCGAAACCAGTGTCCAGGAAATGTCCGACACCATACCTTTGGACATTTCTACTCCTGCACGTGGGGCAGCTAGGCCCCTTGCTTCCATGTCCATTAAGGCCTTTTCTAGGGCTAAAGCTGCTAAACTTTCTAAAGCTTTGCCTCCCAAAACTACCTCCCAGAGGCCTTCCTCTAGTTCTCAGATCCTCAGCCTTGCAGAGGACCTTATTTCTTTAATTAGGGGTTCACAACCTCACCCAGACAGGGCCTCTCACCCTCCACCAGACAAAAGGCCCAGGACTGACCCCTCTGACCCACACTCTTCAGATGAGTCCACGGATGGATCTGAGTTGTCAGACCACCAGGAGGAGGCTTATTCGCCCTCTGAGGATTCAGATGCTGAAGAATCTATCCCTTCGGCCTCCCCTCCTGAAGAGTTTTCCTTTGGTGAGACTCTACACTCCATGAGAGAGCATTTTCAATGGCAAGGTCAGGAATTCTCTGATTCTAGAAAAAGATTAAGGACTTTTTTACATTTGCCTCAACATAGGCCCTTAGCTATACCTCCTGTTTTGAATGTAATTGATGATGTGTACAATGATGTCCGTACAGCCCCTGATACACTCTCCCTCTGGCCCCTGCCAAACCTGATAGATACTACAGGGTACCGGATTCTCATTTCCATCTGTATAAAGCCCATTCTACAGACCCATAAACTATTTCTCAGGGCCCTAAAGGGGTTGCGGCCGCCACTGCCAAAAATCCTCTACCCTCTGAAAGAGAATCTAGAGCTTTAGAGAGATGGGGAAAGAAGGTATATACTTCTGCAACTCTTTCTGTCAGGGCATTAAATTGTCAATTTCATATGAATACAGTACCAAGAGTATTTGTTAGATGAACTGAATAAGAAGCTTTCTTCTCCTGAACCCCTTGACCGTAAATCCCTACAGGATTTGGTACACAACTCACAGCAGGTTAGTAATCATTTCTTAAAATGTGGCTATGATGCATTGGAGGCTTCATTTAGGTCAGCTATGACTGGGGCAGTAATTCGTAGGCATGCCTGGCTGAAGGAACAATCTTTGCCAGACCATGTTAAAGCTAAACTCCTGGATGCTCCAATGGAGAAACAAAATTTATTTGGCTCCTCTGCTCAGGAGGTCTTAAAAAAGTTTGAAGAAAAGGCAAAATCTGCAAACAGTTAAGGATTTCCTGCAAGTACAACTACAGAGATTCAGCAGAAACTGGCCTACTAAGAATTGGTCCTTTCCAGACTCGGACAGAGCCCAGAGAGGCAGGAACAGACGCCCTAGGGGCAGAGGCCAATCGAAGGGCTCCTACAGAGGCCGTCAGTGGCAGCCTGCCAACCAGAGAAGTAGTGCAACAGCAGCAACAACAACTACTACACCAGGACAGGCTCAATGACTTTACTCTGATTCCGCCTACCAGGGATCAACTGGAAGCACCCTTGGGCGGAAAGCTGGCTTTATTCTCAAAAAACTGTCATTATATTACAAGGGACACATGGACACTGCAAATAATAGACAAAGGATACAGGTTCCACTTCCACACTTTGCCAAAAAGAAATGGAATGCCAAACCTGCCACCAAATCAGAGGGCAGAGGCTTTAAGGCAGATCAACAACTTGCTTCAAATGAAAGCTGTAGAAAAGGTACCACTTTCAGAACAAGGCCAAGGATTTTACTCCAGACTATTCCTTGTGCCAAGAAAAGAAAATCAATGGAGGCCTATTCTCGACCTGTCCGCACTGAATACTTACCTCATCGTGCCAAAATTCAAGATGCTGACACTACAGCAACTTCTTCCCATGTTGGGCAAGGAGTCTTGGCTGGTGACTCTAGATCTCAAGGCGGCATACCTGCATGTCCCTATTCGACGAAGTTGCTGAAGACACCTCAGATTTCTTGCAGGATCAGAGCATTATCAATTCTCAGCATTGCCCTTTGGCTTATCTACTGCGCCCAGAGTATTCACGAAATGCCTGGCATCAGTAATTGCACACTGCAGACTTCAGGGGATTCAAATCTACCCATACCTGGACGACTACCTTATACAAGCGGACAAGGGAACTTTGATAAAGGACTTGGCCTATGCCATCCACCTACTACAGGCCTTGGGATACACAGTCAACATCCAAAAGTCAAGACTTGTGCCATCCCAAAGGATAACTTTTTTGGGGGCAGATCTGGATACAACCACCCAAATGGCTTTTCTCACAGAAGAAGAACAAAAACAACTTCCAGATTACTTCATGATTCTGACAAGACAAACTCGGCTTACTGCAAGGAAAATCCTGCAGGCCGTGGGTTACATGGCATCCTGCATAATTCTGATACCACAGGCCAGGCTGCATATGAGAAAATTACAATGGTACCTAAGGAGTGTATGGTCTCAACACAGTCACAGTTTAAAAACTATGATACCAATCATTCCTTGCCTTCAAAAGGAATTTCTGTGGTGGGCTCAGGCCTGCCAGTCCAATGGAGGGTTGCCTTTCAACAGACCAAAAACAATACAAACCATCACCACGGACGCTTCAGACCGAGGATGGGGAGCACACATGGAGGGCAAATGTATCCAAGGCCTATGGTCTCAAGGACAGCTACGCATGCACATAAACCAAAAGGAAATGCTGGCAGTGATGCATGCAATCGAGGCTTTCAAACCCTTCCTCCATCAAGGCCACCTGTTAATAAGGACAGACAACACCATGGTCATGTGGTACATAAACAAACAGGGAGGCACACACTCCTACCCTCTATGCCGGCTGGCTATGAATCTATGGGAACTATGCCTGAAACTCAATATCCAACTACAGTCACAGTTCGTGCCAGGAAAAGAGAATACACTGGCAGACAGCTTAAGCAGAACTACCATGGATGCACACGAATGAATGCTGCACCCAGACATCTTCCAACGCATAGCAAAGGCTTGGGGAATGCCGGAGATCTGTTCGCCTCTCCCCTCAACCATCAACTGAAGACATTCTGCTCAAGAACATACCACCCACAAGCTTGGAGGGTGGACTCTCTCTCTTTCAGCTGGAAAGCTCTAAAAGTATATGCCTTCCCACCTCTCCCATTAATGTACAAGGTTCTACTGAAGATCAGGGAGGAACAGCCAAGAGTGTTTCTGATAGCTCCAGACTGGCCAAGGCAACACTGGTATCCATTATTGAGGAGCATGTCACAGGCAAAACCATGGCCTCTCCCCCTATGGCCTCTTCTTCTGACGCAGAACAATTTCAAGATCATGCATCCCAACTTGAAAACGTTACAGCTAACTGCCTGGAAAATTCCTTAAATCCCAATCAAAATGTTTTATCACCGAGAGTGAAGGACATTATCTTGGAAGCTCGCCGGCCTTCCACAAGGAAGACATACTCAGCTAAATGGAAAATATTTCTCATTTGGAACACATCCAAGGGCTCAGATGTGACAGTGGCAAGCATGACACATATTTTGGAATACTTAGCAGAATTGTTCCACAATGGCCTGTCCTATTCTTCCATTAAGGTTCATGCCTCAGCAATTTCAGCAGAATACAATGTGGATCCACCTATCTTCTCACACCCTCTCCTCAGGCAATTTCTGAGAGGGATCAAAAATATTAAACCTCCAAGAAAACCCCCTCTACCTGCTTGGGATCTCAACTTTGTGTTGGAGAAACTAACACTTCCTCCTTTTGAACCAGCAGCATCAGCAGATCTACAGTTTCTGTCTTGGAAAACTGCATTCCTTCTGGCAATAACTTCAGCAAGAAGAGTATCCGAGTTACAAGCATTAATGGCAGTACAGCCATTTCTTATCTTCCATCAGGACAGAGTTTCACTAAGAACCAATCCTACATTTATGCCAAAGGTGGTATCTAGGGTATCCTTGAACCAAGCTATTCACTTGCCTACGTTCTTCCCAAATCCACAGAATAGAGGGGAAAAACTTCTGCACACCCTGGATATACACAGACAACTACGCTACTACTTGGACAGAACTAAAACTAGCAGAAAAACTGACCAACTATTTGTAGCATATGCTACTGGGGTGCAAGGAAAAGCAATTTCCAAACAGACGATTTCAAAATGGATAGGAAATTGCATTCGATTTTGTTACTCCTTTCATGGAAAGACAGTTCCTGAAAACATCAGGCCTCATTCCACAAGGGCCACGGCCACCACTACAGCCTTCCTACGAGGGGTGGCCACCAAGGACTTTTTAGAAGCTGCTACTTGGAGCTCCGTGCATACATTTGCCAAACATTACAATCTACCTTTATACTCCAGATCCAGAGCAGGTTTTGCTACTGCAGTCCTGCAGGGGATCTTAACTACACCATCCTTTTCTTAGTACCTCTTCCCCCAGATTGGCTATGGTATTCTACCCATATGTTATGACTGCAGATGCATCCTTGAAGGACATAGTACAGTTTTGTACCTACCATAAATGTAGATGTCCGATAGGTATGCATCTGCAGTCAGGTTTACCCTCCCTCCTACCCCTCTGTGGTATTCCTAGGGTACTTACCCCTCTTTTAGCTAGCTGGGGGAATCTATTATGGTGTGTTTGTTTGTATATACATGTATATATTTATATAATTTTGCAAATGTTTGAAACTTTTTTGCATTTATCCAAATTTAGCCTTCCTAGAGGGCACCTGGCATCTGGGGCAAGAAAAACTGAGGAAAATGGCGTCGGCTGATGCTTTTATACCCCAGACGCTCTGACGTTGGGGAAAGTGCGACATCAGCCGAGGCCAGACCCAGACTTTGGAATCCGGCCGACCGAAGGGCTGCCTGAGGCAGGACAACCCATATGTTATGACTGCAGATGCATACCTATCGGACATCTACATTTATGGTAGGTACAAAACTGTACTATGCTCCATTACAGCACTCTACTTTGGTGTTAAAGCAGAAGAGGTGTTGAAGAAAATGGAGGACAAAGCAAAATCTATGGAGACAGTTAAGGATTTCTTACAGGTGCAGCCACCCAGATTTAGCAGGAACTGGCCTACATAGAATTGGTCCTTTCCAGTATCACACAGGCCTCAGAGGCAGATACAGACACCCCAGAGGCAGGATCCCAGGCCAAAGGCTCATACAGGCCTAAACAGTGGGGTGCTTCTACCTCCAAAAGCGGAGAAGACAAATCACAGCCATACAGGAAACAGTCCCAATGACTTTCCTGTGCCAACACCAAGCACTTATCTTTTGGCAGCCCCCTTTGGGGGAAAGTTAGCACTTTTTTTTCACAAAATTGGCACATGATCACCCAGGACAAATGGTTCTTGAACATAGTGTCTCAGGGCTACAGGTTCCACTTTCACACCCTGCCAAGGGCAAAAGGTATGCCAGACCTGCCACACAATCAATGGGCAGCGGCACAAAAGCAAGTTTCATCCCTCATGGACATGAGGGCCATTCAGCGAGTACCACAGCAAGAGCAGGGACAAGGATTTTACTCTAGACTTTTCTTGGTACCCAGAAAGGACAAAGCCTGGAGACCAATACTGGACCCGTCTATTCTAAACACATTTCGGACTTTCCAAAATTCAAAATGTTGACTCTGCAGCAGCTTCTGCCCATGCTGGGCAAGAAGGCTTGGCTTGTAACTTTGGACCTTAAAGAGGCATACCTGCATGTCCCAATCAGACAATCTTGCAGAAGATGCCTCAGATTCATAGCTGGCTCAATGCACTACCAATTCCCTGCACTGCCCTTTGGCTTATCTACTGCGCCCAGGGTCTTCACAAAATGCCTGGCACCAGTAATTGCATTTTGCTGACAGAGGAATTCAAATATATCTTTACTTGGATGACTGCCTTATTCAAGCAGAGAACAAGGACATTCTACTAAAGCATCTGGCGTTTGTAAAAAGATTACTAATTTGCCTAGGGTACACAGTAAACGAAAATAAATCAAAACTAGTACCCTCTCAAGAGATAATTTTCCTGGGTGCAAGCTTAAATACAACTGCCCAGATGGCTTATTTCACGCCAGACAAACAAAGGCAACTGACTTCTTACTTCAAAATGTTGGCAACAAAGACCCAGTTATCTTCAAGAAAAATTCTGTAGGCTTTGGGCTTCATGGCATTCTGCATTCTGCTAATTCCATATGCCAGACTGCATATGAGGAAACTACAATGGTATCTAAAAAGTGTTTGGACTCAACATTGCCACAGCCTGGAAACATTAATTACCCTCATTCCCTGCCTGCAACAGGAGTTTCGATGGTGGGCACAGGCCTGTCACCACAACAAGGGACAGCCATTCACGTTACCCACAGCCAGGCAGACACTAACAACGGATGCATCAGATTATGCCTGGGGGGCCCACGTGGCAGGAAAATGTATTCAGGGCACATGGCCAGCAAGCCAGATGCATCTTCATATCAATCAAAAAGAGACGCTAGCAGTTCAGAATGCCCTGACAGCTTTCAAGGATCTACTTCATCCAAGACAACTACTGATAAAGACTGACAATACTACATTCATGTGGTACATAAACAAGCAGGGAGGCACACATTCCTACCCCCTCTGCAGATAAGCCATGACTTTGTGGGACACAGCATTGACTTATCAAGTTCACCTGCAAGCACAATTCCTGCCAGGAAAGATAAATACTCTGGCAGACGAACTAAGCAGAAACCTCATGGATCCCCACGAGTGTAAACTGGATCCACAAGTCTTCAGCATGATAACAAGGAAATGGGGGTGCCCAGACATAGATCTATTTGCCTCCCCTCACAACTGCCAACTACAGAAATTCTGCACAAGGACTTATCACAAGCAAGCATGGAAAGTGGATGCCTTATCCTTCAGCTGGAAAAACCTAATGGTATATGCCTTTCCTCCACTGCCTCTCCTCCCCAAGGTACTCCTAAAGGTCAGACAAGAGAAGCCAAAAATGATACTGGTTGCCCCAGATTGGCCATGCCAGCACTGGTACCCAATCATAAAGAACTTGTCTCAAGGTCCAGCCTAGACATTGCCTCAAATTCCTCACTTACTGACGCAACAAAGCAATCAGATCCTTCACAGCCAACTCAAGACCTTAAATCTGGCAGCATGGCGGATAATGTAGCCATTCAGAACACTCCTCTCTCCAAATCTGTGATGGATGTTATTTTTGAGGCCAGGAGGCCCAGTACCAGAAAATCTTATGCAGTAAAATGGAAGAGATTCTGTGCTTGGAGCCAGGCACAAGGAATTGACACTTTGTACCAAATATTCCTCAGATTTTACAATACTTAACTGAGATTCTGGACAAAGGCCTATCCTTTTCATCAATTAAGATCCATGCCTCTGCCATTTCAGCCCATTACAATACGGAACCACCAATCTTTTCTCATCCTTTAATAAGGCAGTACCTCAGAGGGGCTAAAAACATAAGACCTCCAAGGAGAGCATGAATACTTGCATGAGACCTCAATTATGTCTTGGAAAAACTCACACTGCCTCCTTTTGAGCCAGCCTCAACAGCTCATATAAAATTATTTTCCTGGAAAACAACTCTGCTTCTAGCAATAACCTCTGCAAGACAAGTCTCTGAGTTGCAGGCACTCATGGCTGTGGAACCATTTTTCATTTTCCATCCAGACCGGGTTTCTCTGAGGACAAACCCGACTTTTATGCCTAAGGTGGTGTCCAATGTGGCCCTTAACCAAACCATTCACTTGTCTACCTTTTATCCAAACCTACAGAACAAGGGTGAGAGACTTCTGCATTCTTTGGACATACAGACTGCTACGCTTCTACTTGGACTGAACTAAAGCTTTCAGAAAGACTGAGCAACTTTTAGTGGCATATGCTGCAGGATCACAAGGAAAGGCTATCTCAAAACAGACTATTTCAAAATGGATAGGCCATTGCATTCATTTCTGCTACTCACAACATGGCAAATCAGTGCCCAAGTGCATTAGGCTACATTCAACCAGAGCAGCAGCCACTTCAGCAGCCTTCCCCAGAGGAGTACCAACCAAAGACATCTTAGAGGCTGCAACTTTGAGTTCAGTGCACACTTTTACAAAGCACTACCACTTAGCTCTCTACTCTAAATTCAGAGCAGGCTTTGGCACCGCAGTTCTGCAGGGCCTCGTAGCCTCTCCTACTCCTATTTTGCCCCAGCCACCCATCCTCAGCTCTGGGATTCAACCCAAGAGTAATGACTGCAACAGTGAAACACGATGAACATAGTACAGTTGTGTACCTACCATAAATGTAGATGTTCGAGTGTATTCACTGTTGCAGTCCAGGTTACCGTCCCACCATCCCCCTTTCTTTTGCTGGGTCTTATCTGTACTTCTCGATTCTATACAACCTATGTGGTGTATTTGCTTGTAGATGAAGGAAATGTTTACCTTAGTGCATGCATGTTTATTTTCATAATTTTTTTAGCTTACCTTTTTGGGGGCACCTGACATCTGGGGCAAGAAAAACTGAAGAAAATGGCATCGGCTGCATCTTTTATACCCCTGGTGCACTGACGTCAGGGAAGAGGCGACAGCAACCGACGCCGGACCAAGACTTTGGAATTCAGGTAGACTGTAAGTAGTCTTCCAGCAGGATAACCCAAGAGTAATAACTGCAACAGTGAATACATTCTAACATCTACCTTTATGGTAGGTACACAACTGTACTTTAAGGCAAGATTTTACACAACTAATCTTTTTCTCCTTGTGCTGTTTATAGGAGCCTTAACTGTGTTGCCCTGAAATACCCCTTCAAATCAGGTAATCCCAGTCTGCCCTGTTCTATTGGAAGAATAAGATTATCCCACTTGACTCTTGTCTTGCTGTCTTCTCCTCCCAGATAAAATCCTTCCGCTCTTTATTAATTGCAATCCATGATTTCGCTGATTGATAATAGTATGCCTGATCTGTGTATAAGACTTATAGAATAAAAACATTTTAACTGTTTGTATCTTAATATTGATATCCATATAACAGAGCCTCCATTTTCTCAGTTTTTGTATTATCTTTTTTGTAGTCTCTTCGCACATATCCTTAGTTGCCACACCAAAATAATTTTTAATCCATACTCCTAAATACTTCATTTTATCATGTCCCTATAAGTATGAATATTGCTGAACCAGTTCATATTTGGCTACATAATTTACTGCTATTGGCTTTTGTTTTAGGTTCATTAATTTTATATCCCCCAAGAAATTGACTGTCTCAATATGTTCCACAGCACTGTAATGTCCCTTTCTGGTTTTGTCCGGTATAAAATAATGTCACCTGCGAATAGAGACAGTTTTTCTTGTCCCTTATTTTCTTTGCAGTGGTTCTAAATATAATGCAAATAACAAAGAGGAGAAGAGGACACCCCTGCCTGGTTCCTCTGCTCAAGGAGAGATTATCAGAGAGGGCTCCACCCACTTCAGTTTTCGCCTGTGATCCCTCATATATCCTCCTAATCAACCATACAATTTTATCAGGAAATGCAAATGCTTCCATTGCTGTACTCATGAATTCCCAGCTTAATCTCTACATCAAGACCCACCAACAACAGTGGTATTTTCTTACATTCTGCTTCCCTCTTGATCATCAGTGTTAGTCATGTGTGCCTCCACTTCAGAAAATCGCATTGATCAAATATATCTACTTTGGCATTACTTTTGCCATTCTTTTAGCTTGAAGCTGGATCTGATGGACCTTTACCCTCTATTATGTATTACAGCTACCACTGCTTTCTTCCAGGATGTTGGTATTTCTGCTCTTAAGACCTTCCAGATCTTTAACAGCCCCCCCCCCCCCCCAGCTTCCAAACTTCAACAGGAATGCCATCTTTTTCCTGGGGTCTTTCATATAGATTGGTTATACATCATTTTTATCACATCTCATAGGTTCATAGGTAGGTACTAGGCTGTCTGCCCGAAGGCATTTATAAGCCTAGCCAGAATGTGTTGGCTTTCGCCGCCCTCTTAGATTAGTTCCCTTTGCCTCTGTCCAGCAGAGCCACTGAAGTGATCCCTGGGATAAACTTTGATGTCCTTCAAGGATGCATCTGCAGTCCTTACAAATGGGTTGTCCTGTCGTCAGGCAGCCCTTCGGTCGGCCGAATTCCAAAGTCTGGGTCTGGCCTCGGCTGGTGTCGCACTTCACCCGACGTCATAGCTGCAGTTCTTCGGGTATAAAGGCATCAGCTGACGCCATTTTCCTCAGTCTTTCTTGCCGGGTGGCGCCCGAAGCAGAAGCTGTTGGCAAGTGCCGGTCGGTCAGAACCAGAGATTACTACTACAAGTACCGAAGACTTCTAAAAAGCTAAGTACCCCATTGGGGACTCTTTCTTGCCTCAGCCGATGTCAGAAAAAGTGAATAACTGTTTAACTTGTGGGAAACAAATACCTCATAAAGATTTCCACTCTTACTGCTGACCTTGCTTAGGCCCAGACCACGACGTAGCAGCTTGTCTAGCCTGTGCTTCTTTCAACCGACGGACGCTTAGACGTCGGTCGGAATTTGCTGAAGAGTTTTTTGGCTCCGATTTTGCTTACATTATGCCGTCGGATACTCCGACTACGCAAATTTCTAAAAAAAACGCAAGGAAAAGGACCGACACTCGCGGTCCGCGGTTTCGGCCGAAACCGTGGTTAAGCCAACCGCAAGTGTCTCTGTTTCGGCTGAAACCGAGTCCACGGTTCTTCCTTCGGCCGAAAGCTTGCCACTTACCGAGGCCTCATCCAGCCTGGCTGAATCTGCTACTGAAATCCCACCTGCTTTTGCAGGTTCACAGGATTTATCTGATACTATCCCTTTGGATATTTCTACCCCTGCACGTGGAGCTGCTAGGCCTCCTGCATCCATGTCGATTAAGGCCTTTGCCAGGGCTAAAGCAGCAAAAACTACAAAATCTGTGCCTGCTAAGACCCCCTCTCACAGGCCTAGCTCTAGTTCACAAATGCTTAGTCTAGCAGAGGATCTCATTTCTTTGATCCGGGGATCCCAACCACATCCAGACAGGGCCTCTCACCCACCTCCAGAGAAGAGGACTAGAGTAGAGCCCCCTGAGCCAGTTTCTTCAGATGGCTCCTCTGATGAATCAGATAATTCAAACCCTCCAGAGGCCCCTTTTCTCCTTATGAGGACTCTGATGCAGAGGAGTCCATTCCTTCTGCCTCTCCGCCTGAGGAATTTTCTTTGGGGAAACCTTGCATGCTATGAGGGAACAATTTCAATGGCAGGGCCAGGATTTTTCAGACTCTAGGAAAAGGCTTAGAACCTTTTTGCATTTGCCACAGCATAGGCCTTTAGCCATTCCTCCAGTCCTTACTGTTATGGATGATGCTTTTAATGATGCTTGTACTGCTCCTGATTCTCTTCCTCCGGCCCCTGCTAAGCCCGATAGGTACTACAGGGTTCCGGACACACATTATCATTTGTATAAGGCCCCTTTTGCAGATCCCGAAACTATCTCCCAGGGACCCAAGGCTGTAGCAGCTACTTCTACCAAAAACCCCCTCCCCTCTGAAAGGGAATATAGGGCTTTAGAGAGATGGGGTAAAAAAGTTTACACTTCTGCTACTCTTTCAGCTAGGGCCTTGAACTGTCAATTCCACATGATTCAGTATCAGGAATTTATGTTAGACCAATTAACTAAAAAACTGTCCTCGGATGAACCATTAGACAAAAAATCTGTACAGGAAATGGTACATAACATTCAGCAGGTCAGTAATCATTCCTTAAAATGCGGCTATGATGCACTGGAGGCTTCCTTTAGATCAGCCATGACTGGCACAGTGATCAGAAGACATGCATGGTTAAAAGAGCAGTCCTTACCAGACCATGTTAAATCAAAGCTCCTAGATGCTCCCATGGATAAGCTCAATTTGTTTGGCTCCCCTGCACAGCAGGTGCTGAAGAAGGTGGAAGAGAAAGCAAAATCTGTCCAGTCAAGGATTTCTTGCAGGTCCAGCCTCCAAGGTTTAGCAGGAACTGGCCTTCCAAGAATTGGTCCTTTCCAGACACCTCCAGAGCTCCGAGAGGCAGGAATAGGCGCTCAAGAGGCAGGGGTCAATCCAGAGGTGCCTACAGGGGGCGTCAGTGGCAGGCTACTAACCAGCGAGGTACAGCCACAGATCCAGCCACCACCACTTCCACAGGACAATGGCAGTGACTTGGCTCTGGCACCGCCTACCAGTGAACAACTAGAGGCACCCTTAGGTGGGAAGCTACTCTTATTTTCAGTAAACTGGCATTACATCACAGGAGACAAATGGATTTTTTACAGACAATAGACCAAATTTACAGGTTTCACTTCCATACTCTACCAAGGAAGAGAGGAATGCCAAACCTACCTCCAAATCAGAAGACAGAAGCTCTAGAACAAATAACTCACTAAGGATGAGAGCTGTAGAAAGGGTACCATCTATGGAACAAGGGCAAGGATTTTACTCCAGACTCTTCCTGGTACCAAGAAAAGAAAGCCAATGGAGACCTATTCTCGACCTGTCCGCTTTAAACACATACCTCATTGTTCCAAAATTCAAAATGCTGACCCTACAGCAGCTTCTTCCCATGCTGGGCAAGGAGTCTTGGCTGGTAACTCTAGATCTCAAGGAGGCATACCTGCACGTCCCAATACGACCAAATTGCAGAAGATACCTCAGATTTCTTGCAGGATCAGAGCATTATCAATTTTTCAGCATTGCCCTTTGGCTTATCTACTGCGCCCAGAGTATTCACGAAATGCCTGGCATCAGTAATTGCTCATTGCAGGCTTCAGGGAGTTCAAATTTACCCTTACCTGGACGACTGCCTGTTACAAGCGGACAACAAAAACAAATTAACAAAAGATTTGGAAAGGGTCATTCATCTACTACAAGCCCTGGGATACACAGTCAATATAAAAAAGTCAAGGCTGATACCATCCCAAAGGATAACCTTCTTGGGTGCAGATCTGGACACATCAAAACAAATGGCATTCCTGACAGTAGAAAAAACAGGAGCAACTCCCTTTCTACTTCATGGCATTAACAAAGCAGAACCAGCTAACAGCAAGAAAAGTCCTGCAAGCTCTCGTTTACATGGCATCCTGCATAATATTGATTCCACATGCCAGACTACATATGAGAAAGTTACAGTGGTATCTAAGGAATTTATGGTCTCAGCACAAGCACAGCCTAGAAACCCAAATTCCAATAATTCCATGCCTGAAACAAGAATTCCAATGGTGGGCTCAGGCCTGTCAATCAAACAAGGGACTGCCCTTCCACAGCACTCAACCAAGCCAGACCATCACAACAGACGCCTCAGACCTCGGTCGGGGGGCACACATGCTGGACAAGTGCATACAAGGCTTATGGACTCAAGACCAGCTGCACCTACACATAAATCAAAAGGAAATGCTGGCAGTAAAACTGGCAATTCAGGCATTCAGACCATTTCTTCGACAGGGTCAACTGCTGATAAGGACGGACAACACAACAGTTATGTGGTACATCAACAAACAGGGAGGCACACATTCATACCCTCTATGCCGGATGGCAATGGACCTCTGGAATGTGGCACTGAGCTTCAACATTCAGCTATAAGCAATTTTTGTGCCAGGAAAAGAAAATATACTAGCAGACATCCTAAGCAGAACTACCACGGATGCCCACGAATGGATGCTGCATCCGGACATCTTCAAAACCATTACAGGGAAATGGGGACTACCAGAAATAGACTTATTTGCATCCCCACACAATCACCAACTGAAAAAATTCAGCACAAGGACGTACCACCCACTTGCTTGGAAAGTGGACTCCCTATCTTTCAGTTGGAAAAACCTGACAGCATATGCATTCCCACCTCTTCCCTTGATGCACAAGGTGCTATTGAAGATCAAAGAGGACCGGCCAAGGATCATTCTGATAGCTCCAGACTGGCCAAGGCAACATTGGTACCCATTACTGAGGAGTATGTCTCGGGAACAAATATGGCCTCTGCCCCTAGTTCCCTTGCTGTTAACACAGAACAACTTCAAAACCCTGCATCCAAACCTGAAAACACTGCAGCTGGCTGCCTGGAACATTGCATAAGACCAAATAACCCAGATTTATCTCAAAGGGTAAAAGACATTATCTTGGAGGCTCGCAGACCCTCAACAAGAAAAAAATTATTCAGCAAAATGGAAAAGATATCTCATTTGGAGTACTGCAAAAGGAGAGAATGTGTCACTGGTAAACATAGCTAACATCCTGGAATACTTGGCAGTGCTCTTCCACAACGGCCTGTCCTATTCTTCCATTAAGATTCATGCATCAGCTATTTCAGCAGAATACAACTTGAATCCTCCAGTCTTCTCACATCCTCTGCTCAGGCAGTTTCTGAGAGGGATTAAAAATGTAAAGCCACCTAGGAAGCCACCATTGCCAGCATGGGACTTGAACTTTGTGCTAGAAAAGTTGACACTCCCTCCTTTCGAGCCAGCAGCAACAGCAGAATTACAGTACTTATCATGGAAAACTGCTTTCCTGCTTGCAATCACTTCAGCAAGAAGGGTATCTGAGCTACAGGCATTAATGGCAGTACAGCCCTTCCTGATCTTCCATCAAGATAGTGTCCATGAGAACTAATCCTACCTTTATGCCAAAGGTGGTCTCCAGGGTATCTTTTAATCAAGCTATCCACCTACCTACATTCTTCCCCAACCCACAGAACAGGGGAGAAAGACTGTTGCATACCTTGGATGTACATAGACAATTGCGTTGCTACCTGGACAGGACCAAGAGCAATAGAAAACTGACCAGCTACTGGTAGCATATGCAACAGGAATGGAAGGAAAAGCAATTTCAAAACAGACAATCTCTAAGTGGATAGGAAATTGCATTAGATTTTGTTACTCCTACCATGGGAAGAAAACTCCAGAGAACATCAGGCCTCATTCTACAAGGGCTACAGCCACTACCACAGCTTTTTTATGAGGAGTGGCTACCAAAGACATTTTAGAGGCTGCTACTTGGAGCTCCGTGCATACATTTGCCAAGCATTATAATTTACCTTTATACTCCAGATCCCGAGCAGGTTTTGCCACTGCTGTTTTGCAAGGGATCTTAACTACACCATAATCTTATTTCTCCTCCTCCCCCAGTTTGGCTATGGTATTCTACCCATTTGTAAGGACTGCAGATGCATCCTTGAAGGGCATAGTACAGTTTTGTACCTACCATAAATGTAGATGTCTGATAGGCATGCATCTGCAGTCAGGATTACCCACCCTCCTTCCCCTCTGTGGTACTCCTAGGGTATTTGCCCATCTTGTAGCTAGCTGGGGGAATCTATTATGGTGTATTTGTTTGTATATATGTACATACATGCTTATTTTTTTTTTTTTTTGTTTGCTCTCTACTATTTGGAACCATTTGCATTTATCCAAATTTAGCCTTCCTAGAGGGCACCTGGCATCTGGGGCAAGAAACACTGAGGAAAATGGCGTCGGCTGATGCCTTTATACCCGAAGAACTGCAGCTATGATGTCGGGTGAAGTGCGACACCAGCCGAGGCCAGACCCAGACTTTGGAATCCGGCCGACCGAAGGGCTGCCTGACGACAGGACAACCCATTTGTAAGGACTGCAGATGCATGCCTATCGGACATCTACATTTATGGTAGGTACAAAACTGTACTTTTCCCATCCACTCGTCAAGGTTTCTCTTGAAGAGTGCTAGCGAGGAGCTCTGCCTAATGTAGATTGGAATCTTGTTTCTAAGCATGGGAAGTCTCTGGGACAGGAATCTGTCCCTCCAGCACGTCCCAATTATTGTTGTGGTGAGGTTTAGATCCCTAGAGCGTATGGCTCGAGGGGATAAGGTTTTCTTTAGGTGGAGCATGTCCATCAATTCTAGGTTGGACATGGCCTTGTATGTCAGGCAGAGATCACCTCAGAGCAGGCGGTATGCAGCCGAGTACAGCTGGAGTTTTTTCAGTTGAGCTGCATAGGGCATCTCTTTGAGGCCTGTGATCCTCTTGGTGAGGTACTTCTGTGGTATTTCCAGCTGTTGCAGGTGTCTTGTAAGGTACATCCCAAATGGGGCGTTGTAGTCTATGATGGGTCTGATGAGTAGGGGGCACAATGACCTCTTTTGATCTGGATGCAAACCCTTTTGTGATTAGGTGGGCCACATAGAAGGATTTTCTAACCACTTTGGCAATGTGATTATCAAAGGAGAGATTACCATCTACTTGGGTCCCCAGATCCCTTATTACATTTTCAGTATTTAGGGGACTGCCACCTATGTGGTAGTTTGTGGGTACTTTATTTCCAAAGGGAATAACTATGCACTTTTTGGCATTTAGCTTGAGGCCATGATTTTGACACCAGGTATCCGTCTCAGTGAGACCCTTTTGGAGGATGTCTGTCAGCCGGTGAGTCAGTTATAGCCCCTAGTTTGCAGTCGTCTGCGAACTTGGTCAGACATAGTCGTCCTGTGCTTGTCTGTACCTCTGAGAAGTTTTTGACGAACAGGAGGGGTCCTAGGACTGAGCCCTGGGGGACGCCACTTGTAACCGTTTTCTGCAACTCTCACCATGTGGGTTCTGTCCGTGAGCCAGTTGGCAACCTATCTTGTGACACAAGGTTTATGTTCAGGCTGGTGAGCATGTCTATAATACCAGAATGGGGAATGGTGTCTAAGGCCTTTGTGAGGTCTAGGTAGGCTGTGTGTATCACCTTTCCCTTGTCTATAGCCTTGGTAACTGTCTCAAAGAAGTCCACCAAGTTTAGGAGGCATGATCTGCCGTTAAATCCGAACTGGGTAGGGTCCAGTGTTTGGAAGTTCCCAATGTCTCTGTTAATGAGTTTCATGATGATGCGCTCCATAGCCTTGCAGACCAAGCCAGTCAGGCAGGCTTGTATGGCGATAGGGTCTGTTGTGGCTCCAGCTTTGTGGAGCGGAATAACCGTTGTGCACCACTCTATGGGTACGTAGCCTGTGGAGAGGCTGAGATGTTATGTAGTCCAATCTCGCCTACATTCTTACCCTTGGGTTCGGAGCTGAATGTCGGCTCTGACTCTGCCATACTTTAGCACGAAGTCTTTCAGTTGGCTGGGCCATGATGATATCCCATGCTGCACTGCTCTCTATCCCCACATCTCGTTTGCCGCTCATGTAGCTCTGACGTGGTCTCGCTCTTGGCTGTGGCGAAGTACCCTTCTTTATAGCAGAGAAGTGTTTTGCAAAAAAAGCTATTTTCACAGCTGCTTTTGTGTGTCTTGAACTGTGTTGTGGAAAAGTTGTTTTTTTCTTTTAGCCTGTTCTTGTGGTATCCCACTAGCTGTTTCCAACGGGCTAGGCCCATTTCAGTTAGAGGACCTACTCTGTCCCCTTGCTTACCTTGTGTGCTAACTTTTTTCCCTTTAGCTAAAACTGTTTAAATTAGAGGAATTAGTCCTCCCCCTTGTACTTGTGTCTAGGACCGTTTTAGTTCGGTCTTTGTGGTGCACTGTTTGTTTGTTCTGTTCCCGCACTTGTGGCTGATTGACCGTTGGTCTAGTTGTTGAGTTAGTTACTCCGTGTTTGTGGCAACTATGTCTAAAGATACTAAGGAGCATAAGCCCTCCGGCATTAACAAATGTACCAAGTGTAGTTATAAGATGTCCATCACTGATGGACACTCTGTGTGTACTGTCTGGGAGCGATTCACCTCCAGGAATTGTGTAGTTTTTGTCTTGCTTTTTAGCCTGCGTGTTCTTCAGAAAGGAAGAACAAATTGATTTTGAAGGGACTTCTGAAACCCTCCTTCGAGGAGGGTTTGGAGAGTGCTTCCAGCTTTGTCTTCTCCATCAAAAGCCAAATCTTCCAAGGCTAAAAAGTGATCCCCGGCTCCATCAGTATCATCGGAGCCGCCGGAGATAGCTAAATCTTCAATGACATCCTCGGCTCCATAGTCCTCGGGGCCGCAGGAAGTGTCCTTGTCTATGGAACCTGCTTTGGCTCCGATTTTCTTGGAGCCTGTTCGGAGCCCGTCGCCTAGCATTAGGCCGGTATCTCCTCCTCGCAGGTCTCTTTCAGAGAGGAGGTCTCTATCTCCTTCCCTATCCTCCAAATCCTTATCTGATGTGGACGTCGATAGAGTGGTGCAGAGACTTCTTCAGTCACCGGTACTGGCAAAATTATTTTCGGCTCTGACCCAGTCTACTCCGGAGCCGGTCCCTCTACCTACATCGATACTTCCTCCGAGCGCATCTCAGCTTTCGGAGCTGGAGTGCTCGGCTCCATGTGATGTCCCTAGGTCGGTTCCGACAGCCCCTCCTGGCTTATAGGTTCTGACGTCAGCTCTGACCCCGTTGGCACCGTCCACGGGATTCAGGACTCAGGATTCCTCGGTCGGACCCGAGGGAGAGGCTTCGGAACATCTCTCTGCTCCTAGTCTCCCTCTTGGTGTTTTGGCATGGGGAAGCCTGACTCCTGTCTCTGCTTCGGAGGCTGGTCGATCTTTGGACCCGGGAGGACCAAGTTTTGAGGCCATGCAGAGCGTGCTGGCCAGGTCAACAGCGGCATCATACGGTTCAGTCACTCTGTCCCCTACAGCACCAGTGCAGGTCTCTGATTGCCCTCTATCTCTGGACGGTGGAGCCCCAAGGCCTTAGGGTACCCCCACGAGTGGCCTCCATATTTCTGAGGGCCCCTCAGAGTTTTTACCTGAGGAGCCACCCAGAAAGAGAATGTGCAAGAGGAAGCACATAGATTCCCAAGATGAGACTCTAACGTCAGACACCGACCTCGAGGAATCGGAGGGGTCCCCTAAGTTATCCTCTGGGGATGTATGTTTCTCTGACATCCTAGAGATTTTGAAGCAAAGCGGTGACTGGTCATCCAAAGCCCCCTCCGAAGAGGAGTCAATGTTTCTGAAGGCCTTTGGTGTTCAGCCCTCTACCTCCTGGGTGTCTCCACCCTTCGAACTTCTGGATCTGGTTTGTCGAAGGATGTGGGAAACCCCTGACTGTGGAACAGTACCCAGGAGACCCAGTAAATTTTTGTCTGCCCCTCCTGATGAGGAATTTTTATCCAAGGGAGTCCCTGTGGATGCCATGGTGGTGGCATCGGCCACCAAGAAAGAATTGGCTGAAACTTCTTCCACCGTCAGTCCCCCTAACAAGGAGTCTAGGACTATGGACCGGTACGGAAAGCGTACGTTTTCTTCAGCGGCCTTTACTTTGTGGTCACTGAATTACTTATCACACTTTACATGGCTCCAGAGAGATCTCCTAAAGGAGCTTGGAGATAATCTTAACGGGTAACGTTTCTGAGGCGATGGCTCAGAAGGTCAACGCTCAGATGTCTACCCTCAATTCTTTTGCAAACTCCTCCATGAAGCTGATCTCTCACGCAGCCGAGGGAGCAAGTAGGGAAGCAAGTTCAGGAGTCTCTCTTAGGAGACATGCCTGGATGCGCCTTTGTCATTTCACGGAGGCCTTCAAGTCTTCATTCACCGATGCCCCGTTTGATGGCTCCTCTTTTTTCGGAACCAAGGTGAAAGACACTCTCATTAGGTGCGAGCAAGAGGGAAAAACTCTGTCTGCCGTAGGAGTCTGTTTTTCCCTTCCCTCTAGGCCTTATCCCAAGGCCCAGAGGGGTGGAAAGATGTGGTTCAAGAAATCAGAGGTTTTTTCCCAATGCACAAGGTGAGCCCTCCTCCAGAGGCAGGGGAGGGGGTGGTTATTCAGGTAGACGTTACTCTAGGGGCAGAAGATGCCCTCGTAACTTGGGAGACCGCGATTCCTTTTGTGGTTCTCCGTACCGCCGCTCCTGACGGGAGGCCCGACTGTGCTTTTCCAGAGCCAGTTAGGGTTCAAATCTCACTATACCCGGAGGCCTGGTAAGGTATCACCCAGGACCAATGGGTTATAGGAATAATTTCCGGAGGATATGTCTTTCCCTTCTCGTCATCTCCTCCTCCAATCAAGAAAATCCTGGATGTTCCACCCAGTCAAAGGGATTCCGCAGCTTCAGAGGTTTCAAAGCTGCTAGAAAAAGGAGCCATCCAACATGTCCCCTCAGACCAGATCGGATTAGGGACTTACTCCAGATTCTTTTTGGTGCCGAAAAGGACAGGGTACCTGAGACCCATTTTGGATCTCAGCCGATTGAACACCCATATGCAAAAGTCCAAGTTCCGAATGGTCACGTTGCAATCTATTCTCCCATTGTTGGGAAAAGAAGTGTGGATGTGCTCCATTGACCTCAAGGATGCTTACTACCACATAAAGATGGACAAGGCATCCAGAAGTCACCTACGCTTCCAGTTGGGAGCCAGTCACTTTCAGTTTTGAGCCCTGCCCTTTGTTCTCACAACAGCCCCCAGGGTGTTTGCCAAATGCATGGCAGTGGTGACTGCTCACTTAAGACATCAGGGATTCCAAGTGTTTCCATTCCTGGACGAGTGGCTCCTTAGTGCCACCAACAGGCATCTGCTACTTCAGACCAGAGACGCTACTATCAACCTATGTCAACAGTTGGGCATCACCTTGAACTGGGAAAAATCTGCTTTGTTGCCCTCGCAGCGTGTCACCTTTATAGGCGCCGAATTAGACACCGTCCTAATGCGGGCGTTTCTACCACAGGAAAGAATCAGAGTCTTACAACAACAGATTTACGCCTTGCTCCCTCTGAGAAGAGTGAAGGCAAGATTGGTCTTCCAATTGTTGGGGCGATGGCTGCTACGATTGTTAGTCCCCCTGGCAAGGTTACATATGAGGCTCCTTCAGTGGCTATTCTTCACCCAGTGGTCTCTTCAATGTCTTCCACTTTCTCACCCTATTCTACTCACAGGTGCAAACAGGATCTCAGTTGGTGGCTTCACACCGACAACCTCAGTGCGGGAAAGCCCTTCGTTCCTTCGCCTCCTGTTGCCATGGTGACCACGGATGCCTCCCAGATTTGGGGGAGGGACATTATCGGGGCAGGACAGTCCAAGGCACGTGGCAAGAGCACGAGATGCATCTGCATATCAATGTCCTGGAGATGAGAGCAGTGCTACTAGTGTTGCAAGCAGTTTAGAACTTTCTTCCTCTCGGGACTATTGCTATCCACTCAGACAATATGTCGGTGGTATGGTATCTGAACAAACAGGGAGGAACCAAGTCGTACCCCCTTTGCAGAGAGGCCATGCGAGTGTGCAGTGGGCAGTGTCTTCCTAACGTTTTCTGGTAGCAGTGCACATTCCGGGGAAGTCCAATGTGATCGCAGACCAGCTAAGCAGAGCTATTCTGATGCCTCACGAGTGGTCCCTGAACTGTCAAGTTGCGGAGCATATTTTCCGCAGGTGGGGTCAGCCTTGCTGCGACCTTTTTGCCAGCCCCCTCAATGCCAAATACAGCAGCTACTTCACCCTTACTCCCCCTCAGGGGGAGTCACCCAGGGATGCTCTAGTCCACGATTGGCCCTCCGGTCTACTGTATGCCTTCCCTCCAGTTCGTTTGCTGTCAGAGGTTATTCAGAAAGTGCAATCCTTGGGAAGCAAAATGATTCTGATTGCTCCACACTGGCCTCGTCAAATTTGGTTCCCCTTTCTCCATCCCTATCTCATGGACGCTCCTTGGATTCTGGACCCACAACCAGACTTACTGACTCGCATGTCAGGGCAGCTCCATCCCTCTGTTCGGACCCTCCGGTTGACAGCTTGGCTACTCCACTTCCGTCATTAGTTAGGCTTCACCATTTTATGCCGGAGGTGGTTCATATTCTATCTTCCTGTCATAAGCCTTTGACCAGGAAGATTTATTGCAGCAAATGGAAGAGATTTTCCATCTGGGCACTTGCAAACAGATTGACCCTTACACAGCTCTAATCTCGTCAGTATTGGAGTTCCTTTCTATGCTTTTCAACCAGGGATCAGCTGCCGCAACCATTGAAGTCCAGTTGGCGGTGATTTCTACCTTTCATGTCGCAGACGAACCTAGTCTAATGACACACAGACTCTGTAAGACTTTCCTGAAAGGCGCTTTGTTGCTTCATCCTCCTGTCTCTGAACCTGTTATGCCTTGGGACTTAAACTTTGTTCTACAGGGTCTTACTTCACCCCCCCCCCCCCTTTGAGCCTGTAGCCACTTGTGATTTAAAATTCTTAGCTTGGAAGACTGTCTTTTTGATAGCCATCACGTCAGCCAGCCATGTTTCAGACCTTCAAGCTTTATCAGTTAAACCACCTTATTTGATTTTTCATAAGGACAAGGTTTCTGTCGGACCAAATCCTTCCTTTCTTCCCAAAGTAGCGTCAGTTAGTACCTTAACCAGTCCATTGAATTACCAGAGTTTTTTCCTCTGTTCTCGAACAAGGCAGAATTCACATTTCATCAGTTGGATGTGCACAGACCATTACGATTTTATTTGCACAGAACGAAGGACCTCAAAATCTGATCAGTTTGTTTCATTTTCGGAAAACAGAGTTGGGTCTCCTGTTTCCAAAGTCTTCCAAAGTCACGTTGTCCAGGTGGATTTCCAGTTGTATTTCTTTCATTCATACTTCAGGGGGAAGAGATTTACCGTTCCGAGTGAAGGCTCACTCTACCCGGTCTTTATCTACATCTACAGCTTTTTAGGCCAGATTGTCTATGGATGATATTTGTGCTGCGGCTACTTAGCATGGGGGCTTTGAAACTTTCCACCTCGGTCTTAAGTAACGTGAAGTTTGCTTTTGAAAAGTTTTCCATGGTGGTTTCCTTGTTCGGGGGTGGAATGTGGATATCCAAAGTGATTTGTTTATGGTCAGATCTAACCAGTAAGGGGTTGACCTCTGGTGTGGCGTACCAGCCGCCCATGTTGGTGATGACCAGATCCAATATGTTATCACCTCTGGTGGGAGTGTTGACCAGTTGTTCCAGGCATCTCCTCACATCTTTGTTACTCATCACAAGTTAGATGTGGTATCTAGAGGCAGGTCTTCCTCTGGTTCCACAGTGCTCAGGAGTATTTTCCACTGAGCCTCCCAGGATTTAGGTGTTGGGGATGCTGTCCCACGGGTAAGAATGTAGGCGAGATTGGACTACATAACATCAAGGAGTTATGTACTCACCATAACGTTCGATGTATGTAGTCCATCTCGCCTCACATTCTTATTTACCCCCCCACCTTCCTCCATCCTGGAGGATCTAGAGGTTAGGTCTGGTTTCAGAGTTCCCTTCATTCTTGGTTTGTTCTTAACTTCCTTAGGTGGTGTTATGCATGGAGAGTGAGTGCTGGTGCTCACAGCAAACTAGATCTGGGGATAGAGAGCAGTGCATCATGGGATATCATCTTGGCCCAGCCAATTGAAAGACTTCGAGCTAAAGTATGGCCGAGTCAGAGCCGACATTCATCTCCGAACCCATGGGTAAGAATGTGAGGCGAGATGGACTACATATATCGAACGTTATGGTGAGTACATAACTTCTTGTTTGAACAGTGTTTAGGTGAGGGGTTAGTTCGTCTTTGAGATCGTGTAGGACGCAGCCTGGGACACCATCCGGTCCCATTGATGCTGTGTTTTTGGCTTTGGAGAGGGTTATTTTAATCTGAGTGTCTGTGATTTCAGGGGCTCTACATTCTTCTGGTATGGTTATGGGCCCTTTTGGGGGGTGAGAGGGGGGTGAAGTTTGCACTGAACCTGTCTGCCAGGATCTTGGCAATATCGGTTGGTCAGTGTATTTTGTGCCATTCTGCACTAACTCTGAGCAGATCTGAGCATTGCCACTTAGATTCTTGACATAGCTAAAGAATGCCTTGTGGTTATCTTTGGAGTCCTTGGCAAGTTTTCTTTCAAAGCTCGCCTTGGACAATTTTATGAGGGGTCATAGTTTCTTGCTCACACTGATCAGGGATTTTACTCTTTTCTGTACTAGTTTCCTCCTCCTGTTGTATAGCTTGTTTATGGCAGGGGCCCACCAGACTGGTTTTCTTTTCTTGGAGGAGTGAGTCTTGGTTTTGCTTGGGATAGCATGATCCATGCATTCTTGTAGGTGCCTGTAGAATGCATTAGTAAAGGATTTTGCAGCTTGGACAACATTATCCTTTAGCATGGGGGCTTTGAAACTTTCCACCTCGGTCTTAAGTAACGTGAAGTTTGCTTTTGAAAAGTTTTTCATGGTGGTTTCCTTGTTCGGGGGTGGAATGTGGATATCCAAAGTGATTTGTTTATGGTCAGATCTAACCAGTAAGGGGTTGACCTCTGGTGTGGCGTACCAGCCGCCCATGTTGGTGATGACCAGGTCCAATATGTTATCACCTCTGGTGGGAGTGTTGACCAGTTGTTCCAGGGCGTTTGAGTTAATAAATTCTAGGAAATGTTGGGCAAGGGAGTTAGTACTTAAGTAGTGTTCTCCCAGTTAATGTTTGGGTAGTTGAAATCACCCAATATTAGGGTGTTTGGTAGGACCCTTGTTACCCAGTGTTTCCAGAAATGTGGAATTGGGGTCCTCGGACATGGTGGGTGTTCTGTAGCAAGCTACAATTTGAATTGCAGTTTTGTCCGTTGTTAGTTGCACATGGATAATCTTTGAAGCATCGTGCTGTGCCACTAACCTGGAGGTGTGGGTATCCTTGATGAGTATGGATACTCCCCCGCTTTTTGTATTTCGGTCCGGGTTCTGTGGCCGAAATGTATGGTATGAGTATTAGCCTGGTAGTGCTGGGGTGCTCTCTGGAGCCTTAAACCAGATTTCTGTTACTGCACATATATAAATTTTCTCCATACTGAGGAGTGCCTCAAGTGCGTGCATTTTGAGGTTTAGACTTCTGGCACTGAGTAGTGTTACCCTCAGATTTTTGTTACTTGTGCTATTTACGGCGGTGGGTTTGTCTTTTGAGCCTTGCCTAAAAAAGGCACTATGGGGAGTGGCAAGAGCCTTGGCCAGTATTCGAAAGCAAAGGGTGACTGGTGCAAACAGTCTCTAGCAAAGCAGCGTTGCTGGTCGAGCATGTTATCCCAGGCAGACAGAAACTGGATCCCCTTTGAATGACACCAGAAACTTAGCCAGTTGTTGAAATTGATTGTTTCTTTATACTGTGGTATCATTCTTGGTGAGGGCAGGATGTTACTCAGGGTCACGGTCATACTGGCCTGGACTATGTGATCAGAGAGATGTCCTTCAAGGATGCATCTGCAGTCCTTACAAATGGGTTGTCCTGTCGTCAGGCAGCCCTTCGGTCGGCCGGATTCCAAAGTCTGGGTCTGGCCTCGGCTGGTGTCGCACTTCACCCGACGTCATAGCTGCAGTTCTTCGGGTATAAAGGCATCAGCCAACGCCATTTTCCTCAGTCTTTCTTGTCGCGTGGCGCCCGAAGCAGAAGCTGTTTGCAAGTGCCGGTCGGTCAGAACCAGAGATTACTACTACAAGTACCGAAGACTTCTAAAAAGCTAAGTACCCCGTTGGGGACTCTTTCTTGCCTCAGCCGATGTCAGAAAAAGTGAATAACTGTTTAACTTGCGGGAAACAAATACCTCATAAAGATTTCCACTCTTACTGCTTACCTTGCTTAGGCCCAGACCACGACGTAGCAGCTTGTCTAGCCTGTGCTTCTTTCAACCGACGGACGCTTAGACGTCGGTCGGAATTTGCTGAAGAGTTTTGCGGCTCCGCTTTTGCTTACATTATGCCGTCGGATGCTCCGACTGCGCAAATTTCTAAAAAACGCAAGGAAAAGGACCGACACTCGCGGTCCGAGGTTTCGGACGAAACCGCGGTTAAGCCTACCAGGAGTGTCTCGGTTTCGGCTGAAACAGAGTCCACGGTTCTTCCTTTGGCCGAAAGCTTGCCACTTACCGAGGCCTCTTCCAGCTTGGCTGAAACTGGTACTGAAATCCCACCTGCTCTTACAGGTTCACAGGATTTATCTGATACTATCCCTTTGGATATTTCTACCCCTGCACGTGGAGCTGCTAGGCCTCCTGCATCCATGTCGATTAAGGCCTTTGCCAGGGCTAAAGCAGCAAAAACTACCAAAACTGTGCCTGCTAAGACCCCTTCTCACAGGCCTAGTTCTAGTTCACAAATGCTTAGTCTAGCAGAGGATCTCATTTCTTTGATCCGGGGATCCCAACCACATCCAGACAGGGCCTGTCACCCACCTCCAGAGAAGAGGACTAGAGTAGAGCCCCCTGAGCCAGTTTCTTCAGATGGCTCCTCTGATGAATCAGATAATTCAAACCCTCCAGAGGCCCCTTTTTCTCCTTATGAGGACTCTGTTGCCGAAGGGTCCTTCCCTTCTGCCTCTCCGCCTGAGGAATTTTCTTTTGGGGAAACCTTGCATGCTATGAGGGAACAATTTCAATGGCAGGGCCAGGATTTTTCAGACTCTAGAAAAAGGCTTAGAACCTTTTTGCATTTGCCACAGCATAGGCCTTTAGCCATTCCTCCAGTACTTACTGTTGTGGATGATGCTTTTAATGATGCTTGTACTGCTCCTGATTCTCTTCCTCCGGCCCCTGCTAAGCCCGATAGGTACTACAGGGTTCCGGACACACATTATCATTTGTATAAGGCCCCTTTTGCAGATCCCAAAACTATCTCCCAGGGACCCAAGGCTGTAGCAGCTACCTCTACCAAAAACCCCCTCCCCTCTGAAAGGGAATCTAGGTCCTTAGAGAGATGGGGTAAAAAAGTTTACACTTCTGCTACTCTTTCAGCTAGGGCCTTGAACTGTCAATTCCACATGATTCAGTATCAGGAATTTGTTAGACCAGTTAACTAAAAAACTGTCCTCGGATGAACCATTAGACAAAAAAATCTGTACAGGAAATGGTCCATAACATTCAACAGGTCAGTAATCATTCCTTAAAATGCGGCTATGATGCACTGGAGGCCTCCTTTAGATCAGCCATGACTGGCACAGTGATCAGAAGACATGCATGGTTAAAAGAGCAGTCCTTACCAGACCATGTAAAATCAAAGCTCCTAGATGCTCCCATGGATAAGCTCGGGTGCTGAAGAAGGTGGAAGAGAAAGCAAAATCTGTCCAGACAGTCAAGGATTTCTTGCAGGTCCAGCCTCCAAGGTTTAGCAGGAACTGGCCTTCCAAGAATTGGTCCTTTCCAGACACCTCCAGAGCTCCGAGAGGCAGGAATAGGCGATCAAGAGGCAGGGGTCAATCCAGAGGTGCCTACAGGGGTCGTCAGTGGCAGGCTAACAACCAGCGAGGTACAGCCACAGATCCAGCCACCACCACTTCCACAGGACAATCACAGTGACTTGGCTCTGGCACCACCTACCAGGGAACAACTAGAGGCCCCCTTAGGCGGGAAGCTAGCCTTATTTTCAGTAAACTGGCATTACATCACAGGAGACAAATGGACTTTACAGACAATAGACCAAGGATACAGGGGAAGGGCAGGTAACTGTTCTTCCCTCTCTTCCCAAGGTAGTTAGGGCCTCTCCTTCTGTTTCCAGGCTTCTTTTTTTTAGAGGCCAAGTTCAGCTTCTGTAGGGCTTCCTAGCAGCATTGGGCTCTGTGCCAAGATTACTCTCCAGAAAGAAAAGGCTTAGAATTTTTGTTTTTGCCTCTTTTCACTTCCATACTCTGCCAAGGAAGAGAGGAATGCCATACCTACCTCCAAATCAGAAGACAGAAGCTCTACAACAAATAACTCACTCACTAAGGATGAGAGCTGTAGAAAGGGTACCATCTAAGGAACAAGGACAAGGATTTTACTCCAGACTCTTCCTGGTACCAAGAAAAGAAAACCAATGGAGACCTATTCTCGACCTGTCCGCTTTAAACGCATACCTCATTGTTCCAAAATTCAAAATGCTGACCCTACAGCAGCTTCTTCCCATGCTGGGCAAGGAGTCTTGGCTGGTAACTCTAGATCTCAAGGAGGCATACCTGCACGTCCCCATACGACCAAATTGCAGAAGATACCTCAGATTTCTTGCAGGATCAGAGCATTATCAATTCTCAGCATTGCCCTTTGGCTTATCTACTGCACCCAGAGTATTCACGAAATGCCTGGCATCAGTAATTGCTCATTGCAGGCTTCACGGAATTCAAATTTACCCTTACCTGGACGACTGCCTGTTACAAGCGGACAACAAAAACAAATTAACAAAAGATTTGGAAAGGGTCATTCATCTACTGCAAGCCCTGGGATACAAAGTCAATATAAAAAAGTCAAGGCTGATACCATCCCAAAGGATAACCTTCTTGGGTGCAGATCTGGACACATCAAAACAAATGGCATTCCTGACAGTAGAAAAACAGGAGCAACTCCCTCTCTACTTCATGGCATTAACAAAGCAGAACCAGCTAACAGCAAGAAAAGTCCTGCAAGATCTCGGCTACATGGCATCCTGCATAATATTGATTCCACATGCCAGACTACATATGAGAAAGTTACAGTGGTATCTAAGGAATTTATGGTCTCAGCACAAGCACAGCCTAGAAACCCAAATTCCAATAATTCCATGCCTGAAGCAAGAATTCCAATGGTGGGCTCAGGCCTGTCAATCAAACAAGGGACTACCCTTCCACAGCACTCAACCAAGCCAGACCATCACAACAGACGCCTCAGACCTCGGTTGGGGGGCACACATGCTGGACAAGTGCATACAAGGCTTATGGACTCAAGACCAGCTGCACCTACACATAAATCAAAAGGAAATGCTTGCAGTAAAACTGGCAATTCAGGCATTCCGACCATTTCTTCGACAGGGTCAACTGCTGATAAGGACGGACAACACCACAGTTATGTGGTACATCAACAAACAAGGAGGCACACATTCATACCCTCTATGCCGGATGGCAATGGACCTCTGGAATGTGGCACTGAGCTTCAACATTCAGTTACAAGCAATTTTTGTGCCAGGAAAAGAAAATACTCTAGCAGACATCCTAAGCAGAACTACCACGGATGCCCACGAATGGATGCTGCATCCGGACATCTTCAAAACCATTACAGGGAAATGGGGACTACCAGAAATAGACTTATTTGCAGCCCCACACAATCACCAACTGAAAAAATTCTGCACAAGGACGTACCACCCACTTGCTTGGAAAGTGGACTCCCTATCTTTCAGTTGGAAAAACTTGACAGCATATGCATTCCCACCTCTTCCTTTGATGCACAAGGTGCTACTGAAGATCAAAGAAGACCGTCCAAGGATCATCCTGATAGCTCCAGACTGGCCAAGGCAACATTGGTACCCATTACTGAGGAGTATGTCTCTGGAACAAATATGGCCTCTGCCCCTGGTTCCCCTGCTGTTAACACCGAACAACTTCAAAACCCTGCATCCAAACCTGAAAACACTGCAGCTGGCTGCCTGGAACATTGCATAAGACCAAATAACCCAGATTTATCTCAAAGGGTTAAGGACATTCTCTTGGAGGCTCGCAGACCCTCAACAAGAAAAAATTATTCAGCGAAATGGAAAAGATATCTCATTTGGAGTACTGTAAAAGGAGAGAATGTGTCACTTGCAAACATACCTAACATCCTGGAATACTTGGCAGAGCTCTTCCACAACGGCCTGTCCTATTCTTCCATTAAGATTCATGCATCAGCTATCATGCATCAGCTATTTCAGCAGAGTACAACTTGGATCCTCCAGTCTTCTCTCACCCTCTGCTCAGGCAGTTTCTGAGAGGAATTAAAAATGTAAAACCACCTAGGAAGCCACCATTGCCAACATGGGACTTGAACTTTGTGCTAGAAAAGTTGACACTCTCTCCTTTCGAGCCAGCAGCTACAGCAGATTTGCAGTACTTATCATGGAAAACTGCTTTCCTGCTTGCAATCACTTCAGCAAGAAGGGTATCTGAGCTACAGGCATTAATGGCAGTACAGCCCTTCCTGATCTTCCATCAAGATAGTGTCCATGAGAACTAATCCTACTTTTATGCCAAAGGTGGTCTCCAGGGTATCTTTAAATCAAGCTATCCACCTACCTACATTCTTCCCCAACCCACAGAACAGGGGAGAAAGACTGTTACATACCTTGGATGTACATAGACAATTATGTTACTACCTGGACAGGACCAAGAACAATAGAAAAACTGACCAGCTACTGGTAGCATATGCAACAGGAATGGAAGGAAAAGCAATTTCAAAACAGACAATCTCTAAGTGGGTAGGAAATTGCATTAGATTCTGTTACTCCTACCATGGGAAGAAAACTCCAGAAAACATCAGGCCTCACTCTACAAGGGCTACAGCCACTACCACAGCTTTTTTACGAGGAGTGGCTACCAAAGACATTTTAGAGGCTGCTACTTGGAGCTCCGTGCATACATTTGCCAAGCATTATAATTTACCTTTATACTCCAGATCCCGAGCAGGTTTTGCCACTGCTGTTTTGCAAGGGATCTTAACTACACCATAATCTTATTTCTCCTCCTCCCCCAGTTTGGCTATGGTATTCTACCCATTTGTAAGGACTGCAGATGCATCCTTGAAGGACATAGTACAGTTTTGTACCTACCATAAATGTAGATGTCCGATAGGCATGCATCTGCAGTCAGGATTACCCACCCTCCTTCCCCTCTGTGGTACTCCTAGGGTATTTGCCCATCTTGTAGCTAGCTGGGGGAATCTATTATGGTGTATTTGTATATATGTACATACATGCTTATTTTTTGTTTGCTCTCTACTATTTGGAACCATTTGCATTTATCCAAATTAAGCCTTCCTAGAGGGCACCTGGCATCTGGGGCAAGAAACACTGAGGAAAATTGCGTCGACTGGTGCCTTTATACCCGAAGAACTGCAGCTATGACGTCGGGTGAAGTGCGACACCAGCCGAGGCCAGACCCAGACTTTGGAATCCGGCCGACCGAAGGGCTGCCTGACGACAGGACAACCCATTTGTAAGGACTTCAGATGCATGCCTATCGGACATCTACATTTATGGTAGGTACAAAACTGTACTTTCTTCCATGTGTTTTTTCATGTAGTCCAGGGAGGTACGGCTCAGGTCATTCACACCAACATGGACAATGACAGAGTCGTATTTGTACTTGTTCTGGAGTGACCTGAGTGCTTGTGTTATGTGGCATATCCTAGCTCCTGACAGGCAGCTAACAGTAACCTTCTCCTTATTCAGCCTAGTGAGTGGGACGTCATTGTGCCTGACTATAGTCCCCTATTTACTAGTATGTTGGGTATGTTATTTTGCCTTGAGGGCTGCAATAGCGTGGCACACTGGTTTTGTGAAGTGTGTGTGTCATGGTTTGTGTTAGGGGGTGGAGGTTGCTTGGATGTCTACTTTGGAGTTCTCTGTTGCTTTTTCAGATTTTTATTTAGAGCCTCCGAGTATGTTTTTGTGGATTTACATGTGTTTTTTGCCGGTGCTGGTTTAATGTGTCTATGTGAGACTGGTGGTGTGATGCCAGTCTTTCCCTTCTCCTCTTGACTGTCTGATCCAGGCTTGGGTTGAGAGAGCTTAGCCTCCAGTTTGGCTGTATAGTTGCATCTCTCGCATGTATTAGTGTTTTGTGGTAGGAGGAGAGGGTTGTCTGTGTAAATGAGGCAGTTGTAACATTGCCTCAAAATGCCCAGATTCACCAGTTGGACTGGAGAGTACACCTGAAAAACTACCCTTTGGACATGCCTGGATAGGTACAGTAAACTATTTTACTGAATGGCTGGTAAGGTCGTATAGAGAGTCTTGTCCTTCTGTAGTGCTAGGGTTTATAAGTGCTTGCTATGAGTTTTGAGCAAGTGTTGGGCTGAGAAATGAATGGCTTGAGTGCTTAAGTTGAAAGTTTGTCTAGTTCCAAAGGAAAAATTGAAGAGGAGACTTTTTGTGGAGCCGGGGAATAGTTATACCCTAGCTAACCTGCGCTGCCCATCGTGCAAAACCGGGCAAATGTGGTTTTTATAGCAGGGAAATGAGAGAGAAATTAGCCCAAAATAGCCAGTAAACTACTACTTTCTGGGCTGAAACCACTCCTCCTGGGACAGATAGGCTGCTCAAAGCTCCCCTTTCTCACAGGTGAACAGAGAAACTTCTTTCTATCCAAGTTAAGGTATGGGCAAACAGAGATTTGTAACACTCCTCCTATCCTATTAGTAATTGAGCCTCCTCTAACTTTGGCATATTTAATTCTTCCATAGCATTTCCATTTGTACCTTTTCTTGATGTCCACATTCCTCTGCTTTATACAGACTTTCATACAATTTCCAAAATATTTCTAATACTTCTACAGGATTCCTTGTTATCTTCCTTGTTATAGGCAACCTAAGCTTAGTGACCGCCCTTTCTACTTTACTTGAGTAGTTGTGCTAAAAATTTTTGTGCTCTAAAGTTATCAAAAAACAGTTGCTTAACAGCAGTCTTTCTAAACTCATGCATGTTATCGAGGTAATCCTTTATTTTCTGTTTAGCATTCTGCAGTTGCTCCTCGTTTTGTTCTGTGAGATTCCCCCTCTTTTGCAGTACTTTAACATTTATCAGTCCCTCTTAATAATTCTTGTTACTTAACCATATCTTCCTTGCTTTTGTTTTCACCCTATTTTTAAAACCCCACTTTAATTTTATCCCACTCCCTGGCTATATTTTCAGAAGAAATTTCTATCTTCTCTAATAGTGCATGAATAATTTCCACTACCCATTCCTTAAATTCCTCTCATCTGATGTCATTTTCATTCTTCCTTACTTATGGTTTACAGATTGATCCTCAGATCCAACTCTGCCACATACTATAGACTTTGGATCCAACTCTCAAGCTTCTCCCTCTAACCATAATGCCCCACTCCATATCCCTATTGCCCCAAATCTCATTTGCTGGCATTGTGGTTAGACATAGGTTCCGCTCTCAAGCATTCATAAGGGAGTTTTCTTTAAATATTTAAAACTTTTATAGACCTATGTTGTAAACCTTTAAAAGTTTTTCCTTACTACCCTCCTCTTATTTGTCACTGGCATTAAGGGACAGCTCTTCGGCTTCTCTACTTATTTTTTTAATCGTCCTTTGTACCATTGTTTATTTTCTTTACCCAATTTATAACCATTGTTGGAAACTTTAACTTTCTTTATTCTTCTCTGTTAAAAAATTATTATTGTATTCTATATAGTTTATCTGCCAGTTTTTCCCTAGCTAGCATGTGTGACAAACCTTCAGGTTTTAAAAAAATGCACTTCTTTAGGGAAGATCCCACACTCAGATGCCCACAAAGAACTTGTTTTATTGTCTTTGTCCAGACCATTTAAATATGGCCTGTACAGTCGGCTGTGCTTTTAATCCTAGAATTTTGGCTGACAGTCGTAATAAGCTTATATTGAAAGGTTTACTTCTGCTGCTTCATCTTCTGGGGCTCAAACTCCTTCAAAATCCAGCAAAGCACCTTCTTTGGAACACAAGAAAAGGTCTCCGCCGAAGGCACCCCAGGTCTTCATCGGAGCCTATGGAAAAAGTTAGAAAAATTATGGATCTGAAATCTTCAGATCTGAAGTCTCTTAGCCTATTCTTGGATCTGAAGATTTCAGCTGCAGTAATTCTTTCTCCTTCACCAGTGACATCCAAGTTGGATCCTAAGTCTTTGGATTCAAAGCCAAGTACCTCTTGTAGGACCCGTACTCCTGAATACATGGTAAAGCCCAATTCTCACACTTTGTCTACGCAGTTGTTTCAGACTCTGAAGAAACATTCCAGGCCTCCTTCCACAGTGTCGGCTAGGTCTTTCATAAGCAGATGTGGCTATGATGATGCAAAGATTTCTCAGAGTTCAGATCCAGATGGGGTTCCTACCTGATCCGTCCCCTACCGGATCCATAAGTGTGCAGTAAAAATGCATTCTGTCACCTTTTTCGATCCAGCCTGTGGTTTTGGAGCCCTAGGATCCAAAATCCCCGAGAGGTTTGGCATCCAATCTGAGGAAAGTTTCCTCCTCTACTCTGGTTGTTTGTGACAGGTTCTGCTCCGATACCCTAGAATCAGAATGTGTTGGAGCCAAAGTGTCTGCATCAGATCCAAGGGGGGTGGGTTCGGCTCCAGTGTTTTCGGATCCATCCCTTCTCCTCGGAGCTTCAGCCTTCAACATTCCAGATCTAGTTCTCCCTTTGAGGCTTGGATCTGGTGGTGGCCTTGATACAGTCCTCAGAAGCTTCGGTTCTGAGAAAGCAGGTCGGGACTTCTCCTAGGCCTTCACCCTTCGAGATGGTAGAAAGGGCTTTTTCTCTCCAGAAAGAATGATCTTCTCTTATTTCAGATCCTATTTGCTCCTATTGATTCAGAGTTCTGAGTCAGTTAGGCTTATTCCACAGGGGGCAGCCATTTCCAACGGGCTTGCAGATAGTTCCAGCAGAGGAATTTCCCCTGTCTTCTGTCACCTCTCCTGAACATCCCACGCAAAAGGTTCTGTGGAAGAGGATATGTAAAAGGAGATGCACAGACTCCCTTATTGGGTCTCTCATGGAAGAATCAGGTTTTAATGAAGGAGAAGGCTACCACAGATCACCGGCTGACCTCTCCTTTGGAGATATTCAAGAGATTATAAAGCAGAAAGGTGGTTGAACATCCCAAACTCCTTCCAAAAAAATCTGTTCTTGGAGGCGCTTGGTGCTTGCCTGTCTACATCTTGGGTCACCCCCCCCCCCTCCCCCAGTAGATGAACTAATTGACCTGGTTTCCCACCAAGTATGGAAGAAGCCGGATACTGAGGAGCCCATCCCCAAGTGACTTGACAAGTTTTTGGCACCACCTGCAGACAGGCCCCACTGGAAGGGTAAGATACCTAGTTGATGCTGTGGTGGTGGTGGCAGCCACTAAGAGTTAGAACAACGTTCAGCTGTCCCATCCACCTAACTGAGAGTCTAGAGTGTTAACAGATTTATAAAGCTGGTGATGTTCTTCGTGTTTCACTGTTGCAGTCATTACATTTGGGTAACCTGCTGGCAGGTTACCCTCAAGTTGGCCTGAATAACAAAGTCATAGGTCCTGCGTCAGTTGCTGTCTCTTCTTCCATGTCGTCAGGGGTATAAAACATGCAGCCAACGTCATTTTAATCAGTCTTTCTTGCTGTGCGGTGCCCGAAGCAGAAGCAGTTCGCAAGTGCTGGTCGACCGACTTCTGAAATTTTCGTTTTCGAGTTTCAGAATCAAAGTCTTCAAACTAAAGCCAAGTACCCCGTTGGGGAAACTTTTTCTTGCTCCTTACCGATGTCAGTAAAAGTTAATAATTGTATTACTTGTGGGAAGCAAATACCTCAATGATTTTCATTTGTACTGTATTCCTTGCCTAGGCCCTGATTACAATGTGCCTTGCTGTCGGTTTTGTACTAAATTTAATCAATGCACTATTAAGCTTAAGATTTAACTATCCTAAATTGTCGTCGGTTAGCAATCCGACTACCGGAGTTCACAAAAAAAACGCAAGGAAAAAGACAGACACAGACTGTTGAGGTCCAAAACTGATGACTAAGCTTCTTCTAAGCCAGTTGCCGGTTCGCCGGTACTCAGTGAGGCACTTTCACAGCCCCTGATGCCTGCTACTTCTGAGTCGCAGGCCTCTACCGAGACCCATTCGGAGTCTGGTATGCCGCTAGATTCCGGTATGTCTCTCCCTTGGGTCCGGAACAGCTGAGCCAAGCACTGGCTTCTGAGGGTGTTTTCAGGCCTCAACATTTGTATGTTAAACCGACGCCATCATCAAAAACAAGGTAAAAATCTACTTCTATGTCTAAAATACCGACGCATGAGCCACGTGCTCAGGCCCCTATGCCTAAAAAACAAATGATCAATATGGCTGAGGATTTAATTACCTTGTTCACGGGTTCCCAACCCCCCCCCTTAAGAGGCCTGGGCAAGGCACTGATTATAAATCTTCATATCAGGTTTCCATTTCTTCTGATTCCTCTTCTGATCAGGAATTTTTTATTCCACCTTATGAGGACTCTGATGCAGAGAAATCCATCCCTTCTGCTTCTCCTCCTGAGGATTACTCTTTTGGAGAGACTTTGCATACTTTAAGGGAACATTTTCATTGGGAGAGTCAGGGCTTCTCAGAATCCAAAAAGAGCCTTAGGGATTTTCTTCTACTTCCTCAGCATAGGCCTTTGGCAATGCCTCCTGTATTAGACATTGTTGATTATGATGTCCTTCAAGGATGCATCTGCAGTCCTTACAAATGGGTTGTCCTGTCGTCAGGCAGCCCTTCGGTCGGCAGGATTCCAAAGTCTGGGTCTGGCCTCTGCTGGTGTCGCACTTCACCAGACGTCATAGCTGCAGTTTTTCGGGTATAAAGGCATCAGCCGACGCCATTTTCCTCAGTCTTTCTTGCCGCGTGGCACCCGAAGCAGAAGCTGTTCGCAAGTGCCGGTCGGTCAGAACCAGAGATTACTACTACCGAATACTACTTCGAAGACTTCTAAAAAGCTAAGTACCCCGTTGACTCTTTCTTGCCTCAGCTGATGTCAGAAAAAGTGAATAATTGTTTAACTTGTGGGAAACACATACCTCATAAAGATTTCCACTCTTACTGCTTACCTTGTTTAGGCCCAGACCACGACGTCGCAGCTTGTCTAGCCTGTGCTTCTTTTAACCGACGGACACTTAGACGTCGGTCGGAATTTGCTGAGCAGGTTTTTGGCTCTGATTTTGCTTATATTTTGCCGTCGGATCCTCCGACTTTGCAATCATCCAAAAAACGCAAGGAAAAGGACCGACACTCGCGGTCCGCGGTTTCGGCCGAAACCGCGGTTAAGCCAACCGCGACTGTCTCGGTATCGGCTGAAACCGAGCAAACGGTTCTTCCTTCAGCCGAAAACATGCCTTCTACCGAGGCCTCTTCAAACCTGGTGGAATCGGCTTCAGAAATCCAACCTGCGGTTGTGGTTTCTCAGGAATTATCTGACACTATCCCCTTGGATATCTCAACTCCTGCACGTGGAGCTGCTAGGCCTCCTGCAGCCATGTCCATTAAGGCCTTCGCCAGGGCTAAAGCAGCTAAAGCTACAAAAACTGTGCCTGTTAAGACCCCCTCTCACAGGCCCAGCTCTAGTTCCCAAATGCTTTCCTTGGCCGCGGATCTTATTTCTTTAATCCGGGGATCCCAACCTCATCCAGACAGGGCCTCTCAGCCACCTCCAGAGAAGAGGCCTAGAGCAGAGCCCCCTGAGCCAGTGTCCACAGATGATTCCTCTGATGACTCAGAAAATACAGACCCTCCAGAGGCTCCTTATTCCCCTTACGAAGACTCTGATGCTGAAGAGTCCATCCCTTCTGCCTCTCCACCTGAGGAATTTTCCTTTGGGGAAACCTTGCATGCTATGAGGGAACAATTTCAATGGCAGGGCCAAGATTTTTTAGACTCCAGGAAAAGGCTTAGAACCTTTTTGCATTTACCACAACATAGGCCTTTAGCTATACCCCCAGTTCTTTCTGTTGTAGATGATGCATTTAATGATGCTTGTACTGCTCCTGATTCATTACCTCCGGCCCCTGCTAAGCCCGATAGGTACTACAGGGTCCCGGACACACATCACCATTTATACAAGGCTCCTTTTGCAGATCCCGAGACTATCTCCCAGGGGCCTAAGGCTGTAGCAACTACCTCTGCTAAAAATCCTCTCCCCTCTGAAAGGGAATCCAGATCCTTAGAGCGATGGGGTAAAAAAGTTTACACTTCTGCTACTATGTCAGCTAGGGCCTTGAACTCTCAATTTCATATGATACAATATCAAGAATATATGCTTGACCAGTTAACTAAAAAACTGTCCTCTGATGAACCTTTTGATAAGAAGTATGTTCAGGAAATGGTACATAACATTTAGCAAGTTAGTAACCATTCTTTAAAATGCGGCTATGATGCACTGGAGGCTTCCTTTAGATCAGCCATGACTGGCACAGTTATCAGAAGGCATGCCTGGTTGAAAGAGCAGGCCTTACCGGACCATGTCAAATCAAAACTGTTAGATGCTCCCATGGACAAGGCCAATTTATTTGGTTCTCCTGCACAACAGGTACTGAAGAAGATGGAGGAGAAGGCAAAATCTGTACAAACAGTGAAAGATTTCTTACAGGTTCAACCTCCAAGGTTTAGCAGGAATTGGCCCTCCAAAACTTGGTCCTTTCCAGACTCCTCTAAAGCACAGAGAGGCAGGAATAGGCGATCAAGAGGCAGAAACCAATCCAGGGGTGCCTACAGGGGACGCCAGTGGCAGGGTAACAACCAGCGAGGCACAGACGCAGCCACCACCACTACAACAGGACAATCACAGTGACTTGGCTCTGGCACCGCCTACCAGGGAACAACTAGAAGCACCCTTAGGCGGAAAGCTAGCTTTATTTTCAAAGAACTGGCATTACATCACAAGAGACAAGTGGATTTTACAGACAATAGACCAAGGATACAGGTTCCACTTCCATACCCTACCAGGGAAGAGAGGAATTCCAAACCTACCTCCAAATCAAAAGACAGAAGCTCTAAAACAAATATCTCAATTATTAAGGATGAGAGCTGTGGAAAAGGTACCATCTATGGAGCAAGGAAAGGGATTTTACTCCAGACTCTTCCTGGTACCAAGAAAAGAGAACAAATGGAGGCCTATTCTCGACTTGTCCGCTTTAAACACATTTCTCATTGTTCCAAAATTCAAAATGCTGACTCTACAGCAGCTTCTTCCCATGCTGGGCAAGGAGTCTTGGCTGGTAACTCTAGATCTCAAGGAGGCATACCTGCACGTCCCCATACGACCAAATTGCAGAAGATACCTCAGATTTCTTGCAGGATCAGAGCATTATCAATTCTCAGCATTGCCCTTTGGCTTATCTACTGCGCCCAGAGTGTTCACGAAATGCCTGGCATCAGTAATTGCTCATTGCAGACGTCAGGGAATCCAAATTTACCCCTACCTGGACGACTGCCTGATACAAGCGGACAACAAAAACAAGCTAACAAAAGACTTACAAAGAGTCATTTACCTGCTACAGGCCCTGGGATATACAGTCAATATAAAAAAAGTCAAGGCTGATACCATCCCAAAGAATAACCTTTTTGGGTGCAGAACTGGACACATCAAAGCAAATGGCATTCCTAACTGTAGAAAAGCAAGAGCAACTACCTCTCTACTTCTTGGCATTAACAAAACAGAACCATCTAACAGCAAGAAAAGTACTGAAAACCCTGGGCTTCATGGCATCCTGCATAATTCTGGTTCCTCATGCCAGACTACATATGAGAAAGCTACAGTGGTACCTAAAGAATTTATGGTCTCAACACAAGCACAGCCTAGAAACCAAAATTCCAGTAATCCCATGCCTGAAGCAAGAGTTCCTATGGTGGGCTCAGACCTGTCAGTCAAACACAGGATTGCCCTTCTACAGCATTCAACCAAGCCAAACCATCACGACGGACGCCTCAGACCTCGGTTGGGGGGCCCACATGCAGGACAGGTGCATACAAGGCTTATGGGCTCAAGACCAGCTACACCTACACATAAATCTAAAGGAAATGCTGGCAGTAAAATTGGCAATCCAGACATTCAGACCATTTCTCCAAGAAGGTCAGTTGATGATAAGGACAGACAATGCAACAGTAATGTGGTACATCAACAAACAGGGAGGCACACATTCATACCCTCTATGCCGGATGGCACTGGACCTATGGAATGTGGCTCTGAGCTGCAACATTCAGTTACAAGCAATGTTTGTACCGGGAAAAGAAAACATTCTAGCAGACATATTAAGCAAGGACTACCACGGATGCTCACGAATGGATGCTGCATCCGGACATCTTCAAGGACACCACAAGAAAATGGGGACTCCCAGAAATAGACTTATTTGCATCCCCACGCAATCACCAGCTAAAGAAATTCTGCACAAGGACGTACCACCCACTTGCTTGGAAGGTGGACTCCCTATCTTTCAGTTGGAAAAATCTGACAGCATATGCATTCCCACCTCTTCCTTTGATGCACAAGGTGCTATTGAAGATCAAAGAGGACCGTCCAAGGATCATTCTGATAGCTCCAGACTGGCCAAGACAACATTGGTACCCATTACTAAGGAGCATGTCTTGGGAACAAATATGGACACTACCCCTGGTTCCATTGCTGTTAACACAGAACAACTACAACATCCTGCATCCAAGCCTGAAAACTCTGCAGCTGACTGCCTGGAACATTACATAAAATCAATTAACCCAAATTTATCACAAAGGGTTAGAGACATTATCCTTGAGGCTCGCAGACCCTCAACAAGGAAAAATTATGCAGCAAAATGGAAAAGATATCTCATTTGGAGTACTGCAAAGGGAGAAGATGTGTCACAGGTAAACATAGCCAACATCCTGGAATACTTGGCAGAGCTCTTCCACACAGGCCTGTCCTATTCTTCCATCAAGATACATGCATCAGCTATTTCTGCAGAATACAGCTCGGATCCTCCTGTCTTCTCGCATCCTCTGCTTAGGCAGTTTCTGAGAGGAATTAAAAATGTAAAACCTCCTAGGAAACCACCATTGCCAGCATGGGACTTGAACTTTGTGCTAGAAAAATTGACACTTCCTCCTTTCGAACCAGCAGCAACAGCAGAATTACAATACTTATCATGGAAGACTACTTTCCTGCTGGCAATCACTTCAGCAAGAAGGGTATCTGAACTACAGGCATTAATGGCAGTGCAACCCTTCCTGATCTTCCATCAAGATAGTGTCCATGAGAACAAATCCTACATTTATGCCTAAGGTGGTATCCAGAGTATCTTTAAATCAAGCTATCCACCTACCTACAGGGGAGAAAGACTGTTGCATACCTTGGATGTACATAGACAGTTACGCTACTACGTGGACAGGACCAAGGGCAATAGAAAAACTGACCAGCTACTGGTAGCATATGCAACAGGAAGGGAAGGAAAAGCAATTTCAAAACAGACAATCTCCAAGTGGATAGGAAATTGCATTAGATTTTGTTACTCCTACCATGGAAAGAAAACTCCAGAGAACATCAGGCCTCACTCTACAAGGGCTACAGCCACTACCACAGCTTTCTTACGAGGAGTGGCTACCAAGGACATTATAGAGGCTGCTACTTGGACCTCCTTGCATACATTTGCCAAGCATTATAACTTACCTTTATACTCTAGATCCCGAGCAGGGTTTGCCACTGCTGTTTTGCAAGGGATCCTAACTACACCATAATTTCTTCTTCCTCCTCCCCTAGGTTAGCTATGGTATTCTACCCATTTGTAAGGACTGCAGATGCATCCTTGAAGGACATAGTACAGTTTTGTACCTACCATAAATGTAGATGTCCGATAGGAATGCATCTGCAGTCAGGATTACCCACCCGCCTTCCCCTCTGTGGTACTCCTAGGGTGTTTGCCCATCTTATAGCTAGCTGGGGGGGGATCTATTATGGTGTATTTGTTTGTATATATGTACGTACATGCTTATTTTTTGTGTTTGCTCTCTACAATTTGGAAACATTGGCATTTATCCAAATTTAGCCTTCCAAGAGGGCACCTGGCATCTGGGGCAAGAAACACTGAGGAAAATGGCGTCGGCTGATGCCTTTATACCCGAAAAACTGCAGCTATGACGGGTGAAGTGCGGCACCAGCCGAGGCCAGACCCAGACTTTGGAATCCGGCCGACCGAAGGGCTGCCTGACGACAGGACAACCCATTTGTAAGGACTGCAGATGCATTCCTATCGGACATCTACATTTATGGTAGGTACAAAACTGTACTTTTTCTTGGAATCAAGCATGACTCCTGATTCCCTGGCTCCGGCTCCTAGTAAGCCAGACAGATATTACAGGGTTCCTGACTCCTACAAATTTCTTTTCAAAAATCCTGCTGCTGACCCTGAAACTATTTCTCAGGGTCCCAAGGGTATTAAGGCTTCTACAGCCAAAAATCCTACCTCTTCTGATAGAGACTCCAGGGTGCTGGATAGATGGGGAAAGAAAGTTTATACGTCCGCAACCTTGGCAATCAGGGCTTTAAACTGCCAGATCTGAAATAGTTAACTTAATTTGTTCATCAACTTGTGGGTATCGGATTCGGATCGGATCCGAGCTGGCAGCTTTATTCAGCTAAGATCCGAGCTCCAATCTCCTCCCTCTTACCATAACCCCCTGCCATCCTTCTCTGTCCTCAGATCTCGTTTGCCACGGCTTATTCAAGCACCTAGAACGAGTTCCAGGCGTAGGTTTTCATGAGTTTTTCAAGAAAATCCTTCTAGTTTTTCAGTTTAATTGCTAAGCGAGCGAGTGTTGTTCCCTATTGTAGCTAATTAAACTAGTTTTGTTGGTAAAATTAATTTTTTAGTCTCGTCTTCCCTCTTCCCCGTGTGTGTGAAGGTGTGTGTGTGAGTTGGGCCTATTTTATTACTATGGCCGAGGCCCCTAAAACCTTCTTTTCTAAATGCACCGAGTGTGGCCATAAGCTATCTCCGGCAGATGACAACACTCGGTGTGTTATCTGCCTTGGGGTTGACCATGTTTCTTCAGGCTGCACAATTTGAGCAGCCTTCAACCCCAGGGCTTTGAGGGATAGGAGGTCTAAGTTGATTCTGGCGGGACTTCTGCCCCCGGACTCGGCTTCGTCCTCTTCTCCCTCGGCGGCACCGGCTGCTACCGCAGCAGTCCCGCCCTCTATCCCTTCTCCCCTGGCCGGGACTCACCCTCCCACTGTGGCTCAGGAGGAGAGGGAATCTAGAAGGGAGAAAAGAAAGGAGAAGCACCACAAGCGGCGGGTCAAAGCTTCCTCTCTGGCTCCGCCAGCTAAGCAGCTAGTCTCTCCTAGGGCTTCCGGGCCTTCTCCTTCTCAGCTCCATTCACCCTGCTTTTCTCCGGGGCCGGAGGAGGAGGAGACCCGGTCGTCTTCAAGGCGTCACGTCAGGCCTGCCTCGGTGGCCTCGTCTAGATCAACCCGAAGTTTGTCAGATGCAGATATGGACCGGATGATGTGTAGGTTTCTCCAGGCCCAACTGCAGATGGGAGTGCTCCTGCCCCCCCCCTTCCATGGGGAACTCGACCCCCCTTTTTCACCCCGATTGCTCCTTCTCTGACCCACTTCTGGGGTTCGGAGCCGTCTGATCCAGGCAGCATCGGAGCCGGGGGAGGCTCGGCGCGGATAGTACACCCTTCTTCGGCTCCGACCGCACCCTCGAGTTTGTCGGGTCCTTTTTCGGATCTGAGCTCTCGGAGCCGTGAGCTGAGCTTCGGATCCGGAGGTGTCCGTGTGTCTTCAGCTCTGTCTCGGTCGCAGCATACTGGCCCTTCGGATCCAATTGCATTGGTGCCTGCTGCGGTCCGCACCTCTGATCCGAAGGGGCTGCTCTCGGAGCTTGGAGAGAGCAGTTCTCCTTCGGCGTTCAATGTTGTGGAGAAGGTCTTGTCGAGGGACTTGAAGCCCCAGGCTCCTGCTGCGGTTCCACCCATTACTTCCTCTCAGACGGGCCTACCTTCCATCACCCGGCCCCAGGGACAGCCTGCGCCTACGTCCCAGATCGTTCCCTTAAAGGAACAGGATGTGATTGGTGAGGCATCCTCGGACAGCCCCCCCGAGGAGGTTCCTCACAAACGTAAGTGCAAGAGGAGGCACTTGGACTCACCCGAGTCCCTGACGGAGGACACAGACTTAGAGGAAGGAGAAGGTTCCCCAAGGTCACCTCCCGAGGACGTCTCCCTCGGAGACATTATGGAAATGCTTCGTATTAGAGGGGGGTGGTCAACCCAAAAGCCTTCCTCCGATGAGTCTATGTTTCTGGAGGTGTTTGATGCAGGCCCATCTACCTCTTGGGTGTCCCCGCCCACTGATCCCCTGGTAGATCTGATCACTACCAGGGCATGGAAGGAACCGGACACTGTGGAGCCCATACCAAAGAGACCAGACAAAATTCTCAGTCCACCCACAGATAGGACGGTTTGGAGCAAGGGTGCTCCAGTAGATGCCATGTTGGTGGCGGCTGCCACCAAGAAGGAACTGGCCCAGGAGAGTTCCTCTGTCCACCCTCCTGACAAGGAGTCTCGGACGATGGACCGCATAGGGAAGCGGATGTTTGCTTCAGCCACCTTATCGGTAAGGTCGCTGAACTACATGGCACATGTGAAACGACTCCAGCGGGATCTCATCAAAGAATATGCAGGGTTGCTCCCAGAGTCCATGTCGGCTGAGGATAAAATATTCTCAGCCCGAATGGCCACTCTTAAGTCCATTTCGAACACTTGTATGCGACTTTTCCCATGCCACTGAAGGAGCTGCTAGAGCTAGCGGAGCAGGCATTGTGTTACGGCGGCATGTTTGGCTCCGTCTTTGCGACTTTGCGGAACTCTTCAAGGCGTCCTTCGCAAATGCTCCTTTTGACGGCTCTTTGCTGTTTGGCAAGACCGTCCGCGACACGCTGGTCCAGAGCGAGAAAGATGGGAAGACGTCTGCCGTAGGAATCCGCTTCTCGGCTCCCCAGAGGTCCTTCTGGAACCAAAGGGGACAAAAGAAGATGTGGTTCCGGAAATCTCAACAGTCCCGTTTTGCTCCAGACCCCTCGTCCTTCAGAGGCAGAGGAGGACAGGGTGGACGCCGGCCTAGAGGCAGAGGGGGACCGAAAAATTTCGGGTCGAGAGAACCCTTTTCGGATCGGCCCGCGCAGAAACCCTGAGGAGTTACCCGACTGCTCCACTCTGGAGGCAGTCGGGGGGCGTTTCTTGAGGCACCTAGAGGTTTGAGAGTCCATTACAACAGATCTCTGAGTGCTTCGAATCATATCCAGAGGTTACACTATCCCCTTTCTGAATCTCCCTCTCAGACCCCGGAGCCTCCCTGATGTCCCACCCAATCAAAGGGAGGCAGCAGCCTCAGAAATAAAGCAGCTGCTAGAAAAAAGAGCAATCCAGCCCGTTCCCCAAGATCAGTCCGGATCAGGCTTCTACTCCAGGTTCTTTTTGGTGCCAAAAAAGATGGGGGACTTAAGACCAATCCTCGACCTGTTCACTCTGAACCTGTCAGTTGCCAAAGAAAAGTTCCAGGTGGTCACCATTCAATCCATTCTCCCACTCCTTCAGGAGAATGACTGGATGTGCTCTATAGACCTCAAGGATGCATACTACCACATTTTGATGGACAGACGATCCAGAAGGTTTCTCCGCTTCTGGCTGGGAGCCAGTCACTATCGGTTCAGGGTCCTTCCCTGTGGTCTCACCACAGCCCCCAGGGTGTTCACCAAAGTGATGGCAGTTGTAGCGGCCCACCTGAGGCTTCAGAGAATACAGGTCTTTCCATACCTAGACTGGCTCCTGACCGCCCCCACCAGGCATCTACTCTGTTCAGCCAGGAATTACTTCCTTCACTTGGCCTCTCATCTGGGAATTTCAATCAATCTCAAGAAATCCTCCCTTCAACCAACTCAGAGCTTAGATTTCATAGGGGCCAGGCTAGATACAAACCTGTTGAGGGCCTTTCTAACTCCGGACAGGCTTCGAACTTTGACATTCCACGTGATGGCCCTCTTACAATCCCCGGCTACCCCAGTGGAATTGGTCCTGAGGGCGTTAGGCTCCATGGCGGCTGCCATCAGTCTGTCACCACTAGCTCATCTAAACATGAGGGTCCTGCAATGGACCTTGCAGGTCCAATGGTCCATCCTGCAACATCCGCTAAGTACAGCTATCCCCCTCAGCAAGGTTTGCAGGAGGTCCCTACTCTGGTGGATCCAATCCTCGGATCTCCAGGAAGGGCACCCCTTCTCTAAGACCCCACCTCAAGCCACGGTGACCACAGACACTTCTCGCTTCGGGTGGTGGGGGGGCACTGCATGGGCAGAACCGTCCAAGGCACGTGGACACACTCAGAGACCTTGTTGCATATCAATGTCCTAGAGATAAGGGCGGTGCTTTTAGCGTTGCAAGCACTCCAGGCCCTTCTTCCCTTAGGGACAATTGCGATTCAATCAGGCAACATGTCAGTAGTCTGGTATATCAACAAACAGGGGGGAACCAGATCCTATCCGCTGTGTCGAGAGGCCATGAGAGTTTGGGGATGGGCGATCGCCACCAACCACTTTCTCATAGCAAAGCACATTCAGGATCGGTCCAACATTTTGGCAGACAAACTGAGTTGAACCATCTTCTCACCTTACGAGTGGTCTGCGAACCTGAGAGTAGCGAAGCAGATCTTCCTCGAGTGGGGTCAACCTTGCTGCGATATTTTTGCGTCGCCTTCGAACGCAAAGTGCAGCGAGTACTTCGCTCTACTTCCCCCACCAGGGGAATCCTCCAGAGATGCTCTAGTCCATGTTTGGCCATCCGGTCTACTTTATACTTATCCACCTCTCCCCCCTCATGGTAAAATTCTTGCAGAAAGCTCATCGGTTGGGGAGCAGAGTGATCCTCATAGCCCCATTCTGGCCTTGTCAAACATGGTTCCCTTGCCTGTGGTCTCATCTGGTCAATCCTCCATGGATTTTGGATCCCACTCCGGATCTGATTTCTCACCCCCTAGAGTTAACAGCTTCAAACCTGGACAATCTCAAGCTCACAGCTTTGTAGATCCAGTTCCAATCGTAGCTAGGACTCCCGGTATCTCCTCCTCCGTTAAAGCTATTTTAGTAGCCGCTCATAAACCTTCTACCAGAAAGGTCTGTAAGAGCAAATGGAAACGTTTTTCAATCTGGGCGGAACATAGGCATATGGATCCCTTAACAGCCCTGATACCAGCTGTCTTAGAGTTTTTGTCACACTTATTTGATCAAGGTGCTAGCTCCTCCACCGTCAAAGTCCAATTAGCAGCAATTTTACACTTTCATGTGGGAAGTGATCTCGGTTCATTAGCTTCTTCCAAGATCTGCAAAACTTTCGTAAAAGGTACTTTCCTGTTAAGGCCTCCTGTTAAGGATGCAGTTCCTCCGTGGGATTTAACCCTTGTTCTTCAGGCTCTTACTGGCCCCCCCTTTGAACCTGCAGCTTCGGTGGATCTTAAATACTTGTCTTGGAAAACGGCCTTTCTCATTGCCATCACTTCGGCTAGAAGAGTTTCAGAGCTTCAAGCCCTTTGCGCCAAGCCTCCATATCTGGTCTTCCATAAAGATAGAGTTTCCCTCACGACCAATCCCCCCTCCTTACCTAAAGTCGCCTCTGAGTCCAACATTAATCAATCTATCAGCTTACCGGTGTTTTTCCCAAATTATCAAAACAAAGTTGAATACAAATTACACTCTTTGGACGGTCACAGACAATTGAGGTTCTGTTTACACAGGACTGCTGATCATAGGAAGTCTGAGCAACTCCTTGTATCCTTTGCTAAACCCTTTTTGGGTAAACCTGTGTCAAAAGCTACATTGTCCAGATGGATTTCACAATGTATACTTCTTGCTTATAAGAGTTCTGGCCGACCAGAACCTGTCTGAGTTCACGCCCATTCTACTCAATCGATTTCCACTTCTGCTGCCTTTTGGTCCAGTGTCCTTGGATGACATCTGTTTAGAAGCCACTTGGGCTTCATCCCATACCTTTATTATCCATTACAAGCTGGATATAATTTCCAGAGGAAGGGCGTCCTTTGGCTCTGCAGTGCTCCGGAATATTCTTCCTTGAGGACCTCCCAAGTTTTTTAGGTAGCTGGGGACTCTGTCCCACAGGTTGATGAACAAATGAAGTTAACTACTTCAGATAAAGAAGTTATGTACATACCATAATGTTCCATCTGAGTAGGTAACTTCATTTGTCAGCAACCAACCCCCCGTCCGTCCCCCTAACCTGTAGTTCGTCCCTTTTTGAGATCTTTGTGTTCTCTGTACCAGATGACATCAGGTTAGGATGTTTAGTTGATCCTTTGGTTGTAGCATTCTATAATGCTAAGCAAACTCGATCTGAGAACAGAGAAGGGTGGTAGGGGGTTATGGGTAAGAGGGAGGAGCTTGGATCTCGGACCTTAGCTGAATAAAGCTGCCGGCTCGGATCCAATACCCACAGGTTGCTGACAAATGAAGTTACCTACTCAGGTGGAACGTTATGGTAAGTACATAACTTCTTTTTTCATATGCTTAAATATCAACAGCATGTTATGGACTTACTGAACAGAAAATGATGTTGATTTTTGATTGTGTGGAAAAGAGTTACAGTATTTATTGCATTCAGCAGAACAGGTTGGAAAGCATACTTTGCAATGTGGTTTTGATTCCTTGGAGGCCTCTTGCAGGGCCGCTGTAACTGGATAATGTGATAAGAAGGCATGCTTGGCTCAAGGAGCAAAATCTGCCTGATCATGTTAAAGCTAAATTGTTGGATGCTCCTTTACAGCAAGACAGTCCATTTGGTAATAAGGCAGAAGAGGTTTTAAAAAAGATGGAAAACAAAGATAAATCTGTGCAAACTGTAAAAGATTTCTTGCAAGTGCAGCCACCCATGTTCAGTAGACACTGGCCTACTAAGAATTGGTCCTTTCCTGTGTCCGACAGAGCCATTCAGGACAAACCCAGATGCTCCAAAGGCTCCAGGTTTCAATCACAAGGATCTTGCAGATCAAAGCAATGGGGTGCTTCCACCTCCAAATCAGGAAGTAACAAAGCACAACCCTACAATAAACAGTCTCAATGACTTTCCTCTGCCATCTCCGAGCACTTGGCAGCCCCTTTGGGGGGAAAACTAGCACTTCGTGTTCAAAATTGGCATTAAATTACCCAGGACAAGTGGATATTAAACATAGTATCCCAGGGGTACAGTCATTTCCACACGTTGCCAATTCCAAACGGATGGCCAGATCTGCCACCAAACCAGTGGGCAGAGACCCAGAAACAAGTCATGTCCCTCATGGATATGGGGGCTATTCAACCAGTGCCAGAAAAGGAAAAAGGACAAGGATTTTATTCAAGACTTTTCCTGGTGCCCAAAAAAGACAAAATATGGCGTCCAGTTCTGGACTTATCCATTCTAAACACGTTCCTGGACATTCCAAAATTCAAAATGCTGACTTTACAACAGCTACTGCCTATGCTAGGCAAGAATGTCTGGTTGGTAACTCTAGACTAAAAAGAGGCATACCTGCATATCCCAATAAGGGAATCTTGCAGAAGATACCTCCACTTCAAAGCAGGGTTTTTGCATTACCAATTCTCTGCACTGCCCTTTGGCTTATCTACTGCGCCCAGGGTCTTTACAAAGTCCCTGGCACCAGTAATTGCATTTTGCAGATAAAGAAACATTCAAATTTATCCATATCTGGATGATTGTCTGATTCAGGCAGAGGACAAGGACACTCTTCTTCAGCATTTGGCATTTGTAAAAAGGCTTCTAGCATGCCAAGGGTACACAGTAAACGAAAAGAAGTCACAACTGGTACCCTCTCAAATAATTACATTCCTGGGTGCAAGCTTGAATACAACTGCCCAGATGGCTTACCTCACGCCAGACAAACAATTTCAATTGACAACATACTTCAAACATATGGCAACAAAAACCCAGCTATCTGCAAGACCAATTCTGCAGGCTTTGGGGTTCATGGCATCCTGCATTCTACTACTTCCATATGCGAGACTGCATATGAGGAAACTTCAGTGGTACCTAAAAAGTTTATGGAGTCAACATTGTCACAGCCTGGAAACAATGATTCCTCTCATTCCCTGCCTGCAACAGGAGTTTCTTTGGTGGGCAGAAACATGTCACCAAAACAAGGGACTGTAATTCATTCTACTCCCTGCCACCCAAACCCTAACTACAGATGCATCAGACTATGCTTGGGGACCCATCTGGCAGGAAGATCCATTCAGGGCAAATGGAGCCCAAACCAAATGCATCTACATATCAACCAGAAAGAAATGCTAGCTGTACAGAATGCTCTGACAGCCTTCAAGGCCTTCCTTCATCCAGGACATCTACGGATAGACGGACAACACCACAGTTATGTGGTAAATAAACAAGCAGGGGGGTTCCCACTCCTACCCCCTTTGCAGACTAGCCATGGCCTTGTGGAGCATAGCCTTGACTTACCAAATACATCTTCAAGCTCAATTCCTGCCAGGAAAACAAAATACTCTGGCAGACGACCTAAGTAGAAATCTTATGGACCCGCAGGAATGGAAACTGGATCCACAAATCCTTCAGCATGTTAACATGAAAATGGGGGAGCCCAGACATAGTTTTGAGGAGAGGCAAATAGATCTATCAGTTGGACAAATTCTGCACAAGAACCCATCACAAAAAAGCATGGAAAAGTGGATGCTCTATCCTTCAGCTGGAAAAAACTATCAGTCTATGCCTTTCCCCCTCTGCCTCTACTCTCCAAGGTTTTACTAAGTCAGACAGGAAAAAACAAAAATGATTCTAATTGCTCCGGACTGCCCTTGCCAACACTGGTACCCGCTCCTAAGGAACATGTCACACCTTCCTCCGTGGTACTTGCCTCAAACACCTCACCTTTTGTCTCAGCAGAACTATCAAATTCTGCACACTCCGCTCCAAACTCTGTATCTTGCAGCATGGCTAATCAACTAATTTCACCAACCACATCTCTCAGCAAACCTGTGATGGATGTCATTTTGGAGGCCAGAAGGCCTAGTACTAGAAAATCTTATGCTGATAAATGGAAGATATTCTGTGCTTGAAACCAAGCACAAGGAATAGAGACAGCAAAGCCCAATATTCCTCAGATTTTGCAATACATAACTGAGATGCTTCACAAGGGCCTATCTTTTTCTTCAGTAAAAATCCATGCCTCTGCCATCTCAGCTCATTACAACACAGAGCCTCCCCTCTTTTCTCATCCCCTGCTAAAACAGTACCTCAGAGCGGCCAAAAATGTAAGGCTTCCCAGGAGAGCGCCAACTTTTGCATGGGACCTCAATTTTGTGCTGGAAAAAATCACCCTACCTCATTTTGAACCAGCAGCTACTAATATAAAATTTCTCTCTTGGAAGACCGCTTTTCTTTTGGCAAGTCACTTCAGCTAGAAGGGTTTCAGAACTACAGGCTCTCATGGCAGTGGAGTCTTTCATCATCTTTTACCCGGACAGGGTGGCCCTCGGGACCAATCCTCCTTTTATGCCTAAGGTGGTATCCAGTGTGGCTCCTAACCAGACCATTCACCTGCCAACTTTTTTCTCAAATCCGCAGAACAAGGGGGAGTGGATTCTGCATTCATTGGATGTACACAGACAACTAAGATTCTACTTAAACAGGACTAAATCTCATAAGAAAGTCTCAGCAACTATTGGTGGCATTTGCTGCAGTATCAGAGAGGAAGGCTATATCAAAGCAGACTGTTTCTAAATGGATAAGCCATTGTATTAGATGTCCTTCAAGGATGCATCTGCAGTCTTTACAAATGGGTTGTCCTGTCGTCAGGCAGCCCTTCGGTCGGCCGGATTCCAAAGTCTGGGTCTGGCTTCGGCTGGTGTCGCACTTCACCCGACGTCATTGCGGCAGTTATTCGGGTATAAAGGCATCAGCTGATGCCATTTTCCTCAGTCTTTCTTGCCGCGTGGCGCCCGAAGCAGAAGCTGTTCGCAAGTGCCGGTCGGTCAGATCCAGAGATTACTACTACCGAATACTCCTTCGAAGACTTCTATAAAGCTAAGTACCCCGTTGGGGACTCTTTCTTGCCTCAGCCGATGTCAGAGAAAGTTAATAACTGTTTATCTTGTGGGAAACAAATACCTCATAAAGATTTCCACTCCTACTGCATACATTGTTTAGGCCCAGACCACGACGTAGCAGCTTGTCTAGCCTGTTCTTCTTTTAACCGATGGACGCTTAGACGTCGGTCGGACTTTGCTGAACAGATATTCGGCTCTTATTTTGCCTACATTATGCCGTCGGATCCTCCGACTACGCAAATTACTAAAAAACGCAAAGAAAAGGACCGACACTCGCGGTCCGCGGTTTCGGCCGAAACCGCGGTTAAGCAAACCACGAGTGTCTCTGTTTCGGCCGAAACCGAGCAAGCGGTTCTTTCTTCAGCCGATAACTTACCTTCCACCGAGGCCTCTTCTAGCCTGGTAGAGACTGCCTCTGAAATCCAACCTTCTTTTGCGGTTTCACAGGATTTATCAGACACCATTCCCCTGGATGTTTCAACCCCTGCACGTGGAGCTGCTAGGCCTCCTCCAGCTATGTCTATTAAGGCCTTTGCCAGGGCTAAAGCAGCCAAAACAACGAAACCTGTGCCTGCCAAGCCCCCTTCTCACAGGCCCAGCACCAGCTCCCACATGCTTTCTTTGGCTGAGGATCTCATCTCTTTAATCCGTGGAGCCCAGCCTCATCATGACAGGGCCTCTCTCCCCCCTCCAGAAAAGAGACCTAGAGCAGAGCCCCCTGAGCCAGTATCCGCAGATGATTCTTCTGATGACTCGGAACATACAGACCCTCCTGAGGCTTCTTATTCCCCTTACGAAGATTCTGATGCTGAGGAGTCCATCCCTTCAGCCTCTCCTCCTGAGGAATTTTCCTTTGGGGAAACCTTGCATGCTATGAGGGAACAATTTCAGTGGCAGGGCCAAGATTTCACAGACTCTAGAAAAAGGCTTAGGACCTTTCTACATTTGCCACAACACAGACCTTTAGCTATACCTCCAGTTCTTTCTGTTGTTGATGATGCATTTAATGATGCTTGCACTGCTCCTGATTCTTTACCTCCGGCTCCTGCTAAGCCCGATAGGTACTACAGGGTCCTGGACACTCATCACCATTTCTATAAGGCTCCTGTTGCAGATCCAGAGACTATCTCCCAGGGCCCTAAAGCTGTAGCAGCTACTTCTTCTAAAAACCCCCTCCCCTCTGAAAGGGAATCCAGGTCCTTAGAGATGGGGTAAAAAAGTTTACACCTCTGCTACTTTGTCAGCTAGAGCTTTGAACTGCCAATTTCATATGATTCAATATCAAGAGTTTATGCTTGACCAGTTGACTAAAAAACTGTCCTCTGAAGAATCTTTAGATAAAAAGTATGTTCAGGAAATGGTACATAACATACAGCAGGTTAGTAACCATTCTTTAAAATGTGGCTATGATGCACTGGAGGCTTCCTTTAGATCAGCCATGACTGGCACAGTTATTAGGAGGCATGCATGGTTGAAAGAACAGGCATTACCAGACCATGTCAAATCAAAGCTTTTGGATGCACCTATGGACAAGGTCAATTTATTTGGTTCCCCTGCACAGCAGGTACTAAAAAAGATGGAAGAGAAAGCAAAATCTGTGCAAACAGTGAAAGATTTCCTACAAGTTCAACCTCCAAGGTTTAGCAGGAACTGGCCCTCCAAAAATTGGTCCTTTCCGGAATCCTCTAAGCCACAAAGAGGCAGGAATAGGCGCACTAGAGGCAGAAACCAATCCAGGGGTGCCTACAGGGATCGCCAATGGCATGGTAACAACCAACAAGGCACGGATACAGCCACCACCACTACAACTCAATCTCAGTGACTTGGCGGTGGTACTGCCTACCAGGGAACAACTACAAGCACCCTTGGGCGGAAAGCTAACCTTATTTTCAAGAAACTGGCACTGCATTACAAGAGAAAAATGGATTTTGCAAACTATAGACCAAGGTTACAGGTTCCATTTCCATACTCTACCAGAAAAGAGAGGAATGCCAAACCTACCACCTACTCAAAAGACAGAAACTCTAAAACAAATATCTCAATTATTAAAAATGAGAGCTGTGGAAAAGGTACCATCTATGGAACAGGGAAAGGGATTTTACTCAAGACTCTTCCTGGTACCAAGGAAAGAAAACAAATGGAGGCCTATTCTAGACCTGTCCGCTTTAAACACATTCCTCATTGTTCCCAAATTCAAAATGCTGACCCTACAGCAACTTCTTCCCATGCTAGGCAAGGAGTCTTGGCTGGTAACTCTAGATCTCAAGGAGGCATACCTGCACGTCCCCATAAGACCAATTTGCAGAAGATACCTCAGATTTCTTGCAGGATCAGAGCATTATCAATTCTCAGCATTGCCTTTTGGCTTATCTACTGCGCCCAGAGTGTTCACGAAATGCCTGGCATCAGTTAAAGCTCATTGCAGACTTCAGGGGATTCAAATCCATCCCTACCTGGATGACTGCCTGATACAAGCGGACAACAAAAACAAACTAACAGAAGACTTACAAAGAGTCATCTACCTGCTGCAAGCCCTGGGATATACAGTCAATTCAGAAAAGTCAAGGCTGATTCCATCCCAAAGAATAACCTTTCTGGGTGCAGAACTGGACACATCAAAACAAATGGCATTCCTAACTGCAGAAAAGAAAGAACAACTTCCTCTCTACTTCTTGGCATTAACAAAGCAGAACCATCTGACTGCAAGAAAAGTGTTGCAAGCTCTAGGCTTCATGGCATCCTGCATAATACTGGTCCCTCATGCCAGGCTGCATATGAGAAAGCTACAGTGGTACCTAAAGAATTTGTGGTCCCAGCACAAGCACAGCCTAGAAACCAAAATTCCAATGATCCCATGCCTGAAACAGGAGTTCCTATGGTGGGCTCAGGCCTGCCAATCAAACACAGGATTGCCCTTCTGCAAAAGTCAACAGAGACAAACCATCACGACAGATGCCTCAGACCTCGGATGGGGGGCACACATGCTGGGCAAGTGCATTCAAGGCCTATGGACTCAAGACCAGCTACATCTGCACATAAATCTAAAAGAAATGATGGCAGTGAAATTGGCAATCCAGGCATTCAGACCTCTTCTCCAAGAAGGCCAGTTGATGATAAGAACAGACAACACCACAGTTATGTGGTACATCAACAAACAGGGAGGCACACACTCATAACCTCTATGCCGGCTGGCACTCGACCTATGGGATGTGGCTCTGAGCTGCAACATTCAGTTACAGGCAATGTATGTACCAGGGAAGGAAAACATTCTAGCAGACATATTAAGCAGAACTACAACAGATGCCCACGAATGGATGCTGCATCCGGACATCTTCAAAACCATCACAAGAAAATGGGGATTACCACAAATAGACTTGTTTGCATCCCCATTCAATCACCAGTTGAAGAAATTCTGCACAAGGACTTACCACCCACTTGCTTGGAAGATGGACTCCCTTTCTTTCAGTTGGAAAAGCCTGACAGCATACGCATTCCCACCACTTCCTTTGATGCACAAGGTGCTTCTGAAGATCAAAGAGGAACGTCCGAGAATCATTCTGATAGCTCCAAACTGGCCAAGACAACATTGGTACCCACTTCTGAGGAGCATGTCCAGGGAACAAATATGGACGCTGCCCCTGATCCCTTTACTGCTAACACAGGACAACTACAGCATCCTGCATCCCAGTCTAAAAACTCTGCAGTTAACTGCCTGGAACATTACATAACAGCAATTAACCCGAATTTATCCCAAAGGGTTAAAGACATAATACTGGAGGCTCGTAGACCTTCCACAAGAAAGAATTGTGCAGCAAAATGGAAAAGATATCTCATCTGGAGTACTGCAAAGGGGCAAGATGTGACACTGGTGAACATAGCCAACATCCTGGAGTACTTGGCAGAGCTCTACCATACAGGCCTGTCCTATTCTTCCATCAAGATACATGCATCAGCTATTTCAGCAGAATACAGCTTGGATCCTCCTGTCTTCTCGCATCCTCTGCTCAGACAGTTTCTGAGAGGAATTAAAAATGTAAAACCTCCCAGGAAACCTCCATTGCCAGTATGGGACTTGAATTTTGTTCTAGAAATGCTGACTCTTCCTCCTTTCGAACCAGCAGCAACAGCAGAATTACAATACTTATCCTGGAAAACTGCCTTCCTGCTAGCAATAACTTCAGCAAGAAGGGTTTCTGAACTGCAGGCATTAATGGCAGTGCAACCCTTCCTGATCTTCCATCAAGACAGAGTGTCCATGAGAACAAATCCTACATTTATGCCTAAGGTGGTATCCAGAGTTTCTTTAAATCGGGCTATCCACCTCCCTACATTCTTCCCCAACCCACAGAACAGGGGAGAAAGGCTCTTACATACCTTGGATGTACACAGACAATTACGCTACTACCTGGACAGGACAAAAACAATAGAAAGACTGACCAGCTTCTGGTAGCATATGCAACAGGGAAGGAAGGAAACCAATTTCTAAACAGACAATCTCCAAATGGATAGGAAATTGCATTAGATTTTGTTACTCCTACCATGGAAAGAAAACTCCAGAGAACATCAGGCCTCACTCCACAAGGGCTACAGCCACTACCACAGCTTTCTTCAGGAGTGGCTACCAAGGACATTATAGAGGCTGCTACTTAGACCTCCATGCATACATTTGCCAAGCATTATAACTTACCTCTATACTCTAGATCCTGTGCTGGTTTTGCCACTGCTGTTTTGCAAGGGATCCTAACTACACCATAATCTTTTCTCTTTACCTCCTCCCCTAGTTTAGCTATGGTATTCTACCCATTTGTAAAGACTGCAGATGCATCCTTGAAGGACATAGTACAGTTTTGTACCTACCATAAATGTAGATGTCAGAGAGGAATGCATCTGCAGTCAGGATTACCCACCCTCCTTCCCCTCTGAGGTACTCCTAGGGTATTTACCAATCTTCAGCTAGCTTGGGGGGGATCTATTATGGTGTATTTGTTTGTATATATGTACATACATGCTAATTTTGTGTGTTTGCTCTCTACTATTTGGGAAACTTTGGCATTTATCCAAATTTAGCCATCCAAGAGGGCACCTGGCATCTGGGGCAAGAAACACTGAGGAAAATGGCGTCGGCTGATGCCTTTATACCCGAATAACTGCCGCAATGACGTCGGGTGAAGTGCGACACCTGCCGAAGCCAGACCCAGACTTTGGAATCCGGCCGACCGAAGGGCTGCCTGACGACAGGACAACCCATTTGTAAAGACTGCAGATGCATTCCTCTCGGACATCTACATTTATGGTAGGTACAAAACTGTACTTTTCTGTTACTTGCACCATGGTAAACCTGTGCCCAAGGGGATCAGATCCCATTCCACCAGGGCTGCCTCTACTTCAGCAGCTTTTCTCAGAGGGGTTCCTACCAGAGACATTTTAGAAGCTGCTACTTGGAGCTCTGTTCATACATTCACAAAGCATTACCATTTACCTCTCTCTTCTAAATCCAGTGCAGGCTTTGCCACTGCAATCCTGCAGGGCCTTATAGCTGCTCCCAATGCTGTTTAATTCCATCCTCCTAGCCATAGCTTTGGGATTCTACCCAAATGTAATGACTGCAACAGTGAAACATGAAGAACATAGTACAGTTGTGTACACTTAGCATAAATGTAGATGTTCGAGTGTATTCACTTTTGCAGTCCGGGTTACCCACCCTCCAGCCCCCTTTCTGTATCTCTTCTTGTCTTCACTATGCTCAAAAGCCTTTGTGGTGTATTTGCTTTTAGTTGAAGGTAAATTTTATGTGTTCTAAAGTGCATGTATATATTTATAGTTGTATATATATTTTTGCACCCTATTTGGGGGGGCACCTGACATCTGGGGCAAGAAAAACTAATTAAAATGGCGTCGGCTGCATGTTTTATACCCCTGACGACCTGACGTCCTGGAAGAGGAGACAGCAACCAGCGCAAGACCCAAGACTTTGTTATTCAGGCCGACTGAGGGCAACCTTCTAGCAGATTACCCAAATGTAATGACTGCAACAGTGAATACACTCTAACATCTACATTTATGGTAAGTGTACACAACTGTACTTTTCTCAGCTACCTTCGCCCTGAGGTCATGGAAGTACTTGGCACACTTTTAGACTTCAGAGAGATTTGACTAAGGAACTTTCAAGTACACAGAGTCCATGTCTGGTGAGGATTTCAAAAGAACATCCTCTCAACTGGCCATTCTTATATCCATATCAAGCGCTATGATGAGGTTAGTCTCTCACACAGCTGATGTTACCTCACGAACAGCTGGTTTAGGCATCACGTAAAGAGACATGTCTGGATGTGATTGTGCAACTTTGCAGAGCCTTTTAAGACTTCTTTTATTAACACCACATTCGATGGCACTTCCTTGTCTGGGCCATCTGTAAAGAATACGCTTACCTGCCGAGAAAATGATGGAAAGACCCTTTCTGCCATAGGGATCAAGTATCAATGGTAGGCATTGCCCTAGAGGCAGAGGAGGCCTGCAAAACCAGGGCTTTAGAGATTCCTTTTCAGACAGGCCCTATCAGCGTTCCTGAAGTGCTGCCAGACTGTCCTACTCTGGAGGCAGTCGGGAGTTGATACTCTCTGCACCTGAATGCTTGGGCAAGCATCAGAAAAGGCTCATGGGTTCTAAGAGTAACATCCGGAGGTTATTGCATACAGATGTTCTTCGTGTTTCACTGTTGCAGTCATCAGACTTGGGTTATCTGCCTGCAGGTTGCCCTCAGCCCGAATACCAGAGTCTTGGGATTTCTCAGAGATTTTCATTCTTACTGCGTCACCTGTTTAGGCCCAGACCACTACGTCCCTTGCTGTCGGTTTTGTGCCTTGTTCAACGCCCGAACTATTTGTCGTCGGGCTGTTTTTGTCTCAATTCTTTCGCTGTCGTTCTCCATATTTCGAAATGGCTTTGGTAAGCCATCCGACTACCGACCTTCCGAAAAAACGTAAAGATAAAGACCGAGACAGACCGCATAGGTCCAAAACTGCCGACGACACTTCTGTTAAGCTAGTCGCCAGTCTGCCGGTACTCAGGGAGGCGCTTTCGCAGTCCCTGATGTTCATCGTGCATACAACTGCAGTCATAACAGATGGGTTCTCCTGCCATCAGACGGGTCCTCGGTCGGCCGAATTCCAAAGTCTAGGTCCGGCGTTGGTTGTCGTCGCTTCTTCCCTGACGTCAGTGTGACAGGGGTATAAAAGAACCAGCCGACGCCATTTTCTTCCGTCTTTCTTGCCGCACGGTGCCCGAAGCAGAAGCAGTTCGCAAGTACCGGTCGGCCAGCTCCTGAAATTACGAAAATTTTGCGAAGTTTTCTTGAAAGCTAAGTACCCCGTTGGGGAAACTTTTCTTGCCTCAGACCGATGTCAGACAAAGTTAATAATTGTATTTCACGTGGGAAGCAAATACCGCATAAGGATTTTCATTCCCTCTGTATTCCTTGTTTAGGCCCAGACCACGACATCTCGGTCTGTCGTTTTTGTGCTACATTCAACAAACGCACCATCAAGTGTCGGGCGGAGTTCGCCCAGCATTATTTTGGCAAAAAATTTAACTATATTATGTCGTCGGATACTCTGACTCCAGTTTTGTCTAAAAAGCGCAAAGATAAGGACCGACACATGAGGTCCGCGGCCTCTACCGACACCATGCCAAAGCCGACTACAGGTGGTCCGGTTCTCAGCGAGGCGCCTACGCAGCCCCTGACTACCGACGACACTTCATTGGCGGTGTCTTCTGTGCCCGAGGTCGCAGGCTCCTTGGCCCACACCCCGACTACAGATGCCCGAAGCCACTCTTGGTGGTGAATCTCAAAAGGTAGACAGGTCTGCCTCCTCTCAAGGTGTCTTCAGACCTTCCTCTTCTTTTTCCATCAAGGCTTTCAATAAGTGTAAAGCAGCCATGCATTCTAAGAGACAAGCTACACAGGGCCCATCTCCAGGCCCCATGCCTAAAAAGCAGATGCTTAAAATGGCTGAGGATTTAATTACTCTTATCAGGGGTTCGCAACCCCCACCCCCCCGGACAAAAGGCCCAGAGTGGAGGAAAAATCCCCCTCCTCTGATCAGGCCTCCATTATATCAGAGCACTCTGATGAACAGGAACATTCTTACTCCCCTTTTGAAGATTCTGATGCAGAGAAGTCCATTCCCTCTGTATCCCCCCCAGAGGATTACTCATTTGGGGAAACCTTGCATACCTTAAGGGAACACTTCCACTGGGAAGGCCAAGAGTACTCAGATTCCAAGAAAAGGCTTAGGGATTTTCTCTTGCTACCTCCGCACAGGCCTCTGGCTATACCTCCTGTCTTGGACATACTAGATGATGTGTACTCGGAGGCCTGCCTTAACCCAGATTCTTTACCTCCAGCCCCAGTCAAGCCTGACAGGTACTACCGGGTTCCTGACTCACACCAATTTCTATACAAAAGCCATTGTGCTGACCCAGAAACTATCTCACAGGGCCCCAAGGGGGAATTAAGGCCTCCACTGCGAATAATCCATTACCTACCGAGAAAGATTCCAGATCCTTAGAAAGGTGGGGAAAAAAAGGTATGTACCTCGGCCACCTTAACCATGAGGGCATTAAACTGCCAGTTCCATATGCTAAAGTACCAACAGTTTCTGTTATCACAATTGAGAAGTAAAATGTCACAACCTGAACAACCAGACTTGAAGGAGTTGCAGGATTTGATGCATAGTGCAGAACAAGTGGGTAAACATACCTTGCAATGTGGTTTTGATGCTCTAGAGGCCTCATGTAGAGCTGCTGTTACAGGATCAGTCATACGTAGACATGCCTGGCTCAAGGAACAAACCTTACCAGATCATGTCAAAGCTAAATTACTAGATGCCCCTCTACAAAAGGATGTATTATTTGGTGCTAATGCTGAGGAGGTATTAAAGAAAATGGAGGAAAAGGCTAAATCAATGCAAACAGTGAAAGATTTTCTACAGGTACAACCCCCACGTTTCAGTAGAAATTTGCCTTCCAAAAATTGGTCCTTTCCAGCCACGGACAGACCCCAAAGAGGTAGATACAGGCGCCCGAGGGGCAGAGGGCAATCCCAAGGATCGTTTAGAGGCAGACAATGGCAAGCTCCTACACAAAGAGGTGGTGAGGATAGTTCGCAGCCATTCAGAAAGCAAGCCCAATGACTTTCCCCTTTGCATGCCAAGCAAGGCTCAAATGGCAGCACCCTTAGGCGGAAAACTGGCATTTATTTTCAAAAAATTGGCATATTGTCACAAAAGACAAGTGGATCCTGGATATTATAAACAGAGGCTACAGATTCCATTTTCACACCCTTCCAAAAATGAGAGGCATGCCAAACCTGCCACACAATCAAAGGGCAGAGGCACAAAGACAAATTTCAAATCTCATAGACATGAAAGCTATTCAAGAGGTACCTACTCACGAACAAGGTCAAGGTTTTTATTCCAGACTATTCCTGGTACCAAGGAAGGGAAAAGATTGGAGACCTATTTTGGACCTATCCATCCTAAACACATTTTTACTCGTACCAAAATTCAAGATGCTCACTTTACAGCAGCTTCTTCCCATGCTGGGCAAGGAGTCTTGGCTGGTAACATTGGACCTCAAAGAGGCATACCTGCATGTCCCAATCAGACAAAATTGCAGAAGATACCTCAGATTTCTTGCAGGTTCAACCCATTATCAATTCTCTGCATTGCCCTTTGGCTTATCTACTGCGCCCAGAGTATTCCCGAAATGCTTGGCATCAGTAATTGCCTACTGCAGACTTCAAGGGATACAAATATACCCCTATTTGGACGACTGCCTGATCCAAGCGGACAGCAAGCACATACTTCTGAAACATCTGGCTTTTGTAATAATGTTGTTGAATTCTCTGGGATACACAGTCAACAAAAGGAAATCAAGGCTAATACCCTCTTGGAAAATAATTTTCCTGGGTGCCAACTTGGACACAAACACCCAGATGGCCTACCTCACGCCAGAGAAGCAGGGGCAACTAACTCAATACTTCAGAACTCTAGCAGATTTCACCAGGCTGACTGCAAGGAAAATCCTGCAGGCTCTGGGATTCATGGCATCTTGCATCCTACTAATCCCATGTGCAAAACTGCATATGAGGAAACTTCAATGGTACCTGAAAAACCTATGGTATCAACACAGCCACAGTTTGGAAACAATAATACCACTAATTCCATGTCTTCAAAAGGAATTTCTGTGGTGGGCTCAAGCATGCCAAACAAACACAGGTCTCCCATTCAGCAAGCCTCAAGCAAATCAAGTCATCACAACAGACGCCTCGGACTACGCCTGGGGGGCGCACATGACAGATCGGTGCATTCAGGGCAAATGGTCCCAAAAAGAAAAGCGCCTTCACATCAATCAAAAGGAAATGCTAGCAGTAATAAATGCTAATGTCCTTCAAGAATGCAACTGCAGTCCTGACATATGGGTTGTCCTGCCTCAGGCAGCCCTTCAGTCGGCCGGATTCCAAAGTCTGGGTCCGGCGTCGGCTGATGTCGCCTCTTCCCCGACGTCAGAGCGGCTGGGGTATAAAAGCATCAGCCGACGCCATCTTCTCCAGTCTTTCTTGCCGCGCGGTGCCGAAGCAGAAGCAGTTCGCAAGTGCCGGTCGGCCGGCTCCTCCTGTTTTCAGTTACCGAAGTCATCAAAAAGCTAAATACCCCGTTGGGGAACTTTTCTTGGCTCAGCCGATGTCAGATAAAACTGCAAAAGTTAATAATTTGTCTTGTGGTAAACAAATACCTCATAAGGACTTCCATTCTTACTGCCTTCCCGGCCTGGGCACAGACCACGACGTCTCGGCCTGTGCTGCCTGTGCTTGCTTCAATAAGCGCACACTCAGGCACCGGGCAGAATTTGCTGAAGACTTTTTTGGGGAAAATTTCTCCTATATCATGCCGTCGGAACAACCGACAGCGCATATTTCCAAAAAACGGAAGGACCGGGACCGACATTCTCGGCCCGCGACTTCCACCGACACCACGCCAAAGCCTTCCGCGAGTGCATCAGTCTCTTTGGAGGCGGTAATTCAACCTCTCCAGACAGACGACACCGCTTTACTGCACACTTCGGTCCCGGAGGCTACCCCGGTGCCGGTTGTTGATTTTCCTCCTGAAACCGAAGCACAAGATTTACCTGACACCATACCGGTGGACAAAGTTACTCCAGCACGTGGGGCAGCTAGGCCTCCGGTCTCTATGTCCATCAAGGCCTACACACGTGCTAAGGCTGCCAGCCAGGCTAAGTCTCACCCTCCTAAATCTTTTTCCCAGGGTCCCACTTCTGATAAACAGATCATGACTTTAGCTGCAGATCTAATTTCTTTAATCAGAGGCTCTCAGGCTCATCCAGACAGAGGTTCTCAGCCGCCTGCAGATAAAAGGCCTAGGGTTGAGCAGACAGATACCCTTTCCTCAGATGAAGCCTCTGGGGACTCGGACCATTCAGATTCCCAGGAAGAATCCTTCCAGGCCTACGAGGATTCTGATGCTGATGAATCCATTCCCTCTGCCTCTCCTCCAGAGGATATTTCTTTCAGGGAAATTCTCCACTCCATGAGAGAGCATTTTCAGTGGCAGGGCCAGGATTTCTCCGACTCCAGGAAAAGGCTACGTACTTTCCTTAAGTTACCCCAGCACAGGCCTTTAGCTATTCCACCAGTGTTAGATGTATTGGATGATGTGTACTCAGACTCCAGTGCTTCCCCTGATTCTCTCCCACCTGCTCCTATCAAGCCAGACAGATATTACAGGGTTCCTGAAACTCATAAGCATCTCTTTAAGGCCCACTCTGTGGATCTAGAAACTATTTCCCAGGGGCCCAAAAGAGTGGCCACTTCCACGGCCAAAAATCCTTTGCCCGCAGACAGGGAATCTAGGTCCCTGGAGAAATGGGGCAAAAAAGTTTATACCTCAACCACCCTTGCCATGAGGGGACTTAACTGTCTTTTTCATATGTTTCAATATCAGGATTTCTTGATGGATGATTTGCAGAAAAAGTTAGCCTCTCCTGAGCCTTTAGATAGAAAGGCCTTGCAGGATTTGGTTCATAATACTCAGCAGGTTAGCAATCATTTTCTTCAGTGTGGTTATGATGCATTGGAAGCTTCATGTAGGGCAGCTATGACAGGGGCCGTCATACGTAGACCTGCTTGGTTGAAAGAACAGGCATTGCCAGATCATGTTAAAGTAAAGCTCCTAGATGCACCTCTGGAAAAACAGAAGCTATCTGGTGCTAATGCACAGGATGTGTTGAAATCTATTGAGGAAAAGGCTAAATCAGTACAAACAGTCAAAGATTTCCTCCAGGTTCAGCAGGAATTGGCCTTCGAAGAATTGGTCCTTTCCAGACACTGACAAGTTCCAAAGGGGAAAAAACAGGCGTGCTCGAGGTAGAGGGCAATACTACCTCCTACAGGGGCCGCCAATGGCAACCAACTAGTCAGAGAAGTGGCGCAGGGACTTCTACTGCTCCACAGGGACAATCACAATGACTTGACTTTGACACCACTGACCAAGGCTCAAAGAGAAGCACCTTTAGGCGGAAAATTATCCTTATTTTCAAAGAATTGGCACGTTTTTAACAAAGGACAAATGGATTCTGGACATAATAGACTTACAGGTTCCACTTCCATACCTTACCATCAAGACAAGGCATGCCAAACCTGCCACAAAATCAAAGGGCAGAGGCACTCATACAAGTTTCAAAGCTGTTACAAATCAAAGCAATAGAAAAGGTTCCTCCTCAGGAACAAGGCCAGGGATTCTACTCAAGACTGTTCCTTGTTCCAAGAAAAAAAAAGCAATGGAGACCTATACTGGACTTGTCCGCTCTAAACACTTTTCTCATTGTGCCAAAATTCAAAATGCTGACGTTACAGCAACTTCTTCCCATGCTGGGCAAGGGGTCTTGGCTGGTTACTCTGGACCTCAAGGAGGCATACCTGCATGTCCCAATCAGACACAGTTGCAGAAGATACCTCAGATTTCTTGCAGGGTCAGAGCATTATCAATTCTCAGCATTGCCTTTTGGCTTATCTACTGCACCCAGAGTATTTACGAAATGCCTGGCATCAGTAATTGCACATTGCAGACTCCAGGGGATACAAATATACCCTTACCTGGACGACTGCCTTATACAAGCGGACAGCAAACAAGCCTTGATAAGAAACTTGGACTATGTCATTCACTTACTACAGGCTTTGGGATACACAGTCAACATTCAAAAATCAAGACTACTGCCATCCCAACAAATAATTTTTCTAGGAGCTAAACTGGACACAAATTCACAAATGGCTTTCCTCACAGAAGAAAAACAAGAACAATTTCCAGATTACTTCAAAAGCCTAGCAAAGCACACCCAGATGACTGCAAGGAAAATCCTGCAGGCCCTGGGTTTCATGGCATCTTGCATTCTTCTGATTCCACTGGCAAGACTACACATGAGAAAACTACAATGGTACCTAAAAAGTTTATGGTCTCAACACAGCCACAACTTAGAAGAAATTATCCCACTCATTCCATGTCTACAAAAGGAATTTTTGTGGTGGGCACAAGCAAGCCAATTAAACAAGGGCATGTCTTTCAACAAACCTCAAGCAAGCCAAACCATTACAACAGACGCCTGAGATCATGGATGGGGGGGTGCACATGGAGGGCAGATGCATTCAAGGGCAATGGGCTCCCCGGGAAATGCATCTGCACATCAATCTAAAAGAGATGTTGGCAGTGATTCATGCAATCGAGGCCTTCGGAAAATTTGTTCAGCAAGGTCATCTGCTAATAAAGACAGACAACACCACTGTCATGTGGTACATAAAGAAACAGGGAGGCACTCATTCTTACCCCCCTCTGCAGACTAACAATGACTCTTTGGGAAAAGTCCCTGAAACTGAACATACAGTTGCAATCCCAGTTTGTTCCAGGCAAGGACAATGTTCTGGCGGACAGTCTAAGCAGAATCATTTTGGGCCCGCACGAATGGATGCTGCATCCAGACATTTTTTCACAAATAACTCATGCATGATGCATGGGGAAGGCCGGACATAGATCTCTTTGCCTCTCACCTCAATCATCATCTGAAAAAGTTCTGTTCGAGGACACACCATCCTCAAGCCTGGAGAATGGATGCTCTCTCCTTCAGCTGGAATTCTCTAACAATCTATGCATTCCCACCTCTACCATTAATGACCAAGGTGTTACTGAAGATCAAAGCAGAACAACCGAAAGGCATTTTGATAGCTCCAGACTGGCCAAGGCAGCACTGGTATCCATTACTAAGGAGCATATCTCGCACCAAGCCGTGGCCCCTGCCTCAATGGCCTCTGCTTCTAACTCAGCACAATTACAGGACTGTTCATCCCAACCTGCAAACATTGCAACTGACAGCTTGGAGGGTTCCATGACTTCTACCCATATCTCTCTCTCCAAAAAAGTTCAAGAGATCTTGCTGGAAGCACGCAGACCTTCCACCAGAAAAACTTATTCAGCCAAATGGAAGAGATTTAACATCTGGAATGCCAACAAGGGTCAGGATGCATCAGTAATGAGCATACCTCCGATACTAGAATACTTGGCAGAAATGCTTCATAGTGGCCTTTCATATTCTTCCATAAAAATACACGCTTCAGCAATCTCAGCAAAATACAACTGTGATCTACCTCTGTTTTCACATCCTTTGCTAAGACAGTTTCTAAGAGGGATAAAGAATATCAAACCTCCCAGAAAACCACCAGTCCCTGCATGGGACCTCAACTTCGTCTTGGAAAAACTAACTCTTCCTCCTTTTGAGCCAGCAGCATCTTCAGAAATGCAATTTCTCCCCTGGAAAACAGTTTTCCTGTTGGCAGTTACCTCAGCAAGAAGAGTCTCGGAGATACAGGCCCTCATGGCAGTACCTCCATTTCTCATTTTTCATCAGGACAGAGTTTCTTTAAGAACCAATCCTTCATTCATGCCAAAAGTGATATCCAGGCTGTCTCTAAATCAAGCAATTCACCTGCCTACTTTCTTTCCCAATCCTCAAAATAAAGGAGAAAAGCTGCTGCACACTTTGGACATACACAGACAATTACGCTACTACTTGGACAGAACAAAGGCCAACAGAAAGTCTGACCAACTATTTGTAGCTTACGCTGCTGGAGTGCAAGGAAAGGCAATTTCCAAACAAACAATTTCAAAATGGATTGGACACTGCATCAGATTCTGTTACTCTTTCCATGGAAATGGTGTGCCAGCCAATATCAGGCCACACTCCACCAGAGCTATAGCCACCTCCACAGCTTTTCTAAGAGGGGTGGCTACAAAGGGCATTCTAGAAGCTGCTACATGGAGCTCCGTGCATACATTTTCCAAACACTACAACCTGCCTTTATATTCCAGATCCCGAGCAGGCTTTGCTTCGGCAGTCCTGCAGGGCATTTTAGCTACACCATCTTTTTCTTAGATCCTACCACCCCCAGCTTGGCTATGGTATTCAACCCATATGTCAGGACTGCAGTTGCATTCTTGAAGGACATAGTACAGTTTTGTACCTACCATAAATGTAGATGTCTGATAGATATGCAACTGCAGTCAGGTTTACCCTCCCTCCTACCCCTCTGTAATTTACTTTTTTGGGTCCACTACCCCTTTTCCAACTTAGCTGGGGATAGCATTTATGGTGTATCTGTTTATTACTGTTGTGCATGTCTGGAATTTTATCCATTCTCTAAATTTAGCCTTCCTTGGAGGGCACCTGGCATTAGGGGCAAGAAACACTGAAGAAGATGGCGTCGGCTGATGCTTTTATACCCCAGCCGCTCTGACGTCAGGGAAGAGGCGACATCAGCCGACGCCGGACCCAGACTTTGGAATCCAGCCGACCGAAGGGCTGCCTGAGGCAGGACAACCCATATGTCAGGACTGCAGTTGCATATCTATCGGACATCTACATTCATGGTAGGTACAAAACTGTACTTTATAGCTTTCAAAGACCTTCTGCATCCAGGTCAACTATTGATAAGGACAGACAACACCACAGTAATATGGTACATAAACAGGGAGGAACCCATTCATACCCCCTATGCAGGCTGGCCATGTCACTTTGGAACATGGCTCTGGACTTACAAATCGAACTTCAAGCGCAGTACTTGCCAGGCAAGGAAAACACGCTGGCAGACAACCTAAGCAGAAATATGACAGATCCACACGAATGGAAGTTGCATCCTCAAGTTTTTACAGAGATAATTCAAGCATGGGGAAGGCCAGACATATAGATCTCTTTGCCTCCCACAAAAATCACCAATTGACAAAATTCTGCTCAAGGATTTTTCATCCAAAGGCCTGGAGAGTGGACGCTCTCTTTCAGTTGGACAACAATGACAGTTTATGCCTTCCCACCTCTTCCTCTGCTGCCCAAAGTTCTATTAAAAACCAGAGTAGACAGACCAAAGATGATTCTCATTGCTCCAGACTGGCCAAGACAACACTGGTACCCACTCCTGAGGAGCCTGACTCATTCCCCACCATGGACCCTGCCTCTAATGCCTCTTCTTCTGACTCAACACAGCTTCAAAACTCTTCACAGTCAGCTGAAAACACTCAATCTAGCCGCATGGAAGATTCCTTAACATCTCAACAGACCCTACTCTCCAAGGAGGTGCAGGATGTCATTTTGGAGGCCAGAAGGCTGTCTACTAGAAAAGCTTACTCCGCAAAATGGAAATGGTTTATGCCTGGAATGAGAAAAAGGGCCAGAATCAAAACTGAATTTACCTCAAATATTACAGTATCTAGCTGAGCTGCTAAGCAGTGGACTTTCATTCTCCTCCATCAAAATCCATGCCTCAGCCATTTCTGCAGAATACAACACTGATCCACCTTTATTCTCTCACCCCCTCTTAAGACAGTTCCTCAGAGGGGCTAAGAATCTAAAACCCCCAAGGAAACCACCAATACCTGCTTGGGATCTCAATTTCATTATAGAAAAGCTGACCTTGCCTCCTTTTGAGCCAGCTGCCTCAACAGATTTGCAATATTTGTCCTGGAAAACTGCTTTCCTTCTGGCTATTACCTCAGCTCGTAGGGTATCGGAACTACAAGCCCTCATGGCTGTGCAGCCTTTTATCATCTTCCATCAGGACAGAGTTTCCTTACGAACCAACCCATCCTTTATGCCAAAAGTGGTATCCAGGGTAGCTTTGAATCAGGCTATACACTTACCTACCTTTTATCCTAATCCTCAAAACAAAGGGGAGAGATTACTACATTCCTTGGACATCCACAGACAACTGCCTTATTATTTGGACAGAACAAAGCCTTTCAGAAAATCAGAACAGCTCTTTGTGTCCTGTGCTATAGGAGCTCAAGGGAAGCCAATCTCCAAACAGACAATCTCAAAATGGATAGCCCACTGCATACGCTTTTGTTATTCTTTTCATGGCAAAACTGTACCTACAGGCATCAGATCTCACTCCACAAGGGCCACAGCTACCTCTGCAGCTTTCCTCAGAGGAGTTCCTACCAAAGATATTTTGGAAGCAGCCACTTGGAGTTCTGTGCATACCTTCTCTAAGCACTACCATCTTCCATTATACTCCAAATCTAGAGCAGGCTTTGCCACTGCAGTCTTGCAGGGCATCCTGGCTCCTCCTAGTTCCACCTAGTGCCTACCCACCCCTTTCTTAGCTTTGGGATTCTACCCATCTGTTATGACTTCAGCTGTATGCACGATGAACATAGTACAGTTTTGTACCTACCATAAATGTAGATGTTCGAGTGCTAATACAGCTGCAGTCCAGGTTTCCCTCCCTCCTTCCCCTCTTGGGACAGGCCTATTGGCTAACACCTCCTCATACAACCTGATTGGGGTATTCATTTATGGTGTATTTGCTTGCTCTACTGTATTTTGATTATATGGCAGTACTTTATTACACAAATTTATGTATTGCCTTCCTTCTGGGGGCACCTGACATCTGGGGCAAGAAAAACTGAAGAAAATAGCGTTGGCTGGTTCTTTTATACCCCTGTTGCACTGACGTCAGGGAAGAAGCGACAACAACCGACGCCAGACCTAGACTTTGGAATTCGGCCGACCGAGGACCCGCCTGATGGCAGGAGAACCCATCTGTTATGACTGTACCTGCATTAGCACTCTAACATCTACATTTATGGTAGGTATAAAACTGTACTTTATCCACTTCTACAGATTTGCAGGCCTCTACTGAGACCCATTCGGAGTCTGGTATGCTGAGAGATGCTTCTTCGACTATGGAATCTGTGGATGTCTCTACCTAGGATGGGTCCGGAGCAGCTGTGCAGGCACCAGCTTCTGAGGGTGTATTCCGATGTTCATATTAAACAGACTACTTTGTTAATGACTAAATCTACCGAATTTCTCAGGCCCAGAGTTCGCACTACACCTAGGAAACTGACCAAAGTGCATTCTCAAGCTCCCATGCCACAGAAACAAATGCTTAGAATGGCTGAAGACCTTATTACTTGGGGGATGCCAGCAGTCCCCCTCTAAAAGACAAAGAATTGAGTTTCCTTCTGATTCTTCAGACCATGAGTCTGATGACTCTGACCCCTGTGATAACCAGGACATACCTTTATCTATCTATGAGGACTCAGATGCAAAGGATTCAATTCTCTCAGCCCCCCCCCCCCCCGAAAGTACGAAAGTATTAAGGCTTCTACAGCCAGAAACCCTACCCCTTCGGATAGGGATTCTAGGGCTCTAGACAGATGTGGTAAGAAGGTATATACCTCTGCAACTCTTGCCATCAGGTCTTTAAATTGCCAGTTTCACATGTTGAAGTACCAGCAGCATATTACTGATCTAATTAAACAAAAAAATGTTGTTGATTCCTGATTGTACAGAAAAATAAGGGCTTACAAGACTTAATGTATTTTGCAAACCAAGTTGGTAAACATACTTTGCAGTGTGGTTTTGATGCCTTAGAAGCATCTTGCAGGGCTGCTGTCACTGGGCCTGTTCTGAGAAGGCATGCTTGGCCGAAGAAACAGATCTTGCCAGACCATGTCAAGGCAAATTTACTTGATGCTCCATTTCGCCAAGAATGAATGTTTGGCTCTAAAGCAGAAGACGTTCTCAAAAAGATGGAAGAGACAGCTAAATCCATGCAAACTGTTAGATTTCTTACAGGTACAGCCACCTAGATTCAGTAGGCATTGCCCTTCAAAAATAATGCTCCTTTCCAGTCCCTTCCAGACCTTCTCAGCCCAAACCCAGGGGCAACAGACCACACACACTACAGTTTCAGGGTATTCACAGATCTAAACAATAGAGTGCTGCCTCCTCAATGACTGGGAGCAATAAGCCACCCCCTGTGGAAAAAGTTCACAATGACTTGTCCTTAATCCTTCCCAACCATGCCCAAGTACTTTCACCCCTAGGAGGAAAACTCGCCCTGCATGCAAAATACTGGCAGTATATTACCCAGGACTGATGGGTCTTAAACATTGTATCCTGGGGATACAGATTCTATTTCCACACTCTGCCAACCCCAAGTGAATTGCCACACCTTCCTCCAAACCAATGGACAGAGGCCCAAAAGCAAGTACTTTCCCTTCTCAGTATCAGGGCTATTCAACCTGTGCCAACAGAGCAAAGGGGACAGGGTTTCTACTCCAGGCTGTTCCTGGTGCCCAAGGAAAGAGAACTCTTGGCACCCTATTCTGGATCTGTCAACCCTAAACGCCTTCCTGGCAGTACCAAAATTCAAAATGCTTACACTCCAGCATCTCCTTCCTATGCCTGCCAAGGACTCCTGTCTAGTCACCCTAGACTTAAAAGAAGCTTATCTGCACATCCCCATAAGGGAATCTTGCAGAAAATATCTAAGATGTTCATCGTGTTACACTGCTGCAGTCATCACACTTGGGTAATCTGCTGTCAGGCTGTCCCGCAGTTGGCCCGAGTTCCAAAGACTTGGACCGGTGTCGGATGCTGTCACTTCTTCCCTGACGTCAGTGCGACAGGGGTATAAAAGAGGCAGCAGACGCCATTTTCTTCAGTCTTTCTTGCCGCGCGGTGCCCAAAGCAGAAGCAGTTCACAAGTGCCAGTCGGCCGACTCCTGAGATTTTGAAATCTAATTTCAGACCTAAATCTTCAATAAAGCTAAGTACCCCATTGGGGAACCTTTTCTTGCCTCAGTCCGATGTTAGAAAAAGTTAATTGCATTTCTTGTGGGAAGCAAATACCTTATAAGGATTTTCATTCTTATTGTATGTATCCCTTGCATCTGGTACCCAGTCAAAAGATTGTATTCCTGGGAGCAAGCTTAAACACAATTTCCCAGATGGCATTCCTCACTCCAGAAAAGCAGGTTTATTTGACAACTTATTTCAAACTACTGGCCTCCCAAACCCAGCTATCTGCAAGAAAAATACTGCAAGCCCTAGGGTTCATGGTCTCTTGTATTCTACTGATTCCATATGCAAGACTGCATATGAGGAAACTCCAGTGGCAGTTAAAAAGTCTCCGGTGTCAACATTCCCGGGACCTGGAAGCAGTGATTCCTATCATTCCTTGCCTAAGGACAGAGTTCCTTTGGCGGGCAGAGGCTTGCAACCACAACAAGGGACTCCCTTTCTCACAATCCCCTGCCATCCAAAACTGACAACAGACACATCAGACTATGCATAGGGGGCTCACATGGCAGGCAAATGCATTCAAGGCAAATGGAGCCCAGGACAAATTTACCTGCATATCAGTCAAAAAGAAACGTTAGCTGTACAGAATGCACTGACAGCCTTCAGGGCCTTCATTCATCCAGGACAACTACTGATAAAGACGGACAACACCACAGTTATGTGGTGCATAAGTAGGGGGAACTCACTCCTACCCACTCTGCAGGTTAGCCATGGCTCTGTGGAACACAGCCTTAAGCAACCAATTGCACCTGCAAGCTCAGTTCCTGCCAGGCAAACAAAATTCATTGGCAAACGACTTGAGCCTAAATCTAATGGACCCACACGAGTGGAAGCAGGAACCAAACTCTTTCAAACTTTTAATACACAGGTCGGGGATACCAGAGGTGGACCTCTGTGTCCCCCCAAAACCATCAGCTAAACAAGTTTTGCAGCAGAATTCCCAACCCCCAAGCTTGGAAAGTGGATGCTCTATCCTTCACGTGGGAAAACCTCTCAATCTATGCCTTTCCCCCCTCTGCCCCTCCTTCCAGAAGTACTCCTCAAGATCAAACAGGACAGACCAAGGACAATCCTTATTGCACCAGACTAGCCACGCCAGCACTGGTACCTGCTCCTACACAGTCTGACAGCAGTGCCACCCCGGCACCTACAGCAGACCTCCCTCTCTGCTGTCCCAGCAGGAGGGACAGATTTTTCATCCTCAGCTGCAAACTCTGAACCTGGCAGCCTTGCTTATTCCCTGAACACTTCACCAGCAACCCTCAGCAAACAGGTGCTAGATGTTATCCTTGAGGCCAGGAGGCCCAGTACTAGGAAATCCTATTCAGAAAAGTGGAATAGAGATACTGTTCTTGGAGCCAGTCTCAAGGGAATGACACAGCCATGCCCTTCTTGCCTCAAATCCTAGATTACCTCGCAGAGCTGCTCCACAAAGGCCTATCCTTCTCATCAATTAAGATTCATGCCTCTGTCATCTCAGCTCATTACAATACTGAGCCACCCCTCTTCTCTCACCCTCTGATCAAACAGTTCCTGAGAGGAGCTAACAATTAAGACCCCCAAGGAGAGCTCACACTCCTCCCCTGGGACCTTAACTTTGTACTAGAGAAGCTCAAACTTCCCCCTTTTGAGCCTTACTGCTAGCCGCCACTTCAGCAAGAAGAGTGTCTGAGTTACAGGCCCTTATGGCTGTGGAACCTTTCATTATCTTCCATGCGGACAGGGTTTCCCTCAGGACTAACCCATCTTTTATGCCCAAGGTGGTATCCAATGTGGCTTTAAACCAATCCATCCATTGCCAATCTTTTTTTTCCTAATCCTCAGAATAAAGGGGAAAGGATCATGCACTCCTTGGACGTGCACAGACAGCTCAGGTTCTACCTTGACGGGGCTAAACCTTTCAGAAAATCTTACCAGCTGCTAGTCAGCTTTGCTACAGGGGCAGAGGGCAAGGCCATTTCAAAACAAACCATTTCTAAATGGATAGCACACTGCATCAATTTCTGCTACAAACACTGTAGAAAACCTACCCCACAGGAGATCAGGCTTCATTCCACTAGGGCTACCTCAACCTCTTCATCTTTTCTCAGGGGAGTCCCTACCAGGGACATCCTGGAAGCTGCAACCTGGAGTTCTGTACACACCTTCACCAAGCAGTACCACTTACCTATCTTTTCCAAATCCAGAGCTGGATTTTCCATAGCAGTCTTACAAGGCCTGCTAGCTAGCCCTACTATGTCTTGACTGCCTCCACCCTTTTTCAACTTTGGGAATTAACCCAAGTGTGATGACTGCAACAGTGAAACACGAAGAACATAGTACAGTTGTGTACACTTACCATAAATGTAGATGTTCGAGTGTATTCACTGTTTCAGTCCTGGTTTCCTTTCCTCCAGCCCCTTGTCTTTCTATACTTACTACCTATCCTCTTTTTTAGCCATATCGTATGGAAATAGTATTTACTTTTTACTGGAGGTGTTCCTCACCATTTGATTGCTTCCTATTTTGGGGGGTCCTGACATCTGGGGCAAGAAAAACTGATGTAATGGCATTGGCTGCATGTTTTATACCCCTGACAACCTGACGTCATTGATGAGGTGTCAGCATTCGATGCCGAAATCCCAATACTCTGGTATTCCGGCCGACTGAGGGCTACCTCCAGGCAGATAATCCAAGTGTGATGACTGCAACAGTGAATACACTTGAACATCTACATTTATGGTAAGTGTACACACCTGTACTTTTTCCTTTCTTCCTGAAGGTCAAAGGAAGATCTTCCCAATGTTCCACCAAGTCAGAGGAAGGCAGCAGCACAAGAAATCCAGAACCTGCTAAACAAGAGTCATCAAAAAAGTTATTTCTGGTTAGATAGGATTCAGAACTCATTCATGCTTTTTTTTAGTGTCAGAGAAACCAGGGGACCTTATACCCATTTTGGATCTAAGCAGATTGAACCAGTATGTAAAAAGCAAAGTTTCAAATAGTCACTGTTCAGTCCATTCTGCCCTTCTTGCACAAGGAGGACTGGATGTGGTCTGTAGATCTTCAACATGCATACTATTGTATCAAAATAGACAGATGATCCAGAAGACATCATTGCTTTTGGCTGGGTTCCAGTCATTACCAATTCAGAGCTCTGCCCTTTGGACTTGGCGCAGCCTCCTGGGTGTTTAACAAATGCTTGGCAGTAGTTGCAGCTCATTTGAAACTGAAGGGGATTCCTGGTGTTTCCATATCTAGATGACTGGATCCTAAAAACCACATCTAAGCATCAACTTTAACCTGCCAGGGACTATTTACTCCAGTTTTGTGAATCTTTGGCCATTATGATAAATTTTGCCAAATCGAAACTTGAAACAGTTCAGAGCCTGGAATTCATTGGGACAGTTTTAAACGCATCTAAATAATAGCATCTTTGTTTATCCACCTCATTACTTCAGAAATCAGGTTCAGGCTGGTCTTTCTCCATCTCCCCCAGCAAGGTTAGTGCTCTAAGCACTTGGGTCAGTGGTAGCCGCCATAGTACTACTTCCTGTGTTGTGCTTTTTTATGCAAGATCTACAATTCCAGCTATACAGTGGCCCATCAACCCCTGTCTTTTAAAATAAAACCATGCAGATTTGCAAGTGACACATTCGCTGGTGGATACAATCGGATGATCTTTTTCTGGGCAGACCATTATTTCTACTGAACCCAATAGCCACAGTGACCACAGACACTTCTGCACTGTGGGGGGTGTGTGTCTTGGGAAGGACTGCCCAAGGCATGTGGTTCCCCCAAGAGACCAAGCAGCATATTAGTATCCTAGAAATCAGAGCAGTCCTTTTAGCTTTGCAGGCATTTCAAGATCCTCTTCCCCTGGGGACTATTGCAATTCAGACAGCATGTCTGTAGTCTGGTACTTCAACATGCAAGGAGGAACCCAGTCTTGCCCCCTTTACCGAGAGGCCATGAGAGTTTGGGAGTGGGTGATCTCATCAGACCTCTTATTGTGATGCACATCCCCTTGGAAACCAGTGTGCTTACAGACAAACTAAGCAGATCCTTTCTGATGCCTCACTTAATCAGTTGGTAGTGAATATGATTTTCAGGTGTAGGAACCTATCTGCCACTCCTTTAAAAAAAAATGCAGCAAGTACTTAGTGCTGATTCCCCCCTCAGGGGGAATCACCGAGAGATGCTCTTCTTCATGCTTGGTCGTCTGGTCTCCTTTTATGCTTATCCACCTCTTCCTCTGTTTCTAAGATTTTTGCAGAAAGCAAGCAGGCTGAATAGCTCAGTAATCCTCATTGCCCCCTTCTGGCCTCAGCAAATATGGTTCCCCTTTCTACAGTCTCATCTTCATTATCCTCCAACGATACTGGAACCCACGCATCTCTCACCCATCAGGGATTCAACACCCAAACATTCAGACCTTTAAGTTGACTGTATGGTTTCTCCACTTCCGGTGGTAGTTACAGTCCAGGCTGTCTTCCCCAGTTTGTGACATTTTTGACTTCTGAAAAGGATTCTGCCAAAAAAGTTTATAGAAGTAAGGTGAAAAGATTCTGTGTTTTGTTTGGGCATCAGATAAGGACATTGATCCTTTTTCAGCACCAGTTTTGTCTATTCTTCAATTTTTGACAACTCTTTTCAAAGATGGTGCTAGTTTTTCTACAGTTAAACTTAATTTGGCAGCAATTTCAAATTTGCACACAAGGAAGAACATATTTTTCCTTAGCTTTCTGTAGATTGTGTAAAGCTTTTATGAAAGTCATTTTTCTGCAATGGCTAAAGGATTCCTCACCACCTTGGGATCTTAATGTAGTACTTGAAGGTTTGACACAAACCCTTTGAATCTTCAGAAAAATCTGACCTAAAGTTTCTGTTATGGAAGACTACTTTCTTTGTAGCTATAACTTTGTCAAAAAGAATTTCTGAGCTCTGAGTCCTTTCATCAAAAACACCTTACGTTATTTTCCACAAAAATAGTTTCTCTGCAGACTGACCCTTCTTTTTTTACGTAAGGTAGCTTCTGAATATAACATTAACCAATCCATTCCCTTGCCAGTTTTCTTTGCAAATTTTGCAAGTAAAGGAGAGTTCATGCTACATCTCCTTGACATACATAGACAATTGCATTTTTACTTCCACAGGACAAAACAGTTTAGAAAGTCAGACCAGCTTTTTGGGTCTTTCTCTCCAAGTTGCCTAGGTCAGTCAGTTTCTAAAGTCACCCTAGCTAAATGTATTGCAGACTGTATCTCACGGATTTCCTCTGAGGGGTATGACATTGCCAAAATCTCCCCATGCTCACTCAACTAGAGCTATGGCTGCGTCATTGGCTTTTGGTCAAGAACGTCTATTGATGACATTTGTGCAGCAGCTATATGGTCTGAGGCTTCTACCTTTCTTTCAAATTATAAATTGGATATCGTATCTAGACAGAGCCTCTCTTGGTTTGGGAATACTGTGGAATTTCCTTCCATGAGGGCCACCCAAGGTTAACATAGCTGGTGACTCTATCCGTAAGTGAAGAATGAAAAGGACAACTTTGGATTTGTAAATTATGTACAAACCATAACTAGGCATCTGTGTTGTCCAGTTTCATTCTTCCTCAACTCCCCTCCTATCCATACCCTATCCATTTTTTTTCTTCTGGATGGCCCTCTTTGACTGTATTTAGAACCTACAGTTCCAAGTTTGAGCCCTGTCTTTTCTATCTGACTATACCTATTCATCATCTATTATAGTGAAATAGAGCAGTAGGAAGGAGTGGGGCATTATGGGTAGAGGGAAGAGCTCAAGTGTTGGATATAAAGTCTGTAGTATGCGTATGAGTTGGATCTGTAACCCATAAGGGAGGAAGAATGAAAATGGATAACAGATGCTAGTTATGGTGAGTGCATAACTTGTAATTTTCAACAGGTAGGTGGGAAAGCACCAGTGTATCATTTTTATTTCATTACCCTGTCTTTTTTTATTTAGTTATTATTGGAGCATGATTTGAAATGGTTATTAGGTGTATATCAAGACCTTCAATTAAATGCACATATTCCTGTGTACTGTAAATTCTGTCTAGCCTAGCCCAGTTTTTGTATCTTGGGTATTAATATGTAAATTCATTTTGAATGCCTAGTGCTGAATTCAAATATTTCATGCCAAATATTTTCATAAATTTCTTTAAAAATCTACTCTCTTGTTTCCCTTCTGGGCCCTCCAGACACATCTTCACTGTCCATAGGTAGGTACTAGGCTATCTGCCCAAAGGCATTTATAAGCCTAGCCGGAATGTGTTGGCTTTCGCCACCCCGTTAGATTAGTTCCCTGTGCCTCTGTCCAGCAGAACCACTAAAGTGATCCCCGGGGTAAACTTCCAGTTTCCCATCCACTCATCAAGGTTTCTCTTGAGTGTTCTTGGAGCTCTGCCTAATGTAGATTGGAATCTTGTTCCAGAACATGGGTATTCTCTGGGACAGGAATGTATCCCTCCAGCACGTCCTATTTATTGTTGTGGTGAGGTTTAGATCCCTAGAGCGTGTGGCTCGAAGGGATATGGTTTTCTTTAGGTGGAGCATGTCCATCAGTTCTGGGTTGGACATAGCCTTGTATGTCAGGCAAAGATCACCTCTGAGTAGGCAGTATGCAACCGAATACAGCTGGAGTTTCTTCAGTCGAGCTGCATAAGGGCATCTGTTTGAGACCAGTGATCCTGTTGGTGAGGTACTTCTGTGGTCTTTCCTGCTGTTGCAGATATCTTGTAAGGTACATCCCAAATGGGGTGTTGTACTCTATGATGGGTCTGATGAGTGATGCGTAGAGGGGCACAATGACCTCTTTTGATCTGGAAGCCAAACCCTTTTGTGATTAGGTGGGCCACATAGGATTTTCTAACCACTTTGGCAATGTGATTAGCAAAGGAGAAATTACTATCTACTTGGGTCCCCAGATCCCTTATTTCGTCTTCTGTATTTTGGGGGGCTACCACGTATGTTGTAATTTATGGGTACTTTGTTTTTTCCACTTTGCACTTTTTGGCATTTAGCTTGAGGCCATGGTTTTGACACCAGGTATCTGTCTCATTGTGAGACCCTTTTGGAGGATGTCTGTCAGCTGGAGAGTCAATTATAGCCCCTAGTTTGCAGTCATCTGCGAACTTGGTCAGCCATAGTCCTCCTGTGCTTGCCTGTACCTCTTGAGAAGTATATGCTGAACAGGAGGTCCTAGGGAACACCACTTGTAACCGGTTTAGAATCAGACCTAGCTCCCGCAACTCTTACCATGTGGGTTCTGTCCGTGAGCCAGTTGGCAACCCATCTTGTGACATAGGGGTTTATGTTCAGGTTGGTGAGCTTGTCTATAATACCAGAATGGGGAATGGTGTCAAAGGCCTTTGCAAGGTCTAGGTAGGCTGTGTGTACCACCTTTCCCTTGTCTATAGCCTTGGTAACTGTCTCAAAGAAGTCCACCAGGTTTAGGAGGCATGATCTGCCCTTAAAGCCGAACTGGGTAGGGTCCAGTGTTTGGAGGTTCCCAGTGTATCTGTTAATAAGTTTCATGATGATGCGTTCCATACTCTTGCAGATCAAGCTATTCAGGCTTATAGGGTGATAGTTCCCGGGGTCTGTTGTGGCTCTACCTTTGTGGAGCGGAATAACTGTTGCTGCACACCACTCTATGAGCATGTAGCCTGTGGAGAGGCTGAGTTTGAACAGTGTGTTTAGGTGATGGGTTAGTTCATCTTTGAGCTCATGTAGGACGCAGCCTGGGACAAGTCCGCTCCCATTGATGCTGTGTTTTTGGCTTTGGAGAGGGCTGTTTTAACCTGAGTGTCTGTGATTTCAGGGGCACTACATTCTTCTGGTATGGTTATGGACCGTTTTGGGGGTGAGAAGGGGGGTGAGGTTTGCACTGAACCTGTCTGCCAGGATGTTGGCAATATTGTTCCGTTCAGTGTGTTTTGTGCCATTCTGCACTAACTCAGAGCAGATCTGGGAATTGCCAATTAGATTCTTGGCATAGCTAAAGATTGCCTTGTGGTTATCTTTGGAGTCCTTGGCAATTTTTCTTTCGAAGCTCGCCTTGGATGATTTTATGAGGGATAGTAGTTTCTTGCTGATACTGATCAGGGATGTCTTCCCCTCTTGGGATTTTACTCTTTTTTTTTTCTGTACTAGATGTCCTTCAAGAATGCAACTGCAGTCATAACATATGGGTTGTCCTGCCTCAGGCAGCCCTCGGTCGGCCGGATTCCAAAGTCTGGGTCCGACGTCGGCTGATGTCGCATTTCTCTCCGACGTCAGAGAGGCTGGAGTATATAAGCATCAGCCGACGCCATCTTCTTCAGTCTTTCTTGCCGCGCGGTGCCCGAAGCAGAAGCAGTTCGCAAGTGCCGGTCGGTCAGCTCCTGTATTCTTCGTAACCGAAGTCATCAAAAAAGCTATGTACCCCATTGGGGACCTTTTCTTGCCTCAGCCGATGTCAGAAATTACTGAAAAAGTAAATCATTGTTTGTCTTGTGGTAAACAAATACCTCATAAGGATTTCCGCTTTCACTGCCTTCCTTGCCTTGGCCCAGACCACAATGTCTCGGCCTGCGCCGCCTGTGCTCGCTTCAGGAAGCGCACTCTCAGGCGCTGGGCGGAGTTCGCTGAAGAGTTTTTCGGCAAAAAATTTGATTATACAGTGCCGTCGGAACAACCGACAGCGCAGACTCCTAAGAAACGAAAAGACCGGGACCGACATCCTCGGCCCGCGTCTTGCACCGACACCACGCCAAAACTAACCGCGAGTGCCCCGGTTCCCTCTGAGGCGGTTATTCCACCGCTACGAACTGAAGACACCGCATTACCGATACCTCCGATACCGGAGGCCACTCCGGCGCCAGTTATTGATTTTCCTCCAGATACCGAAACCGAGGAAATGCCCGAGACCATTGCTGTTGATAAGGTCACCCCTGCACGTGGAGCAACTAGGCCTCCCATGTCCATGTCTATCAAGGCCTACACATGCCAAGGCAGCCAGCAAGTCCAAGCATCTTACTGCTAAAACATTACCTCAACCTACTCCTGAAACTCAAATCATGTCCATGGCCACAGATTTAATTTCCCTGATCAGAGGTTCCCAGGCCCATCCTGAGAGAGGATCCCAGCCTCCTCCTGATAAGAGGCCCAGGGTTGAACCCTCTGACCCTCTGCCTTTAGATGAAGATTTTGAGGACTCTGATCACTCCGAAAGCCAGCAAGACCCCTTCCAGACCTATGAGGATTCAGATGCAGAGGACTTCATTCCCTCGGCCTCTTTTCCTGAAGATATTTCTTTTGGGGAAGTTCTGCATTCCATGAGGGAGCATTTTAAGTGGCAAGGCCAGGAATTTTCTGATTCCAGAAAGCGCCTTCGAACCTTCCTCAAAAAGCCTCAACACAGACCCTTAGCTATACCTCCTGTGCTTGATGTTTTTGATGACCTATACTCTGACTCCAGTGTTACCCCTGATACTCTTCCTCCTGCTCCTGTCAAGCCTGACAGATACTATAGGGTCCCAGAAACCCATTCTCATTTATTTAGGGCCCATGCTGTTGATTTAGAAACAATTTCCCAGGGGCCTAAAGGGGTTTCAGCTACCACCTCAAAAATCCTTTGCCTTCCGACAGGGAAGCAAGGTCCTTTGAGAGATGGGGGAAGAAGGTCTACACCTCTACTACTTTATCTATGAGAGCTCTCAATTGTCTCTTTCACATGTTTCAATATCAGGATTTCCTGTTAGATGATTTACAGAAAAGTTTGGCCTCTCCTGAACCTTTAGATAGGAAGTCTTTGCAGGAGGCTGTGCATAACTCTCAGCAGGTTAGCAATCATTTTTTACAATGTGGATATGATGCATTGGAGGCTTCATGTAGGGCAGCTATGACAGGGGCGGTCATTCGTAGACATGCATGGCTAAAAGAACAACCTTTACCAGATCATGTTAAGTCAAAACTTCTTGATGCACCCTTGGAAAAGAACAAGCTTTTTGGTGCTAATGCTAAAGATGTGTTAAAGTCCATTGAGGAAAAAGCCAAGTCAGTTCAGACAGTCAAAGATTTCCTCCAGGTTCAGCTGCCCAGATTCAGCAGGAACTGGCCTTCTAAAAACTGGTCCTTTCCTAATCCTGAAAGATTTCAAAGGGGCAAAAACAGGCGTGCCCGAGGAAGAGGACAATACAGAGGATCCTACAGGGGACGACAATGGCAACCAGCAAACCAAAGAAGTGACACAGGGGTTTCTCCTGCACCGCAGGGACAATCTCAATGACTTTCCTCTACTTCCACTGACCAAGGAGCAAACAGAAGCTCCTTTGGGCGGAAGGTTATCTCTGTTTTCAAACAATTGGCACAAACTGACAAAAGACAAATGGATTTTGGACATTATAGACCACGGTTACAGGTTCCACTTTCATACATTGCCAAGAAAACAAGGCATGCCAAACCTTCCACAAAATCAGAGGGCAGAGGCCATCAAGCAAATTTCTCTGCTTGCTCAGATCAAAGCAATAGAAAAAGTTCCACAACAAGAACAAGGTCAGGGGTTTTACTCAAGACTGTTCCTTGTTCCAAGAAAAGAATATCAATGGAGACCAATACTGGACTTGTCCACTCTATAAACACTTTTCTCATAGTACCAAAGTTCAAAATGCTGACTTTACAGCAACTCCTTCCCATGCTGGGCAAGGGGTCTTGGCTGATTACTCTGGACCTCAAGGAGGCATACCTGCATGTCCCTATCGGACACAGCTGCAGAAGATACCTCAGATTTCTTGCAGGGCCAGAGCACTATCAATTCTCAGCATTGCCATTTGGCTTGTCTACTGCGCCCAGAGTATTCATGAAATGCCTGGCATCAGTATTTGCTCATTGCAGGCTCCAGGGGATTCAAATCTACCCGTACCTGGACGATTGCCTCATACAAGCGGACAACAAACTAACTTTGACAAAAAACTTGAATTATGTCATACACTTGCTACAGGCTCTGGGATACACAGTCAACTTTCAAAAGTCAAGACTTCAGCCATCCCAGCAAATAACCTTCTTAGGAGCCAAACTAGACACAGCCTCTCAAATGGCTTACCTGACAGAAGACAAGCAAAAGAAGTTAACTCATTACTTCAGAAGTTTAGCAAAGCTCACCCAGATGACTGCAAGGAGTTTCCTACAGGCCCTGGGTTACATGGCATCCTGCATTCCCTTGGTCCCACTAGCAAGACTACACATGAGAAAGCTTCAGTGGTACTTAAAAAGCTTATGGTCTCATCACAGCAACAACCTAGAAGCAACTATCCCACTCATTCCATGTCTTCAAAAGGAATTTCTATGGTGGGCCACAGTAAGCCAGTCAAACACAGGCATGTTGTTCAAAAAACCTCAGATAACACAGACAGTGACCACAGACGCCTCAGACCTTGGATGGGGGGCGCACATGGAGGGCAGATGCATTCAAGGGCAATGGTCCCCAAAGGAAACACATCTGCATATCAACCAAAAAGAAATGCTAGCAGTAATGCATGCCATCGAGGCCTTTGGACAACAACTTCAACAAGGCCACCTACTTATACGAACAGACAACACCACTGTGATGTGGTACATAAACAAGCAGGGGGGCACTCATTCTTCCCCCCTTTGCAGACTGACAATGAATCTTTGGGAAAAATCACTGGGTCTAAACATACAGCTACAATCCCAGTTTGTTCCAGGCAAAGACAATGTTCTGGCGGACAGTCCAAGCAGGAATTTCCTAGACCCCCACGAATGGAGGCTACATCCAGACATCTTTATACGACTCACCTCGACATGGGGCAGGCCGGACGTGGACCTATTTGCCTCCCACCTCAATCATCACTTACAAAAGTTCTGCTCAAGGACATATCATCCACAAGCATGGAAAGTAGATGCCCTCTCATTCAACTGGAGCTCCCTAATAATTTATGCATTTCCACCCCTGCCACTGATGACCACAGTGTTATTAAAGATCAAGGCAGAGCAACCGAAGGGGATCCTAATAGCTCCAGACTGGCCAAGACAACACTGGTACCCACTACTACGAAGCATATGTCACAACAAAACGTGGGCCCTTCCACAATGGCCCCAGCTTTTGACTCAACACAACTTCAGGACTGATGTCCTTCAAGAATGCAACTGCAGTCATAACATGTGGGTTGTCCTACCTCAGGCAGCCCTCGGTCGGCCGGATTCTAAAGTCTGGGTCCGACGTCGGCTGATGTCTCATTTCTCTCCAACGTCAGAGCGGCTGGAGTACATAAGCATCAGCCAACGCCATTTTCTTCAGTCTTTCTTGCCGCGCGGTGCCCGAAGCAGAAGCAGTTCGCAAGTGCCGGTATTCTACGATACCGAAGTCATCAAAAAAGCTAAGTACCCCGTTGGGGACCTTTTCTTGCCTCAGCCGATGTCAGAAATTACTGAAAAAGTTAACAATTGTCTTTCTTGTGGTAAACAAATACCTCATAAGGATTTCCACTCTTACTGTCTCCCTTGCCTGGGCCCAGACCACAACGTCTCGGCCTATGTAGCCTGTGCTCGCTTCAACAAACGTCATCGGACCCAGACTTTGGAATCCGGCCAACCGAGGGCTGCCTGAGGCAGGACAACCCATATGTTATGACTGCAGTTGCATATCTATCGGACATCTACATTTATGGTAGGTAGGTACAAAACTGTACTTTTCCTCCTTCTATTGTATAGCTTGATGTTAAGTTGTCTATCTCGCCTTCATTCTTGCTGGATGGGTTCGGAGCCGACCTCGGCTCCGACTCGGCCACTCTAAAAGCTCGAGAGTTGGATCCACCGGCTCGAGGCTCCCCTTATATCCCACAATGCTAGGCGGTATTACCTCAGATCTCGTTTGCCGCTACAGCTATCGAGGTGTGTTGCTTTTACCGGCTCCAGGTTAGTGTACCAAATAGTTTTAAAAACTTAGTAAACCCCTTTTAAATTAGTTTTTTGGTTAGTATCCCCTTATTTTAAAGGTTTCTATTCCCTTTCCTGTGTTTTTCTCCCACTCCTTACCACAAGAACTTATCTGTTCTTCCCTTAGGCCTTCGGGCCCTCCTATCCCTCAGAGTGTGTGTGTGTTTTTCTGTAGGGACTTAAGATTTCTAAACTACTAATTTTAGATCAGTTAGTTTAAATTAGTTTAAATTACCTTTACTTACTCTACAGTGTAATCGGTGTGTTTGTGTTGAGTGTGATTGCACTTGTTTTGTGTCATGTCTAAGGATTCGAAGGTCTCAGGCTTCAAGAAGTGTGACTCGTGCTGTCAGAAAATGTCTCTGACAGACGGTCACACTTCTTGTGTGTACTGCCTGGGACCTTTGCACCTGCAGGACTCTTGTGCTGTATGCCATGGCTTCAGCCCTAGAGTCCTGCAGGAAAGAAAGAACAAGCTTATTTTACGGGGCTTGTTAAAGCCTGAGGGTCCCCGACTGCATCTTCGGCAAACCTCTAAGGCTTCTAGGTCTTCGGCTCCAGTTACTGAGTCGGCACCTAAGACTCCTAAGTCTACTCCTGCATCGGCTCCGGCTGGAGCTGATGAGACTCTAACTTCCACTTCGGTGGTTCCCTCGGCTCCGGCCGGAGCCGAGGTTTTGGAAATTGCTAAGTCGGCTCCGATCAGGCTTTCGGAGCCGACCTCTAGGAAGAGGTCAAGGTCACCGTCCCTCGGCTCCATTCATTCGGCTCCAGCTTCTCCCCTGCTGTCTGAACGGAGCCATAGATCGCACTCCTCTAGGTCTTCGAGGCTTTCGGACCATGACCTTCAGAGGGTAGTGAGTCGACTTAAGTCCGAGGCACTGGCCCAGATGCTTCAGAGCCCGACTCATCAGTCGATGCTCAACCCTATTTCTCAGAATATTCCTCCTCCGACTCCTTTGAGCTCGGAGCCGGGGCGTTTCGGACCCGAGACTGTGATACCGTCGGAGCCGATACAATTGTCTTCGGCTCTGTCGTCGGCTCCGATTTCTTCTTTGGAAGAATCTCGGCGCCGGACTTCCCTCGGCTCGAGGGTGAGTGGCATCGGACCCTTGTCCAACCCCGCTCTCCCTCTTGGTGCTTCGGCGCTGGTGAGTTCGGCTCCGACATCGGCCTCAGAGCCATCGCTGTCGGTGCCGAGGGAGGTTTTCAGCTTTTCGGAGCGGGGGACCTCTGGCTCTGCCTGACAGAGGTGCATTCGAGGTCATGCGGAGTGTGTTGGAACCTGGTTCAACTCCACAGTCGGCTCCGTCCGCCCCTCCCTCTTCGGTGCCTCAGGTTATGTCTACTCACTCCCTCATCCCAGACCGCAGAGAGCCAGCTCCTCAAGAATCCCCTGTGGGGATCTCCTCCTCTTCCGAGGCCTCTCCTGAATTGGCAGGGGAGCCCCCTAGGAAGAGAAAGTGTAAGAGGAAGCACATAGACTCACCTGAGTCTGTCACCTCTGACACAGATTTAGAGGATTCGAGGGTTCCCCATTCCCCTTCTGAAGATGTCTCCTTTGCAGACATTCTAGAGATCCTGAAACAGAGGGAAATTGGCCATCCCTTAACCCTTGGAGGATGAATCTGTGTATCTTGAGGCGTTGGCTCTCGCCCTTCCACCTCCTGGGTGTCCCCCTTGACCCCCTCATGCAGGTGGTAGCTAAAAGGCTTGGATGGCTCCTGACTCTCTGGACCCTACCCCAGGAGACCTTCAAAGTTTATCACAGCACCAGCAGATAAGCAATTTCTGACTAAGGGAGTTTCTGTGGATGCTATGGTGGTAGCTGCTGCCACTAAGAAGGAGCTAGCTGATCCTTTGGTGCCTGTCCATCCTCCTAACAAGGAATCTAGGTCTATGGACAGGTACGGGAAGCAGATGTTTTCGTCAGCGACCTTTGCTATCGTCGCTGAACTACCTCTGTCATTTCACTCATCTTCAAAGAGACCTGATCAAGGAAGCGAGTGAGATGTTAAAGGATCCTACAGCTGCGGGTTTTCAGGATAAGATGAACACTCAGCTGGCTACCCTAAATTCTATAGCTAACTCCTCCATGCGCCTCCTTTCATATGCGGCTGATGGAGCGAGCAGAGCCGAAGGGACAGGTGTGGCCTTACGCCGGCATGCCTGGATGCGGCTGTGCAATTTTGCGGACCCCTTTAAAACGTCTTTCACTAATTCCCCGTTTGATAGATAGTCTCTTTTTGGTCCTCAAGTGAAAGAAACCTTGACAAGGTGCGAGACAGATGGCAAAACTCTTTCTGCCGTCTGAGTCTGTTTTTCTACTCCTCCTAGACCTTACCCCAAAGGCCAGAATAGTGGAAAGATGTGGTTCCGCAAACAATCTCAAGGAACTTTGCCTGACGTACAGAGTCGGTTCCCCTCTAGAGGCAGAGGGGGGAACAATAATGGTAGACATCGCCCTAGAGGCAGGGGGGGGGTCCGCAGAACCAGGGCAATCGAGAAACCTTTTCCGATAAGCCCTTCCAGCATCTCTGAGGTGTTGCCCGACTGTCCACCTTCGGAGGCAGTCGGGGGAAGATTATCACTGTACCCAGAAGCCTGGCGATCCCTAACTCAAGACAAGTGGGTACAGTCCATCATTTCCGAAGGCTATTCCATTCCGTTCTTTTGCATTCCAAACCAATCCAAAAAATCCCTTCCAGATGTTCCACCTGCTCAGAGGGATCTAGCAGCATTGGAAATTTCAAAGCTGCTTGCAAAAAGAGCCATTCAGCCAGTGCCAGCAGACCAGCAAGGATCCGGAATCTACTCCAGGTTCTTTTTGGTTCCAAAGAAAACAGGGGACTGGAGACCAATTTTGGATCTCAGTATCTTGAACAAGTCTGTCAAGAAAACAAGATTTCGGATGGTCACGCTACAATCCATCCTACCCCTATTGGGAAAGGAAAACTGGATGTGCTGTATAGACCTTCAGGATGCGTACTATCATATAAAAATGAACAGACGATCCAGGAGATTCCTCCGCTTCAGGCTGGGAACCAGTCACTTTCAATTCAGAGCCCTGCCCTTTGGACTCACCACTGCCCCCCGGGTGTTTACCAAATGCATGGCAGTGGTAGCTTCTCATCTGAGACGTCAAGGATTCCTGGTGTTTCCATACTTAGACGACTGGCTCCTCACAGCTCCTACCAAGCATCTTCTTCTGATTGCCAGAGACTACACCTTTCGCATTTTTCAAAAGTTAGGTATCTCAATAAATTGCGAAAAGTCTGTTTTGTCGCCTTGTCATGTTATTACCTTCATAGGCGCAAATCTAGATACAGTCAACATGTCTGCAAGACTTACAGACCAAAGAATAGCAGACATACACAAACTGGTCTCCCTTCTATTCCACAGCAACAGAGTCAAAGTCAGATTGGTTCTAAAAGTACTGGGGATTATGGTGGCTGCTATCCCTGTACTTCTTTTAGCCAGATTTCACATGAGAATCCTTCAATGGATGCTCTTCACACAGTGGTCGTACCAGCAACTTCCGATGTCCCACACCAATGTGATTACGCAAGCATGCAGGAATCATCTTCTTTGGTGGATTTCTTCCCCCCAGCTCTTCCTAGGAAGACCCTTTGTCCTTCCCCCTCCGGTTGCTACTCTGACAACGGACGCCTCCCTGATCGGGTGGGGGGGGCATTATCAGGGCAGAACAGTCCAGGGCATATGGCAACCAATCGAACGTCACTTGCATATAAATGTTCTAGAGATGAGAGCAGTGCTTTTAGCGTTGCAAGCCCTTCAAGACTCTCTTCCCTTGGGAACGATAGCAATTCAGACGGACAACATGTCTGTAGTGTGGTATATCAACAAACAAGGCGGAACCAAGTCCTACCCCCTATGTCGAGAAGCACTCAGACTGTGGCAATGGGCGATTTCTTCTCAGCGTTTTCTGATAGCAACGCACATTCCCGGGAAGTCCAATCTTATCGGACAAGTTGAGCAGAGCTATCCTCATGCCTCACGAGTGGTCTCTGAAAGATTCTATCTTGGAGAAAGTTTTTCTCAAGTGGGGTCAGCCTTGCTGCGACCTTTTTGCTACTCCCCAAAACAGCAAGTGCAAAGATTATTTCACCCTCTTCCCTTACCAGGCCAGCCCAGCAGAGACGCTCTAGTCCAAGTTTGGCCCCGGGGACTTCTGTATGCATTCCCTCCCTTCCCACTAATCTCTCAAGTGATACAGAAAGCTATCGCTCAGAAGGCCTCATTGATCCTCATTGCTCCTTACTGGCCTCGACAGGTTTGGTTCCCCTTTCTACATCAATTTCTGTTGGAGCAACCCTGGCATCTGGACCTAGTTCCAGATCTTTTGATCCATCAGTCGGGTCAGTTTCATCGCTCCTTCCCATCTTTGAACCTCACTGCTTGGTTCCTCCAGTTCCAACCTTAGCCAGGCTTCCTCAAATATCTCACACTGATCGAGATATTTTGATAGCTTCCCATAAATCTTCCACTCGAAAAATTTATCTTAGTAAGTGGAAACGTTTTGCCTATTTGGCTCAAGGAAGGGACTTAGATCCTTTCACTGCTCCCATCCAAATAGTTCTTGATTTTCTAGCTGAACTCTTTCACGCAGGTTCATCTCCTTCTACTCTCAAAGTCCAATTGGCAGCTATATCTAACTTTCATGTGGGCATTTCAGATTCTGCCATCATGTCTCACAAGCTTTGCAAAGCTTTTTTGAAGGGAGTTTTTCTTCTCAGACCTCCTATAAGAAATCCTCCTTCTTGGGACCTTAATTTAGTTCTCACATCTTTGATTCTTCCCCCTTTCGAACCTGCAGCTTCCTGTTCATTGAAATTGCTATCCTGGAAGACTCTCTTTCTAGTAGCCATTACTTCAGCTAGAAGGGTCTCAGAACTTCATGCACTCAGCAGTCGACCACCGTATCTGTTGTTTCATAAAGACAGGGTGTCCTTACGAACCAATCCATCTTTTTTACCTAAAGTAGCCTCTGCGTCTAACCTAAATCAAAGCATTGACCTCCCTGTGTTTTTTCCTAACTTTTCTAACAGGTCTGAACAAAAATTGCATTGGCTAGATGTTCATCGTCAGTTAAGATATTATTTGGATAGGACCAAACAGATCAGAAAAACTGACCAGTTGTTTGTCTCTTATGCAGAAGGCAGAAAGGGACTTTGTTTCGAAGGTATCACTCTCCAGATGGCTAACATCTCTGATTTCCTTTGTTTATGAAATTAGACACCAAAAGCTGCCTAACAAACCTAAGGCCCACTCCACCAGAGCTTTGGCTACTTCTATAGCCTTCCAAGACAGGCTGCCTATTGACACCATTTGTGCAGCGGCTTCTTGGGCTACTCCTCTCACTTTCATTTCTCATTATAAGTTAGATTTAGCTTCTAGACATAGAGCTAACTTTGGTTCCACTGATGTCCTTCATGGATGCATCTGCAGTCATAACAAATGGGTTGTCCTGTCGTCAGGCAGCCCTTCGGTCGGCCGGATTCCAAAGTCTGGGTCCGGCTTCGGCTGATGTCGCACTCCACCCATCGTCATCTCTGCTGGTCTTCGGGTATAAAGGCATCAGCCGATGCCATTTTCCTCAGTCTTTCTTGCCGCATGGTGCCCGAAGCAGAAGCTGTTCGCAAGTGCCGGTCGGTCAGATCCAGAGATTACTACTACCGAATACTACTTCGAAGACTTCTAAAAAGCTAAGTACCCCGTTGGGGACTCTTTCTTGCCTCAGCCGATGTCAGAAAAAGTCAATAACTGTTTAACTTGTGGGAAACAAATACCTCATAAAGATTTCCACTCTTACTGTTTGCCTTGCTTAGGCCCAGACCACGACGTAGCAGCCTGTTCGGCCTGTGCTTCCTTCAACCGACGAACGCTTAGGCGTCGGTCGGAGTTTGCTGAACAGTTTTTCGGCTCAGATATTGCGTACATTATGCCGTCGGATCCTCCGACTACCCAAATTGTTAAAAAACGCAAAGAAAAAGACCGACACTCGCGGTCCGCGGTTTCGGCGAAACCACAGTTAAGCAAGTCGCGAGTGTCTCGGTTTCGGCGAAACCGAGAAAACTGGTCAATCTTCAGCGAATCCATGACTACTACTGAGGCTCCTGCTACCTTACCTGAATCAGCCTCAGAAATTTTGCCTACAACTGTGGTTCCTAGTGATTTATCAGACACCATCCCTTTGGATGTCTCTACCCCAGCACGTGGTGCTGCTAGGCCTCCTGCAGCCATGTCTATTAAGGCCTTTGCCAGGGCTAAAGCAGCCAAATCTGCTAAATCAGTGCCTGTTAAACCCCCCTCACACAGGCCTACTTCTAGTTCACAAATGCTTACTCTGGCAGAAGATTTAATATCCCTAATTAGGGGATCCCAATCTCACCCAGACAGGGCCTCTCAGCCCCCAGAAAAGAGACCTAGAGCAGAGCCCCCCGAGCCTGTGTCCTCTGATGATTCTGCGGATGACTTAGACATTACAGACCAGCCAGAGGCTCCTTTTTCTAATTATGAAGATTCCGATGCTGAAGAATCCATTCCAGCTGCCTCTCCACCAGAGGAATTCTCCTTTGGGGAAACCTTACATGCCATGAGAGAACAATTCCAATGGTAGGGACAAGATTTCTCAGATTCAAGAAAAAGACTTAGGACTTTTCTGCACTTACCACAACACAGGCCCTTAGCTATACCTCCTGTTCTGCCTGTTGTGGACGATACATTTAATGATGTCTGCACTGCACCTGACTCTCTACCTCCAGCCCCGGCCAAACCAGATAGATTTTACAGAGTGCCAGACACTCATCACCACCTATACAAGGCCCCACTTGCAGACCCAGAAACTATATCCCAGGGGCCTAAGGCAGTAGCCTCGACCACAGCAGAAAACCCTATTCCCTCTGAAAGGGAATCCAGGTCCTTAGAGAGATGGGGGAAAAAAGTCTACACCTCTGCTACACTCTCAGCTAGAGCTTTAAACTGTCAGTTTCACATGATCCAATACCAAGAGTTTATGCTTGATCAGTTAATTAAAAAGCTGTCCTCTGATGAATCTTTAGATAAGAAATATGTCTTAGAAATGGTGAATAACATCCAACAGGTTAGTAACCATTCCTTAAAATGTGGCTATGATGCACTGGAGGCTTCATTTAGATCAGCCATGACTGGCACAGTGATAAGAAGGCATGCATGGTTGAAAGAACAGGTCTTACCGGATCATGTTAAAGCAAAGCTATTAGATGCTCCTATGGATAAGGCCAGTCTATTTGGGAACCTGCCCAGCAGGTAATGAAGAAAATGGAAGAAAAGGCAAAATCTGTACAAACAGTTAAAGATTTCTTACAGGTTCAGCCACCAAGGTTTAGCAGGAATTGGCCTGCCAAAAATTGGTCCTTTCCTGACTCCACAAGATCCCAAAGGGGCAGGAATAGACGCTCTAGGGGCAGAAATCAATCCAGAGGAGGTGCCTACAGAGGACGACAGTGGCAAGGCAATAACCGAGGCACAGACACAACCACTGCCACTGCAACAGGACAATCACAGTGACTTGGCTCTGACTCCGCCTACCAGGGAGCAAATAGCAGCACCATTAGGCGGAAAGTTAGCCTTATTCTCGAAAAATTGGCACTATATCACAAAAGACAAGTGGATTTTGCAAACCATAGACCAAGGCTACCGGTTCCACTTCCACACCTTACCAGTAAAAAGAGGAATGCCAAACCTGCCTCCAAATCAAAAATAGAAGCTCTGCAGCAGATAGCGGAATTAACAAAGATGAGAGCTGTGGAAAGAGTACCAATAACAGAACAGGGCAAAGGATTCTACTCCAGACTCTTCCTAGTGCCAAGAAAAGAGAAAAACTGGAGACCTATTCGACCTGTCCATCTTAAACACATACATCATTGTCCCAAAATTCAAAATGCTGACCCTCCAGCAACTTCTTCCCATGCTGGGCAAGGAGTGTTGGCTGGTAACTCTAGATCTCAAGGAGGCATACCTGCACGTCCCCATTCGACCAAATTGCAGAAGATACCTCAGATTTCTTGCAGGATCAGAGCATTATCAATTCTCAGCATTGCCCTTTGGCTTATCTACTGCGCCCAGAGTATTCACAAAATGCCTGGCATCAGTAATCGTTCACTGCAGAGTACAGGGAATCCAAATTTATCCATACCTGGACGACTGCCTGTTACAAGCGGACAACAAAAGCAAGCTGACAACAGATTTACAAAGGGTCATTTACTTGCTACAAGCCCTGGGATACACAGTCAATTTACAAAAATCAAGGCTGATACCATCCCAAACAAGAATTTTCTTGGGCGCGGAATTGGACACAGTAAAACAAATGGCATTCCTAACTGCAGAAAAGCAAAAAGAGCTCCCTCTGTACTTCTTGGCATTGACAAAGCAGAACAAACTAACAGCAAGAAAAGTTCTGCAGGCCTTGGGCTTCATGGCATCATGCATAATCTTGGTCCCACATGCCAGACTGCATATGAGAAAGTTACAGTGGTACCTAAAGAATTTATGGTCTCAACACAGGCACAGCTTAGAAACAGAAATACCACTAATCCCATGCCTCAAACAGGAGTTCCTATGGTGGGCTCAAGCATGCCAGTCAAACCCAGGCTTACCCTTCCACAACTTTCGAGCAAGCCAAACCATCACAACGGACGCCTCAGACCTAGGATGGGGGGCGCACATGCTGGACAAATGCGTACAAGGACTGTGGACTAAGGACCAGCTGCACCTACACATAAACCAAAAAGAAATGCTGGCAGTAAAACTGGCAATCCAAAACTTCAGACCATTCCTCAAAGAAGGCCATTTGATGATAAGGACAGACAACACCACAGTCATGTGGTACATCAACAAACAGGGAGGCACTCATTCATACCCTCTATGCAGAATGACTTTGGACCTTTGGAATCTGGCTCTCAGCTACAACATCCAGTTACAGGCAATATTTGTACCGGGAAAAGAGAACACCCTAGCAGACATTTTAAGCAGAACCACCTCGGATGCTCACGAATGGATGCTACACCCGGACATCTTCAAGGCCATCACAAAGAAATGGGGAATGCCACAAATAGATCTATTCGCTTCCCCACTCAATCACCAGCTCAAAAAATTCTGCACAAGGACATTCCACCCACTTGCATGGAAGGTGGACTCCCTATCCTTTAGCTGGAAAGGTCTGACAGCATATGCATTTCCACCTCTCCCCTTGATGCACAAGGTACTACTGAAAATCAAAGAGGAACGTCCAAGGATTATTCTGATAGCCCCGAACTGGCCAAGACAACACTGGTACCCATTGCTGAGGAGCTTGTCTCGGGAGAAAATGTGGTCAATACCCCTGATGCCTCTGATGTTAACTCAGAACAACTACAACATCATACATCCCAACCTAAAAACCTTGCAACTGACTGCCTGGAACATCACATAGCAGCAACTAACCCAGACCTTTCCCAAAGGGTTAAAGACATTATCCTTGAAGCCCGCAGACCTTCAACAAGAAGGAACTATGCAGGAAAATGGAAAAGGTTCGTCATTTGGAGTACTGAAAGAGGAAAAGATGTGTCGAACATAGATATTGCTAATATTCTGGAGTACTTGGCAGAGCTTCTACATACAGGCCTGTCCTATTCCTCCATCAAGATACATGCATCAGCTATTTCAGTAGAATACAGCTTTGATCCGCCTGTCTTTTCACATCTTCTACTCAGGCAGTTCCTCAGAGGGATCAAGAATGTAAAACCACCTAGGAAACCACCATTACCAGCATGGGACTTGAACTTCGTACTAGAAAAGTTGACACTCCCTCCGTTTGAACCAGCAGCAAAAGCAGATCTACAACACCTGTCATGGAAAACTGCTTTCCTACTGGCTATTACTTCAGCAAAGAGGGTTTCGGAACTACAGGCCTTAATGGTAGTGCAACCCTTCCTAATCTTCCATCAAGATAGGGTGTCCATGAGAACTAATCCTACATTTATGCCTAAGGTGGTATCCAGAGTGTCTTTAAACCAGGCAATCCACCTACCTACCTTCTTTCCCAATCCACAAAACAGAGGTGAAAGAATGCTGCATACCTTGGATGTACATAGATAGTTACGCTACTACCTGGACAGAACCAAAAGTAACAGAAAAACTGACCAGCTTTTTGTAGCCTATGCAACAGGAAGGGAAGGAAAAGCAATTTCCAAACAGACAATCTCCAAATGGATAGGAAATTGCATAAGATTCTGTTACTCCTACCATGGAAAACCAATTCCACAGAACATAAGACCTCATTCTACAAGGGCTACAGCCACTACCACAGCTTTCTTACGAGGAGTGGCAACCAAGGACATTATTGAGGCGGCTACTTGGACCTCCGTGCATACATTTGCCAAGCATTATAATCTACCTCTATATTCTAGATCCCGAGCAGGGTTTGCCACTGCTGTACTGCAAGGGATCCTAACTGCACCATAATTTTTATTCCTCCTCCCCTAGTTTGGCTATGGTATTCTACCCATTTGTTATGACTGCAGATGCATCCATGAAGGACATAGTACAGTTTTGTACCTACCATAAATGTAGATGTCCGAACTAGATAGCATCTGCAGTCAGGATTACCCTCCCTCCTTCCCCTCTGTGGTACCACTAGGGTATTTACCCTCCTAATAGCTAGCTGGGGGGGGGGGAGTCTCTTATGGTGTATTTGTTTTGTATATATGTACATACATGCTTATTTTTTGTGTTTGCCTTCTACTATTTTGGAAACATTGGCATTTATCCAAAATTTAGCTTTCCAAGAGGGCAATTGGCATCTGGGGCAAGAAACACTGAGGAAAATGGCGTCTGCTGATGCCTTTATACCCGAAGACCAGCAGAGATGACGTCGGGTGGAGTGCGACATCAGCCGAAGCCGGACCCAGACTTTGGAATCCGGCCGACCGAAGGGCTGCCTGACGACAGGACAACCTATTTGTTATGACTGCAGATGCTATCCAGTTCGGACATCTACATTTATGGTAGGTACAAAACTGTACTTTCTCAAGAGTCTGTTCCGATAGGCCACCCAGGACAAGGTGCTAGGGACGCGGTCCCATCCAGCAAGAATGAAGGCGAGATAGACAACTTAACATATAGAAGTTATGTTCTTACCATAACGTTCCATGTTAGTTGTCTTCTTCTCGCCTTCTTTCTTGCGTCCCACCCTCCTTCCCCCTAGCCTGGACAGACCTAGAGGAGTTTGATTGTGACCTCTCTTTCTACCACCTCTATTGTTATAGGTATATGCTCTGCTGTGCATATATTCCTTGATCAGGCTTCAGGTCACCTTCTTCCCTTCCTTTTTATAGAGGTGGGTTCTCCCATTTCCAGTAGTTCTGGTTTTTATTATTGGCTGGGCCTAGCTTACAAACTAGATCTGAGGTAATACCGCCTAGCATTGTGGGATATAAGGGGAGCCTCTAGCCGGTGGATCCAACTCTCGAGCTTTTAGAGTGGCCGAGTCGGAGCCGAGGTCGGCTCCGAACCCATCCAGCAAGAAAGAAGGCGAGAAGACAACTAACATGGAACGTTATGGTAAGAACATAACTTCTATTTTACGGCAGGGGTCCACCAGACTGGTTTCCTTTTCTTGGAGGAGTGAGTCTTGGTTTTGCTTGGGATAGCACGATCCATGCATTCTTGTAGCTGCCTGTGGAGTGCATTAGTAAAGGATTTTGCAACTTGGGCAGCGTTATCCTTTAGCATGGGTGATTTGAAACGTTCCACCTCGGTCTTAAGTAACGTGAAGTTTGCTTTTGAAAAGCTTTTCACGGTGGTTTCTTTGACCGGGGGTGGAGGGCGGAATGTGGATATCCAGATAGATTAGTTTATGGTCAGATCTAACAAGCGAGGGGTTGACCTCTGGTCATCAACCATGTTGGTGATGACCAAGTCCAATATGTTGTCGCCTCTGGTTGGGGTGTTGACCAATTGATCCAGGGCATTTGAGTTTATAAATTCTAGGAAATGTTGGGCAAGGGAGTTAGTACTTCAGTAGTTCTCCCAGTTAATGTTTGGGTAATTGAAATCACCCAATATCAGGGTGTTTGGTAGGACCTTTGTTTCACAGTGTTTCCAGAAATGTGGAGTGGGGGTCCTGGGACATGGTGATCTATAGCAAGCTACAATTTGAATTGCAGTTCTGCCCGTTGTTAGTTGCATGTGGATGATCTCTGAAGCACCGTGCTGTGGCACTTACCTGGAGGTGTGGGTATCCTTGACGAATATGGATACGCCCCTGCCTTTTGTATTTCGGTCTGGGTTTTGTGGCCGAAATGTATGGTTTTGAGATGTAACCTGGTAGAGCTGGTGTGCTCTCTGGAGCCTTAAACCAGGTTTCTGTCACAGCACATATATCGATTTTCTCCATACTGAGGAGTTCCTTGAGTGCATGCATTTTGAGGTTTGGACTTGTGGCATTACCTTTAGTTTTTTGTTACTTGTGCTATTTACGGCGGTGGGTTTGTCTTTTTAGCCTTGCCTAAAAAAAGGCACTATGGGGCTGGCAAGAGCTTTGGCCAGTATTCAAAAGCCTAAGGGTGGCAGGTGCAAGCCTTCTCAAGTGAAGCAGCGTGGCTTGTCAAGCATGTCATCCCAGGGTGACAGACACTGGATCCCCTTTGAATGTCACCGGAAGCTTAGCCAATTGTTGAAATTGATAATTTTTTCTTTATACCTTGGTATCATTCTTGCTGAGGGCAGGATGCTACTCGGGGTCAGGGCCATACCGGCCTGGGCTACGTGATCAGATAGCTCTTCCATGTCTCTTCATGTAGTCCAGGGAGGTACAGCTCGGGTCATTCACACCAGCATGGACAATGACAGAGTCGTATTTGTACTTGTTCTGGAGTGATCAGAGTGCTTGTGTTATGTCGCGGATCCTGGCACCCTGCAAATCAAATTCAATTCCCCACTTGTAATATTCCTTTCTGAAAGCTGATTGTTTCTCCCACAATTTTCTTAAGCTCCATTGTAGCAGTTTTTGGCAGAATATAAATACATACTGGTGTAATTTTCCTCCCTTGCCAGTAGATCCTTAGTACTACAAATCTACCATTATTGTATTTTTATCCTCTTGTATTACTATTGGAGCTCCTCTTGCAATTAATAGAAATACTCCTCTATTCCTTTGCCCCAGGTATTCTGCTTTATAACCATCCTGAAAACCTTTCGTTATCAAATCCACGTGTTCAGTTCTTTCCAAGTGTCTCCTGTAGCACATCTATTTGCAGTGTACAATTTTTTCATATAGTTCACTACTTTCTTTTTTGTATTTATGTGGGAAGCCCTTAACATTTAAAGACATTATAGAAAGCATCATATTCTTGAAGTTATTCCCAGCTTTAATGTATAACAGCTTTTTTGTTAAATTCTAGTTCTTGTGTTACATGCATATACTGTTTGGCAGGCTAATCTTTTGTATAGTTGATGTGAAGTTGTTCAGTCTCGCTGGTCATTTTTCACTGATGGGTGCGGAGCCGATCCTCGGCTCCGACACAGCCGACTAGCAAGCTCAAAGTTCTCCAATAGCTCGAGACCCAACCCCTTATCCCACAACGCACTGCTGGAATTACCTCTGATCTAGTTTGCCGCGGCACGGGTCTCTTGGTTTCCAGCGTTTTCAACTTTCAGCAAGTTTTATATTTCAATTTTATATATTTTACTACTATATATATATATATGTATATATATATATATATATATATATATATATATATATATATATATATATATATATAAAAATACTATCTAGTTAACATTTGTCCCCTTTCCCCAGTAAAATCTTTGATTGCCTTGGGCCCTTCCCCTTTTGGAATTTTTGATATTGGATTGCTTTAATCCTATTTATCTTTATATAGATGTCCTTCAAGGATGCATCTGCAGTCATAACATATGGGTTGTCCTGCCTCAGGCAGCCCTTCGGTCGGCCGGATTCCAAAGTCTGGGTCTGGCCTCGGCTGATGTCGCACTTTCCCCGACGTCACAACTCCTGGGGTATAAAGGCATCAGCCGACGCCATTTTCCCCAGTCTTTCTTGCCGCGCGGTGCCCGAAGCAGAAGCAGTTCGCAAGTGCCGGTCGGTCAGATCCAGAGATTTCAGCTACCGAAGACTTCGAAAAAAGCTAAGTACCCCGTTGGGGACTCTTTCTTGCCTCAGCCAATGTCAGACAAAGTAAATAATTGTTTAACTTGTGGGAAACAAATACCTCATAAGGATTTCCATTCTTACTGCCTTCCTTGCTTAGGCCCAGACCACGACGTATCAGCTTGTTTAGCCTGTGCCTCCTTCAACCGACGGACTCTTAGACGTCGGTCGGAGTTTGCAGAGGAATTTTTTGGTACCGCTTTTGCTTATAAAATGCCGTCGGAGACTCCGACTTCGCATATGGCCAAAAAACGCAAGGAAAAGGACCGACACTCGCGGCCCGCGGTTTCGGCTGAATCCACGGCTAGACCTACCGCGAGTGTCTCGGTTTCGGCTGAAACAGAGTCCTCTGTTATTGTTACTACCAAAACCATACCTCCGACCACCGAGGCCAGAGAGGCCCCGGCCGAGTCGGCCTCAGAATTCCCTACCGAAGCTAGTGCTCAAGAATTGTCCGACACCATTCCTTTGGACATTTCTACTCCTGCACGTGGGGCAGCTAGGCCTCCAGCTTCTATGTCTATCAAGGCCTTCTCCAGGGCAAAAGCTGCCAAGCTTTCAAAAACTTTGCCTGCCAAATCACCTTCCCAGAGGCCTTCCTCCAGTTCTCAGATCCTCAGTCTTGCTGAGGACCTCATTTCCTTAATTAGGGGTTCCCAACCTCACCCAGACAGGGCCTCCCAACCTCCTCCAGACAAAAGGCCCAGGACTGATCCCTCTGAACCTCTTTCCTCAGATTACTCTTCGGATGGATCTGATTTGTCAGACCATCAGGAAGGGGCCTACTCTCCTTATGAGGATTCAGATGCAGAAGAATCTATTCCTTCCGCCTCCCCACCATAAGAATTTTCCTTTGGGGAGACTTTACACTCCATGAGGGAGCACTTTCAATGGCAGGGTCAGGATTTCTCTGATTCTAGAAAAAGATTAAGGACCTTTTTACATTTGCCCCAGCATAGGCCCTTCGCCATACCTCCTGTTCTGACCGTAATTGATGATGTGTACAATGATGTCAGTACTGCACCTGATTCTCTTCCCCCGGCCCCTGCCAAACCTGACAGGTATTACAGGGTCCCAGATTCTCATTTCCACCTGTATAAAGCCCATGCTGCAGACCCAGAAACTATTTCTCAGGGCCCTAAAGGGGGGGTTGCAGCTGCTACTGCCAAGAATCCCCTTCCCTCTGAAAGAGAGTCTAGAGCACTAGAGAGATGGGGAAAAAAGGTATATACATCTGCTACTCTTTCTGCCAGGGCATTAAACTGTCAATTCCATATGATACAGTACCAAAAATTTTTTAGATCAGCTGAATAAGAAGCTTTCTTCTCCTGAACCTTTAGACCATAAATCCCTTCAGGATTTGGTACACAACTTTCAGCAGGTCAGTAATCATTTTTTAAAATGTGGCTATGATGCACTGGAGGCTTCATTTAGATCAGCTATGACTGGGGCAGTAATTCGTAGGCATGCCTGGCTGAAGGAGCAATCTTTGCCAGACCATGTCAAGGCTAAACTCCTCGATGCTCCAATGGAGAAACAAAGTTTATTTGGCTCCCCTGCACAGGAGATTCTAAAGAAGGTGGAAGAAAAAGCAAAATCTGTGCAAACAGTAAAGGCATTCCTGCAGGCCCAACCTCCGAGGTTCAGCAGAAACTGGCCTACAAAGAATTGGTCCTTTCCAGACACCTCCAGAGCACAGAGGGGCAGGAACAGACGCCCTAGAGGCAGAGGTCAATCCAGAGGTGCCTACAGGGGCCGTCAGTGGCAGCCTGCCAACCAGAGGGGTAGTGCCACAGCTACAACTGCAACCACTACCACAGGACAGACCCAATGACTTGACTGATGCCGCCTACTAGGGATCAACTGGAAGCTCCCTTGGGTGGAAAGCTGGCTCTATTCTCCAGAAACTGGCATTGCATTACAAAGGATACATGGACATTGCAAACAATAGACAAAGGATACAGGTTTTACTTCCACACTTTGCCAAAAAGGGGCGGAATGCCAAACCTTCCACCAAACCAGAAGGCAGAGGCTTCAAGACAAATCAGCAAACTTCTTCAAATGAAAGCCATAGAAAGGGTACCATCTACAGAACAAGGCCAAGGAATTTTACTCAAGATTATTCCTGGTACCAAGAAAAGAAAACCAATGGAGGCCTATTCTCGACCTGTCCGCGCTCCACACTTACCTCATTGTGCCAAAATTCAAAATGCTGACCCTACAGCAACTTCTTCCCATGCTGGGCGAGGAGTCTTGGCTGGTGACTCTAGATCTCAAGGAGGCATACCTGCACGTCCCTATCCGACCAGATTGCAGAAGACACCTCAGATTTCTTGCAGGATCAGGGCAATATCAATTCTCAGCATTGCCCTTTAGCTTATCTACTGCGCCCAGAGTATTCACGAAATGCCTGGCATCAGTAATTGCACATTGCAGACTTCAGGGAATTCAAATTTATCCATACCTGGACGACTGCCTAATACAAGCGGACAACAAGAAAAAGTTATTAAAGGACCTGGACTATGTCATATTCCTGCTACAGGCCTTGGGATACACAGTCAACATCCAAAAGTCAAGACTAGTGCCATCCCAAAGGATAACCTTTTTGGGTGCGGATCTGGACACAGTCACTCAGATGGCTTTTCTCACAGAAGAAAAACAAAAACAACTTCCAGATTATTTCATGATTTTAACAAGACAAACTCAGCTTACTGCAAGGAAAGTCCTGCAGGCCCTGGGTTACATGGCATCCTGCATAATCTTAATTCCTCATGCCAGACTGCATATGAGAAAATTGCAATGGTACCTCAGGAATGTATGGTCTCAACACAGTCACAGTCTAGAAACCATACCACCAATTATTCCATGCCTTCAACAGGAATTCCTATGGTGGGCTCAGGCCTGCCAGTCCAACAGAGGGTTGCCTTTCAACAAACCAAACACAAGGCAGACCATCACCACGGACGCCTCAGACCAAGGATGGGGCGCACACATGGAGGGCAAATGCATCCAAGGCCTGTGGCCTCAAGTACAGCTAAGCATGCACATAAACCAAAAGGAAATGCTGGCAGTGAGGCATGCAATCGAGGCATTTAAACCATTCCTCCAGCAAGGACATCTGTTAATAAGGACAGACAACACCACGGTCATGTGGTACATAAACAAAACAAGGAGGCACACATTCCTACCCTCTATGCCGGATGGCAATGAATCTGTGGAACCTATGCCTGAATCTCAATATCCAGCTACAGGCCAAATTCGTACCAGGAAAAGAAAATTCACTAGCAGACAGTTTAAGCAGAACTACCACGGATGCACACGAATGGATGCTGCATCCAGACATCTTCAAACTCATAACAAAGAAATGGGGAATGCCAGAGATAGATCTGTTCGCCTCCCCACTCAACCACCAACTGAAAAAATTCTGCTCAAGGACATACCACCCACAAGCCTGGAGGGTGGACACTCTCTCTTTCAGCTGGAATGCACTAACAGTATATGCCTTTCCACCTCTCCCATTGATGTACAAGGTTCTACTGAAGATCAGGGAGGAACAGCCAAAGGTGATACTAATAGCTCCGGACTGGCCAAGGCAACACTGGTATCCGCTACTCAGAAACATGTCTCAGGCGAACTCATGGCCTCTTCCCCTGTGGCCTCTTCTTCTAATGCAGAACAATTTCAAGACCCTGCATCCAAACTTGACAACATTGAAACTAACTGCCTGGAAAATTCCTTAAAACCTAACCAAACTGTTTTATCTCAGAGAGTGAAGGACATCATCTTGGAGGCTCGCAGACCTTCCACAAGGAAGACATACTCAGCTAAATGGAAAAGATCCCTCATTTGGAGCACATCAAAGGGCACAGATGCTTCAGTGGCAAACCTAGCACACATCCTAGAGTATTTAGCAGAATTGTTCCACAATGGCCTGTCTTATTCCTCCATTAAGATTCATGCTTCAGCAATTTCAGCAGAATACAATATGGATCCACCTATCTTCTCTCACCCTCTGCTCAGACAATTTTTGAGAGGGATCAAAAATGTTAAACCTCCAAGGAGACCCCCTCTACCTGCATGGGATCTCAATTTCGTGCTGGAGAAATTAACACTACCTCCTTTTGAACCAGCAGCATCAGCAGACCTACAGTTTCTATCTTGAAAAACTGCTTTTCTTCTGGCAATCACTTCAGCAAGAAGAGTATCCGAGTTACAGGCATTAATGGCAGTGCAGCCTTTTCTTATTTTCCACCAGGATAGAGTGTCACTGAGAACCAATCCTACTTTCATGCCAAAGGTGGTATCCAGGGTATCCTTGAACCAAGCTATTCATTTGCCTACTTTCTTCCCTAACCCACAGAACAAAGGAGAGAAACTGTTGCACACCTTGGATATACACAGACAGCTACGCTACTATCTGGACAGAACTAAAACCAACAGAAAAACTGACCAACTTTTTGTAGCATATGCAAATGGGGTGCAAGGAAGAGCAATTTCCAAACAGACAATTTCTAAATGGATAGGAAATTGCATTCGTTTTTGCTACTCCTTTCATGGAAAGACAGCGCCTGAAAATATCAGGCCTCATTCCACAAGGGCCACAGCCACCACTACAGCTTTCCTACGAGGGGTGGCTACCAAGGACATTTTAGAAGCTGCTACTTGGAGCTCCATGCATACATTTGCCAAGCATTACAATCTACCTTTATACTCCAGATCCCGAGCAGGGTTTGCAACTGCAGTTCTGCAGGGGATTTTATCTACACCATCCTTCTCTTAGTACCTCCTCCCCCAGTTTGGCTATGGTATTCTACCCATATGTTATGACTGCAGATGCATCCTTGAAGGACACAGTACACTTTTGTACCTACCATAAATGTAGATGTCCGATAGGTATGCATCTGCAGTCAGGATTACCCACCCTCCTTCCCCTCTGTGGTTTTCCTAGGGTGCTTACCCCTCTTTCAGCTAACTGGGGGAATCTATTATGGTGTATTTGTTTGTTTGTATATGTATATATATGTATATAATTTGCTACTGTTTGTAACTTTCCAGCATTATCCAAATTTAGCCTTCCTAGAGGGCACCTGGCATCTGGGGCAAGAAACACTGAGGAAAATGGCATCGGCTGATGCCTTTATACCCCAGGAGTTGTGACGTCGGGGAAAGTGCGACATCAGCCGAGGCCAGACCCAGACTTTGGAATCTGGCCGACCGAAGGGCTGCCTGAGGCAGGACAACCCATATGTTATGACTGCAGATGCATACCTATCGGACATCTACATTTATGGTAGGTACAAAACTGTACTTTTTAATAGTTGGTTACTAGTTGCCTTTTTGGGCTGTGTACTGTGTGAGTTAGATTTTCTCTTTAACTTTAAATATCTCATAGTTAGTGTGTTTCCTTTACATTGGATTTTGTGAAATGTCTGAAGAGAAGGAAAAACATCCAAAGTCTGGGTTTAAAAAATGCCCAGACGGCGGACAGAAGATAAGTCACAGATGCCCATGTGCAGTGTGTTTACTGTGTGGGTGAGGTTCACTTGCAAGAGTCATGCAGTATCTGTCACTCCTTTTCCACTAGAGTGCTTGCAGAAACGAAGAGGATGTTAATTTATAGGGGTATTATCAAACACCCTTTTTCAGAGACATTGTCTGACCAGGATGGGGCCAGCAAATCGTCCACACCTTCCTCTGAATCCAGGTCTAAGAAAGAAAAAAAGTCAAAAAGTGTTGTGACTTCGGCTGCATTGACTTTGGAGCCGACAGTCTCTTTTTTTCAGAACCAGGACACTGCTCTGGAAACGGTTGCCGAAAAACCTTCATCTATACTGCTGCAGTCGGCTCCATCTGTTCACTCCTCCAGGTCTTCTGTCAGCCTGTCCGATCTGGATATGGACCGGCTGGTTCAGAAACTCTTAAAGGCACCAGGCCAAGCTAAATTGCTGTTGGCTCAGACCCAACCATCGGAGCCAAAGACCCTTACTCCTGAATTGTCTGCTCCTCATCCGAGCTATACTAGACCTTTGGAGCAAGAGGAGGCCGACCTGATGATTGTGGATCTCTTGGAGCAGACACCTGGTCCAGTGTCATTGGCTCCATCTGCTTGGACATTCTCGGCACCGACCGGGAACTCTAGAAGCCGACACTCGCTGGTCTGGTCCGTGGAGGATAGCCGCACTGACTTGTCAGTGCTGACTCTTCCTCTCGGGGCTTCGGCTCGGGTGAGCTCAGCTCCTACCTCAGGCTTGGAGCCCACAGCTTTGGTGCGGGAGGGGGTCGCGTCTCCCGGATCCGTCGACTCCTTATCACAGCCATGGTGTATTCAAATCCATGAGGCGAGTGTTGCCTCCTAAGACTTCCTCATCTGAAGGTCTGGCCTCTTCTTCCCCAAAGTGCCTATGTCAGTTTCTGTTTCCACCGGTTATCCCAAGCGTAGAGACCCAGAGCCTGAGGTAGCCCCATAGGGCACTGCCTGCTCTTCTGAAACCTCTCCAGAAGTTCCCCCTGAAGATGTCCCCAGGAAGAGATTATGCAAGAGGAGAGAGACATTTGGACTCCCCACAGGAGTCTCTCGCATCAGACACCGAGTTGGATGAATCAGAAGGGTCCCCTAGATCCCCCTCTGAGGACATCTCCTTTGCAGAGATTCTTGAAATTCTTAGGCAGAGGGGTGATTGACAGTCCAAGAGCCCTACTGAGGACGAGTCTGTTCTCCTGAAGGCGTTCGGGTCTCAACCTTCCACCTCTTGGATATCTCCGCCCTACGATGAGCTTATGGATCTGGTCTCTCGTAGGGCGTGGGAGTCACCAGAATCTATGGAACCTGTTCCTAGGAGACCTAATAAATTGATTTCTGCCCCCGTGGATAAGTCCTTTTTGACCAAGGGGGAGTCCCTGTTGATACCTTGGTGGTGGCGGCGGCGGCAGCCACCAAAAAGGAAATGTCTGAGACTTCCTCGTCTATCCATCCTCCTAACAGAGAATCTAGGATCATTGATAGATATGGGAAACGCATGTTTAGTTCAGTGACTTTCTCACTCAGGTCACTGAACTACTTGACACATTTTACCAGACTGCAGAGAGATCTCCTTAAACAGTTGGGAGATACTCTTCAGGGTGTTATAGCTATGAGTGTATCTGACAAACTGGCCACCCATCTCACTACCCTCAATTCGATAGTCAACTCTATGTGTCACGTATCTTACATAGCTGATGGTTCGAGTAGAGCTGCAGGTACAGGAATTGCTCTTCGTAAGCATGCCTGGATGCGACTCTGTTCCTTTGCAGAATCCTTCAAGTCCTCCTTTACGAATACCCCGTTTGATGGCTCATCCTTGTTTGAGCCAAAGGTGAAGGAGACTTTGACCAGGTGTGAGCAAGAGGGAAAGACGCTGTCTGCCATCGGAGTCCGTTTTTCCACCCCCACTCGACCCTTTCCTGAAAGTCAAAGGGGAGGAAAGATGTGGTTCTGGAAAGCCCAAGGAGCCTTCAAGAGACACGTGGTGACCCCCCCTCCAGAGGCAGAGTCGGGGGTTGCAATGGAAGACGCCGCCCTTGCGGCAAAGGGGGTCCGCAACACCAGGGTGACTGAGATCACTTCACAGTCCTACCAGTGCTCCTGAAGGGAGGCCCGGCTGTCCTATTCTGGAGGCAGTTGGGGTTTGCTTGTCTTTGTACCCAGAAGCCTGGCTAAATAAAACAAATGACATTTGGGTACAAATTATCATTTCCAGAAGGTATTTCATACCGTTCTCCACCCAGCCCTTTCCTGTCAAAAAAATCCCGGACGTTCCACCCAGTCATATGGGGCAAGCAGCAATAGAGGTACTTCGATTTGCAAGAAAGAGAGTCATCCAGCCAGTCCCGGCAGACCAAACAGGATTTGGAACTTACTCGAGATTCTTTTTGGTTCCAAAGAAAACAGGGGACTGGAGACCCATTTTGGATCTCAGCCGACTCAACCAATTTGTGAGAAAAGAGAAGTTCCGAGTGGTCACGCTACAGTCCATAATCCCGTTTTTTAGGGAAGGACAATTGAATGTGCTCGATCACTCTCAAAAATGCATACTACCACATTAAGATGGCCAGGCCATCCAGAGATCACCTGCGTTTCCGGCTGGGAGCCAATCATGATCAGTTCCGAGCTCTGCCCTTTGGTCTCACTACAGCCCCCAGAGTGTTCACCAAGTGCATGGCAGTAGTCACTGCTCATTGGACGATTGGCTCCTTACCTACACCACCAGGCATCAACTTCTTCAAGTGAGAGAAGCTACTTTGACACTCTGTGATTGGCTAGGCATTACAGTCAACTTTGAAAAGTCTGCCTTGTTGCCATTGCAGCTTATTGTTTTTATAGGGACAGAATTAGACAAGCCAACCACCACTCTTTGTTTCCATTTCTTTGTCATCACATTCTGGAAGACCCATGGATCCTGGACCCAGTTCCGGACTTATTGACACATCCGTCAGGGGATCTTCATCCATCATTGCAGACACGAAGCTAACCGCTTGGCTGCTGCAATTCCCCGCATAGCCATGCTTTATAATCTTTCCCATGACAGTCAAATTTTGTTGGCTTCCCATAAACCTTCCACTAGAAAATTGTATCATAGTAAGTGGAAGAGATTTTCCATTTGGGCTTCTTCCCATAACATTGACCCTTAGCAAGCGCCATTGTCTACTATTTTACAATTCTTGACAGAAATTTTCAACAAAGGAGCAGCGGCTGCTATGGTGCAAATACAATTAGCTGCTATATCTAATTTCCATCTAGGGATCGATGGATTGAATATTATGGCTCACCAATTGTCTAAGGCTTTTCTAAAAGGTTCTTTTCACATGAAGCCTCCAGTGAAGACACCTTACTCTCCCTGGAATTTGAATTTTGTTATCTCGCATCATTCTTCCTCCCTTTGAGCCTGCATCATCTTGTGAACTAAAATTTATGTCGTGGAAAACTATCTTCCTAGTAGCCATCACTTCAGCCCACAGTGTGTCAGAGCTCCAAGCCCTATCCATCAAACCCCCTTATATGGTCTTCCATGCTGATAGAGTATCTCTCAGGACAAATCCATCCTTTTTGCCTAAAGTATGTTCTGAGACTAACGTTAATCAAGTCCCTGAGTTGCCAGTTTTCTTCCCTAATCACACCAATAAATTGGAATATATGTTGCGCAAACTCGATGTTCATAGATAACTTAGATTTTATTTAGACAGAGCAAAAGGAATTAGGAAATCAGATCAGCTTTTTGTGTCTTTTTCTGAGTCCAGGAAAGGTAAACCAGTTGCCAAAACAACCCTGTCTAAGTGGCCATCGGATTGTATCACTTACACATATTCTTGTCATAACATACACTTGTCTAGTAAGGTGAAGGCTCATTCAACCAGAGCAGTTTCTCCTTCAGCCTTTCAAGCCAAATTACCTTTGGATAACATCTGTGCAGCAGCCACATGGTCTAAACCGCACACCTTTATAACTCATTACAAAGTGAATAAGGCTTCCAGGGACAGGGCTCATTTGGTTCTACGGTTCTGAAGGATGTGCTTCCGTGAGCCACCCAAGATCGGGGTGCTAGGGACGCTACCCATCAGTGAAGAATGAACGGCAAGATTGAACAACTTCACATAAAGAAGTTATGTACTCACCATAACGTTCCATGTGAGTTGTTCATCTCGCCTTCATTCTCACGTCCCTCCCTCCTTCCCCCTCCTGGCTGGCAGTTGACCTGGAGGCTGTCTTCATCCTGGTTTTTCAATGTGTCTTCATTCCTAGGCAGAATAATTATTTTACTTCTATATGGTACGCAGCAAACAAGGTCTGAGGTAATTCCAGCAGTGCATTGTGGGATAAGGGGGTTGGGTCTCGAGCTACTGGAGAACTTTGAGCTTGCTAATCGAAATGGAGCCGAGGATCGGCTCCGAACCCATCAGTGAAGAATGAAGGTGAGATGGAACAACTCACATGGAACATTATGGTGAGTACTTAACTACTTATTTTAAGTATGGGAGAAACAAATTCTGCACCATGTTTTCCATATATTTTGTCTGTTTTTGCTTCGCTCCTGAGCAGATATGCCTGATTGTCCCCCAGCATGATAACTTTAATTCCAGAACTGTTAAACATAAGGGCCAAGTTAGAAACCCTTTTGCAGTGAAGGTCCCGTGGATGGCCCAGGTACAAAATAACATCCATTGTCCCACTGATGAGCTCCCTAGGAAAAAAAGTAGCATGCAAAGGTAAAGGGAACGTAAAAGGCTGTCTATTTGATGTTTTTGCCTGACAAGAACTTCCTTTGCTCAGAGTTGTGCATAGTAACACGGTGCTTTTGCAGCCTCCATGTCTGATAGCTAGTATGGCTGAGCTCTCTGGTGTAACCCCTCAGGAAGCTGCCATGCCATCGGCCATGTTGGCATCCTCTCATGCTGAAACTGCCTTGTTCATTGTGTCCAAAGCAGATTCGCAAACATGTGGCACGTTAGTGTGGTTTGCCAAGTGAGGGTGAAATTCTTCAGTTTTCCTTGAAGGAAGAGATTGAAGGCGACTGGAATTAGGGTACATTCACCTGCCTACAAGTTGAGATTTCCAGTCTGGCACCACTGCTAAGGTTAGTCCTATGTCTTCTAAGCTGAAGAGTCTGGCATTCTGTTTGTCCCAATCCAACAGTCCAGGTCTCAAGACTCCAGATACCCACATAACTTTTCAGATATTTTCAAACTGGTGTGTAAGGCTTTAAGGATTTTATGAAAGTCAGACAGCCAGCACCTTAGAAAGATTCTGTTCCTGGAACCCCTTTGCTAAAAAACAAAATAATTTTCTTCCCAGAGTGGCTGATACCTCAGAATCAGCAGCAGTAAAACTATGCCGTTAGCAATGCCATTTCCCTTTACAGCATGAAGGGCTACACCACTTCCAAACGGCCTGCGCCATCTGCCACAAAATCCAGTGGGCAAGCAGAAGGCTCAGAGCCCCTCATGGAGCCCCCCATGGATCAAGGGGCTATTCAACAGAAAAAGAAAAGAAAAAAAAAGAAACTTTCCTGGTACCCTTTTCCTGGTACCCAGAAAAAACCCATGATGCCTGACCAATACTGGACTCATCAATTTTGAACATGTTCCTGGACATTCAAAAATTCAAAATGCTGACTTTACTACAGCTACTGCTATGCTGGGCACGCTTTGTTAGTGACTCTAGACTAGACTAGTGCATACCTGCATATCACTACTAAGGGAATCATGCAGAGACCTCCTCCGCTTCAAGGCAGGTTTTTTGCATTACCAATTCTCTGCACTGCCCTTTGGCTTATCTACTGAGCCCAGGGTCTTTACAAAGTGCCTGGCACCAGTAATTGCGTTCTGCAGACAAAGAAGCATACACATTTTTCCTTATCTGGACGACTGTCTCATTCAAGCAGAGGACAAAGGACACACTTCTTCAACATCTGGCGTTTGTAAAAAGGCTTCTAACATGCCTAGGGTACACAAACGAAAAGAAATCCCAAATGGTACCCTCTCAATTACATTCCTGGGTGCAAGCTTGAATACAACTGCCCAGATGGCTTACCTCACGCCAGAAAAACAAATCCAATTGATAACTTCAAACAAGTGGCCACAAAAACCCAGTTTTCTGCAAGACAAATTCTGCAGGCTTTGGAGTTCATGGCATCATGCATTCTACTAATTCCATATGTGAGACTGCATATGAGGAAACTATAGTGGTACCTAAAAAGTTTATGGAGTCAACATTGTCACAGTCTGGATGGGACCTCAACTTTGTGCTGGAAAAACCTCACCCTGCTTCCTTTTGAACCAGCAGCTACTGCGGATATAAAATTTCTATCTTGGAAAACAGCTTTCCTCTTGGCGGTCACTTTAGCAAGAAGGGTTTCAGAACTACAGGCTCTCATGGCTGTGTGGAGCCTTTTATTACATTTTACCCAGACAGGGTGTCCCACAGGACCAACCCTTCTTTTATGCTTAAGGTGGTATCCAGTGTGGCTCTTAACCAGACAATTCACCTGCCAACTTTTTACCCAAATCTGCAGAACAAGGGGGAGCGGATTCTGCATTCATTGGAGGTACACAGACAACTACGATTGTACTTAAACAGGACCAAATCTCTAAGGAAGTCTGAGCAACTACTGGTGGCATTTGCTGCAGGGTCAGATGCGAAGGCTATGTCAAAGCAGTATATTTCTAAGTGGATAAGCCTCTGCATTCGTTTCTGCTACTTGCACCATGGTAAAACTGTGCCCAAGGGGATCGGGTCACATTCCACCAGGGCTGCCTCTACCTCAGCAGCGTTTCTCAGAGGGGTTCCAACCAAAGACATTCTAGAGGCTGCTACTTGGAGCTCTGTTCATACCTTCATGAAGCATTATCATTTGCCTCTCTTCTCCAAATCCAGGGCAGGCTTTGCCACTGCAGTTCTGCAGGGCCTTATAGCTGCTCCTAATGCTATTTAGTTCCATCCTCCCATCCATAGCTTTGGGATTCTACCCAGATGTAATGACTGCAACAGTGAAACACGAAGAACATATTACAGTTGTGTACGCTTGCCATAAATGTAGATGTTCGAGTGTACAAAATCGCCACTGACTCTAAAGACAACCACAAAGCATTCTATAGCTATGTCAAGAATCTCAATGGCAACACTCAGATCTGCTCTGAGTTACAGCACAATGGCACTAAATATACAGAACCAATGGATATTGCCAACATCCTGGCAGATAGGTTCAGTGCTAACTTTACCCCTCTGTCATCCCCTAAAGGGCTCATCTCTATACCAGAAGAATGCAAAGTTCCTGTAATCACGGCTGCACAGGTAAAAACACACTATCCAAAGCCAAGAACACAGCATCCATGGGACCTGACGACATCCCAGGCTGTGTTCTACATGAACTACAGAACAAACTGGCACCCCACCTAAGTACCATGTTCAATCATAGCCTCACCTCAGGCTATGTGCCCACTAAATGGCGCACAGTGACAGTTATCCCACTCCACAAAGGGGGAGCCACCACAGACCCTGGAAACTACCACCCCATTAGCCTAACGAGCCTGGTCTGCAAGGCTATGGAGCGTATCATCATGGAACTTATAAACAATGACATTGGTAATTTCCAAACTCAGGACCCCACCCAGTTTGGGTTTGTAAAAGGTAGATCATGTCTCCTAAAGCTGATAGACTTCTTTGAAGCAGTCACCAAAGCCGTAGATGAGGGTAAGGTGGTTCACACAACCTATGTAGATCTCGCCAAAGCTTTTGACACCATCCCCCACTCTGGAATTATAGATAAACTCACTAAACTAGGTATAAATCCCTATGTCACAAGATGGGTTGCCAACTGGCTCACTGACAGAACCCACACTGTGAAAGTAGCAGACTCCAAATCCAGCTTCAGACCAGTGACAAGTGGAGTACCACAGGGTTCAGTCCTGGGTCCTCTCCTGTTTGGTATCTACTTCTCTGAAGTACAAGTCAACACAGAAGGTCTTCGGCTATCGAAGTTCGCAGATAACTGCAAACTAGGAGCCATAATCAAAACTCCAAAAGATGTGGACATCCTACAAAAGGGCCTTGCTGAGACAGATGCCTGGTGTCAAAGCCATGGCCTCAAGCTCAATGCCAAAAAGTGCATTGTCATTCCTTTTGGTAAAAACTCAGTACCCATGAACTACCACATAGGTGGTAGTCTACTTAACACCGAAAGTGTGATAAGAGACCTTGGGACACAGGTGGACAGTAGTCTCTCCTTTGATAATCACATCGCCACAGTAGTCAGGAAATCCTTCTATGTGGCACACCTCATCCCAAAAGGTTTCTCATCCAGGAAAAAGAGGTCATTGCTCCCCTCTACTCGTCACTCATTAGACCGATTATAGAGTACAGTGCCTCTTTTGGTATGTACCTCACAAGACATCTACAACAACTGGAAAGGCCACAGAAATACCTCACAAAGAGGATTACCGGCCTCAGAGGTGCCCTATGCAGACAGTCTCAAAAAACTGCAGCTTTACTCCGTTGCATATCGCCTACTCAGAGGCGATCTCTGCCTAACACACAAAGCTATGTCAAACCCAGAGCTTTTATACATGCTCCACTTGAAGAAATCCCAGTCCCTACGAGCTACACGCTCTAGGGACCTATACCTCGTCACCACAATAAACAGAACATGCTGGAGGGATAGATTCCTGTCCCAGAGACTTCCCATACTCTGAAACAAACTACCTATCTGTATCAAACAAAGCTCCTCATTAGCACTGTTCAAGAAAAATCTTGATGATTGGATAGGAGATAGTAAATTCACCCCGGGGACCACTTCTGTGGCTCTGCTCGACAGTGGCACAGGAAAATAATTTTCTTGGGTGGCGAAAGCCAGGGTACCTTTGACTAGGCCTATATAGGCCCTAGGGCCAATAGCCTAGTACCTACCTATGAACCTATTCACTGTTGCAGTTCAAGTTACCCACCCGCCATCCCCCTTTTCTATAACTTTTCTTTCCTTCACTATATACTAAAGCCTCTGCGGTGTATTTGCTTTTAGATGAAGGTAAAGGTTATGTTGCTAAAAGTGCATTTACATATATTTCTGTTTATTTATATATACATATATATTTTTGCTCCCCATTGGGGGGCACCTGACATCTGGGGCAAGAAAAACTGAAGTAAATGGCATTGGCTGCATGTTTTATACCCCTGACGTCATGGAAGAGGAGACTGCAACTGACGCAGGACCCAAGAAGTTATTCAGGCCCGACTGAAGGCAACCTGCCAGCAAATTACCCAAATGTAATGACTGCAACAGTGAATACATTCAAACATCTACATTTACGGTAAGCGTACACAACTGTACTCTCTTGCTCTAACTGATGTCAGAAAAAGTTAACAATTGTCTCACCTGTGGAAAGCAAATACCACACCGAGATTTCCATTCTTACTACGTCACCTGTTTAGGCCCAGACCATGATGTCCCTCGCTGTCTCTTTTGTGCTTTGTTGAACGCCAGAACTATATGTCGTTGGGCCCTTATTGTAGCTAGATATTTTCACTCTCAGTCCTCTATTTCTGATATGGCTTCGGAATCCAAACTGATTACAGATCTTCTGAAAAAAAGTAAGGATAAAGACAGAGACAGACCGCACAGGTCCAAAAATGCCGATGACGCTTCTGTTAAGCTAGTTATCAGTTCTCCGGTCCTTTTTGAGGTGCTTTCGCAGCCCCTGACGCCTGCTTCTGTGGATTCTCAGGCTGCTACAGAGACCCTTTCGGAATCCGGTTTGCCGCGAGACATCTTCGACTAAGGATCCTGCAGACGTCTCTACCTTGGATGGGGCCGGAGCCGTTGAGCAGGCACCGGCTTCCGAGGAAGTTCTTCGCACTACCAATATTCGACAGAAACCAGTGACTTATTTCGCATCTTCAGTTCTTTCTAAAACTACCGAGTTTCTAAGGCCCAGGGTAAGAACTACGCCCAAAAAAACGATGATCCAAACTCAGGCACCTGCTTCCATGCCTCAATCTCAAATGCTTAAAATGGCAGAAGACCTTATTATGCTTATTGGGAGAAGCCAGGCTACCCCTTCCAAAAGAAAGAGACTTGTCCCCGGTAGTTTTATCTGAATAGGAATCCAATGACTCTGATGCTTCTGAATATGAAGACATGCAACCCCTCTCTGCTTATGAGGATTATGATGCAGAGGATTCCATTCCATTCCTTCTGCCTCCCCACCCGAGGATTTTTCATTTGGTGAAACCCTTCATACTTTAAGGGAGCATTTCCAATGGGAATGTCAGGACTGTCCTCAGTCAAAAAAGAGACTCCGGGAATTCTTTGATTTACCACAGCACAAACCTTTAGCCATTCCTCCTGTCCTAGATGTTGTGGATGATGTTTTTTATGGAATCCAGTTTGGCTACTAACACACTTCCTCCTGCTCCCAGGAAACCTGACAGATACTACAGAGTCCCTGACTCTCACAAATTCCTTTTCAGAAATCTTACTGCTGATCCAGAGGTCATCTCCCAAGGGCCTAAAGGAATTAAAGCAACCTCAGGTAAGAATCCCACCCTCTCGGACAGGGATTCCTGAGCTTTAGACCGATGGGGTAAAAAAGTATACACCTCTGCAATTCTTGCTATTAGAGCACTAAATTGTCAGTTCCACATGCTGAAATATCAGCAGCATACCATGGAACTCCTCAAAAAAAAATATTTCCCTTTCCTGCTTGTGCAGAAAATAAAGAATTACAAGGGCTTATGCATTCTGCAAGCCAAGTTAATAACACACCTTGCAATGTGGCTTTGACGCCCTAGAAGCATCTTGCAGGGCAACAGTCACTGGCTCTGTCCTTAGAAGGCATGCTTGGCTTAAGGAACAGACCTTACCAGACCATGTCAAATCAAAATTATTGCGTGCTCCATTGAACAAGACAGTTTGTTTGGCACCAAGGCAGAAGAGGTCTTATAAAAGATGGAAGAAAAAGCTAAATCTCTGCAGACAGACTTTTTACAGGTCCAGCCTCTGAGGTCCAGTAGGCATTGCCCCTCCAAGCAGTGGTCCTTTACGGCCCCCTCCAGGCCAGCCCAGCCCAAACCCAGCGGAAGCAGACCCGTCCAGACAGCAGTCCCAGGGAATGCAGAGATCTAAGCAATAGAGATGATGTCCTTCATGGATGCATCTGCAGTCATAACAAGTGGGTTGTCTCATCTCTGTTGGTCTGCATCAGCCGACGCCATTTTCCTCAGTCTTTCTATCCAGAGATTACTACTCTTTCTTGCCTCAGCCGATGTCAGAAAAAGTTAACAATTGTTTAACCTGTGGGAAACAAATACCTCATAAAGATTTCCACTCTTACTGTCTGCCTTGTTTAGGCCCAGCCCACGACGTAGCAGCCTGTTCCTCTTGTCTCTCAAACCGACTAACGCTTAGGGCGCCGGTCGGAGTTTGCAGAACAGTTTTATTATGCGGATCCTCGAAACCACGGCAAAGCAAAAAACTGCTCAAAGTACAGCTGAACCTATTCTTACCACTGAGGCCCCTGCTACAATTCTTGAATCGCCCTCAGAAATTTTACCCACCACGGTGGTTGATTTATCAGACACCATCCCCTTGGTTGTCTCTACCAGCACGTGGTGCTGCTAGGCCTCCAGCAGCCATGTCCATTAAGGCCTTTGCCAGGGCTAAAGCAGCCAAGACTACTAAATCAGTGCCTGTTAAAACCCCCTCATCCAGGCCCTCTTCTAGTTCTCAAATGCTTTGGCAGAAGATTTAATTTCTTTAATTAGAGGATCTCAATCTCACCCAGACAGGGCCTCTCAGCCCCAGAGAAGAGCCCCCTGAGCCAGTCTCTTCTGATGATTCTGCTGATGAATCAGACATAACTGACCAGCCTGAGGCTCCCTTCTCCAATTTTGAAGATTCTGATGCTGAAGAATCCATTCCAGCTGCTTCCCCACCAGAAGAATTCTCCTTGGGGAAAGCTTGCATGCCATGCAGAACAGTTCCAATGGCAGCAACAGGATTTTTCAGACTCCAGAAAAGACTTAGGACCTTTCTGCACCTCCCACAGCACAGGCCCTTAGCTATACCTCCTGTTCTCTGTGGTGGATGATGCTTTCAATGATGTTTGCTCCAGACTCTTTACCCCAGCCCCTGCCAAACCAGACAGATTTTACAGGGTGCCAGATACTCATCACCACCTTTACAAGGCCCCACTTGCAGACCCAGAAACTATATCCCAGGGTCCACCACAGCTAAAAACCCTATTCCTTCTGAAAGGGAAGCAAGGTCACTAGACAGATGGGGTAAAAGGTCTACACTTCAGCTACTCTCTCAGCTAGAGCTTTAAACTGTCAGTTTCACATGATACAATACCAAGAGTTTATGCTTGATCAGTTAACTAAGAAACTAACTACTGATGAATCTCTTGATAAGAAATATGTATTAGAGATGGTAAATAACATACAACAGGTTAGCAACCATTCCTTAAAATGTGGCTATGATGCACTGGAGGCTTCATTTAGATCAGCCATGACAGGCACAGTGATAAGAAGGCATGCATGGCTAAAGGAACGGATCATGTTAAAGCTAAGTTGCTAGATGCTCCTATGGACAAGACAAGTTTGTTTGGTACACCTGCCCAGCAGGTTATGAAGAAAATGGAAGAAAAGGCAAAATCTGTTCAAACTGTTAAAGATTTCTTGCAGGTTCAACCCCAAGGTTTAGCAGGAACTGGCCTGCTAAAATTGGTCCTTTCCTGACTCCACAAAATTTCAAAGGCAGAAATAGACGCTCCAGAGGCAGAAACCAATCCAGAGGAGGTGCCTACAGTGGCAAGGTAGCAGCAGAGGCACAGACACAGCCACTGCCACTACATCAGCACAACCACAGTGACTATCCTAAACCCGCCTACCAGGGAACAAATAGCAGCCCTCTAGGCGGAAAGTTAACCTTATTTTCAAAGAACTGGCACTACATAACAAAAGACAAGTGGATTTTACAAACCATAGATCAAGGTTACTTCACTTCCACACTTTACCAGTCAAAGAGGAATGCCAAATCTACCTCCAAATCAAAAACAGAGGCTCGCCAGATAATGGAGTTAGCAAACATGAGAGCTGTGGAAAGAGTGCCAACAGCAGAACAAGGAAAGGGTTCTACTCCAGACTATTCCTAGTTCCAAGAAAGGAAAAAGTTGGAGACCAATTCTCGATCTGTCCACCTTAAATACATACATCATTGTCCCAAAATTCAAAATGCTGACCCTACAGCAACTTCTTCCCATGCTGGGCAAGGAGTCTTGGCTGGTAACTCTAGATCTCAAGGAGGCATACCTGCGTCCCCATTCGACCAATCTGCAGAAGATACCTCAGATTTCTTGCAGGATCAGAGCACTATCAATTCTCAGCATTGCCCTTTGGCTTATCTACTGCCCAGAGTATTCACAAAATGCCTGGCATCAGTAATCCCATTGCAGACTACAGGGAATACAAATTTACCCATACCTGCGACTGCCTGCTACAAGGGGACAACAAAAGCAAGCTGACAACAGATTTACAAAGGGTCATTTACTTGCTACAAGGACTGGGATACACAGTCAATTTACAGAAGTCAAGGCTGATACCATCCCAAACAAGGACATTCAATTGGACACAGTACAACAAATGGCATTCCTGACTACAGAAAACAAAAAGAACTTCCTCTTTACTTCTTGGCACTAACAAAACTGAACAAGTTAACAGCAAGAAAATTTCTACAGGCCTTGGGCTTCATGGCATCATGCATAATCTTGGTCCCATTTGCCAGACTACATATGAGGAAACTACAGTGGTACCTAAAGAATTTATGGTCCCAACACAGACACAGTCTAGAAACAGAAATCCCACTAATTCCATGCTTAAAACAGGAGTTCCTATGGTGGGCTCAGGCATGCCAGTCAAACCCAGGCCTGCCCTTCCGCAGATGTCAACCAAGCCAGACCATCACAACAGGATGGGGGCCCACATGCTGGACAAATGCGTGCAAGGATTGTGGACACAGGATCAACTTCACCTGCACATCAATCTAAAAGAAATGCTGGCAGTAAAACTGGCAATCCAAAAGTTCAAACCATTCCTCAAAGAGGGCCAGTTGATGATAAGGACAGACAACACCACAGTCATGTGGTACATCAACAAACAGGGAGGCACTCATTCATACTCCCTATACAGAATGACCTTGGAGCTGTGGATCCTGGCTCTCAGCAACAACATTCAGTTACAGGCAATATTTGTACCGGGAAAGACAATACTCTAGCAGACATACTAAGCAGAACCACTAATGGAAGCTGCACCGGACATCTTCAAGACCATCTCAAAGAAATGGGGAATGCCACAGATAGACCTATTCGCATCACCTCTCAATCACCAGCTCAAAAATTCTGCACAAGGACATTCCACCCACTAGCATGGAAAGTGGACTCGCTCTCCTTCAACTGGAAAGGCCTAACAGCATATGCATTCCCACCTCTTCCTTGATACACAAGGTACTACTAAAAATCAAGGAAGAACGTCCAAGGATAATCCTGATAGCCCCAAACTGGCCAAGACAACACTGGTACCCACTACTGAAGAGCATGTCTCGAACAACATGTGGCCAATACCCTGATGCCTTTAATGTTAACTCAGAACAACTACAGCATCATACATCCAAACCTAAAACGCTGCAACTGACTGCATGGAACATCACATAGCAGCAGCTAATCCAGAACCTTCCCAAACAGTTAAAGAGATTATTCTTGAAGAACGCAGACCTGCAACAAGAAAGACCTAGGCTGAAAAATGGAAAAGGTTTGTCATTTAGGAAAAGATGTGTCAAACATAGATATGCCTAACATTCTGGAGTATCTGGCGAACTTCTTCATTCAGGCCTGTCCTACTCCTCCATCAAGATACATGCATCAGCTATTTCAGCAGAATACAGCTTTGATCCACCTGTTTTTAACCCTTTGCTCAGGCAGTTCCTCAGAGGAATCAAGAATGTAAAACCTCCAAGGAAACCACCATTACCAGCTTGGGACTTAAACTTTGTGCTAGAAAAGTTGACACTAGCACCAACCAGCAGCAACAGCAGACCTACAACACCTGTCATGGAAAACTGCTTTCCTACTGGCAATTACTTCAGCAAGGAGGGTTTCAGAACTACAGGCCTTAATGGCAGTGCAACCCTTCCTAATCTTCCACCAAGATAGAGTGTCCTTGAGGACTAATCCTACATTTATGCCTAAGGTGGTATCCAGAGTATCTTTAAACCAGGCAATCCACCTACCTACCTTCTTTCCCAACCCACAAAACAGAGGGAAAGAATACTGCATACCTTGGATGTACATAGACAGCTACGCTACTACTTGGACAGAACAAAAAATAGCAGAAAGACTGACCAATTTTTTGTAGCCTATGCAACAGGAAGAGAAGGAAAAGCTATTTCCAAACAGACAATCTCCAAATGGATAGGAAATTGCATACGATACTGTTACTCCTTCCATGGAAAACCAATTCCACAGAACATAAGACCTCACTCTACAAGGGCAACAGCCACTACCACAGCCTTCTACGAAGAGTAGCAACAAGAGACATTGTTGGGGCGGCAACTTGGACCTCCGTGCATACATTTGCCAAGCATTATAATTTGCCTCTTTATTCCAGATCGAGCAGGGTTTGCCACTGCTGTACTGCAAGGGATCCTAAACACACCATAATCTACCTTTATCCTCCTCCCTAGTTGGCTATGGTATTCTACCCACTTGTTATGACTGCAGATACATCCATGAAGGACATAGTACAGTTTTGTACCTACCATAAATGTAGATGTCCGAACTGGATAGCATCTGCAGTCAGGATTACCCTCCCTCCTTCCCTCTGTGGTACTCCTAGGGTGTTTACCCTCCTAATAGCTAGCTCTTGGGGAGTCTTTATGGTGTATTTGTTTGTATATATGTACATATATGCTTATTGTTGTGTTTACCTCTATCTATTTGGAAACATTGGCATCTATCCAAATTTTACCCTGCAAGAGGGCTACTGGCATCTGGGGCAAGAAACACTGAGGAAAATGGCGTCGGCTGATGCTTTTATACCCGAAGACCAACAGAGATGACGTCGGGTGGAGTGCGACATCAGCCGGCCGACTGCAGGGCTGCCTGACGACAGGACAACCCACTTGTTATGACTGCAGATGCTATCCAGTTCGGACATCTACATTTATGGTAGGTACAAAACTGTACTTTCTTCATGTTTCACTGTTGCAGTCATTATATTTGGGTTATCCTGCTGGCAGGTTGCCCTCAGTCGGCCTGAATTCCAAAGTCTTGGGTCCTGCGTCGGTTGCTGTTGCCTCTTCCTGACGTCAGGTCGTCAGGGGTATAAAAGATGCAGCCGACGCCATTTTATCCAGTCTTTCTTGCCGCGCAGTGCCCGAAGCAGAAGCAGTTTACAAATGCCGGTCAACCGACTCCTGAGATTTTCGTGTTCGAGTTTCAGATCCGAAGTCTTCATTAAAAGCCAAGTATCTTGTTGGGGAAACTTTTTTCTTGCTCCAGACCGATGTCAGAAAAAGTTAATAATTGTATTTCTTGTGGGAAGCAAATAACCTCATAAGGATTTTCATTCTTACTGTATTCCTTGCCTAGAACCTGACCACGACATTGCTAGTTGTCTGTTTTGTGCTAGATTTAACCAACGCACTATTAAGCGTCAGTACGATTTTGCATTAAGCTATTTTGGGCGAAGATTTAATTATACAATCTCGTCAGCCATCCTACTACCGGAGTTCACAAAAAAAAAAAAAAACGCAAAAAAAAAGACATGCAACCGAGGTCCAAAACTGATGACGAAGCTTCTCCTAAGCAAGTCACCAGTTTGCCGGTTTTCAGTGAGATGCTTTCACAGCCCCTGACGCCCGCTACTTTACAGTCGCAGGCTGCTACCGACTCCCACGTGAAGTCGACCAGGCCGCAGGAAACTCAAGGTATTGGAGCCTTGGAGATTATTCCCGCAGATGGGTCTGGAGCCGCTGAGCAGGCATCGGCTTCTGAGGGTGTATTCAGACCTAAGCAATTGTATATTAAACCGACTTCAAAGACTAAAACACCTTTAAAGGCAAAGAAACAAGTTCACCAGCCACAAGGACAGGCCTCCATGCCCCAAAAACAGGTGCTCAAAATGGCCGAAGACTTAATTACCTTGATCAGGGGTTCCTATCCCCCTCCTAATAAGAGCCCTAGGCAAGAGACAGACTGAATCTTCAGATCAGGTTTCCATTTCTTCTGATTCCTCTTCTGATCAGGAATATTCTCTTCCCCCCTATGAGGATTCTGATGCTGAAGAATCAATTCCTTCAACTTCTCCTGAGGACTACTCTTTTGGGGAAACCTTGCATACCATGAGGGAGCACTTCCACTGGGAGAGCCAAGATTTTTCAGAATCTAAGAAAAGGCTCAGAGACTACTTTTACTACCTCAACACAGAACTCTAGCTATTTCACCTGTGTTGGACATTGTAGATGATGTGTTCTCTGAGTCTAGTCTGACCCCTGACTCTTTACCTCCAGCTCCTGTTAAGCCGGACAGATACTACAGGGTCCCTGACTCTCATAAATTCCTTTTCAAAAACCCTACTGCAGACCCAGAAACTATTTCTCAGGGTCCAAAAGGGGTCAAGGCTTCTACTGCAAGAAACCCTACCCCCTCTGACAGGGATTCTAGGGCTCTGGATAGATGGGGAAAAAAGATTTACACATCTGCTACTTTGGCTATAAGGGCCTTAAATTGCCAGTTTCATATGCTCAAATATCAGCAATATATCATGACACTGCTTAAACAGAAAATGATGGCAAATTTTGAATGTGCAGAAAACAAAGAAATGCAGGATTTATTGCATGCATCTGAACAAGTTGGAAAGCATACTTTGCAATGTGGGTTTGATTCTCTCGAGGTCTCCTGCAGGGCCGCTGTTACGAGTTCTGTCATTAGGAGGCATGCTTGGTTAAAGGAACAAAATCTGCCTGACCCTGTTAAAGCAAAATTATTAGATGCTCCTTTTTAACATGATACCTTGTTTGGTGCTAAGGCAGAAGAGGTGTTAAAGAAAATGGAGGACAAAGCTAAATCTATGCAAACTGTCAAGGATTTCTTACAGGTACAGCCACCTAGATTTAGCAGACACTGGCCTACAAATAATTGGTCGTTTCCAGTCTCAGACCTCAAAGGGGCAGATCACAGCCGCAAGGATCCTACAGGTCTAAGCAGTGGAGTGCTTCTACCTCCAAAGGTGGAGAGAACAAGTCGCAATCATACAGGAACCAGTCCCAATGACTTCCCTCTGCCTGCACCAAGCACTTATCTTCTGGCAGCACCCTTGGGGGGAAAACTAGTACTTTTCTTCTCAACATTGGCACATTATAACCCAGGACAAATGGGTTCTAGACATAGTGTCACAAGGCTACAAGTTTCATTTCCATACCCTGCCAAGGGCAAACGGTTGGCCAGACCTACCAAAAAATCAATGGGCAGAGGCTCAAAAACAAGTCACACCTTTCATGGACATGAGGGCTATTCAGCAAGTGCCACAGCAAGAGCAGGGACAAGGATTTTACTCAAGACTGTTCTTGGTACCCAGAAAGGACAAAGCATGGAGACGAATACTGGACCTATCTATTCTAAACACTTTCCTGGACATACCAAAATTCAAGGTGTTGACCTTACAGCAGCTTCTGCCCATGCTGGGCAGCAAGGCTTGGCTCATGACTTTAGACCTAAAAGAGGCATACCTGCATGTCCCAATCAGACAATCATGCAGAAGATACCTTAGATTCATGGCTGGCTCAAAGCATTACCAATTCTCTGCACTGCCCTTTGGCTTATCTACTGCGCCCAAGGTCTTCACAAAGTGCCTTGCACCAGTAATTGCTTACTGCAGACAAAGAGGAATACAACTATGTCCTTACTTGGACGACTGCCTCATACAAGCAGAGAACAAAGACATTCTACTACAGCATCTGACATTTGTGATGAGACTCTTTACATGCCTAGGGTACACAGTCAACAAAAATAAATCAAAGCTAGTACCCTCTCAAGAGATAATATTCCTGGGTGCAAGCTTAAATACAACTGCCCAGATGGCTTATCTCACTCCAGACAAACAAAGGCAACTAACTACCTATTTCAAGGAAATGGCAACAAAGGCCCAGTGATCTGCAAGAAAAATTCTGCAGGCTTTGGGCTTCATGGCATCCTGCATCTTACTAATTCCATATGCAAGACTGCATGTGAGGAAAATTCAATGGTACCTAAAAAGTGTCTGGACACAGCATTGCCACAGTCTGGAAACAATGATTACTCTAATTCCCTGCCTGCAACAGGAGTTTTGATGGTGGGCAAAGGCTTGTCACCAAAACAAGGGACAGCCATTCTCACTACCCCCAGCTAGGCAGAGCTTAACGACGGATGCATCAGATTATCCCTGGGGGGCACACATGGCAGGAAGAGGCATTCAGGGCACCTGGTCCACAAACCAAAAGCATCTACATATCAATCAAAAAGCGATGCTAGCTGTTCCAAATGCCCTGAAAGCCTTCAAGGACCTACTTCATCCGGGACAACTACTGATAGACAGACAACACCATGGTCATGTGGTACATAAACAAGCAGGGGGGCACTCATTCTTATCCCTTGTGCAGACTAGCCATGGCTTTATGGGACACAGCATTGACTTACTAAGTTCATCTGCAGGCACAATTCCTGCCAGGAAAGGAAAATACTCTGGCAGACGAACTAAGCAGAAACCTCATGGATCCCCACGAGTGGCACCTGGATCCACAAGTCTTCAGCATGACAAAGAAATGGGGACACCCGGACATAGATCTATTTGCCTCCTCTCAAAACAATCAACTAAAAGGATTCTGCACAAGGACTTATCACAGACAAGTTTGGAAAGTGGACATCTTATCTTTCAACTGGACAGACCTGTCAGTATATGCCTTTCCTCCACTACCTCTCCTCCCCAAGGTACTCCTAAAGGTCAGGCAGGAGAAATCAAAAATAATTCTGATTGCCCCAGACTGGCCACGCCAGTACTGGTATCTGATCTTAAGGAACATGTCCCAATGCCCAGCCTGGACCTTACCTCAAATACCTCATCTACTGTCCCAGCAAAACAGTCAGATTCTGCACAGCCAAGTCAGGACCCTAAACCTGGCAGCGTGGTGGATAATGTAGCCATACAAACCACACCTCTCAGTAAAGCTGTGATGGGTGTCATTTTAGAAGCCAGAAGGCCTAGTACTAGAAAATCCTATGCTGGGAAATGGAAGAGATTTTGCGCTTGGAACCAAGCTCAAGGAACTGATACAGCTGTCCCAAATATTCCTCAGATTTTACAATACTTAACTGAGATGCTGGACTAAGGCCTGTCTTTTTCATCAGTTAAAGTCCATGCCTTGGCCATTTCAGCTCATTACAATACAGAGCCACCACTCTTTTCTCATCCTTTATTAAGGCAGTACCTCAGAGGAGCCAAAAACGTAAGGCCTCCAAGGAGAACGCCAATACCTGCATGGGACCTCAATTATGTCTTGGAAAAACTAACCTTACCTCCTTTTGAGCCAGCTGCTACTGCGGATATAAAGTTCTTATCTTGGAAAACAGCTCTGCTCCTAGCAATAACTTCTGCAAGTCGAGTTTCAGAGCTACAGACTCTCATGGCTGTGGAACCCTTTATAATTCTTTATCCAGACAGGGTCTCTCTGAGAACAAGCCTTACATTTATGCCTAAGGTGGTATCCAGTGTAGCCCTTAACCAAACAATTCAATTGCCAACTTTTATTCTGCATTCTTTGGACGTACACAGACAACTTAAATTCTACTTGGACAAAACTAAAAATTTCAGAAAGACAGAACAATTACTAGTGGCATATGCCACAGCATCACAAGGAAAAGCCATCTCCAAGCAGACTATTTCAAAGTGGATAGGTCACTGCATTCGTTTCTGCTACTCACAGCATGGCAAACCAGTGCCTAAGGGCATTAGGACACATTCAACCAGAGCTGCAGCCCCTTCTGCAGCCTTTCTCAGGGGAGTACCAACCAAAGACATTGTAGAGGCTGCTACTTGGAGTTCAGTGCATACCTTTACAAAACATTACAATCTGCCTCTTTACTCTGAATCCAGAGCAGGCTTTGCCACTGCTGTTCTGCAGCGCCTCATAGCTGCTCCTAATGCTATTTAGCTCCAGCCCCCCAACCATAGCTTTGGGACTCAACCCAAATGGAATGACTGCAACAGTGAAACACGAAGAACATAGTACAGTTGTGTACACTTACCATAAATGTAGATGTTCGAGTGTATTCACTGTTGCAGTCCAGGTTACCCACCCGCCATCCCTCTTATTTTTGCTGGAACTTATCTTTACTTCTCTAATCTATACAACCTAGGTGGTGTATTTGCTTATAGATGAGGGTAAAGCTTATTTTTGGTGCATGTATGTTTTATTTACATAATTTTAGCCTACCCTTTTGGGGGCACCTGACATCTGGGGCAAGAAAAACTGAATAAAATGGCGTCTGCTGCATCTTTTATACCCCTGACAACCTGACGTCAGGGAAGAGGCGACAGCAACCGACGCAGGACACAAGACTTTGGAATTCAGGCCGACTGAGGGCAACCTGCCAGCAGGATAACCCAAATGTAATGACTGCAACAGTGAATACACTCTAACATCTACATTTATGGTAAGTGTACACAACTGTACTTTCCTCCTCTTCAAAAAGAGGGAGTGCGAAGCCACACCCTTATGGTAAGAACTCACAATGACTTCACACCTCCATCCCTTACCTCTGCCCACCTGCTTGTGCCACTAGGAAGAAAACTCTCCTTCCATGCAAACAACTGGGCCTCTATTACCAACGACCAATGGGTCCTCGACATAGTGTCCCAGGGATGCAAATTTTATTTCCACACTCTGCCAATCGCAAAGGGTTCCCAGGTTTTCCTTCAAACCAGTGGGCAGAGGCCAAAAAACAGGTCCATTCCCTGCTTCCCACGAGGGCAATAATGCATGTTCCTGCAGACCAGATAGGCCATGGTTTCTATTCCAGACTCTTCCTGGTACCCAGGAAAGAGGGCACCTGGTGCCCCATCCTCGATCTATCCATTCTAAACACCTGTCTGGTGATAACAAAATTCAAAATGCTCACCCTCCATCAGCTTCTTCATATGCTTTCCCAAGGATGCTTGGTTAGCAATCCTAGACCTTAAAGATGCCTACCTACACATCCCAGTCAGGGAATCTTGCAGGAAATATCTACGGTTCAGGGCAGGATCTATGCACTTTCAGTTCTCTGCACTTCCTTTTGGCTTATCCACTGCTCCCAAAGTTTTCACAAAATGCCTGGCTCCAGCTCCAGCCATTGCTTTTTGCAGACAAAGAAATATTTAAATTTACCCCTACTTAGATTGCCTAATTCAGGCAGACAGTTAGGAAAAAGTTGGTACAGCACCTGACTTTTGTAAAGGACCTACTGACCTCCCTGGGGTATACTGTCAATGAAAAATCAAAACTTGTCCCCACACAAAAAAGTTGTATTCCTGGGAACGAGCCTAGACACAGCATCCCAGATGGCATTCCTTACTCCAGAAAAACAAGCCTACCTGACAGGCTACTTCTCTCAACTAGCCATCAGAACCCAGTTATCCGCAAGGAAAATCCTGCAGGCTCTAGGGTTCCTAGGCTCTTGCATTCTACTCATTCCATATCCCAGACTGCATATGAGGAAACTACAATGGTACCTTTTGTGTCAGCACTCTCAAGACCTGGAAACTGTCATACCAGTGATACTCTGTCTAAGGACAGATTTTCTTTGGTGGGCAGCAGCATGCATCCACAACAAGGGACTTCCCTTCTCACAACCCCACATCACCCAGACCCTCACCGCAGATGCATCAGACTATGCCTGGGGTGCACACCTGGACGACAGGAGGATTCAGGGCCATTGGAGCCCAAATCAAATACATCTGCACATCAACCAGATGCTACCTGATGTTCTTCGTGTTTCACTGTTGCAGTGATCACACTTGGGTTATCTGCCTGCAGGTAGCCCTCAGTCAGCCCAAATACCAGAGTCTTGGGATTTCAGGGTTGGATGCTGTCAGCTCATCCATGATGTCAAGTATAAAACATGCAGCTGACACCATTACATCAGGTTTTTTTGCCATGCAGGAGCCCGAAGCAGAAGCAGTTTGCAAGTGCCGGTTGGCAGCTACCTGAAATTTTCGTTTTTCGAGTTTCAAACCTGAAGTCTTCTAAAGGTAAGTACCCCATTGGGGATCCTTTTTTCTTGCTCTAACCGATGTCAGGAAAAAGTTAACAATTGTCTTGCCTGTGGAAAGCAAATACCTTGCAGAGATTTTCATTCTTACTGTGTCACCTGTTTAGGCCCAGACCACATACCTCGCTGTCGGTTTTGTGCCTTGTTCAGCGCCCGAACTATTAGCCATAGGGCTATTTTTGTCTCTAAATTCTTTCGCTTTCATTCTCAGTATTCCGAAATGGCTTCATTAAGCCATCCAACTACCAATCTTCCAGAAAAATGCAAAGATAGAGAGACCGCATAGGTCCAAAACTGCCGACGACGCTTCCGGTAAGCTAGTTGCCAGTCCGCCGTTACTCAATGAGGTGCTTTCACAGCCCCTGTTGCTCACTTCTACAGATTCGTAGGCCTCTATTGAAACCCATTCGGAGTCCAGTATGCCGCGAGATGCTTCTTCTACTATGGAACCTGCAGATGTCTCTGCCGTGGATGGGTCCGGAGCCATTGTGCAGGCACCAGCTTCTGAGGGTGTATTCAGACCTTCCAATGTTCGTACTATATCGACAACTTCGTTAATGACTAATTCTACAGAATTTCTCAGGCTCTGAGTTCACACTACGCCTAGGAAACTGACGACCAAAGCACATTCTTGAGCTCCCATGCCACAGAAACAAATGCTTAGAATGGCTGAAGACCTTATTACTTTAATTAGGGGAGGCCAGCTTTCCCCCTCTAAAAGTCAAAGAATTGATTTTCCTTCTGATTCTTCAGACCACGAGTCTGATGACTCTGACCCCTGTGATTACCAGGACACATACCCTTATCTACCTATGAGGACTCAGATGCAGAATATTCAGTTCCCTCATCCCCCCCCCCCCCCCCCCAGAGGACCTTTCTTTCAGAAAGAGAGCATTTCTGCTGGGAATGCCATGACTACCCACAGTCCAAAAAGAGACTCAGGGAATTTTTAGACTTGCCTCAGCATAGGCCTCTAGCTATTCCCGCTGTCCTTGATATTGTAGATGATGTCTTCATGGAATCCAGCCTTACCCCTGATACTTTACCACCTGCTCCTAGAAAGCCTGACAGTGCTACAGAGTACCTGACTCTCACAAATTTCTCTCTCAAAATCCCACTGCGGATCTAGAGATCATTTCCCAGGTACCAAAAGGTGTTAAGGCTTCTATAGCCAAAAATCCTGCCCTTTCGGACAGGGATGCTAGGGCTCTAGACAGATGGGGTAAGAAGGTGTATACCTCTGCAACTGCTGCCATCAGGGATTTAAATTGCCAGTTTCACATGTTGAAGAGCCAGCAGCATATTACTGATCTAATTAAACAAAAAATTTTGTTGATTCCTGATTGTGCAGAAAATAAGGGCTTACAAAACTTAATGCATTCTGCTAATCAAGTTGGTAAACATATTTTGCAGTGCGGTTTTGATGCCTTAGAAGCATCTTGCAGGGCTGCTGTCACTGGGTCTGTTCTGAGAATGGATGCTTGGCTGAAGGAACAAATCTTACCAGACCACGTCAAGGCAAAATTACTTGATGGTCCATTAAACCAAGAATGTTTGTTTGGCTCTAAAGCAGGAGACGTTCTTAAAAAGATGGAAGAAAAAGCTAAATCCATGCAAACTGTTGGATTTCTTACAGGTGCAGCCACCTAGATTCAGTTGGCATTGCCCTTCAAAAACTGGTCCTTTCCAGTCCCTTCCAGACCTTCTCAGCCCAAACCCAGAGGCAACAGACCACAAAGACTACAGTCTCAGGGTATGCACAGATCTAAACAATGGAGTGCTCCCTCTTCAAAAACTGGGAGTGGTAAGCCACCCCTTATGGAAAAAGTTCACAATGACTTGTCCTTAATCCTTCCCAGCCATGCCCAAGTACTTGTACCCCTAGGAGAAAAACTCGCCCTGCATGCAAAAACCTGGGAGTATATTACCCAGGACCGATGGGTCTTTAATATTGTATCCCAGGGATACAGATTCTATTTCCACTCTCTGCTGACCCCAAGCAGATTGCCAGACCTTCCGCCAAACCAGTGGACAGAGGCCCAAAAGCAAGTACTTTCTCTTCTCAGTATCAGGGCTATTAAACCTGTGCCAACAGAGCTAAGGGGACAGGCGCCCTGTTCTGATCTGTCAACCCTAAACACCGTTCTGGTGGTACCAAAATTCAAAATGCTTACACTCGAACAGCTCCTTCCTATGCTAGCTAAGGACTCCTGGCTAGTTACCCTAGACTTAAAAGAAGCTTATCTGCACATCCCCATAAGGGAATCTTGCAGGAAATATCTACGATGATGTCCTTCAAGGATGCATCTGCAGTCCTTACATATGGGTTGTCCTGCCTCAGGCAGCCCTTCGGTCGGCCGGATTCCAAAGTCTGGGTCCGGCGTCGGCTGATGTCGCCCTCTCCCTGGCGTCAGAGTGCCTGGGGTATAAGAGCGTCAGCCGACGCCATCTTCCTCAGTCTTTCTTGCCGCGTGGTGCCCGAAACAGAAGCAGTTCGCAAGTGCCGGTCGGCCAGCTCCTGTAACTTCAGCTACCGAAGACTTCAAAAGCTAAGTACCCCGTTGGGGACTCTTTCTTGCCTCAGCCGATGTCAGATCAAACGCTTAAAGTTAATAATTGCTTAACTTGTGAGAAACAAATACCTCATAAGGATTTCCATTTTTACTGCCTCCCCTGCCTTGGCCCAGACCACGATGTCTCGGCCTGTACAGCCTGTGCCTCCTTCAACCGACGCACTCTTAGGTGTCGGGCGGAGTTTGCAGAGGAATTTTTTTGGGCTAGTTACTGTTACAATATGCCGTCGGAGACTCCGACTTCTCATTTAACCAAAAAACGGAAGGACAAGGACCGACACACGCGGACCGTGGTTTCGGCTGAAACCACGCCTAGGCCTACCGCAAGTGTCTCGGTCTCGGCTGAAACAGAGTCATTGGTACTTCCGACTGTTGAAACCGCACAACCGACAACCGACAACCTCGGCCACGGAGGCCTCTTCTGAGTTGGTTATAGAATTTCCCTCAGAAACCGGTGTTCCGGAAACATTCAACACCATTCCCCTAGACAAAACTACGCCAGCACGTGGAGCAGCCAGGCCTCCTGCATCCATGTCCATAAAGGCATTCACAAGGGCTAAAGCTGCTAAACGACCAAAATCTCTGCCTCCCAAGGCTATTCCTCAGGGATCCACTGCAGGTTCACAGATTTTAAGTTTAGCTGAGGACCTTATTTCCTTAATTAGGGGCTCTCAGCCACATCTGGACAGGGGCTCTCAACCTCCTCTAGACAAAAGGCCCAGGGTTGAGCCCACTGATCCCCAGTCCTCTGATGAGGCCTCAGATGGCTCTGCTCTTTCAGACTACCAGGGGGAGGCCTTTACGGCCTACGAGGATTCTGATGCAGAGGAATCTATTCCCTCTGCCTCCCCTCCTGAAGAGCTGTCCTTTGGGGAGACCCTTCACTCTATGAGAGAGCATTTCAAATGGCAGAGCCAGGAATTCTCTGATTCCAGGAAGAGATTAAGGACTTTTTTGCATTTACCTCAGCATAGACCTTTGGCTATTCCTCCTGTTTTGAATGTCATTGATGATGTGTACTCTGAGTCTAGCACTACCCCTGACTCCCTTCCTCCGGCTCCTGTCAAACCCGATAGGTACTACAGGGTCCCGGACTCACATAATTTCCATTACAAGGCCCACTCTGCTGACCCTGAAACTGTTTCCCAGGGCCCTAAAGGGGTTGCATCTGCCACTACTAAAAATCCTCTCCCCTCTGAAAGGGAGTCCAGGGCTTTAGAGAGATGGGGTAAAAAAGTATATACTTCTTCCACTCTTTCTATGAGGGCATTAAATTGTCAATTCCATATGATACAATACCAAGAGTATTTGTTAGATGAATTGCATAAAAAACTGTCTTCACCTGAACCCCTAGATCGCAAGTCACTTCAGGATCTGGTACATAACTCCCAACAGGTTAGCAACCATTTCTTGCAGTGTGGTTATGATGCATTGGAAGCTTCATGTAGGTCAGCAATGACAGGTGCAGTCATACGTAGGCATGCTTGACTGAAGGAACAAACTCTGCCAGATCATGTTAAAGCAAAGCTTCTGGATGCGCCACTGGAAAAGCAAAAGTTATTTGGCTCCACTGCTCAGGAGGTCTTAAAGAAATTTGAGGAAAAGGCTAAATCTGTACAAACAGTCAAAGATTTTCTCCAGGTCCAACCACCAAGATTCAGCAGAAATTGGCCCTCTAAGAATTGGTCCTTTCCGGACACAGAGAGATTTCAAAGAGGCAAGAACAGGCGTGCCAGAGGTAGAGGGCAAGCTAGAGGCTCCTACAGCGGACGTCAATGGCAGCCTCCTAACCAGAGAGGTAGTGCAGGACCTACAACTGCTGCACAAGGACAGACTCAATGACTTTACCTTGACCCCGCCAACCAGGGCTCAATTGGAAGCACCTTTGGGCGGAAAGCTATCTTTATTCTCAAAAAATTGGCACAGTATTACAAGGGACAAATGGACACTGCAAATAATAGACAAAGGATACAGGTTCAATTTTCATACATTACCAAAAAGAAAAGGCATGCCAAACCTGCCACTGAATCAAAGGGCAGAGGCTTTAAAACAAATTTCCAACCTATTGCAAATGAAAGCTATAGAAAAGGTTCCTCTCACAGAACAAGGCCAAGGATTTTATTCCAGACTATTCCTTGTCCCAAGAAAAGAAAAACAATGGAGGCCTATTCTCGACTTGTCCGCACTGAATACTTATCTCATTGTGCCAAAATTCAAAATGCTGACCCTACAGCAACTCTTTCCCATGCTGGGCAAGGGGTCTTGGCTGGTAACTCTAGACCTCAAGGAGGCATACCTGCATGTCCCTATCAGACAAAGTTGCAGAAGACACCTCAGATTTCTTGCAGGTTCAGAGCATTATCAATTCTCAGCATTGCCCTTTGGCTTATCTACTGCGCCCAGAGTATTCACGAAATGCCTGGCATCAGTAATTGCACACTGCAGACTTCAGGGGATTCAAATATACCCATACCTGGACGACTGCCTTATACAAGCGGAATGCCAACAAACTTTGGTAAAACACTTGAATTATGCCATCCGCCTACTTCAGGCTTTGGGATATACAGTCAACATTCACAAATCAAGACTAGTTCCATCCCAAAGGATAATTTTTCTGGGTGCGAAACTAGATACAACCACCCAAATGGCTTTTCTCACGGAAGAAAAACAAAGACAACTACCGGATTATTTCAAAAATCTGACAAAACAAACTCAGCTGACTGCAAGGAAAATCCTGCAGGCCCTAGGTTACATGGCATCTTGCATTCTTCTGATTCCACAAGCAAGGCTACATATGAGGAAACTGCAATGGTACCTAAGGAGTTTATGGTGTCAGCACAGTCACAGCCTAGAAGCTTTGATACCTCTCATTCCATGCCTTCAAAAGGAATTTCTGTGGTAGGCTCAAGCAAGCCAGTCGAACAGGGGTCTGCCCTTCAGCAAACCAATAATCAGCCAAACCATTACAACGGACGCTTCAGACCATGGATGGGGAGCACACATGGAGGGCAGATGCATTCAAGGACTATGGTCACAGAAAGAATTGCGCATGCACATAAACCAAAAGGAAATGCTGGCGGCGATACATGCAGTCGAGGCCTTCAAACATTTTCTGCATCAAGGACACCTGCTAATAAGGACAGACAATACCACAGTTATGTGGTACATAAACAAGCAAGGAGGTACCCATTCCTACCCTCTTTGCAGGCTGGCAATGAATCTTTGGGAACTTGCTCTAAAAATCAATATAGAGCTGCAATCCCAGTTTGTGCCAGGAAAAGACAATATACTGGCGGACAGCCTGAGCAGAAATATCATGGATCCACACAAATGGATGCTGCACCCAGACATTTTCCTTCAGATAACACAATCATGGGGGAGGCCGGACATAGATCTTTTTGCCTCCCACCACAACCATCAGCTGAAGAAATTCTGTTCAAGGACATACCACCCACAAGCATGGAAAGTGGACGCCCTCTCTTTCAGCTGGAATACTCTAACAGTGTATGCATTCCCACCTCTTCCATTAATGACCAAGGTCTTACTGAAGATCAGGACGGAGCAGCCCAAAGTGATTCTGATAGCTCCGGACTGGCTCAGACAGCACTGGTACCCACTGTTAAGGAGCATGTCACGCACGACACCGTGGCCTCTACCACAATGGCCACTTCTGACACAACACAATTACAAAACTCTGCACTCCAGCTGAAAACCTTGCAGCTGACAGCCTGGAGAATACCTTGACTCCTCACCAGGATAAACTATCCAAGACAGTGAAGGACATCATCATGGAAGCTCGCCGGCCTTCCACAAGAAAGGCATATTCAGCAAAATGGAAAAGATTTTGCACTTGGTGCACCTCAAAGGGCCTAGATGCGACAGTGATGAACTTGGCACATATCCTGGAATACTTGGCAGAAATGCTCCACAATGGCCTTTCTTACTCTTCTATAAAAATTCATGCCTCAGCAATTTCAGCAGAATACAATACTGATCCACCTGTCTTCTCTCATCCTCTCCTAAGGCAGTTTCTGAGGGGAATTAAAAACATCAATCCTCCAAGAAAACCACCAGTGCCTACATGGGACCTTAACTTCATGTTGGAAAAATTAACTCTACCTCCCTTTGAACCAGCAGCATCTTCAGAACTACAGTTCCTGTCTTGGAAGACTGCCTTCCTTCTGGCCATAACCTCAGCAAGAAGAGTATCTGAGTTGCAGGCCCTCATGGCAGTACAACCATTTCTTATTTTTCATCAGGACAGAGTCTCACTGAGAACCAATCCTACATTCATGCCAAAGGTGGTATCCAGGGTCTCACTGAACCAAGGTATTCACCTGCCTACCTTCTTTCCAAATCCACAAAACAAAGGGGAGAAACTTCTGCATACCCTGGACATTCACAGACAGTTGCGCTACTACTTGGACAGAACTAAGACTTACAGAAAAACTGACCAGCTATTTGTAGCATATGCTGCTTTTGTACAAGGCAAAGCAATTTCCAAACAGACAATTTCAAAATGGATAGGGAATTGCATTAGATGATGTTACTCTTTTCATGGCAAAACTGTGCCAGCTAACATTAGACCTCATTCCACCAGAGCCACAGCCACCTTCACAGCCTTCTTAAGAGGGGTGGCTACCAAGGACATTTTAGAAGCTGCTACATGGAGCTCCGTGCATACATTTTCCAAGCATTACAACTTACCCTTATATTCCAGATCCAGAGCAGGCTTTGCTACGGCAGTCCTGCAGGGCATTTTAGCTACACCATCCCTTTCTTAGATCCTACCACCCCCAGCTTGGCTATGGTATTCTACCCATATGTAAAGACTGCAGATGCATCCTTGAAGGACATAGTACAGTTTTGTACCTACCATAAATGTAGATGTCCGATAGGTATGCATCTGCAGTCAGGTTTACCCTCCCTCCTTCCCCTCTGTGGTATTTCCTGGGTACTTATCCCTCTTATAGCTAGCTGGGGTTATCTATTATGGTGTATTTGTTTTATATTACTGTGCATGTTTGGAATTTTTTGCATCTCTCCAAATTTAGCCTTCCTTAGAGGGCACCTGGCATCTGGGGCAAGAAAAACTGAGGAAGATGGTATCGGCTGACGCTTTTATACCCCAGGCGCTCTGACGTCAGGGAGAGGGCGACATCAGCCGACGCCGGACCCAGACTTTGGAATACGGCCGACCGAAGGGCTGCCTGAGGCAGGACAACCCATATGTAAGGACTGCCGATGCATACCTATCTACATTTATGGAAGGTACACAACTGTACTTTCTACATGTTTCACTGTTGCAGTCATTACATTTGGGTAATCTTCTGGCAGGTTGCCCTCAGTCGGCCTGATTTGCAAAGTTTTGGGTCCTGTGTCGGTTGCTGTCCCTTCTTCCATGTCGTCAGGGGTATAAAACATTAAGCAGACGCCATTTTCATCAGTCTTCCACGCGGTGCCCGAAGCAGAAGCCGTTTGCAAGTGCTAGTCGGCCGACTCCTAAAATTTTCGTTTCCAAGTTTCGGAACCAAAGTCTTCAACCTAAAGCCAAGTACCCCATTGGGGAAACTTTTTCTTGCTCCTTACCGATGTCAGTAAAAGTTAATAATTGTATTACTTGTGGGAAGCAAATACCTCTTAAGGATTTTCATTTGTACTGTATTCCTTGCCTAGGCCCTGACCACAATGTGCCTTGCTGTCGGTTTTGTGCTAAATTTAACCAACGCACTATTAAGCGTCGGTATATTTTTGTATCTAAATATTTTGGCTCAAGATTTAAATATCCAGAAATGTCGTTGGTTAGCAATCAGACTACTGGAATACACAAAAAACGCAAAGAAAAAGAAACTACGTCGAGGTCCAAAACAGACGACGAAGCTTCTCCTAAGCCAGTCGCTGGTTCGCCGGTACACAGTGAGACACTTTCGCAGCCCCTGATACCTCCTACTTTTGATTCGCAGGCCTCTACTGAGACCCATTCGGAGTATGCCGCGAGACACTTTATTGAACCCGCGGATATCTCTACCTTGGATGGGTCCAGGGCCGCTGAGCAGGCACCGGCTTCTTAGGGTGTTTTTAGGCCTAAAGATTTGTATATTAAACCAACACCATCTTCAAAACCTAGGCCAAAACCAACTTCTGTGTCTAAAAAAAAAAACGACGCTTGGGCCCACGTGCATAGCCCCTTATGCCTAAAAAACAAATGATCAAAAATGGCTGAGGATTTAATTACCTTGATCAGGGGTTCCCAACCCTCTCCTGCTATGAGGCCTAGGCAAGGCACTGATTATTAATTCTCAGATCAGGTTTCCATTTCTTCTGATTCCTCTTCTGATCAGGAATTATCTATTCCACCTTATGAGGACTCTGATGCAGAAGAATCCATCCCTTCTGTTTCTCCTCCTGAGGATTTTTCTTTTGGAGAAATTTAGCATACCTTAAGGGAACATTTTCATTGGGAGAGTCAGGATTTTTCAGAATCTAAAACGAGGCTTCAGTATTTCCTCCTCCTTCCTCAGCATTGGCCTTTGGCTATACCTCCTGTTCTAGACATTGTTGATGTTTTCTCAGAATCCAGCATGGCTCCGGATTCCCTGCCTCCGGCTCATAGTAAGCCAGACAGATATTGCAGGGATGTTCATCGTGTTTCACTGTTGCAGTCATTATTCTTGGGTTATCCTGCTGGCAGGCTACCCTCAGTCGGCCAGAATTCCAAAGTCTAGGTCCGGCGTCGGTTGCTGTTGCCTCTTCCCTGACGTCAGTGCGCCAGGAGTATAAAAGATGCAGCCGACGCCATTTTCTTCAGTCTTTCTTGCCGCGCATGGAATACTAAATACGTTTCTGGAAGTTCCAAAATTCAAGATGCTCACTCTACAGCAGCTACTGCCCATGCTAGGCAAGAGGGCTTGGCTCGTAACTTTAGACCTAAAAGAGGCATACATGCATGTCCCAATCAGACAATCTTGCACAAGATACCTCAGATTCATAGCTAGCTCAATGCATTACCAATTCTCTGCACTGCCCTTTGGCTTATCTACTGCGCCCAGGGTCTTCACAAAATGCCTGGCACCAGTAATTGCATTTTGCAGACAAAAAGGATTTCAAATATATCCCTACTTGGACGACTGCCTAATTCAAGCAGAGAACAAAGACATTCTACTACAGCATCTGGCGTTTGTAAAAAGATTACTAATTGGCCTAGGGTACACAGTAAAGGAAAATAAATCCAAACTAGTGCCATCTCAAGAGATAATATTCCTGGGTGCAAGCTTAAATACAACTGCCCAGATGGCTTATCTCACGCCAGACGAGCAAAAACAACTGACTACTTACTACAAGAAATTGGCAACAAAAACCCACTTATCTGCAAGGAAAATCCTGCAGGCCTTGGGTTTCATGGCATCCTGCATTCTGCTAATTCCATATGCCAGACTGCATATGAGGAAACTACAATGGTATCTGAAAGGTGTTTTGGACTCAGCATTGCCACAGCCTGGAGACAGTAATTGCACTAATTCCCTGCCTACAACAGGAGTTTCGATGGTGGGCAGAAGCCTGTCACCACAACAAGGGTCTGCCATTCAGTTTACCCACAGCCAGACAGACACTGACAACGGATGCATCGGATTATGCCTGGGGGGGCCCATATGGCAGGAAAATGTATTCAGGGCACATGGCCTGCAAACCAGATGCATCTTCACATCAATCAAAAAGAGATGCTAGCTGTTAAAAATGCCCTGACAGCTTTCAAGGACCTGCTTCATCCAGGACAGTTACTGATAAAGACAGACAACACTACGGTCATGTGGTACATAAACAAGCAGGGAGGTACACATTCCTACCCCCTCTGCAGATAAGCAATGACCTTATGGGACACAGCATTGGCTTTTCAAGTTCATCTGCAAGCACAATTCCTGCCAGGAAAAACAAATACTCTGGCAGATGAACTAAGCAGAAACCTCATGGATCCCCCCGAATGGAAACTGGATCCACAAGTCTTCAGCATGATAATAAGGAAATGGGGATGCCCAGACATAGATCTATTTGCCTCCCCTCACAACTGTCAATTGCAGAGATTTTGCACAAGCATTTATCACAAGCAAGCATGGCAAGTGGACGCCCTATCATTCAGCTGGAAAAATCTAACCGTATATGCTTTTCCCCCACTGCCTCTCCTTCCCAGAGTACTCCTAAAGGTCAGACAGGAGAAGCCAAAAATTATACCGATTGCACCAGACTGGCCACGCCAGCACTGGTACCCAATCCTAAAGAGCTCGTCTCAAGGTCCATCATGGATATTGCCTCAAACTTCTCACTTGCTGACCCAACAAAACAATCAGATCCTGCACAGCCAACTCAGCACCTTAAATCTGGCAGCATGGTGGATAATGTAGCCATTTAGAACACTCCTCTTTCAAAAGCTGTTATGGATGTTATCTTGGAGGCCAGGAGGCAGAGTATCAAAAAATCTTATGCAGAAAAATAGAAGAGATTCTGTGCTTGGAACCAGGGACAAGGCATTGACATGTCTGTACCAAATATTCCTCAGATTTTACAATACCTAACTGAGATGCTGAACAAAGGCCTTTTTTTCTCATCGATTAAGATTCATGCCTCTGCCATTTCAGCACATCACAATACGGAACCACATTTCTTTTCTCATCCTTTAATAAGGCAGTACCTCACAGGGGCCAAAAACATTAGGCCTCCAAGGAGAGCACCAATTCCGGCCTGGGACCTCAGTTATGTTTTAGAAAAACTCACACTGCCTCCTTTCGAGCCAGCATCAATAGCAGATATAAAATTCTTATCCTGGAAAACAGCTCTTCTCCTAGCAATAACCTCTGCAAGGTGAGTCTCGGAGTTAGAAGCACTCATGGCTGTGGAACCTTTCATCATTTTTCATCCAGACAGGGATGTTCATCGTGCATACAGCTGCAGTCATAACAGATGGGTTTTCCTGCTGTCAGGTGGGTCCTCGGTCGGCCGAATTCCAAAGTCTAGGTCCGGCGTCGGTTGTCGTCGCTTCCTCCCTGACGTCAGTGCGACAGGGGTATAAAAGATCCAGCCGACGCCATTTTCTTTAGTCTTTCTTGCCACGTGGTGCCCGAAGCAGAAGCAGTTCGCAAGTGCCGGTCGGCCAGCTCCTGAGATTACGAATATTTTTCAACCGAAGTCTTCTTGAAAGCTAAGTACCCCGTTGGGGAAACTTTTCTTGCCTCAGACCGATGTCAGACAAAGTTAATAATTGCATTTCTTGTGGGAAACAAATACCGCATAAGGATTTTCATTCCCTCTGCATTCCTTGCCTAGGCCCAGACCACGACGTCTCGGCCTGTCGTTTTTGTGCTACATTAAACAGACGCACTGTTAAGCGTCGGGTGGAGTTCGCCCAACACTTTTTTGGCAAAAAATTTAATTACATTATGTCGTCGGATACTCCGACTCCAGTTTTAAGTAAAAGACGCAAAGATAAGGACTGACATACGAGGTCCGCGACTTCTACCGACACCACGCCAAAACCGTCTACAGGTGGTCTGGTTCTCAGTGAGGTGCCTACGCAGCCCCTGACTACCGACAACACTTCATTGGCGGTATCTTTTGTGCCCGAGGTCGCAGGCTCTTCGGCCCACACCCCGACTACAGATACCGAAGCCACTATTGGCGGTGAAACTCAGAGTTTAGATAGACCTGCCACCTCTCAAGGTGTCTACAGGCCTTCCTCTTCTTTTTCCATCACGGCTTTCACTAAGTCTAAATCAGCCATGCATACTGAAAAACAAGCTCCACAGGGCCCTTCTCAAGGCCCCATGCCTAAAAAGCAGATGCTCAAAATGGGTGAGGATTTGATTACTCTTATTAGGGGTTCTCAACCCCCGCCCCCCGGACAAAAGACCCAGAGTGGAGGAAGAATCCCCCTCCTCGGACCCAGGCCTCCATTATTTCAGAAATTCTGAAGACCAGGAACTTTCTTACTCCCCTTTTGAAGATTCTGATGCAGAGGAGTCCATTCCCTCTGTCTCCCCCCCCCCTGAGGATTACTCTTTTGGGGAAACCTTACGTACTTGAGGGAACACTTCCACTGGGAAGGCCAAGAGTACTCAGACTCCAAGAAAAGGCTTGGGGATTTCCTCTTGCTCCCTCAGCATAGGCCTTTGGCTCTACCTCCTGTCTTAGACATTCTTCCCAAGGTAGTTTCGGAAGCCAATATTAACCAGACTATAAACTTGCCAGTCTTTTTTTCCTAACTACCAAAACAAGGGGGAATATAAATTGCATTTACTTGGATGTACATAGATAATTGAGGTTTTACCTTCCCAGGACCAAACCTTTCCACAAGTTTGGCCAACTTTGTGTCTTATGCCAAGCCCTTCTTTGGTAAACCAGTCTCAAAAGTGACAATTGCTCGCTGGATTTCGCAATGCATTGGCCAAGCTTACTCAGACAGAGGTCTGCCTCTACCAGGAAAGGTGAAGGCTCATTCGACCTGATCTGTTGCTACATCAGTTGCCTTTTGGTCTAGAGTATCTTTGGATGACATTTGTTCAGCTGCCCCTTGGGCCTCATCTCATACCTTTATCTTGCATTACAAATTAGACATTGTGTCTCTAGGAGTAGAGCATCATTCGGCTGTGCGGTGCTCTGGAACATCCTTCCATGAGGGCCACCCAAGAATTAGGTAGCTGGGGACTCTGTCCCACAGGTTGAAGAGCAAGTGAAGTAAGCTACTTTAGATAAAGAAGTTATGTACTCACAATAATGTTCCATCTGAGTAGTTCTACTTCATTTGTCTTCAACCTTCCCTCCCTCCTTCACCCTGACCTTATCTTCAGGATTTAAGTCTTCAGATTGTTACTTTTGGGATCCTTGACATTGCCTAGGCTAAGGTTGTATCTGTTGGTTATTTTGGTAGATAGTGTTATTGGGTCGGGTGTCTGTTTCTTGTTAGGCAGCAAACTCGATCAGAAGGGAGACAGGGAGCCATTGTGGGTAAGGGGAGGTGTTCGGAGCCATAGCTGGAAAATGCGGCTGTGTTGGATCAAAAGCGGATCTGAGGACCCACAGGTTGAAGACAAATGAAGAACTACTCAGATGGAATGTTGTGGTGAGTACATAACTTCTTTTTCTGGAGGCTTTTGGTTTTGGTCTGTCTAAATCTTGGGTCTCCCCAACCCACCCCCAGTGGATGAACATATTGATTTAGTTGCCTGTTGGGCTTGGGAGGAGCTGGACACTGTTAAACCCATTCCAAAGAGACCCAACTAGTTTTTTGGCACCCTTGAGCAAAGGGGCCCTGATAGATGCTGTGGTAGTGGTGGTAGCAGCAGCCACCAAGAAGGAGCTAGCAGAACAGAGCTGTACTGTCAGTCCACCTAACAGGGAGTCTAGAGTATTGGACAGGTTTGGAAAGTAAGTTTTCGCCTCTGCAACTTTTGCTCTGAAGTCACTTAATTACCTGTAACATTTCTCTCTACTTCAGAGAGATTTGACCAAGGAGGAACTTTCAAATAATCTGAGTTCATGTCTGCTGAGGACTTCAAAAGAATATTCTCTGTTTGCCACTGTTTTATTCATATCCAGTGCTTTGATGAGGCTGATCTCTCACACAGCTGAAGGCACCTCACGAGCTGCTGGTTCCGGCATTACCATAAGGAGACATGCATGGATGTGGTTTTGTGACTATATGGAACCTTTTAAAATGTCTTTTATTAATGCCTCCTTTGATGGCTCATCCATGTTTGGCCATCAGTTAGAGACGCTGACCTGCAGTGATCAAGAGGGAAAGACTCTGCCATAGGAATCATGTTTTCCACACTACAACAAACCTTTTCTAGCAGTCGGAGAGGTGACAAGAAAATTTGGTTTTGCAAATCTCCAGGTCCTTTCCAAGATCCATATGGTGACAATTTTTCCAGAGGCAGAGAAGGAAATGTTAATAGCAGATGTGCCCTAGAGGCAGAGGAGGTCCACCAAATTAAGGGTTTCAAAATTCTTTCTTGGACAGGCTTTCCAGCACTCCTGAACTGCTGCCCAACTGTCCAACTCTGGAGGCCGTCTGGGATCAATTGCCTTGCGCTCAGACGCCTGAGCAAATATAACACAAGATACTTGGGTTCTAAGCATAATATGGAGGGGTTATTACACAACATTTTCCATCCTTCCTCCTCCCAAAAGAAGGAACTTCCCAACATTTCACCCAGTCAGAGGAATGCAGCAGCACAAGACATCCTAAAGCTGCTAGATAAGAGAGTCAATCAGAAGGTCCCTCCTGGCCAGATAGGATTCAGAACTTATTCATATAGTCACAAAACCACGTCTTTTTAGTGTCAGAGAAAGCAGGGGACCTGAGGCCTATTTTGGATCTAAGCAGTTTAAATCTGTTTGTAAAGAAAGCAAAGTTCTGAATGGTCACAATTGAGGCCATTCTGCTGTTTCTTTGCAAGGATAATTGGATGTGCTGTATAGATCTTCAGGATGCTATATCGAAATAGACAGGTGATCCAGAAGACGTCTTCATGTTTGGCTGGGGGTCAGTGTCATTACCAATTCAGGGCCCTGTCCTTTGAACTCACCACATCCCCCAGGGTGTTAACCAAGTGCATGGGAATGGTGGCAGCTCAGTTGAGACTCAAAGGATTCCAGGTGTTTCCATATCTAGACGACTGTCTCCTTACTGCCCCCTCCAAGCATCTAGTACTACATGATAGGGACAGTTTGCTCCAGATTTGCAACTCTTTGGGCAGAATTGTAAATCATGCCAAGTCGAATATAAGCTCAGTACATAGCCTGTAGTTCATTAGCCCTCTTCCAGAGACTACAAATAGTATTCTTACCTCAGCGTCATTTCTGTACAATAAGAACTCAAGTTCACTTTCTTCTTACTCAGCTCGTCCGGCAAGGTCAATACGGCAAGCATTAGTTTCCATGGCTGCAGCCATTGTATTACTTCCTTTGGCATGCCTTTTTTTTATGCAGGTTCTACAGTGGATGCTAGATGCGCAATGGTCCATTCTGTACCAACACCTATCCTATCCAGTTAGGCTCACTCCAGTTTGCAAAAGAAACATCGGTTGGGTGGTGCAATCTGATGATCTACATTTGGGCAATCCCATTGTGCTTCCAGCCCCTGTGGCCACAGTGACCACAAACACTTCTCAATTGGGGTGGGGGATTTCTTTGAATGAATGGTACAAGGCATGAGATCCCCCCAAGAGACCAAATTGACTGTCAACATCCTGGAGATGAGAGCAGTTCTGTTAGTGTTGCAGGCCTTTGAAGATGCTCTTACTTTCGGGATTATTGCAGTTCAGACTGACAAACATGTCTGTAGCCTGGTACTTCAACAGACAAGGAGGAAATCTATCTTACCTCCTTTGCAGAGAGGCCATGAGTATGTGAAGGTGATCTCTTTAGACAGTTTTCTAGTTACAACGCACATTTTGGGGGAAACCAACATGTTAGCGGACAAGCTATGCAGATGCATTCTGATGCCCCACTAGTGGTGTCTCATTCTGTGGAGGAGATCTTCCGGCATTGGGGCTGATCTTGCTGTTACCTTTTTGCCACTCACCTCAAAAACAAGTGCAGCACGTACTTCGCTCTGATGACCCCCCCCCCCCAGGACAGTCGCAGAGAGATGCTTTGATGCACACTTGGCCCCTGGGTCTTCATTATGCTTTCTCCACTTCCAGTAATAGACCGCTCAGGCTTTCTTTCCTTGCATGCAATATTGTTTTAGCTTAAAAAGAATTGGCCAAAAAGGTATACAAAAGCAAATGGAAAAGATTCTTTCTTTGGGCTTTGAATAAAGACATTGATTCTTTTTCTGCCCCAGTTTCTATGATTCTACAAGTCGTGACAATGCTGTTTGAGGAAGTAGCTAGTTTTCTACAGTTAAACTCCAACTGTCAGCTGTTTTCAATGTTCATAAGAGCCACAGACATCTTCCTCTGGCTTCTTCTAAGCTATGCAAATCTTTCATGAAAGGAATTCTTCTTTTAAGGCTTCCAGTTAAAGATCCTTCTCCACCTTGGTACCTGGCAGTTGTGCAACAAGGGCTAACTCAGAAACCGGATTGGATTTAGCCAAAGGCGCAAAGTAAGTTTGTCATGCAAAACAGTTCTCTTCATAGCCATCAATTCTACAGAGAGAATATCTGATCTCCAGTCTGTCTTCCAAATCTTCATACATTATTTTTCGTAAGGACAGGGCCTCCTTACGGGACTGAGCCTTCCTTTTTACCTAAAGTGGCTTCTGAGAGTAACATTAACCAATCCATTCATTTACCAGTCTTGTTTCTGAATTTTACCCACAGAGAGTACATACTACACCACCTGGATGCGCACAGACAGTTAAGTTTTTTTTATCTTCGTAGTACAAACAATTCCAGTAATCAGATCAACTTTTTGTTCCCTTTTCCTCAAAAAGACTAGATTATCCAGAATCCAAATTCACTCTAGCTAAATGGATTACAGATCATGTTTCCTGGATTTACTCTCAAAAAGGCACAACAATTACCCAAGCTTCCCAGGGCTCATTCAACCAGATCCATGGCCAAATTATCTGCTTTTTGGTCCAGAATGTCTGTTGACAA